>NC_080030.1:68457979-69082979 GCF_030020395.1 Manis pentadactyla | reverse complement strand
TTTAACTGCAGTTGGGGTGGAAAGGATTACTGTATATGGTCCTTGCCATTTGGGAGTTAGGGATGATGTCACTTGGTGTGGCGGAGATAGGAGCACAGAGTCTCCTGGGTGATAAAAAGTAGGAGAAGTGGGGTCTTGAGGTTTTGGTGTATAGAGATCAGCATGGGACCAGAGTAGAGAGTGAATGTGTTGAAGTAAAGGGTTGTCAAGATGAGGAGGAAGGATAGGAGGTTCAGAGTTGAGACCTGGAGTATAAGAATATAGTAATTTATCCTCCATTTACCCCATGGTCCCAAGCACATAAGCCAGTGAGAATTTTGCCTGGGCTTGCCTGGGCTTACCCCGCTTTATCTCTAAACATCCCAACCCTCCCCCAAGGCAACAGGCCCAGCGGATCTGCCACAATAAAAGGCACAACTCTCTGCATCATGCTGCTGCTCCCTCTCTCTCTCTCTCACCTCCACCCCCAAACCCCAGTCTGGGGGTGGCTACTTTCTTTTTCAGATAATAAAATCTCTTGTATAGGCCTGCGGCTCCTGAGTCGTCCTGGGTAAGGAGGGTCATGGCGAGATACCCTTTCATTGGTGCCATGACTTGGATGAGGTTCTCCTATTGACTTTGCTCTTCCTCCGGGAACCTGAGCTACTCTGGAAACCCTCACAGCCCGATCCTCCTCCATGGGCTCACTGTCCATTTCCCCAGTCACTCATCTTCTCGCCCAACACTGGCCTTCAATTTGGTGAGTCTCCCCTTCATGGTTGCCTTAAATGTCCCCTTGGAACCTGGGAAGTAACTGTTGAGTGTCCAGCACCCCCAAGGGCTCCTCTGGGACAGAGGCACCCCCAACCATGACTTTCAGAGTCATGGTTGATCTCCATAGTCTACCCTTTTCTGCTTCCCCATGGTGAGAATCCTCATTCACTGAGGCCTGGTCTCCCTTTATCTACATATCTACTCTACTCATAAACTCCTGGTACCAGGTACTGAGCCTCCTTGGTGTTTTTGCCTCAACCCCGCAGTTAGAGGTAGTGATGACCCCCTAACTGTGCCTGGTTTTCTCCATGACCTTCTCAATCGCTCAGGGACACCTCAGCAACTTCTGAACAGTCTCATTCTCACCATGGGATCTGGCCCCTCCATTCCTGCAGATTCACTGCTAGGGTGCTTACTCAATAATCTAAAGCCCCTCCACCTCACTCCAGACCTCAAACCTTTTCTGCTTGTGCACTACTGTAATGAGATCTGGCCACAATATCCCTTGGAAAATCAGTCTAAATGGCCCCCCAATGGCTCTTTAGATCCTAAAATTCTCCACGACTTGTACAACTTCTGTGAGCATATGGGCAAATGGAAAGAGATCCCATATATCCAGGCTTTCTCCTACCTCCGAACTAAGCCCTCTGTCTCTCCCCCCTGCAATCCTAAACACCTACTACTTGCCTTAAAGTCCTCACCCTCCAACAAATCATATCCCACTTCATCTTCTGACTTTGACCCTGCTGACGAATCCCCCCCCTATCAACCCCAAATCCCCATGGCACCTCCTCTTTCTCCTCCTCCTCCTCAACCACCCAGTCCACATGGTGCTGCTGCAGAAACTGCCCAGCCTCCTCCCCCTCAATCCCCACCCAGTTTCCCACCACAACCTCCCATCAGGGGTGGGACAACAACCCTGCCTCCTCTACCACAACCAGTTTCCCTACCATCCCAAGATCCCCTACCAAGTCCTCCTGTCACTCATTCTCGAACCCAGATCCTAGCCCCACTATGGGAAGTAGCCGGTACAGCGGATGTCATCTGGGTGAATGTCCCTTTCTCTCTCTCTCTCCAACTTATCTCAAATTAAGAAAAGATTAGGCTCTTTCACTTCCAACCCAGCTACTTACATAAAAGAGTTCCAGTACCTAACTCAGTCATGTGATCTTACCTTTCATGATATTCACATGATCCTATCCAACACACTTTTGCGCGAGGAGAATAGGCGAGTCTGGGAACGGGCTAGAACTCATGCCGATGAGGTTCACCAAGTACTCCAGCTCATCCAATTGGTGCTGAAGCAGTTCCTGACTGAGACCCTAATTGGGACTATAATAAGGCAGGGGGAGTCACCAGTCAAGATCAATTCATCACCTGTCTCATGGCGGGTCTCAGGAAGTCAGCCAATAAGGCCATTAACTATGAAAAACTCCGAGAGATTATCCAGGATAAAACTGAGAGTCCCTCTATGTTCCTAGACCTCCTCACCAAAGCTCTTTTACAATATACAAACCTAGACCCTGAGACCCCAGATGGGAGACAATTATTAATGACCTACTTCTTCACCCAGAGTTTCCCCAGCATTAAGGCTAAACTTAGACATCTAGAGAAGGGACCTTTAACTCCTCAGGCAGAAGTCCTGGCAGTGGCCTTCAAAGTATATAATGGAAAAGATGAAAAGGCCTTTAAACAAAAATATCAAATGATGGCTAAGGCCTTTCAGCCTACTCCAACCACTGGTGCTCGGGTATCTTCACCTCCTAGGAAGCAGCCAGGAGGACCTCCTGGTCCATGCTTCAAATGTGGTCAAAGGGTCATTGGGCTAAAGGCTGCCTAAATCCCCAGAAGCCCCCCGGTCCATGCCCTAAGTGCCATCAAGAGGGACACTGGGCTGTTGACTGTCCTCACACACTGAGAGTTGCCAGGCCATCCAGCTCTAACACTCCACACATAGACCTTCTAGGTCTGGCAACTGATGATTGAGGGGGTGCGGAACCCCTACACCCAACCACTACCATCACTATACAGAAGCCCAGGGTAACCATTGTGGTAGTGGGTAGGCCCATCTCTTTCCTTTTGGACACTGGAGCCACCTACTCAGTCCTGAAGGAGTTTTGGGGACCTACCTCCCTTCCACAGTCCTCTATAGTTGGGGTAGAGGGCACACCTCATCAATCTTTACAAACTCCCACGCTTCACTGCATCTTTAGAGGCATTGCCCACTCTCACTCCTTTTTGGTGATTTCCCATCCTCCTTATGGGAAGAGACCTATTACACAAGGTTGGAGCTTCCTGGACTTTCACTCCCGGACCACGCTTCAACCCTGACTCGCCTTCAATCCCACTTTTACATGCCCTCTAACCTGCTGCAAACCTCCCTCCCTCTCCTTTTCCTCTGCCACCCCATCTGGTCAACCCTGTAGTCTGGGACACCCTCACTCCCTCTGTCGCCACCTGCTCCCCAGTAATTGTCAGACTTAAAGACCCCACCTTATCTCTAAACATCCCAACACTCCCCCAAGGCAACAGGCCGAGTGGATCAGCCAGAATAAAAGGCACAACTCTCTGCACCATGCTGCTGCTCCCCCTCCCTCTGTCTCTCTCTTCCCCGCCCCCCCACCCTCCGCTGTCTGGGGGCAGCCACTTTCTCTTCCAGATATTAAAATCTCTTGTGTGGGCTGGTGTCTCCTGAGTCGTCCTGGGTAAGGAGGGTCGCAGCGAGATACCCTTTCAAAATGTACTACATATAATAATGTACAAAAGACAGGTATGATTCACTTATGCCATTATTACAGGTTGTGAAAAGTAATATAACAATTTCAACACTGCTTTATTTTCAAGGTAATATGCTACTTGGCATAAATCAGAGTATCAGGGGATACATTTGAGTGAGTCTAGAATCTATACACTAATTCTCCATAACTTAAAAGAATTACATTACAAATAGCAATAAATTCAAAAAGTGAAAAGCAATGAAGTAAGCATTTTTAAAGCCTTAGTTCTTTAATCATTTTGGCTTGAATAAATTTAGGGGATTTTTTGGCTGAAGCCTCTTACTTGTCTACTTTGTATTACATTTAATACAAAATCACTCATTCAAATATGCATATAAAATGTAGCAAAGAAAATGACACATTAATTGTAATTTCCTGGGATGGCTAAATATCTAGAATAATTCTGGAAATGGATATTATTTCTGGGTTTTTCTTGTATGTCTGGTTTCTCCTGCGTGCTTAGGGAGGAAGAAAGTGATTTACATGACTTCTTGCTATTTTCTGACTATGAATCTCAATTTGAACTCTCATGAGTAATGAGCTTCATTAAACCTCCCCTCATTAATTTGGAACTCCCAAAATTCAAACTCAGAATCTGAAGATAATTTGGAAGGAATAATAAACTACAAAAATTCACTAGTAATCTAGATAAATCCTTAGAATTCCATAAGAGTTTCAGTTGGGAGTCCAACTTTCATATGTGGTTTAGAATGGTTATGAGCATTTTTCTCTTAATTTTGAGTCACATTTTCCTTTTTACTCATATACACTGTTTTGATTGTACACAGCATTATGATCTGCTAGAAACTCTGGGTTTTGATATATTTCATTGGAGAATATTGAGGGTTTTGATGTTGTTTGTTTCTTTAAGCAGGTAAATTATTGGCAGATCTTCTTGAGCTTCTAGAGGCTTCATTTTGGGCTTCATGAAGAAGCATTGGGTTTGGCCTTTCCTTTTTCTCTTTTGTTCTGTCCAAGTTTGGACTTTATATTAATTTTATGTTTGTCTCAGAAAATGGAACTATTTCCTGTCTTATTTTCTGAAATCTGTATAAATAAAGACTGCAATGAGTCTTACCTTGAAAGTTTGATAGAATTGCCTTAACCTCATCTGGGACAGTATCTCTGTGGAATTTCTTTTTGTCGTTCAGTTTTTTGGATTATTAGTAAAATGTTCAAAATTTTGTTTAATTATAACTGTTGTTTAGTTAATCTTTATTATTATGACAACTTCCTTTAACTTTTACAGTTTATCATAGAATTTCGCTATTTTTTAAAATCTCTGGTTTATATGTAATTATTACCCCATTCTTAATATTGTTTTTTTAATATATATTTTCTCTTTTAATTCTCATAATTTCACCAGAGTATTTTCTATTCTAGGTGCTTTCTATGTGAATGCTGGAGCAGAATAGTAAGTAGGTAATGAAGGAGCCAGAGATATGTGTCTAAGATACCCATGGCCCTCATACATTGTATACTGGGAGATCCAGCACCAGTGAAACATTTGTCTTTGTGTTTTGAGTAGCTTTTACAGTTATCCACTGAATTTTGTATAATTACATGACTATCTAGATGTGTCAAGAAGCAAAAATGTTTGGGACACAGTAGTTTATTTTATTTTATTTTTTCAAAGAACAAAATTTTGGATTTCTTGCCCATAAAACAGATATATACAAATAAATAAGCACTTGAAAATACAGTCAACTTTTTATTCTACAAAGAAAAGGAAATAGAAATATATACCATTATATATCCTTTAGGATAGCTACAATTTTAGAAAAAACAAAAATATGAAATACTGGTAAAGGTGTGAAACAGATCAAATTTTCATACAATGATGGTGAGTTGTTTAAAATTCTTTAACCACCATTTAAAACATTAAGGCATTTTTTTTTGTAATGTTAAACTTAACTTATTCCATAACCTACTGATTCATTCCTATGTATTTATTCAAGATACATGAAACATACATCCAAAAAAGGAATGTGTACATTTTTTCTTCAGCAGCTTTATTTATATTAATCAAAAACTGGGAAAAACATCCAACATGAAGTGTGTGTGTGTGTGTGTGTGTGTGTGTGTGTATTCATATACATATATATATTTATATAATTGTATTATATGCATACAAGAAAATAAAAGCACTAAAAAGGAATAATCATATGATAAACTTCAAAACATAAGTGAATCTCAAAAAGATTGTGTTGAACAAAACAGTCCAGATACAAAAGTATATATATTTGTTTGATTCTTTTTATATGGTGTATGAAAGAGCAAAGAGAATTAAGAATTCTGAGAACATTAACTATGGATGAGGATGTGTATAATGGAGTCTATCGGTGGGATAACACCCTTGTACAATTCATCATTATCATGTAAAGCGTATTCGTCTCTCAGCCTACAAACTAGCAGTTCTACACTCAGGTTTATGTATGACAGAATTTCTAACTGGCCTGCAGAGTCACACTGTTGTGCAGAGACTAGGTTAAAGATGTGGTAAGAAATCGATCTACAGCTCTCAGGGTAGCCTGGTAGCTCAGCCCTGTCACCTCAGGCTGTGAGCAGCATCATCACTTTACCTCAGGGTATAAGTGTACAGTGAGATGTAAAAGGCTTTTAAAAACAGCACTATCTTTTCAGAATAGCAAAAACATAGAAGTGTCTGAAAACGGAGGAGAATAAGTAAGCAAATAGAGGTATGTTTAAGCAAGGGACTGTTCTGAAGCTTGAAAATAAATGAACCACAAGTATAAGAACAATACAGATGAATCTTGTAGACATTATGTTGATGGGAAGAAGAACTCTCAGTACCAAATACAAATCGAGTAATTTAGAGAGTGCCTATGTTTGTGTGGGTATGCATGTATGTATATGAGCATAGATACATATATAAACATGCTCTTAAAGAAAGAAAAATAATCATGAAATCCAAGTATGATTTTGAGGTGGCTTCCTTTCTTGTTGGCCTGATGGGAGTAGAATGGGCTAGGGAAAGAGTAGTATCCCTGTAATTACAGGGTTAGTGCCGATATTCTAATTTGTAAGTCTGACCATGAAGAACATACAAGGAGTGGGGGGAAGGGCAGGAGACACATAAAGATTATTTATTCATTTTTTTATATAAGTTGGGCAAATAATATGCTTTCGTGCTTATGAAAATGATTTAATAGGATGATTTAATAGGGAAAGAGAAATTCATGGGTGAATAGAGAGGGCAGGGAATTGTAGAAACCAGATTTTCCAAAAGATTAAAGAGAATGAGTGCCAGATCACAAATATGTAGGCTGGCCTTTTTAAGAGATAACAAAATCCACTTACAAAAGGAGAGAACAAAGGCTAAAGATACAAATGTTTCCAGGTTGACTAGTTTGGTAGTGGAAAGACAAGGGAGTTTAAGATCTTCAGCTGGAGGTAAGGGAAATAGGATAATGTGAAGTGAGAAAAAAAGGTATGAAATAACCAAAAATAGAAGGGCAAATATCTTACATAATTTATTTATTTCTGGCCAGAAAACTTACATTAATTGCGGACCCCAGGAATCTGCAATGTGAGGAAAACACAAAATACACACATACACACACATACACACACACAAACCCACAAAAATCAAACCAGGACTAACAAAAGCACTTGAAACTCCCTACTGCCTGAGGCCCTTGACACAAATCATGACTTACAAGCCACCACTCTACTTTATTTTAATCACAGTTGTGCAGATGAATGCAGTTGTAAATCTTAAGGAAATTTTGCCAATGGGAATATATTTACAGCTTCCCAACTCTGAACTGTAATATCCCATTGTCATTGTAAAATAAAGCAATTATATATTTTTCAGTGATGAAAGAAAATGAAAATTTTAATAATTACTCTATTTTTAGAACTCCAGTTACTAAATTCCAAAAGGAAAGTAAACCCTTTAACAGTGTTGTTTACCAGGTTTTGCTTTGTAACTAGTATTACTTAAAAGGAACTGAGCAGATGATAATCACAATAGTAAGTAAGAGAAGAAGAGTACTGCTGTGGATTTTCACAGCTTAAATGAGGTATTTACAAGTACTACATTAAAAAGAGTGTTCTCCCTCAAAAATCCCAAGGAGAGACAAATACTTATACTAGAATATTTCTACTGCATGCACAAGCACACAAATAAGGTTGATTTGTATGTATGTGTGTGTGCGTTTTATTGTCATTGGTGCTAGATTTCTAAGCTATGAAGAAAATTAATGTCTTATAGACTTTAGACTTTTAAAAGGGTCCTATAAATGCAGGGAACCAAAACATATGTTAACCAGTGCATCTCTCTGCTCCTAGGAAGCATATTATATAGTGCTTTTTCTCTTATAAAAAAGCTAAGTCTCACTCTAATTTCTTAGGCAGGCAAGTGCATATCTTTAAGTATTCTACCTTATGAGAATGCATTACTCCAGTTTTTCCTTTCAAGGAGACTTATCCGAGTGCATTATCTTAACTTGCTGATCTCTCCTGCCTCAGATTTTTATCTCTCTCACTGCTCTGGCCCCTAACTCAAACCTGTGTGTGACCTGCCACAATATAGTCACACTCTGATGTCCAAGAAATGTGACATTATTCAACTAGATTAATTATTTATTTAACAGATTGCACTTAATGTTTGTTCAAAAATTATGGTCTTTCTGATAAATCGACATCATTAAGAATATAAAAATTTCAAAGGGCTTCAGCTTCTGTAAACAAGTTAAAAGTGACATCATGATATTTCAAATGTTCTCAAAGGGATACTTTATAAACTGCAATGCTAATACTCATGTTTGGGTTCATATATTAATCTTATTGCAGAGGACAAAACCTATTACCTATATCCCTGTTTATTTAAAAATACAGATGGATTGTAAACTTCAGTGATATTTGTTGACATTTTCCCACTCTGCTTTAATATTTCAATTTTTATTTGCTTCTTTTCTCTGGATGTTCCCATAATTCTCCCTCCCCCATTGTTACATTGTATCCACAGTATATTACATAGTGCCAGATTGTAAGCATTTTTAAAAGTAGCTATTTTATTTTAACACTAATATTTAAATTATTGTGACTAGAACATTGCCTAGCAATGATATCTAGATAGCCTCTAGAATGTTGAAATAAATGAATATGAGGCATTACTGAATTGCTTATAATTTCATCACCCTGAGACACTCTGACCAAAAAGAAAGAATCTGTTAGAGTAAAAGCAGAAGAAAAAGAGACCATATCACTTAAAGTTCATGGTAGAAGAAAGCTAACAATACTAAAAATCAACAAGCAAAACGGGAATACTTTCTCAGCTTGGCCCTTCAACGGCCTATGAAATTTCAGAGTGGTTCATATATAAAGGATAATAGGAAAGGAAAGACCAGAAGGAGCTAACACTTGCAAAATTATCTGCTTTTGAGACCAAATAAAATTTAAGAAACAGAAGTTACTTTTTATTTTCCTTACCCGCTTCACCCCTGTCAGAAGAAAATACTAATACTAATCATTGGCCACATTCTAGAACATTAGTGGCATTAAACTTTTAGTGGTAGAGTAATGATACAATAAGAAATAAAGTGGACAAGCATGTCTCTAAGACAAAAAAAAATTATATTATATAATAGCAGATTCTTGAATGCTGATGTCTTTTCCTCACCCCATCCCTACTAATAAATCTAAAATTATAAAAATGCAACAGTTGTTATAGTCACTTAATATGAGAGATCCTCACACTGTGAAGGTCACTGCTTTGGGACCTGCTTCTATGAGGCACTAAGGAAGAAATAGAGAGCCTCCTCTTGACTGAAATCTGACTTCATGTATATTCTTTGCACTGATTGCTAATAACAAAATGGGCAAAATAGCAAAGGTTAAACTTTATTCTTAACTATTCCTCAAACCTGGGCAAACGTTTTACAGTATAGCCTAGTTAAAAAGAGAAGAATATATAGTCAATAAATTTCAGATCTGAATTCTGATCCTAAGCAATTTTCTCTTATTGAAACTGAAAAGTAATATACTAACATTTGTTTTAAAAACTCTCTGTTAAATGATTTTAAATTATATAGAGATAAGAGCTAAACAATCAGACATGAAATCATAATCACTAATTAAATTTTTTTTATTTAGTATTCCAATTTTAATAAAGGCAAATTCTCTTGGCAGAACAGGAAATATGACAATATGAGTCTGGATTTCAGTAATAATTTTTAAAATTTCTTCTTTACCACCCAAATGTAGAAACTAGAAATAAAATTGATGCCAAAATTAGTTCTCAATTAGACACTATTCCATGGCAAGTAATAGAATAACTAAAGTGGCTTTAACAGTAGGGATTTATTAGTATATCCTACCGACCAGACTTTCTGGAGATAGATGGCCCATAAGTTGGTTAATTCAGTGGCTCAGTATGTTAAGGCACTGTGCTGATTTTCTCATTCTCTCTCTCTCTCTCTCTCTCTTCTTTACAGTCACAAAATGGCTGTCAAAGTTCTATACAATTTAACATCCTACAACAATGTCCAAGGAAGAAAAAGAGGGATGCAGGATTAGGATTAGACAGAGGAAGAAATGGAGCTATAACAGCTACGGGGACAGCCTCAGCTGACTCCACAGGGAGTTTATATGCCCCAGAATTGTGTGATATGGACAGACCTTTATACTCCCTTACTAATCACTTATTAGATGTGTACCTCCTCTGCAAAAGATATCACAACTTTGTGCAAGGCAGTTCTCTGCAGTAGAGGTAATCCTCCTATTTGTTGGGGCTGACAGCTAAGTAAATAAATGGAGAGATATTCTTTTATACAGTCATATAGTTACTTGTGCTTTGTATGAATGAATTTAGCTAAATGTCTAGGATTTCTTCAAAATCCGTTTTTCCTGCATGTCTTGATTTCTCTTTCTGCTTTCTTTATTGTGACAGGCTCTATACTTCTCCCTTCACTCCTGAATTTTATAGTCCTGTGATACTGATGGAAACTATCCCTTTCTCTTGGCCCTTCTCATTCTTTAATTTTCCTAGAAGTTCTCCTCTCTCCATCCTCCCTCCTTTGTGGATCTCAGAAGAAGCTGTCTCTGACATAGGGCTTCTCTGCTCCTTTAATTACGAAGGCCTGTTTTCTCTCAGTATTGATAAATTCTCTTTTTAATATATGTTGAAAAGATTTTGACACCAAACTTTTGGACACAAGCCTATACTGTAGATATGTAGTTGAGTTTGCTCTTCAGTCTAACATTCATTCTTCCGAAGGAGTAGAGATGTGCCTACTAATCTATAGAAATAGCAAAGCAGAAGTAATTATATTTCCTGAAATATTATTTTTAATTTTTTTTTTCATTTAACTATATTTATTGTTGGCCACAAAATCCAACTTAATCATGTTTACATGTTAGTTTCTTTTAACTTAAATATAAGTTCTGAACATACTTTTAGAAAAGAGTTATGAGTATTTCATTTCACTGAGATAGATGTAGAAGTAGATCTGCCAGGATAAAGTAGCTTCCACTATCTTTGATTTAATAAACATAGGATTTTTAGGTACTGCTTTGATCACCAGAGGTAGCTTATACAGCATTACTGAAATTACAAAAATACAGTGAACAACAATATAAAGTTAATTTTGGATAAAGAAATGTAGGGAATTTAATTGTAAAAGAACTCAAATCTCTTGTGCATGTCAGGGTCTATGTCGAGTAGAAATTTTTATTAAAATAATGTATGGTTTATAGAGACACCATTAATTTAAATAAGAAGTAGAACCTTATATTTCAGATGACTTGAGTTCATAAAAATCGAACATCAGAAAAGATTGACTTTTATTATCATAGGAAATATAAAAAGCATTGATTTTGATATCAAATGCCATTTAGTTTGAGGTCACAAGTTTTTTAAAAAGGGAAGAAAAAGGCACGGCAAGGTAAAATATGACATATGACACTGTTTAAAGGAGAAAGAAGTAGAAATCATACACAAAATGAGGACTATACAGTAAAGTGTTAACATAGCAGAGAAAGATGTAGCGATCACACCAGATTGTAGTCTGAATCAGCAGGATTTATAAGAAAAAAGATATACTGTATGGATTAGAGAAACTGCATGGTAATTTTCTAACTATATTATTCATCTAAAGCTCACCAAAGATGCTGAATTTGGAAAAGGATTAGAAAATAGGACATTTGGGAAATGGTAAATTCAGGTGATACAGCAGAGTGAGAAACAGTGGGTAGTAAAGGCAGCAGTATGTTCTTGAAGTTACAGCAATGTCACCAGATCACCCGAAATCATAAGTCATCTCATGTCTCTCAGCCTCATGGTCTTCATTTGTCAAATGTAAACACTGACAAAATTATCTCACAGTTTCCATACAGGTCTCAGATTTTCCTATGGTATAAATTAGAATTACATAGGCAATTGACAGTCTCCTTGACATAGGGGGTTTCCAATACGTATGAAAGGATTCTATTAAAGTTGATAAACTATTCACTACATTCACTGATGACAGACTTAGGAAAAATGGGCTAAATGAGAAGTAAGAACAATGTAGTTTAGGCCAATGATTCTCAAACTTCACTGCCTTAGGATCAACTGGGAATCTCTACAAAATGCAGACAGCAACCTTTGCCCCAAGATTCTGTTTCAAATGGTCAGTGGTATGTCCAGGCATCATGTGTTTTAACAGGCCCCTTAAATGTTTCTAATTTTCACCCAAGTATGGGACAACACTAGATTACACATAATAAAGTATTACCTGCCAGTGAAAGATTGCAGGTAATCTCTTTCTATGCATATTAGAAAATCAACTAATTACCTACAAAGTGAACACTACTACAACCACAATAATAATTAATACCTATTTAGACCTTAACATATTTACTAGACACTTTCTAGATGCTTTGAATACATTAACTTAATTAATCCTCTCAACAATGTTTTTATGTATTTACTCATATTTTCCCATTTCTAAAGATAAAGGCACATTTTTTAAGGAGTTCATAAATTCACTCATACTCTGCTAGACCCTATGTTTTTACCTTCAGCCACAGGATTTCATTTGGCTCTAGTTCAATGCCATACTGAAGAAGCTATGATTAAAAATAAAGAAATGCAAGAATGTCAGTTCTTCTTCTATACCCTATCTTCTCCTAAAAGTATTACATTCATATAAAATTCCTATTAATGAATGCAATATAAAATATGCCTTAGTTTTCCAACACAATCCACATCCCCAAATTAAACTCCTTTGACAGTATATTTTCTTCTGGGAATTATTATCTGTATTTTAATTGTGGCTGGAATACCTTAGGTTTCCTATTGAGCTTGGTGTTCTACCAACTAAAACATCAAATTGCTGTGTTCTTTTCAAATATTCTATTGAAGTCAATATTATGACTTTAACTATATCAGAAATTCCGTGTTTCATGCAGTCCCTGTGCTACAGGCATTTTATGACTCTCTGAGATTAAGATATTTCAAACCTCAGTGACTATATGTTTCCACTGGGATATTGGAGACAGACTTTACAGTCCCCACACACAACGCAATTTTTAAATTAAAATTCCATAAATTAAGGCTCTCATAAACCTTCAGAAATGCTGTTGTTGTGAGCAGATGTTTCATTTCATTTGATCCCCACGCTAAGGTAGAGTTCATGGAAATACGGTATTTAAACCTGGACTGTCCTTAATTAGCATGAAGGACTTGTGAAAAGATTATGCCTGGCAGAGAGCTTGCCTGGCAGAGAAATTTAAAAATTTCAGACAGAAGATCAGTATACACTACCTTGAAGAAAATATCAACTGTATCTATTTGTTATGTAACATAGCTAGAGTCCTGGTAATGGAGTGAAGTTACAAAATTGTTTGGGGTCAATGAGAAATTCAAGCTACAGCTTCCATCCCACAAAATAAAATATAAAAATAAGGGAATGTCTTATCAAGGAAAAGTCATTGACAGCACTGGAATCACTTAAGCCAAGAAGCTTCAATGATGTAAATTTCACATTTGAGCCATGAGTGCCTATATTAACAGGAACTCATATTTATTTATTTGTTCCAATTTCATATACGGTCAGCAAGAAATAGAAGGATAAGAAGAGACCTAGGAATCAAAAGACAGACAAGGACGGTGAGAGTTTGAGAACAATTCTGAAAGATTTTCTGTTTTTATTATTTTGTTTGTTTCTCTATGGTAATCATTGAAATAAACTTCAAAATGACTTCTAAGAGCCAAAATTCTTTTGGTAGTATTATGGTTTGAACGTTCATGTCCCCTCAAAATTCATATGTTTAAATTCTAACCCCCATATGATGGTGTTAGGAGGTGAGGCCTTTGAAAGGTGCTTAAATAACGAGGAGACCCTCCATGAATGAGACTCAAGTCTCATTCTTTTTTGCTTGAATGTCCTCTACTTTTCCCAGTTCTGCAAATTTCAAGTACAAATCTTCCTCACCTTATGATGGGGTTATATCCAGATAAGTCCATCTTAAGTAACATCACAAGTCAAAAATGCATTTAATATACAACCTACCAAACATCATAGCATACCCTAGCCTATCTTAAATGTGCTCAGAACACTTACATTTGCCAGAAACTGGGCTAAATCATCTAACACAAAGGCTATTTTATAATAAAATGTTGAGTTTATCATACAACTCAGTAAATACTATATGAAAAGTGAAAAACAGAACAGTTGTATGGTACAGTATGGTTGTAAGGAATTGATTGGTTACCCTCAAAATTGTGTGGCTGACTGGGAGCTGTGGCTCACTGGTGCTGCCTAGCCTTACAAGAGGATCATTCCACATATTGCTAGCCTGGGAAAAGCTCAAAATTCAAAGTAAGGTTTTACTGAGTGCATATTGCTTTCACACCATAAAGTTAAAAAAATTATTAAGTCAAGCCATCATAGGCTGGGAACCATCTCTATATGTGCATACTCTGCCTTTAGGAAGTATTTCT
The DNA here is from genome assembly GCF_030020395.1 of Manis pentadactyla. Taxonomy (NCBI): domain Eukaryota; kingdom Metazoa; phylum Chordata; class Mammalia; order Pholidota; family Manidae; genus Manis; species Manis pentadactyla. The sequence continues at coordinate 69,068,498 of NC_080030.1, read as the reverse complement.
TCTTTCCCCACTATTTCCTGTCCCCTTTCAATGAAAATTAATTGACTGTAATCTAAATTTCCTTTGGACTTTGAAACATATCAGTATATAGAGAAGTGCTTTGAAGCACTGAAGCTAGAGGAATCTAGTTGCCCTAGCTAACTCTACCATTTACTATCTGGGGATCTTTGTTTCCTCATCTATAAAATTAAAATAAAAATTATGCTTATGTTATCATTTATAAATTAAACTTATAAAACATGTAATAATGCCCAAGTACAGTAATCACTGTCATATACTAAGTACTCAACAAACTTTTATTATTCCAAGTCATAGTAGAACTCATATTTGTATTACATTTATTTGGTTATATGCCTTGGAACTACAAAGAGTTTATAAACCTACTAAAAAATCTATGAAAATATATTATTCTGATCATGTTCCACAATCTCTTGTGTAAATAAGACATTCAATTAATATTTGTTGACTTGAGAGATTGCATTGATTAAAGAACACTTTTGCAAAATGAAGCTTTCTTTAGAAGTGCATTTCTTCCAGAAATAGGAAAACTGTAATTAGCTCTTATTGTGTAGGAAATTCACAAATGTGAATTGCATGCAATTCTTTTACATCTACCAGTATATGTTGCCCATAATGCTTAAAAAATAATTAGAAACTTTGAAGGTAATCAGCCTTCCTTCAAGCTTTATCAAGAATATTTTAAACAGCATTTAACTGAGTCCTGTGGTTGGAATTCTGCATGATGTTAGTCCTCACTGGAAGCACGTATCTAATGTTTTTTTCATTTAGAACAGTGAGTGACTCCCCATGCCACAGACTGGCTAATTTAGAATCATCTGAAGTGATTATTAGCATCACAGCCTGCTGGCCTCCATATCTGACACACTCATCAGTGTCTTTGGAGAATTAGGCCCTGGAAATTATACTTTATACAAACAACCGAGGAAATTTTGATGTATAGCCATGTGTAAGAAGCTCTCTTTTCAGAAAACAGGTAAATGGAATAACTATATACAAATAAAGAGCAGTAGATTTTTTATACTAATTATCCTTCCTATTGTATCTTCTAATATAGAAGTTTCAAGCTTTGAACTTTACTTTTACACAGAAGCCTAAATGACTGTCTAGTACATTCTTTCATACTATACAATTAATGATATATTTAAATTTATTATTTTCCATTTTTTAAATTGATAAAACCTTTAAATGCAATGATGGGGCTACACAATTTTGAAAAAACATAACTTATAGGGATTAAAGATGTCAATCTAAGAGGTGAGACAGTGGCTTCCTCCTAAAACCACAAATAATATGAAAATGTAATTAATACCAATAATCCTGAAAGAGCAATAGGAAAGAGGGCTGCACAAACTGCATACACCTGGAGAAAAGGGGAGACCTCACAGACAGGGCACCATCACCTCTCCCCTGAGACCCTCAACATTTCTCCAGGGGCTGAGTAGCTTCAGAGAGTAGAGCTTCTGAGCACTAGAAGGCGCCATGTGCAAATATGAAACATAAAAAAAACCTGGTTCAAACTAAAAACATGTATACACCAGAGAAAAATTCAAATGAAATCGACCTCATGAATCTCCCTGAAAGAGAATTCAAAATAAAAATCATTAACATGCTCATGGAGGTACAGAAAAATATTCAAGAACTCAGAAATGAATTCCAGATGGAGATCTAATCATTATGGAACACAGTATCAGAAATGAAACATACATTGGAAGGTTTTAAAAGCAGAGTAGACATGGTGGAGGAGACAATAAGTGAAATCGAAATCATAGAAGAGGAATAAAAGAAGCAAAGGCACAGAGAGAAAAAAGGATCTCTAAGAATGAAAGAATATTGAGATAACTGTGTGAACAATCCAAACAGAACAATATGCACATTATAGGGGTACCAGAAGAAGAAGAGAGAAAGGGATAGAAAGTGTTTTTGAGGAGGTAATTGCTGAAAACTTCCCCAATCTGGGGGAGGAGATAGTCTCTCAGGCCATGGAGATCCACAGATCTCCCAACACAAGGGACCCAAGGAAGACAACACCAAGACATATAGTAATAAAATTGGCAAAGATCAAGGATAAGGACAGACTATTAAAAGCAGCCAGAGAGAGAAATAAGATCACATACAAAGGAAAGCCCATCAGGCTGTCATCAGATTTCTCAGCAGAAACCTTATAGGCCAGAAGGGAGTGGCATGATGCATTTAATGCAAAGAAGCAGAAGGGCCTGGAACCAAGAATACTTTATCCAGCAAGATTATCATTTAAATTTGAAGGAGGGATTAAACAATTTCCAGACAAACAAAAGCTGAGAGAACCCACCTCCCACAGACCATCTATACAGTGTATTTTGGAGGGACTGCTATAGATGGAAGTATTCCTAAGGTTTAATAGCTGTCACCAGAGGAAATAAAACCACAGCAAAGAAAGTAGGAAAGTTCATTAATAAGCAAATGCAAAATTAAATCAACTACCCAAAAAGTCAATCAAGGAACAGACAAAGAATACAGAACATGATACCTAATACATAAAGAATGGAGGAAAAAGAAAAAGGAGAAGAAAAAAAGAATCTTTAGATTGTGTTCATAATAGCATACCAAGTGAGTTCATTTAGACTCACAGATAGAAAGGAAGTTAACCTGAAACTTTGGTAACCATGAATCTAAAGCCTGCAATGGCCAAAGTACATACCTATCAATGATCACCCTAAATGTAAATGGTCTGAATGCACCAATCAAAAGATATAGAGTCACTGAATGGCTAAAACACAAGACCCATCTATATGCTGCCTACAGGAGACTCTCTTTAAACCCAAAGACATACACAGACTAAAAGTGAAGGGATGGAAAAAGATATTTCATGCAACTAATTGGTTGAAAAAAGCAAGAGTTGCAGTATTTGTATAAGACAAAATAGACTTCAAAACAAAGAAAGTCATAAGAGACAAAGATGGACATTACATAATGATAAAGCGGTCAGTCCAACAAGAAGATATAACCATTAAAAATATATATGTACCCAATATAGGAGCATTTACATATGTAAAACAAATACTAACAGAATTAAAAGGGGAAATAGAATGCAATGCATTCATTCTAGGAGTCTTCAGCACTTACTCACTCCAAAGGACAGATCAGCCAGACAGAAAATAAGTAAGGACACAGAGGCACTGAACAACACACTAGAATAGATGGACCTAACAGACACCTACAGAGCTCTACACCCAAAAGCAGCAGAATACACATTCTTCTCAAGTGCACATGGAACATTTTCAAGAATAGATCATATACTGGGCCACAAAAAGATTCTTGTTAATTTCAAAAGATTGAAATTGTACCAACCAGTTTCTCAGACCAGAAAGCTATGAAAATAGAAATAAATTATGCAAAGAAAATGAAAAATCCCAAAACACATGGAAGCTTCACAACATGTTCCTAAATAACCAATGGATCAAAGACCAAATAAAAACAGAGATCAAGAGGTAAATGGACAAAAATGACAACAAGAATTCAACACTGCAAAATCTATGGGATGCAGCAAAGACCGTGCTAAGAGGAAATTATATTGCAATACAGGCCAACCTCAGGAAAGAAGAACACCCCCATATGAACAGTCTAAATTCACAATTAATGAAACTAGAAAAAGAAGAACAAATGAGGCCCAAAGTCACTAGAAGGAGGGACATAATAAACATTAGAGCAGAAATAAATAAAATTGAGAAGAATTAAACAATAGAAAGAATCAATGAAAGCAAGAGCTGTTTCTTAGAGAAAATAAAAAAAACAGACAAACCCCTAGGCAGACTTAGCAAGAAAAAAGGCAGTCTACACGAAAAAAACAGAATCAGAAATGAGAAAGAAAAAATCACTATCTACACCACAGAAATAAAAAGAATTATTAGAGAATACTATGAAAAATTATATGCTAACAAACTGGATAACCTAGAAGAAATGGAAAACTTTCTAGAAAAATACAACCTTCCAAGACTGACCCAGAAAGAAACAGCAAATCTGAACAGACCAATTACCAGCAATAAAATTGAATTGGTAATCAAAAACTACCTAAGAAAAAACTCCTGGACCAGATGGCTTCACCATTGAATTTGACCAAACATTTAGTGAAGACCTAATATCCATTCTCCTTATAGTTTTCTAAAAAGTAGAAGAAGAAGGAATACTCCCTAAGTCATACTATCAGGACAGCTCACTCTAAGACAAGAAAAGACAGCACAAAAAAAAGAAAATTACAGACCAATATTCTTGATGAACATAGATGCAAATACTCAAAAAAATATTAGCAAACCAAATTCAAAAAAACATCAAAAAGATCATTCATCATGATCAAGTAGGATTTATTCCAGGGATGCAAGGATGGTACAACATTAGAAAATCCATCAACATCATCCACTGTATCAGCAAAAAGAAGGACAAAAACCACATGATTGTCTGCAAAGATGTTGAAAAAGCATTCGACAAAATTCAACATCCATTCATGATAAAAACTCTCAACAAAATGGGTATAGAGGGCAAGTACCTCAACATAATAAAGGCCATACATGACAAACCCACAGCCAACATCATACTTAACAGCGAGAAGCTGAAAGCTTTTCCTTTAAGATCAGGAATGAGACAAAGATGTCCACTCTCCCCACTTTTATTCAACATAGTTCTGGAGGTCCTAGCCACAGCAATCAGACAACACAAAGAAATAAAAAGTATCCAGATTGGCAAGGAAGAAGTTAAACAGTCCCTGTTTGCAGATGACATGATATTGTACATAAAAAACCCTAAAGAATCCGCTTCAAAACTACTAGGTCTAACATCTGAATTCAGCAAAGTTGCAGAATACAAAATTAATACACAGAAATCTGTTGCATTCCTATACACTAACAATGAACTAGTAGAAAGAAAAATCAGGAAGACAGTTCCATTCACAATTGCATCAAAAAGAATAAAATACCTATGAATAAACCTGTCCAAGGAAGAACTATACTCTGAAAACTACAAGACACGAGAGAAATTAAAGAAGATACTAATAAATCAAAACACATCCTGTGCTCATTGATAGAAAGAATTAATATTGTCAAAAAGGCCATCCTGCCTAAAGCAATCTACAGATTCAATGCAATTCCTATAAAAATACCAACAGCATTCTTCAAAGAATTAGAGAAAATTATTCTAAAATTCATATGGAACCACAAAAGACCACAAATAGACAAAGCAATCCTGAGAAGGAAGAATAAAACTGGGGGAGTTACACTCCCCAACTTCAAGCTGTACTACAAAACCACAGTAACCAAGACATGGGGAAATGACAGTCTCTTCAACAACTGGTGTTGGCAAAACTGGACAGCTACATGCAAGAGAATGAAACTGGATTATTGTCTATCCCTATACACAAAAGTAAATTCAAAATGGATCAAAGACATGAATGTAAGTCATGAAACCATAAAACTCTTAGAAGACAACACAGGCAAATATCTCCTGAATATAAACATGAGGAACTTCTTCCTGAATGTATCTCCTTGAGCAACAGAAACAAAACCAAGAATGAACACATGGGACTACATCAAACTAAAAAGCTTCTGTATGGCAAAGAACAACAACAGCACAACAAAATAGCATCCTACAGTATGGGAGAATATATTTGTAAATGACATATCTGACAAGGCGTTAACATCCAAAATATATAAAGAACTCACATGCCTCAACACCCAAAAAGCAAATAACTTGATTAAAATATGGGTGGAGGATATGAAGAGAAAATTCTCCAAAGAAGAAATTTAGATGGCAAACAAACACAGGAAAAGATGCTCCACATCACTAATCATCAGGGAAATGCAAATTAAAACCACAATGAGATATCACCTCACACCAGTAATGATGGACAGCATCTAAAAGACTAAGAACAATAAATGCTCACGAAGATGCGGAGAAAGAGGAACCCTCCTGCACGCTGGTTGGAATGTAAGCTAGTACATTCATTGTGGCAAGCAATATGGAGGTTCCTCAAAAAACTAAAACTGAAAATACCATTTGACCCAGGAATTCCACTCATAGGAATTTACCAAAAGAATACAAGTTCTCAGGTTCAAAAAGACATACACACTCCTTTGTTTATCGCAGCACTATTTGCAATAGCCAAGATATGGAATGTCCATAAGATATAAGTGTCCATCAGTAAATGAATGGATAAAGAAGATGTGGTACATATACACAATGGAATACTATTCAGATGTAAGAAAGAAACAAATTCTACCATTTGCAACAACATGGATGGAGCTGGAGGGTATTACACTCAGTGAAATAAGCCAGGTGGAGAAATAAAAGTACCAAATGATTTCTGTCATTTGTGGAGTATAACAGTGAAGCAAAATTCAAGGAACATAACAGCAGCAGACTCACAGACTCCAAGAAGGGACTAGTGGTTATCAAAGGGGAGTGGTGTGGGAGGGCTGGTCGGGAGGGAGGGAGATGGGGATTGAGGGGTATTATGTTTAGTACACATGGTGTGAGGGGTCATGGGGAAAACAGTGTAGCACACAGAAAGCAAATAGTGAATTTTGGTAGCTTACTACACTAATGGAAGTGACTGCAATGGGGTATGGGTGGGGACTTGATAATATGAGTAAATGTAGTAACCACATTGTTTTTTCATGTGAAACCTTCATAAGAGTGTATATCAATAATAACTTAATAAAAATTTATTTTAAATACATAATTTATAGAAACAGAAGCTTATCATTAAAGAATAAGTATCAATAAAATTAAAAAATGCATGAATCAATTGAATTTTAAGATATGATTGTGCAGAAGATTTTAAACTATTTATTCATTTTGTTGCTGAATAGTATTTCATTTTATGAATATACCACATTTTGTTTATCCACTCACCAACTGATGATGGACATTTGGATTGTTTCCTATTTTTGGTTCTTATGAATAATGCTGTTGAATGTTGAATATTTAAGTACAAGTCTTTGTACAGACATATGCTTACATTTTTCTAGGGTAGTACATGGAAGTGGAATTGCTGGGTTACATGTTAACTTTATTTTTTAATGTTATAAGAATATGTCAAATTATATTTTTGCACAGTGATTTCAGGGGTTTACAGTTCCTCCAGGAATGCAGGAAGATGCCTGTTTCTCCACATACTTACCAACACTTGTTCTTACATACTACAACATGGATGAATTTCTAAAACATTATTCTACATGAATGAAGCTAGGTAAAAAATACCATATATTGCATGATTCCATGTGTATGAAATATTTAGAAAAGACAAATCTATAGAGACATAAAGTAAATCAATGATTGCTTGAGAGTAGAAATAGAGTTTGACTGCAAATGGTTATGAGGTATCTGAAATAATGAAAAATGCTTTAAAAAACTAGATCATAATGTTAGTTTCATAACTGTAAATTAATGAGAAATATATTCATTTTATGATATGTTAATACAAAACTAATTATATATATATATATATATGAATATATCTACAAGTATATGTGTGTGTGTATGTATGTATCTATATACATTCAGTTCTCTCTTTTCAAAATAACCTTAATTCTAGTTTTCAAGAATTGTACTTGATGGTATTATGCTATTATGTAATACTGTAGGTTCATCTATATTGTCCCAAATGACAAGATTTCCTTCTTTATATTGGCTGAGAAATATTCCATTGTAGGTATGTACCATATCTTCTTCATCCATTCACCTACCAATGGGCACTTAGGTTGCTTCCATATTTTGGCTATTTTAAATAATGCTGTGAGTACTATAAGTACTTTTAAAAGCAGAAAGCTCTAAACCTTTTTCTCTAGTTATTGGAATCAGGTTGTTTCCAATTTTTAACAATTATGAGCAAGACTTCTAAAAACATTTGCATAAATTTTGTATTTACTTAAATTTTCATTTGGAAAATGCCTTGGAGTGGGATTGCTAGACACATGGCACTTTTATGTTTCACTTTAAAAGAAATTACCAAATCAGTGCTGTATTTCTTATTCTGACCAGCCATGTCAGAAATTTGAATTCTGCATTTTCAATAATACTTTGTATAGTCATTTACTCAACCATGCTAGTGTGTATTTAGTATAATCTTAGGGTGGTTAAATTTGCATTTCCCTTATCACTGTCCTGTTGAGTTACTTTTTTTTTAACCTATATATTTATTTCCAATCCACATGAATTCTTTAGTAAAAATATCTGTTAAAGTACTCTTCCCATTTTATTTAAGATTTTTTTCTTATCATTGAATTTTGAAAACCCCTTATGTATTTTAAACCTATGTTTATATATTCTGTATACAAGTATCTTATGGGATATATGCATTATAGTCTGTGGCTTGTCTTTTCATCCTTTTAACATTGTCTTTAAAATAATGGAAGTTATTAATTTTGATAAACTATATTTTTTTATCTTCTATGGATCATGCATTTGCGATATAATGAAGAAATTTTTGACTAATGCAAAATCACAAATTTTTTCTCCTGTGTTATTCCCCAGAAGTTTTATAATTTTAGGTTTTACAATAAAATCCATGGTGAATTTGGAGATTATTTTTTATATATGAAGAAAGGTCTTGAATGAGGCCATTTTTGGTACAAATGGTTGCACAATTGTTACAGCATCATTTGTTGAAAATACCATGCTTTCCACACTGGCCTTTGCATGTGCCCAAAATAAAGTGATCATGTAATTATAAGAGTGTATTTCTAATGATCTATTCTGTTTCATTTAAATATGTTTTCTAACTTTCACTAATACCACACTATCTCAAATACTGTACCTTTATAGTAAATTGTAAAATCAAATAATGAGTCCCCCAAAATCTGTTATCTTTTTCATAATTGTTTTAACTATTTAGATTGCTTTCAATTTTTTATGTACATTTTTAAATTATGGTAATTTCTACCAAAACCCTACTGATATTTTGGTGGATATAGCATTGACTCTACAGATTAGTTAAGGGATAATTGACTATTAGCAATATGGCACCTTCTAATCTTTGAGCAGAGTATATTTCTCAATGTACTTAGGTTTCCTTTTATTTCCTTAATCAGTATTATCTAATTTTCAACAAATGTCTTGCACATGTGTTGCTAGAATTACTCATTTTGTCATTTTTATGCTACTACACAAGGTTAATTTTTACATTTCAATTTATAATTATTCACTGATAATATGTATAGCAAGATAATTGATTTTGTATATTCTATGTATCCTGTGACCTTACTAAGTTCCACTACTGCTTTAGTTAGATTCTTTGGGATTTCTACATAGACTACAAGGTCATCTTTGAATGGAGAGTTTTGCTTCTTGCTTTTCAATATATATTCCTTCTATTCCATCTTTCTTTATTTCACTGAGCGGGATGTCTAGTATGATGCTCAGAAGAAGTGATGAGTAGACATTCTTGAAGGAAAGTGTTTAGACTTTCCAAATTAGGTATATTGTTAGCTATAGTCTTTTGATAATTACCCTTTATAAGTTTGAAAATGTTTCTAATTCTAGTTTTCTGGAAGTTTGAAAAGGAAATTTTTTTTGCAAGTTTTTTTTAAAATTTTTTATTTTGGTATCATTAATCTACAATTAAATGAAGGACATTATGTTTACTAGGCTTCCCCTTTCACCAAGTCCCACCCACATCCCCGTTCACAGTCACTGTCCATCGACATAGTAAGATGCTGTAAAATCACTACTTGTCACCAAGTTCACAGTCACTGTCCTTCAACATAGTAAGATGCTGTAGAATCACTACTTGTCTTCTATGTGTTGCACAGCCCTCTCCGTGCTCCACACACACTATACATGCTAATCGTAATGCCCCCTTTCTTTTCTTCCCACCTTTATCCCTCCCTTCCCACCCATCCTCCCCAGTCCCTTTCCCTTTGGTAACTATTAGTCCATTCTTGGGTTCTGTGCTTCTGCTGCTGTTTTGTTCCTTCAGTTTTCTTTTGTTCTTATACTCCACTTATGAGCGAGATCATTTGGTACTTGTCTTTATCCGCCTGGCTTATTTCACTGAGCATAACACCCTCTATTTCCATCCATGCTGTTGCAAATGGTAGGATTTGTTTTTTTCTTAGGGCTGCGTAATATTCCATTGTGTATATGTACCACATCTTCTTTATCCAATCATCTACTGATGGACATTTAGGTTGCTTTAATATCTTGGCTATTGTAAATAGTGCAGCGATAAACATAGGGATGCATCTGTCTTTTTCAAACTGGAGTGCTACATTCTTAGGGTAAATTCCTAGAAGTGGAATTCCTGGGCCAAATGGTATTTCTATTTTAAGCATTTTGAGGAACCTCCATACTGCTTTCCACAATGGTTGAACTAATTTACATTCCCACCAGCAGTGTAGGAGGGTTCCCCTTTCTCCACAACCTCACCAACGTTTGTTGTTGTTGGTCTTTTGGATGGTAGCCATCCTCACTGGTGTGAGATGATATCTAATTGTGGTTTTAATTTGCATTTCTCTGATGACAAGCGATGTGGAGCGTCTTTTCATGTGTCTGTTGGCCATCTGAATTTCTTCTTTAGAGAACTGTCTATTCAGCTTTTCTGCCCATTTTTTAATTGGATTATTTGCTTTTTCTTTGTTGAGGTGTGTGAGCTCTTTATATATTTTGGATGTCAACCCTTTATCGGATCTGTCATTTTCGAATATATTCTCCCATACTGTAGGATACCTTTTTGTTCTATTGATGATGTCCTTTGCTGTACAGAAGCTTTTCAGCTTGATATAGTTCCATTTGTTCATTTTGGCATTTGTTTCCCTTGCACAGGGAGATATGTTCAAGAAGAAGTCACTCATGTTTATGTTTAAGAGATATTTGCCTATGTTTTTTTCTAAGAGTTTTATGGTTTCATGACTTACATTCAAATCTTTGATCCATTTTGAATTTACGTTTGTGTATGAGGTTAGACAGTTATCCAGTTTCATTCTCTTACATGTAGCTGTCCAGTTTTGCCAGCACCATCTGTTGAAGAGACTGTCATTTCCCCATTGTATGTCCATGACCCCTTTATCGAATATTAGTTGACCATATATGTTTGGGTTAATGTTTGGAGTCTCTATTCTGTTCCATTGGTCTATGGTTCTGTTCTTGTGCCAGTACCAAATTGTCTTGATTACTGTGGCTTTGTAGTAGAGCTTGAAGTTGGAGAGTGAGATCCCCCCCACTTTATTTTTCCCTCTCAGTATTGCTTTAGCTATTCAGGGTCTTTGATGTTTCCATATGAATTTTTGAACTATTCGTTCCAGTTCATTGAAGAAAGCTGTTGGTAATTTGATAGGGATTGCATCGAATCTGTATATTGCTTTGGGCAGGATAGCCATTTTGACGATGTTAATTCTTCCTAGCCAAGAGCATGGGATGAGTTTCCATTTGTTAGTGACCTCTTTAATTTCTCTTAAGAGTGTCTTATAGTTTTCATGGTATAGGTCTTTCACTTCCTTGGTTAGGTTTATTCCTAGGTATTTTATTCTTTTTGATGCTATTGTGAATGGAATTGTCTTCCGACTTCTCTTTCTATTAGTTTATTGTTAGTGTATAGGAAAGCCACAGATTTCTGTTAATTTTGTATCCTGCAACTTTGCTAAATTCCGATATTAGCTCTAGTAGTTTTGGAGTGGAGTCTTTAGGGTTTTTTATGTACAATATCATGTCATCTGCAAATAGTGACAGTTTGACTTCTTCTTTACCAGTCTGGATTCCTTGTATTTCTTTGTTTTGTCTAATTGCTGTGGCTAGGACCTCCAGTACTATGTTGAATAACAGTGGGGAGAGTGGGCATCCCTGTCTTGTTCCCAATTGCAGAGGAAAAGCTTTCAGCTTCTCACCATTCAGTATGATGTTGGCTGAGGGTTTATCATATGTGGCCTTTATTGTGTTGAGGTACTTTCCCTTTATACCCATTTTGTTGAGAGTTTTTATAATAAATGGATGTTGAATTTTGTCAAATGCTTTTTCAGCATCTATGGAGATGATCATGTGGCTTTTGTCTTTCTTTTTGTTGATGTGGCAGATGATGTTGATGGATTTTCGAATGCTGTACCATCCTTGCATCCCTGGGATGAATCCCACTTGGTCATGGTGTATGATCCTTTTGATGTATTTTTGAATTCGGTTTGCTAATATTTTGTTGAGTATTTTTGCATCTATGTTCATCAGGTATATTGGACTGTAGTTTTCTTTTTTGGTAGGGTCTTTCCCTGGTTTTGGTATTAGGGTGATGTTGGCTTCATAGAATGAGTTTGGGAGTATTCCCTCCTCTTCTATTTTTTGGAAAACTTTAAGGAGAATGGGTATTATGCCTTCTCTGTATGTCTGATAAAATTCCGAGGTAAATCCTTCTGGCCCGGGGGTTTTGTTCTTTGTTAGTTTTTTGATCACCGCTTCGATTTCGTTGCTGGTAATTGGTCTGTTTAGATTTTCTGTTTCTTTCTGGGTCAGTCATGGAAGGTTGTATTTTTCTAGGAAGTTGCCCATTTCTCCTAGGTTTCCCAGCTTGTTAGCATATAGGTTTTCATAGTATTCTCTAATAATTCTTTGTATTTCTGTGGGGTCCGTCGTGATTTTTCCTTTGTCGTTTCTGATTCTGTTGATTTGTGTTGACTCTCTTTTCCTCTTAATAAGTCTGGCTAGAGGCTTATCTATTTGGTTTATTTTCTCGAAGAACCAGCTCTTGGTTTCATTGATTTTTGCTATTGTTTTATTCTTCTCAATTTTATTTATTTCTTCTCTGATCTTTATTATATCTCTCCTTCTGCTGACCTTAGGCCTCATTTGTTCTTCCTTTTCCAATTTCGATAATTGTGACATTAGACCATTCATTCGGGATTGTTCTTCCTTTAAATATGCCTGGATTGCTATATACTTTCCTCTTAAGACTGCTTTTGCTGAATCCCACAGTAGTTGGGTCTTTGTTTTGTTGTTGTCATTTGTTTCTATATATTGCTGGATCTCCATTTTGATTTGGTCATTGATCCATTGATTATTTAGGAGCGTGTTGTTAAGCCTCCATGTGTTTGTGAGCCTTTTTGCTTTCTTTGTACAGTTTATTTCTAATTTTATGTCTTTGTGGTCTTAAAAGTTGGTAGGATTTCAATCTTTTGGAATTTACTGAGGCTCTTTTGCGGCCTAGTATGTGGCCTATTCTGGAGAATGTTCCATGTGCACTTGAGAAGAATGTGTATCCTGTTTCTTTTGAATATAGAGTTCTGTAGATGTCTATTAGGTCCATCTGTTCTAGTGTGTTGTTCAGTGCCTCTGTGTCCTTACTTATTTTCTGTCTGGTGGATCTGTCCTTTGGAGTAGGTGGTGTGTTGAAGTCTCCCAGAATGAATACATTGCATTTTATTTCCTCCTTTAGTTGTGTTAGCATCTGTTTCACATATGTTGGTGCTCCTGTATTTGGTACATATATATTTATAATGGTTATATCCTCTTGTTGGACTGAGCCGTTTATCATTATGCAATGTCCTTCTTTATCTTTTGTTACTTTCTTTATTTTGAAGTCTGTTTTGTCTGATACTAGTATTGCAACACCTGCTTTTTTCTCTCTGTTGTTTGCATGAAATATCTTTTTCCGTCCCTTGACTTTAAGTCTGTGCATGTCTTTGGGTTTGAGGTGAGTCTCTTTTAAGGAGCATATGGATGGATCTTGCTTTTTTGTCCATTTTATTACTCTGTGTCTTTTGATTGGTGCATTCAGTCCATTTACATTTAGGGTGATTATTGAAAGGTATGTACTTATTGCCATTGCAGGCTTTAAGTTTGTGGTTACCAAAGGTTCAAGGTTAACTTCTTTACTTCCTTACTGTCTAACTTAACTCACTTATTGAGCTATTATAAACACGGTATGATGATTCTTTATTTCTCTCCCTTCTTGTTCCTCCTCCTCCATTCTTCATATGTTGGGTATTTTGTTCTGTGCTCTTTTTTGGAGTGCTCCCTTCTAGAGCAGTCCCTGTAAGATGCCCTGTAGAGGTGGTTTCTGGGAGGCAAATTCCCTCAACTTTTGCTTGTCTGGGAATTGTTTAATTCCTCCTTCATATTTAAATGATAATCGTGCTGGACACTGTAGTCTTGGTTCGAGGCCCTTCTGTTTCATTGCATTAAATATATTATGCCATTCTCTTCTGGCCTATAGGGTTTCTGTTGAGAAGTTTGATGATAGCCTGATGGGTTTTCCTTTGTAGGTGACCTTTTTTTTCCTCTCTGGTTGCCTTTAATACTTTGTCCTTGTCTTTGAACTTTGCCATTTTAATTATTATGTGTCTTGGTGTTGCCCTCCTTGGATCCCTTGTCATGGGAGTTCTGTGTACCTCTGTGGCCTGAGAGGCCATTTCCTCCCCTAGTTTGGGGAAGTTTTCAGCAATTATTTCTTCAAAGACACTTTCTATCCCTTTTTCTCTCTTCTTCTTCTTCTGGTACCCCTGTTATGTGGATATTGTTCCATTTTCTGGTACCCCTGTTATGTGGATATTGTTCCATTTCGATTGGTCACTCATCTCTTAGAATTCTTTCATTCCTGGAGATCCTTTTATTTCTCTCTGCATCAGCTTCTCTGCATTCTTGTTCTCTGTTTTCTAGTCCATTAATTGTCTCTTGCATCTCGTCCATTCTGTTTTGAAGTCCTTCCAAATCTCGTTTTATTTCTGTATTTTCCTTTCTTATTTCTTTTATATTTCTCTTCAAGTCCATCGGCATGGTTATGACTTTTGTTTTGAATTCTTTTTCAGGAAGACTGGTTAAATCTATCTCCCCAGGTTCCTTCTCAGGGGAAGATGTAGCAGATGCCGAAGCTGTCTGGGTTATTCTTGTCTGGATCAAATTTTTTTGCCTTTTCATGTTGATAGGTGCAGTGGAGTGCTATTGACACGTCTATCAGCTTTCCACTTGGCTCCTTGCCTTTCTTTACTCGGACAACTGCGACCCCTAGTGGCTTGTATTGGGCAATTGCATGTAGACTGGGTCTTTGTATCTTGCCCGGCTGGTACGGAGGAAGCTCCATTGCTGAGGGTGTCGCCAGCCTCAGGCTGCTAATGTGCTACAGCAGGACCCCGGAGGGGTAATGGACGGGGGGCTGTTTGGCTGTTTACCTCCATGAGGAGTCTCAGAGCTCTTGCCCAGGGGGTTAGTGTGCCCGGAGTGCCCTGGAATTACAGCTGTTGGACTGTGACCTGGGATGTTTCCTTCCAGCTGTGGCGTCCCTGTCCTTTTAAGACTTTCAAAAAGCACTCGCTTTTCTTTGTCGACTTTGGGCATCGGCTTTGGGACCTGCTCAGAGGTCTTGATCTCCTGTTTCCCTAGTTTCCAACACCCCACGCATGCACTGTGTCTGCACTCTGGTGCGGATGGCTGGGGCTGGGTGTTCAGCAGTCCTGGGCTCCCTCTCCCTCCCCGCTCTGACTCCTCTCCTCCCGCCGGGAGCTGGGGGGAGGGACTCTCGGTTCCCGCCGGGCTGGGGCTTGTTTCTTACCCCTTTCACCAGGCGCTGGGCTCTCGCAGGTGTGGATGTAGTCTGGCTGTCATCCTGTGTTTTCTGGTCTCTCTTTTAGGATTAGTTGTATTTGTTGTATTTTCAAAAATATATATGTTTTTGGGAGGAGATTCCCACTGTCCTACTCACGCCGCCATCTTGGCTCTGCTTCTGAAAAGGAAATTTTAATGAATTTTGCATCATGCACTTTCTACATATATTGAAAATATTATATTTTTCTTCTTTACTTCTTTGATATTGTCAACTACATTGATTGTCAAATGTTGAAGAAGCCTCTTATTTCTGGGATAACTCCCATTTGGTCATGATATGTTGCTCTTTTTATATGTTGCCAGATTAGATTTGCTGATATTTTGGGGCTAATTTTTGCCTCTATGTTCAAGAACATTATTGTTCTGTGGTTTATTTTCTTTGCTTTTTTTTTAAAAATATGGAACGCTTCACGAATTTGTGTATCATCCTTGCACAGGGGCCATGCTAATCTTCTCTGTATCGTTCCAATTCTAGTATATGTGCTGCTGAAGTGAGCTGTGGTTTATTTTCTTATAACATAATTTTTTATTTTCATATCAGGGTAAGGCTACCCTTAATATGAGCTAGAAAGTGCTCACTCCTCTTCTATTTTATAGAAAGATTTGTATAGAATCAATACTATTATTTTTTCCTTAAATGTTTGGTAGAACTTGCATGTGAAGCTATCTTCTCAAATATATACATATATATATGTATATATATATATATACATATATATATGTGTAATTTTTTTCTATGAATTAATATTCTTTATATAACTATAGGACTTTTTTGCCTGAGTCATTCATTAGTGATCTCTGGTGTCTTTGTTGTCTTTCAGGGAATTTGACCATTTTATCCAGATTGTGGAATTCATGGCCATAAAATTTTTCATAATATCCATTGTTTTTAAATCTCTGTAGAATATTTAGCGATATTCACTGTTTCATTCCTGGTTTTGAGAATATACATCTTCTCTATTTTTTTTCCTGTTCAATATGACTAGGAGTTTAACAATTTATTAATCTTGTCAGAGAAGTAGCTATTTCTTTCATTGATTTTACTTAGACATTTTTAGTTTTGAGTCTCATTAATTTCTGTTTCTGTATGTCTATCCTTCTTGTTGTTTGGGCTTTGTGTACCTTATTTGTCTATTTACCTAAGTAGAAGTTAGACAACTGATTTTAAACCTTTTCTCTTTTCTAATGAAAGCATTTTATACCATGAATTTCTTTTTAAGCACTACTGTAGCTATATTCCATACATAGTAGGTATTTATTCTAATTCATTTCAAAATATTTTAGTCATTTCCCATAACATTTAGGAATGTTATATCTTCTTTGTGAAAGATGCCTGATCCCTTCATCATTATGTAATGTCCTTGTTAATCCTGTTAATATTTTTTCTTTAGTGTACTCTTTTTAAGATTAATAGAGCCAGCCTGGATTTCTTCTGGTTTGCATAATGTCTTTTTCTATTCTTAGAAATATCTTTAAAGTCATTTTCTAAGAGACAGTATATAGTTAGGCCTTGTTCTTTCATCCAATAAGTTAATTTCTGGTTTGGTCTGGTTTTTTTAAACCATTTGCACTTAATGTAGTTAACGATATGGCAGGAAAAAATATCTACCATCTTGCTACTCACTTTTTATTTGTTCCATCCATAACTTATCTCATTTTTCCTCTTTTTCTGCTTGACTTCAGATTTTTTTCAGTCTATTATTTCCAGTGTTGACATATTATTTGTACCTTTAAAATATTGTTGCTTGTCCTAGAAATTACAACATACACCTTTCATTTCAACAATTTACCATCCAATATTATACACATTTGTGTAGCAATCTATAATAGTGCACTTCCAGTTGTCCCATCTATGTTCTGTGCTTTGCTATCATATAGTTTACTTTTATATGTAATGTGAACCCATTACTTATTTCTACTATTTTTGCTTTAGAGCTGTATTTCTTAATCTTCTGTCATTGTTGTCTCACAAAGGAATATTCCTAAATATTCTCCCAACCACTCTGCAAAGAAATTTGTTATCACATAGATACTGTGTATCCATGTGCCATATGTATAAATGAGCCTTATACATTTAAAAAATGCTCCTATTCTAAGAACTAATTTTCATCCTTTAATAACAATATCATGTTGAGATTTAGTGCTTTAGATAACTGTTTCTCAGCCTTGACACTACTGAAAAGTTCTTGGCTGAATAATCTTTTGTTTTAGGGACTGCGCTGCTCACTGTTGGATGTTGTGTCCCCCTGGCCTTTACCCAGTAGATGTTAGCAGTATCCCCCAACATTAGTGACAGCAAATCTTCAAGTATTGCCAAATGTCCCATGAGAACCAAAATCTCCCCTGATTGAGAGCCACTGATTTAGATAATTTTCCTTTAAAGTGATCAAAAATAAATTTTAAAAAAGGACTCTTATTATGTCTCCTAATTTTCACCATTCCTGGAGCTTTTATTTCTTTGTACAGATTTGTTTCTATAGGTATCATATTCCATGTTCCTAAAGAACTTCCTTTAGTATTTACTTTAGTACAGGTTACTGGTAGTGAATTCTTTCAGTTCCTTATTTGTTTCAGATACTGTCCCTCCTTAATTTTTCTCTGGTATAGAATCTGAATTGATAGGATTTTTCATTGTCTTCATCTTCTTTTAATTTAACACTAACAAAGTTATTTCATTGTCCTCCAATGAAAAGTCTGCTCTATAATTCTCATCTTTGTCCTTCTGTATCTAATGTGCCTTTTGATTCTATGTTGCCTTCATATGTTTCCTTTTATATGATTTTAAGCCATTAAATATGATATCTAAAGTGGTGTGTGTGTGCGTGTATCTTCTTTCATTTCTCCTGTGGTAGAGAAAAGGGTGTGTGGAATTTTCCTGCTTGAGAGTTTGAAATTTTTGAATCTGTAGTAACACTTTTTTATTATTTTTGTCTTGTTCAGACTTTCTTCTTCTAGAATTCCTATTACCAGTATATTAAAATGTTTGAGAATGTCCCACAGGTCTTGGTGCTATTTGTATTTGTTATTATTTTTTCTCTTTATATTCAACTTTGCTAACTTATATTGTCTTATCTTCAGTTCATTAATTATTCTCTGGCTGTGAGAAGTCTGCTTATCAAGTCATCAAAGGCTGTCTTTGCTTCTGTTACCAAGTTTTCTTAATTGTAGAATTTCTATTATTAATATTATTTTTTTCCTTTTATTCTAATTTATATTATCACTGACAGTAGTGCAAGTTCCCTCTCTCATATAGTGTATGCCTAAGGGTTTTTCTTCTATCCCATCTTCTTTTTTATAAAATGAAAGGCTCACATTCCCAGGTTTAGCAGATTCTTGCAGGATAGGCATCAGATTTAATATTCATACTTCTCTGAATTGTTATTTTAGATTCATTTTTGGTTTCTAGAACATATTAACGTATAAACATAGGGCAAATGTTTATACTTAATATCCACATACCTGCCACTTGTATTCTACTATTAAGGCTTGTTTTGTTATGTATCTAATCATTTTACTATCCAGCCTCTTATTTTTAAGGCATTTGAAACTGAATTGTTACAGTTTTATTTTATTTTAATTGTAAGCTTTACATACAACAAATTGCACAAATTTTAAGTGTACGTTCATTAGTTTTGACAAATGCTTTTATCTTTGTAATGAATCCTACTATCAAGACATCAAACATTAGTATCTGTTCAAAAAAGTTTCCTCAATTCCATTTGCAGTCAGTGCTTGCCTCCACCCTTAGGGATAATCACTTTCTATCCTTTCTGTCTTCAAAAATAGATTATATTTTTCTGCTCTGGAATGCTATAAAAATTTATTTTTACTGTATTTGGTCTTTGTATAAGATTTCTTTCACTCAGCATAATGTTATTGAGATTCATCCATGTTGTTGTATGTATCAGGAATTTGTTTCATTTTATTGCTGAGTAGTTTTCTGTTTGAATTTATGACAATTTGTTTATCTATTCTTATGTTGAGGTGCACCAGACCTGTTTCTTTTAAGTACAGTTTTTGAATTTTATGATTAAAGCTACAACAAACATTCATATTCACATATTTTGGAGGAACACTTTTCAATTTGCTTAGGTAAGCTTCTAGACTGGCATTGCCATGTAAATGGGGTGGCATATTTAATTTTATAAGAGATTGCAAGAGCTTTCAAAGTGGTTTCACTAATTACACTCCTGCCATGGGAGAATGTTTCATGTTCTCATCCACATTTAGTGTTAAAAGCATTTTCAAATTTAGTCATTTTGACAATTGTATGTTACCTCACTATCATTATAATTTTCATTTCCCTGATGATTAATAATGCTTATCAATTTTTTCATGTGTTCATTGGCCATTTGTATGCCAAGGACATGTTGTTCTATTCATCTCTTTTTTTTAATTGGATTTTCTGTCTTTTTATTGTTGAGTTGTAGAAGTTATTTTTATATCCTGAACACTAGCCCTTTATCAGATATGCTATGAATCCTACTTTTTGATACTTAGCTATATATTTAACTTGCTTAAATACATATTTTTAGGACTTTTGTAGTGGAAATTTTATTGGGATATTTCATTTTTTATGTTACCTTATATTAAAGGGGAAACTATATGGCATCTTATCTGCCAGTAGGTATAATATATTTCTGTTAGCTATAGAAGATAAAGGCTTGGGGAAATATGTTATTATGTAATTCCTACACCAATATATATCACAGTCATAATCAAATACTTCATTGCTGAATTAGATATAAAGGTGTATTTACTTTAGGTCACATATATTAAACATATGGTAGCCAGAACTATTCTAATATTAAACAATAAGAAAATATACCTATATTTGAAAAATATATAGTCTGGATGAAAATAAATAAATAATATTGAGGTAGGACCAGGACACAGGACAAGCAACATGATTGGTTTTCCTGCCTATGATGAAAAATGCCTATACATAAACAGCATGGTAAGAACAGTAGAGATTCCATCTGAAGGATAAGATTCCACTTTAAAAGCAGAGAGTTAGGAGATAAGACTCCTAACATATTGTTTGGTAATAGCCAACAATCTATCATAAGGCAGGGCAAGCAGCCCTAAATGATATGTTCCCAGTGCTTGAGGGTAACCACTATCTTGGAGAAGAATAGGATCAATAAATTCCTTGTGTTAAGTTTATCTTACAGAATTATCTGGGGGACTAACTATGGATGATGACAACATCTCTCACCAGAGATAGACATCATGAGATCACATGACAAGCCTATTTGTTACAGGTTGAGTTTGTTCTCCTTGGTTCTTGGCTCCACCACAACAAAGAATGGAAAGTCAGAGGCACAATAGTGAAGCAGAGTGCAAGTTTTTTTTTTCAAACATTCTAAGGGAGAAGTGGGCCAAGATAGACAGAGGCCCCAGACTTTTAGAGGAGGGTCTGTTTGTTATGACCTAGCTGGCAGGTGACTCTTTGATTGACAGGATGAGGTCATTTGATTGACAGTTCTAGTTATAAACCCATTCCTTTTGGTACAGATGTCTTCTTCCAAAATGCACACAGAAAAGCCTATGGTGGCAGGGGAGCAAAACCACAATTTTATTTTAATGAGATTATGATGAGGTGTGGTTTGGGTGGTTCTTGGTTTTGTTCAATTGTTCCCATATTGGGACATGGGTGGGACTGGTTTGGCCTTGTCCCAAAAAGCAAGGAAGTTATCTCCCTGAAAAGACTTTGCTGTCTTCACATGTGGGACCCCCTACCTGGACAGTTTGGCAGTTGTTTCCTTGAACCTTATCTTCCCCTTTCCCTAGCTGCTCACATCTATTTTTCTACCTAACACTTCTAACACCTTTATTCCATTCTTGAAAATTGTTAAAAGACACAAATCCCCAGCTTTTAAGCATGACTCTTCTCTGAGGTTGCCCATACTCCCCTTTCTTTGAGTGTCTACTCTTTGCTTTAAATAACACCTTTTCACTACTCAACTTGTTGTGTTTTGTCTCTGTGCTCTTCCAGTGGTAGGTGTTTCGTTACTTTGCTATTTCATTGAATTTTCTAGACATTATAAGACTTCACTCTGTCTCTATTCTACTCCAGACAAGTAGGGAAGAGCTACTGTTATCTCTGATTTGGGGTGACAGGTTCCTATTACTTGGATGACCAGAGCAGGACTGCAGCTGTACAGTCATGTTCTTTAGTAGCCTGCCCCAAAACCTCCTTTCTTTGCTTTTGGGAAATTCTCAGAACATATTCTCACTCCATCCAGTGCTCTGCAGCTCCCCCAAATCCTGGGGTGGTAGGGGCTTAGTTCCCACACCATGCAGATTCAAGCAGACACTGGATGCCAGGTGACTCTGGCTCCAGGTGCTGGCAAGGGATTTGCCCTATGCTGAGCAGGAGTTCGTTGAACTTCCCTGTCCTTCTCTGCTCTTCCTTGCTCTCTAAGGCCTGAACAGCCGCTGCCATTTACTACTACTCTCGCCCTAATGAATTCCTTCCTTACCTACACTTATCCTAACTGTTTGTGAATTCTTTCTTGATCAGACTCAAGAACCCTCCTGGACTGAGGTTTCACCAAGCATGCAGAAAAAGTCTCCCTGAATTGGACTGCCCAACAACAATATGATTAAATAGCCAAAAATGTATAAAACCACAAGTCAACAAATAAATACACAGTTGTGTCTGTTGAATATGAGTGGTTCTTATGCACAGAAGATAAGGATCACTGAAGGCTAACATAGGTATAGTAAGTGTCACGAAGTCGCAAGGGACCCTAAAGTATAATTTGTATATAAAGGAAGAAAGTTTTTGAGTATATGCACAGAGGTGGAGAGAATCATGATATCTTCACAGGATAGACATTGAATTCACATTTGGACAGTGAAAATAATACCATGCTATCAAGAACTTTGCAAGTCAAAGCAAAATACAAGAATTTAATAGAATAGGTGAGAAAGAATCAGCACAAGTTCTATATGTGTAGTATGAGGGGAATCTGGAGTGCTACTAACAGGGTGGAAGTGCTATTTTAAGCAGACTGGGTAATACTACAGGTAGCAAAAATTATGTAACAGGCTGAAAGGAAATGGCAGTGGTTCAAATGTAATAAGAAAGAACTATTGGCCACGGTTAAGGCTGAGGGAAGAGAGATGGATGCACAGTAGTAAAGATGACTCAAAGAAAAGAATAACCAGTATTTTGTGACTGACAGGAAAAATGTATAAATGATAGTAAGTGATCTTATTTAATGAAATATAATAACTGTGTAAAAGTTTCTAGTGTGGCTACAATAAAATCTTAAATTTTAAACCAATCAAATAAGTTGTCCAGTCCACGTAGACAGATGTAAATTATATAAAATCTTTTGGGTATGCAAATGTGACTCATCTCACACCTACTCGTTTTTCCCACAAAGATTATTGAGAGTGCTATTTTGAGGAACTTAATATGTTGATCTGAAAATGGGCATATCTTGTAAAGGTATCTTTTGACTTTCTTATTAGCTGTGTTTCCTTTGTTTTTTACTGCTTATTGTCATCCCTCAGGGGTTTATTTCAACACCTGGTGTGTTCTTTGAAAGATGTTTCCTTGCTTAGCATTCTTATTTTAATACATGAACATCTGGTAAAGGTTTACTTTAGAAATCCTCTAGTCAGAGTTCATCTGCTTCTAATATTTTACTTTCTAACTTTACATTATCCTCCTGAGGTTACAGGACAATGACATTTTAGCATCAGAAAACAATTATTTCTGACGAACCTTTAATATTCAAGATGATAATCAACTGGATTTATTGGATACCTATTTTTTGCTCAATACTCTGATGAGCCCTGAGAAGGAGCACAATATGTTATTTCATCCTTGTTCTCAAAGAGTTTACAACCTGGTTGGGAAAAAGATAGAGTGAACAAAACAAGGTAATGTATCATAAAACATTTTATTTTGTGGCCTTACAGAAATAAATAAATGAAGGTTGAAGAAAAGAGAAAAGGTTTCAAAAAGGAGATGTAACTTGAACAAAGGATCTTCTTTGGGAAGACAGAAATTAAATTATACATCATTATTATCAAGATAAATATAATGCAGTATCACTTATTTTTTTAAATTTTATTGCAGTTTACCCCTAAATTATCCTTGGTCTCTTTTTTTAAATTATAATATAATCCTTATCAAATTCTTTAAAATTATAGGCTCAAAATGTTTGTGATCTTTTAGCACTGATCGATAAACGTTTAAAATTTCTTAAGAGAGGTAGGTTCTATTTTAACTGTGTTTCCTGCATTAAATGTTACGATGTCTACTGAGAAACTTTCTGCTGGTAAGAAAATGTCTCATAACCTTTTATTAACTTAATTTTATTTGCTTTATTTGGAGCAATTAGGAAAAAAATATTTCGGCCACTAAATCCAAGCCACAATTTTACTCTTTCACTCTGCTAATAAAACTTTAGCCAATAAAATGTTCATCATTTTAACACAAAGTACACTTTCCCATTTCATTTAGTATTTTCCCATAAGGAAAAGAAATAGATGGATTTCACAAATATAGGATACAAACTTATATTCATATTTATAGATCAATTTGCCCTTCTTGGTGGTATTTGTTTCATACAACTAGTACTATCTATACAGGTTTAACAGTCAAGTTTTGTTAAGTAAGGTAATCCTATGGCAGTTTCTTCACCCTGCCAATAATCTACCGTTTATATATGTCATAGCACATGTTTACATTTAGTACAGGTTTAACACAAAGGTGAAATTAATTTTAAGAGGTGAATAAGTCTTTCATCTGAAAATTCTGTTTTAAAATATATAGAAAAAAATAAAAGCTTTCTCTTGGTCTACCAAAAATAATATTGTTATTTATTTCACAGTGAAAGAGAAAAATGGAGTATTCCCATATTCCCTATGATTTCTGGCACTCAGAATGCTAAGAAATAAATTCAAGACAAAAGTTGCAGAAGAAAATTAAGGAGTAGAGAGAGTCAATCTACACACTCTTTCTCACTGGCAATTTTATATAGGTGTCATTTTCAGAGTAATCATATAACTTGAGGCTGTAATTCAAGAGGGATGTCCATCTACCCAATGCAGAATGAAATGCTCATTACCTATTCACTGGGACCTAGCCCACTACAATTTTACATTGTAAATATTTGGGATAAATATTTACTGAGCCCTGCACTTCTAAAAATATGGAACATGGAAGTCATGAAGGACTTCTTCAGCATCCACACCTAATCAGTCACTCAGTTCTCAATAGAATCCTCAATAGTATTTTACATCTTAAGTACCTCAAATTTATTCTCTTTGAATATGGTCTTGGTTCAGCCCTAAATCATCTTTTTTCCGAATATAGACATAAGCAAAATCTGGCAACAAAAGGATAGATAGCTGAACATGTCTCTAGCCATGGGTATAAGGATTGCCTCTCTCCATATACACAAATGCACATGCATGCACACACTTGTGTGCATGTATATGTGGAAAAAATCCAAATATGTGTGTGTGTGTGTGTGTATGTTTACTAAATAGAATTGACCAGTTTCCTAATATCAGTAGTGATGAAAGCTCAGGGGTAATCAAGATCCTTTTCTTTATTTGTGTTGCTTTTGCATTCCCTCTAATCCTTGTCTATTTCTCCCTTCTATGCTGGACAACACTTCCCTATGGTAATATCAGACATGATATGCTAATTGTAGAGACTCTCTGAAACCTCTTCCTATCTATTCTTTATAATATAAAGACTTTATACCTTGAATACAGTTTTTCATCAACTGCATTTTATGACTTTAGCTATTCTTCCTCTATTTTGCTATTTCACCAGCAGCAAGCTAAATCTCAAGATATGCAAAATCACCTTATATTCAAAAGCACTATGCAAAATGTTTTTAGTCTTTGAATAATTTTTTCAAATATCTTTTGTTCTGCATGTGAAATGAAAGAATATTAAAGGCCTTCTTGAATTAAGGTGGAGAAATTGTGTTCTAGACTAAGTAGTGTCTGGACAAATATTGCCACCATTCTAAGAAGTATTTTTTTTCTGTTTTTCTTTCCCACCATTAAGCTCAGAATCCTGAAACCTCATATTTCCCATCATAAGTTGTGGTAAATGCTTGAAAGATCCTTTAACATTCTAATATTTCACAATTTTAAAGTTAAGAGTTCTTTGCTTTGGAATTAAAGGCTTTACTTATTTGCTTAATTTTGATTTAAAATAAACTGGAGTGGGTACTAAATCTGAGTAATCAATCTTGAATTTTTTCATGTTGTCTTTTAATAGCAAATACTGTTTTTCTGTGTATGTGTAACTAAAATTTGTTCTGTATTATAGTTGTTTACAAATGGCAACCCATAAATATATCTGCTCTTGAAAATCACCAAGCAAATTATAGTCCTTGATACTCGTGTGACCCAGATATAATCAGGATTCACATTTACCTGTCCATTCTTTAAGGTCCTTTTCTCAACACATCCTCTCTTTCACTGGTAAATGTGACCAAATAGGAGTGACTACGGATGGATTGTATTTACTTTTATTAGATGTTTTTCACTCATGTAGACATTTATTATGAATGTGTTATTAATTATTTTTAATCTCCTTTCATCTATTTATTAAGATATGAGTACTTAGATAGTTAGACATTTTAAACAGCCGTGTAAAAAACTGAGAGCACCAAGGAGGCCAACACAATTTTCCAGCCGATTGAGGGGGAGTTTCAGTCTTTTATTTGATTCCATAGATAGTTGCTGAACAGCAGTGTCAGTCACACTGAAATGCTAAAATGGACCTCAGCCTCAAAGTCCATTTTTTGTATCTGCAATATTAAAAATGAAATGCAGTCATAGGAAATAGAGATAGGAAATAATTTTCCTCTTGTATTGCATGTTTCTACATTTGTATGAAATTCAATTTATTTGGGGGTTGAAGGGTTGATAGAAAGAGGGGAAAAGAACCAAGTATATATAAATGCAAATTACCTAAACAGAAATCAATACTTATGAAAGAAAAAGTGTCAGTTTCTATTCATAAAATCATCACATTATTATACAATAGAAAAAAAGGATTTTATATGAATATATGATATATATCCAAAATATATAATATCTATCAAGCTATATTTTTAATATGTAAAAAATATTCCCATGATACAAATTCCTGTGCTGTCTGAAAAGCTAAGAATGCTCACCAACCACCATATCTCAGGATACGTGCTAACACCGAAGCATGAGAGATAGTAAGAGGTTCAGAGGCAAAAGCAGACATTAGAGAAATTGCAGGTAGCTCAATATACAGAATAGTACATACAGCGCAGGAAATAGAGTTAGCAGGAGCCACAATATTAATAACCAGAAAACTCAGACTTGATCCCAAGGACAGAAAATATTTGGCAGTATTTAAACAAAAAAAATGACATGACTAGATTTGTATTTTGAATGGTCCTCTAACTGCAGGGAAAACATGGACTTGAGGAGGCAAACCTAGAGGAAGGTGGTGTTATCATCCATCAAACAAGAGAGGATACCCTGAATTGTGACAGTGAGCATGAAGTCTCATGTGGAATAGCTCAGCCGTGGGATGAACCAACACCCTTTCCAGTGGAATCCTAGTCTAAGAGGCAGAAAGGATTTCACCATGTGTTGAAAACAACTGCTATCCATAGGGAATAGGAAAAGAGGCTTCTCTGGAGTGAATCATCTACAGCCTAAATTGACTAAATCTTTTCTCAGAATTTCTTGTCTTCTACTTATAGAAACAGGATAGCAGACTACATTGATCCATTCCATATCTACAATGTTGTTTTAGTTTTGAGTCCTTGGGAAGCTTATTAAACCTCTCTGCCTCAATCTCCTCATTTGTAAAATAGGGTTAACAATACTATATATGCAGTGGTATACTGGTAACTGTTCAACTGGCTCTCTGAGGAAGGTAAAAGAAAAAAAACATTTTGTAGTGTATATTGATTTCCAGGTTGTAAATTATTTCCACTGCACTCACTTTCAAACTACTACAATTTGATATCAACTGACTTACAAAGGACACCATCAACAAAACAAAAAGACAACCTACAGGATGGGGGAATATATTCATAAATCATTTATCCATTAAAGGGTTAACATCCAAATATATAAAGAACTCATACAACTCAACAGCAAAAAAAAAAGGACAACCTGATTCAAAAATTGTAAGAAGACTTCAACAGACGTTTCTTCAAAGAAGAAATACAAATGGCCAACAGGCACATGAAAAGGTACTCCACATCACCAATCATCAAGGAAATGCAAATCAAAACCACAGTGAGATATCACCTCACACCAGCTAGAAAGCCGCTATCCAAAAGACAGGAAATAACAAGTGTTGGCAAGGATGTGAAAGAAAGGGAGCCCTGCTACACTGTTGGTGGGAATATAAACTGTTCCAGCCACTGTGGAAAGCAGTACGGAGGGTTCATAAAAGCTAAAAATAGAAAAATCATATAAACCAGTAACTCTACTTCTAGGAATTTGTTCAAAGAAAACCAAATCCCTAATTTGAAAAGATATATGCACCCTTATATTTATTACTGTATTATTTATAATAGCCATATATGGAAGCAGCCAAAGTGTCATCAATAGATGAATGGATTTAGAAGATGTGGTACATATACACAAAAGAGTATTATTCAGGCACAGAAAAAGAAAGAAATCCTGCCATTTGCAGCAACATGGATGGACCTAAAGGATATTTTGCTATGTGAAATAAACCAGATGGATAAAGCAAATACCATATGATTTCCCTTATTTGTGGAGTCTAAAAACAAAACAAAACAAAATGAACAAAACAGCAATAGACTCATAGACACTGAGAAGTGACTAGTGGTTACCATGCGGGAGGGGTTGGGATAGGTGAGAAGAATAAAGAGGCAGAAAATCTCAGTCATAGTATAAATTGGTCATGGCATTGGAAGTGCAACATGGAGAATATAGTCAATGGTTCTGTAACATCTTCTTAGTTGACAGATAGTAACTGCACTATTTGGGGTGACTGTTGAATTATTGTGTTGTATACTTGAAAAAACTATTATGTATATCAACTAGACTTCACTTTTTAAAAATTCCTGAAAATTTAACTATGGACTTTCAAAAGCTAGTAGCGGTCTCCTCTTGTGGATCTCTGTATCTACCTCATAAGAATGTTGTTAGGATTAAGTATGCAAATAAATTCAGGACTCTTACTGTACTGCTTAGCACATATTGAGATCTCAATTATGTTAACTGTTATTATACTGTAACTGATCATTTTATCCAACTTTAATTATAGTAATGTAAAAAAATAAAATTTGCTCTATTTAAAAATTAATTTTTAGAAATCACTTGTGCTTTACAGATTTCTAACTGAACAATATTTGAAAAATATCTCTTATTTCTGATAATCTCCCAAACTCACATACTCTTATCTCAGTGAACTTTGGGAGATTGCTTCTAATTATTTAGAAGAATTATTTCATTTATATCATTAGGTTTACTGAATTTATATCAAGTTATCAAAGAAAATTCAACAATGAATTCTTTTGAGGCTTTTTGAATGTGTCTTTACACTGCAAATAATTTTGGTTACACTTCAGATAAAGTGTTATACCTGCACCTATTCATCTTGAAAAATAATGAAGTATACACTTAAAAATGAATTCTAAAATACAGATTCTTACTAGAAAAAATGAAGTACAAGTCATTATCCTTCACCAAATCAGAATTGCATAAATTCATGTTTCTTTTACTCTATATAAAAAAACATTTTTGTATAAAATATTATCACTGAGAAATTCATAATTAGGAAATTAGTACACACAAACAAGTATAATGAAATTAATGGGAAGAAAATAGCTTCACTCAGTACTTTTTAATGACTACTACCTTATAGGAATAATCATTTCTAGAGCAGGATTTGTGAAATTACCCAGAAGGTAGAATTTTGACAGAGGACATCTTATAATTGCTACAATATCTTGCTAAAAGACCTTGCCAGAAAGCAGTTTTACCTGAAAACTAAGATACCTGGAACAGTAGGAACAAATAAATTCAAGGGGACATCAAAAGGAAAGGCTTGGAATCAGATGCTCTTAACCATGAAGGAGTTATGCTAGCATGATAAAATTTCATCATGGGGTTCAAAAATATGTATTGAACTCATATTTTAAAAGTAGCAAAATTCTAAAGATAATGCCTGGAATGTATATTCACTGTATTAACGACTTATATAGATACTTCACCTTAGATTTTTTTCATTTTCTGCAATATTTTATTAATACATGCTCTCAAGTATATAATAAACTACTGCTTATTTAAATAAAAATGATCAAGATATTCAAATTAATCCTAGATTATATAAGAAGTGAAAGAAAACTACAAATTATGTTCACATTAACGTATGATTTTGTGAGTAAAGAATAAGCTTGGCAAAGGAATAGCTCCTAAGTGCCCACGTATTTCCCACCCATTTGTGGTTCTCAAGCATCCACCATGTACTAAGTCCAGTATAGATTGTTTTTAAATCCAGCAGAACTTTCAGTTTAAAACAGAACCACGGCAGTTCACTTTCCAGGAGCAATACATAATAGCAGACAAATCTGCTTCTGAGATGCTACTTTTTCATGTTTCCTCCCCTTAATGCTTACATATAATGTTTGAAGATATATTAAATCTCATAAAATAGGACAATTGCTTCAAATCTAGTACTAATGGTAAAAATTGTTTTCTGATAAAAATAGTAGCTTATGTTAATAGGTAACATTATACTTTTACTAAGAACCTTAGGATCAATGCAAAGCCCAGTAAAAGCACTGCATTTGAATATATTTCTTGACATATACTGAAAATACTCTACCCTCACTGTTACTACTGAGCCAGAGATTGCCAAAGCACAGCACCTTGTTTCATAAAATGACAGAAGCTCTACAGAGTTTCTGGGAGAGCCGAGGAGTAGCAGGTCATCGGAATGATTTGTTTGTTCATTTATTCATTTCCTACTATGCACGAGGTTCTAAGGATGTAAAAATGAAATTTTCAAACAAATTAAATAGATCGTGGCCTTAAAGAGTTCATACTCTACTAGAGAAAAAATTACGCATGGAAATAGAAGATAATACAGTTGTAAACCCAATGATAGAGGCAACCCATTTAACGTGGAGGGAAAAAGAGGAAGGGGCCCTTAGATTGATTGGGAGGCTGTGGTGGGATGGGATAATGGTCAGAAAAGGCTTCCTAGAGGAGTTGATGCCTGAACTTAGTTCTAAAGGAAGAATGAGAAAAAAATGCAGAGGGGTCAGAACGGCGTTCCCAGCATAGGACACAAACAGCACGTTACGTGTGTAAGAACTACAAGCAGTTGATTATTGATATTTGTTTTGATTAGACACCCTTCCTCAGGGCTGTATGGAGGATGAATTTGAAGAGGAGAGGCTGGGAGCAAGAGACAGTAAAGCTTCTGGAGTGGTCCGGGTGAGCTATGATGGCCTGCATTTGGCAGTGTTAACAGCCATGGAGAGGGGGTTAGAATCACTCTGTGTTTATAATCAATAGCAGTGACTGAATGTATGGAACAAAGAAGGAGGAGGGAGCATCAGGATGACTACCAGGTGTCCGGTTTGATGGTGCCAGTAGCTGGGACAGAGAAATAGGAAGAGCAGCTTCAGGAAGAAAGGTGTGTTCAGTTCTGACATGATTTGTTTGAGGTACCTGTGGGTCACATCCAGGTGGGATTGTACAGTGAGAAGCTGGATGTGAGTCTGGAGCTCAAGCAAAAGCTAGTTACACATTTGGAGGTCCTCATCATAACAGAGGACTGTGACATCAAAGGGCAAAAAGGCAGGGACATTTCACTGACCTTTTGTTTGGGACTTTGTAGATATTACCTCATAATCCCATCAGGTCCACATCTTTTTGGGCCACTGAAACATGATTGCCATTGGCTCTCATATTTCCTTAAAACATTTGCAGGACTAAATATTTCAAGTCCTATCATCATTTCTCCCTGTGCTAAGAACTAATTATACATGTCACTTACTATCTGTTCACTTACAGCACTGATGGCAAGGTCTTGTAATATCATAGGTGATCAATGATGCTCATCTTCTGGCTCCCTGTATACAAAATTAGCTCCTCTGTTTAAAGCAAGAACTTCTTTTCTTTCACGTTTAACTTAGAAATCTGTAAGACAACTTCGAGATGAAGTGTAAGAAGGGGCAGTACTTGATAGGTGTGTTGCATTCATCGTCAGACTGAATCATTCCTTTAGTTATCATCACACATTAGCTGTTGCAGGATTTGTTAACAACCATTTGTGTTCTTAGGGAAGGACCAGGGGATTTATTCAGGTAAGGTCCCACAGACAGAGTTAGAGTAGCAGTAACCTGACATGAGTGATCCCTGATTTCAGGTGGTGATGGACATTGTTTCACATTTTGTTTTATTTGAAAATATGCAAAAAAGACTCACTAAAATTAAGAACAAAATAGGCTTTGTTTCAACTTAGAGGTTTGCCAAATCTACTGCGTAAAGGATTCATAGGACATGAAGGATTTGATACTGTGATAGGATCTAATTGCCCTCTAAATAGAAGTAAAATATCCTTTTTATGAGCACTAAATTTCTGGGATTTTTTTTTGAGTAGTTATCTTTATGAGGTATGGATGTTATCCAGGGACTGTAATGTTTATTTTATAGGACCCAGGCAAGAGGAGACAATACTCTCTAAATTTGTTGATTCTATAGGGGAAGATACATTTTCTGTCTTAGACGTCTACAATTACATTGGGTAAAACACTGAGCACAGATGTAGTTGTAATCTTTCATTCCACCATTAAGTGGATACCAAAAGTATCCATTGATAATTCCATTACAATAGTCCATATTTTCACACTTATTTCCTTTCTTCATGTTGACATTTCTTGAAGTATAAGTATGTGCATGATATTGAAAAACATATCATTTGGTCAAACTACAGTAGTGTAATGCCCAGTTACTGGAACACCCCTGTCAAGAGTAACTGTCCACCAATGCACCACAGTGGAGACTTGCAAAGAGGGTTAATCGCTCTTGTTTTCAGCCACTCCATGACTGCTGCAGTTTCAGGCTGCCTTGCTCTACTGTTAATTCAAAATCATTGGGGAAACTTCTACTCAGGTCATAGTGGTTATCATTTTCCCTCACTTCACTGTACAAGCAAGTTTACAGACAGCTTCAAATGCATTTGGGTTCACTGAGGGCATGATGTATATTCGGGTACCATTGATTAGATTTGTGATTTCAAGGTCTTTTCCAGCACTGGTTAGGAGATGTTCAATTAAATGGAGAGCAGTTTCTGCCCTACAGTCTCATATCCATGCATGTTGACCATGTATTTAAAGTCTGGCATCCTGATTCAGTGTTCCATTGGTGAGTGACCCACAGCAAGAGTGCACAGGTTTCTGTCTTTCACAGAATTACTAGTACTGTATAAGTGATGGAACTGTAGTCTTGGGCAATATTCTTCAAAATGCTTCTATCTTTTCCCGGTGGGGTAGCCAAAATCCAGCGTGTCTACCAGAGGCAGCAGCAGCCTTAGCCAGGGGCATGGAAGTCCATGTTTCCAGGCCAGGGCAGCACCACCTTCCTGCCACAGCCCAGCCAGGCATGGCCCTATAGCCCAGTCAGGGGGACAGGCATCTCACCTTAGATTTTAAATTGAGTCATTTGTTACTATATTAGCTGATAAACACATCTTAAAAATCAGTTTCTTAATTAGCTCATTTACCTTGACAATTGCTTTAAAATATTAAGCTCTATCACATACACACAAATATTGACCTGTCAAGTTTGCATAATACCTCTTTATATTTACAAATTCAATTATTTCTACTGCAGTAATCTTTATATACATATTCCACCAGCTATAGAATCCGAAGAGCTACATGTTGCTCTTTCCCAGGTCTTAGTTTATTTCGAGAGTAATGGGGACAATTGGTCTATGTATTCAAGGTACCATCTCTACACATGAATGATCAATAAAACCTCTTGGAAATAGAATCCACTCAACAGACTACAGTTAATCAGAGTTGTTTTGATGCTTATTTCTGGGACACAGACAAATCATAAGTGACAGTGTGCAAATAAGAATAATCAGTTTGACTAAACAGTCTTGACTCATAGGAGTATAAACATGGAACAATTTTATTTTCTCAATAACTTCTACCAACTCTT
The DNA here is from genome assembly GCF_030020395.1 of Manis pentadactyla. NCBI lineage: Eukaryota > Metazoa > Chordata > Mammalia > Pholidota > Manidae > Manis > Manis pentadactyla. The sequence continues at coordinate 69,034,736 of NC_080030.1, read as the reverse complement.
ATCTGTTATCCATCTCTTGCTCCTTTTCGGCTGAATGGCAGTCATCTTTAGTGATAGCTCAGTCTGATCTTATACATTTTTTTTCTGTCAGCTTCAGTTATTAAAGGTGTCATTCCAGTTCTTAAGGCTCAGTCTTCTTCACTTTAAAACTATCACCATGATTGTTTAACTCCAGCCAAACTTTTGCATTATTTCCTAGAAGCATAGAAAATTCATATATCTTTGCCATGCTTCTTCTGCACTTAGTGTCTTACCTGTGTCATATGTTTCTAGTCCCTTTCTCTATGTCCTGGGAGAGGCCAGGATATTAGCTCAACAATTTTCATATGGGAGACAGCCACCCACTAATCCTTAAGTTCATACATGAGGGAGAACGGTTGACAATTTTGTGAGAATGATCTGTCTCTTCCAAGAGCAAAAAAGGGAGTGATGTCAGCATGATGCTGGCAGGAGTCCTTCTTTCCTTCTCTCCTCTTCAAGTAACAACCAAATGGACATCCATAACCAAAACAAAAGTGCCTCTACATAGCATTCCAGGACAGCTAAGAGATCCATCCATGTATGTACCCAAAGTGGGTGGATTGGCCCCTGGAGGAGGCTGAAGAATGAGGGGATTGGTGGTGGAGCTGGCAGTGGCAGAGGTGGTGGTGGCAGGGAAGGCAGTGGCAGGTGTAGCACAGGACACACCCTTTCTAACAGAGGCGGTGGGTGAAGGCAGTGAGTGGTGGTTTGCCTGGCTGTATATAACTGGAGGAACTCAGGTGTTCTCTCTGAGCAGAGACCACAGTGACTGCAGAGGAGAGGAAAACCAAATAGGCAGACAAAGAGAATCAAGGAAGAGTGCCTCCTGCTGTCTGCCCAAGATTCTGGCAAGAGGACCACCTACAGACCCCTGAGACTCCCACACTCAAGCATCTACTTACTGACTAGGGACTCATAAAGCCCCAAGTGCTTAGTACATATCTCCCCATGCACTTTGCCACCACCTTTTTTATCCCTCTGGCTGTTTTTTTTTTTTGTTTTAATACATGCCCTCAACCTTAGCAGCATTCAGCTCTGGTAAGAGAAACCAAAGACTTATGTTGTATTGCCCATTTCTGGAAAACAAAAAGGAGGGCTTCTAATTGCCAACCTGTTGAACTGTTGGAATCAAAGTAAACAAAGTCTTGCCTAAGCAAGAGAGACGTTTGTTTATTTCAAATGTGGTTGTTTTTCTTCAAACACCACAAAAAATCATGGTACCACAGTATCACAAAAAAGAAATGAAAATTTTCCAGGAGTTGAACCCACAGACATGGAATAATTTAATCTAACAGGTAAAGAATTTTTAAAAAATCTGTTATGAAGAAATTCAACAAGCTACAAGAAAACTTAGAAAGGTAATACAATGATCTCAGGAAGAAACTTAACAGAAAAGGTACTTTACCAAAGAGATTGAAATTCTGAAAAAGAACCAAACAAATCTAAAGAAGTCAATAAATGAAATGAAGAGTGCCTTAGAATGCGTTGGAAATCGGTCAGATGGAAGAGAGAATTAGCGAGCTGGAAGATAGGAATCTAGACATGATTCAGGAGAAAGAGAACAAAGATTTTTTAAAAGTGAGAGCTATCAAACTCTATTAGAAAAAAACAACGACATGAGAACAATGGGTTTTCCACGAAAATAAGAGAGGTGGAAGGGAGCAGAAAACTTATTTAAATAAATAATAGGTGAGAACTTACCAAACTTGGAGAAGGAACTAAATGTACAAGTCCACAAAGCTAATGGACACTTTGTTATCTCAATGCAAAAAAGACATTCTCCATGACACCTCATATTAAAACTGTCAAAAATCAATGAAAAAGAAAAAATTTTAAAGGCAGCCATGGAAAAAAAGACAGTAACTTACAAAGGAACGCTCATTAGGCTATCAGCAATTCTCAGGAGAAATTCTATAGACCAGGAGAGAGTAGAATGACATATTCAAAATACTGAAAGATGAAAACTGACATCCAAGAATACCCTCTCCAGCAATGTTATCCTTTAGCTATATAGGAGAAATAAAGGCTTTTACAGACAAAAACTGAGGGAGTTCATCACTTCTAGACCTGCTTTTTAGGAAATGTTGAAAAGAATTCTTCAAGATGAAACAAAAAGATGAATGTACATAAAACTCTGATTAAAGTGATGAGCAGTCAGAATTAGAAAACTGTAATTATTTTTTAGAATAGTACATTAAACTTTTAATTATAGCATAAAGGTTAAAGGGAAAGAGCATTAAAAATAACTATAGCTACTGCAACTTGGCAATGAAATCACAGCATAAAAAGAGATAATATGTGACATCAAAAATATCAAAGGGGAAGGGAAAAAGGATAGAATCTTTATGGGCAAATGATAATAAATTCCCATCAACAGAAAAAGGTCTATTTAATCTATAAGATGTTTTATATAAACTTCATGTAACAACAAAGAAAAAGTATAGAGCAGAGATATATAAAAAGGGGGTAGGGAGACTGTGCAAATTGCCATGGAAAACCACTAACTTACAAAAATAGACAGAAACAATGGAGAAACAAAATAAACTGTCACTTTTCTGATAAAAGCAAAGATAAAATAACAATAGTTCATCTTTACCTATCAATAGTTATCCTAATCTAACTATTAAGTTCAATCATTCAAAAGGCACAGAGTGACTAGGTGGATAAAAAACAAGACCCAACTGTATGCTGCCATCAAGAAGCTCATCTCAGGTCTAAAGACTAACATAAGCCCAGTGTGAGAGGATAGAAGATGATATCATAAAAAGACAGAAACAAAAGAAAGAAGGTAGAGACATATTTATATCACACAAAATAAACTTCAAGGCAAAAAAAAGAGTAACAGGAGAAAAAATGTCATTATATAATGATAAAGGGGTCAGTACATCAAGAAGGTGTAACAATCATAAATATATACTCCCAAATACTTGAGCACAGAAATATATTAAGCAATAATGTTCACAATGCAATGATAATATATTATAGGTAATATTTAAGGCTATCTAGGGATCAATACACATTCAGTTCTTGTAGAGATTACATAAATTTGTATTAAAGAATATCAGTAAGATCACGATAGCAAAAACACACAAGAAAAATTTTCAGTAAATGTTAAAATCTAAGCTCCATTTTATTAATTACCATGCTCCGTATGTTCCAGTTAAGTGAAACTTTGCTGTATTATATTGCGTAGGGAATTAAAAAGCAATGGGTATCATCTCTAAATGCCAAATGCTCCTGCTGCAGTGCATAAAGGTCCCCAGAACATCTTTCTGAACAAATTAGATTCACTGGTCCTACTCATATCCAACAAGGTGATATTAGAAAGAAGTAAACTGATGTTAACAACCCCTTTCTCCAGCTCCACTTCAGAAAATAATTAACTTTGTATATCATAAGGATCTGACTTGGCTTACACTGTCCTTGACTAGGGATATGATAGGAGAGGTTGCAATAGTCAGAAGAAGAGAGCACCTGTGTTCCAGAAGCACTGCAGGTGAAAGCTGGTGCTCTTAGTGAAAGAAGATGAAGCTGGGAGGTGCTAAAAGTTTGAGCTTTTCCAAAAGATGAGGAGGAAATGAATGAAATTATTTCTTTAGCTGGATTTTTAGCAGTATTTTTCTTGAATTTCTAATGGTCTTTGCATTGTATAATCAACTGTCTTGTTATTTTATACATAAGGGTTCTGACAGAGTTTCAGATTTATACTTCTATCTTTAAAAATATCTATTTTGAAATTTTTGTATTTAATATAACCAACCTAATATTTGTGCTGCCATTCCTCTTCCCTCTCTCTCTCTTGCCCCTCACCCTTTCCCCAATCTCTTCCCCTCTTCCTCTCTTTCTCTGCCTAGTCTCTTTGCCTATCACTGTATGTTAAATTTTTCATTTTAAGTTTGTTTTGAATAAGTTTTTTGTAAACAGTATATGTGAGTGTTTTAACTGGTTAGCTACCTAATGTATAACATTAAAACTGGCTAAGTTCAGAGAAACGGCCTTACTTTAGGTTATTTTGTTCCTCTTATTTTCACTGGTTTGTGCATCTTTCCCCATTGTTATTTTGAAATGTCTACTGTACTCTATTATTCCATTGTTGGTTAACTTCCCTTTATCTGCTCTCAAAAATCAGACATATTTCTCAACTACAACTTAAAACAAAATACCTATTATTTCTCCCAAGTAAGTTCTCTCTGGGATATTTTCACTGATCCTTCACATTTCTTCTCTTCTTTTCATTTTTCTGAAACACATAGAAAGCTTTCCTTACTCTGTATCTTCCTTGCCTCTCCAATTCTTGGGTTTACCTAAGATGTTTTATTATCCAAATGGGTCACTCACAGTGTCATTTTTCTGTTTCCAAATCCCTATTGAGCACATTCTTAGAAAGGGTACTTTTATTTAAGCATGTTCAACTGTATATTTGTTGAATATATATTTCACTGCTCACAACTGTTTCCCTTCCTTTACATTTTCCCCTTCATCTATGCCTCCTTTCTGACTCACTACCCATTTGGGTAGTGTCATTTATTAATTTTCTTGAATATCTAATTTATTAAATCAGCCTAGAAAGTCATTTTCTCCTCACAATGGCTGCATAACAAACCATTCCAAAAATAAAGAAATATTTATTCTGATCCCAAATCTGCCATTTGGACAATGCTCAGTAGGGATAGACCCTCTCTGCTCCACTTGGTATTGCCTGGAGCTTCTGGAAGGCTGGAGGCCAGAGTCATCACAAGACTTACTCACCAACTATCCGTGCTTGGAAGTTGATAATTAGAAAACTCAAACAATAGGAATCTAGGAGAGCCTCTCTTTAGGCATCTTTCTCAATCCTTATATAGATTTCATATGGTCCCTACAGAATGGCTGCCTCAGGGCAGCTGGACTTCCTCCTTTCAAAGGCACAATTTCTGAAGAAGAGGGAGGACAGACCAAGAAGAAGGTACATGGCTTTTTACGATCTCTCATGAAAAGCCGCACAATGTCACTCTCAACCCATTTTAATAATGAAAACCCAATTTTGAAGGTTTGCTTACATTCTTACCTTCAAGAGGAAGGGGATTAAGTCCACCTTTTAAAGGGAGAAATAACAAAGAATTTGCAGAAATGTTTTAAATCCTCTACAGCTTGTAAAATGATGATGATGATGACTGTGACTGTATTTTGTCCACACCACAGTCTATGCCCAGGTACATTCAAACTGAAGGCACAGAACTTTATTTGGACAAGGGAGAACTACCTTCAGTGCATGTTTAATTATTATCTCTGTTAAACTAAAATTTGAAATGGAGACCAGACTTAAAAATTTCCTGAGCAGACAAAACCAGTTAACAAAACTTAATTTAGCATATCCATAACATAAGCAAAACTTAACTTGGATTGTTTCTTGTAAATGCCTCTAAAAATCATAAACAAAACTTAAATTGTGCTCCAAAAATGGCATAAGATAACCATTTTTAAGTAATCCTCTGGCACTGGAAAATAAAAAACATCTATTTTTTTAACATATTAAATCATTACAAAGATTAAACAGTTTCTGCATTTCCACAGTATAAGCTGTCCCACAGCATCAAGCTGCTAAGTTTCATTCCACTGTTGCTTTGAGGACTCCCAGTTTGTGAACTGTTCTATATGTAAGGTTGAAGGCACTGCAGGGAGGAGTGAGCACATCAGACACTGATGACGTGCCAAAGTCCCCGGCTGCTGCCTCCTCCCAACCTGAAAAATGTGCCTTAGGCCAGCCAATCCTCATGCCGCTTGTAAATCTAAGCTCTCCCTCCCCCTACCTTCTTTAAAAACTTGCTGCCTGCCCTGCTGGGCTTGACTTCCCCAGCTTCCATTTCCGTAGACTAGGGAACCTCGCCCCGGGCGTTCAAATAAATGGCCTGGCCCTTTGTTGCCTCTCTTCACCTGCTTATTTTGGCTAGAATTTATCCTACACTATATACAATAAATTCTTATTAATATAATTTTACTAAACTGGGATTTTTTTTTTTAACAGTTTCTAGATTTCAACATCTCCATGGCTTTCTTCTCCCTTTTTTCAGAACTCTGGTCTTGTGGATCCACTATGCATATTTTTTATCTTTTCCACTCTTATTTGTCATCTCTATAATTTTGCCTAAGTGCTTCAAGATATGTGTTGAACTTGATATTTTAGCCCTCTTAATTAGAGCTCAAAATTAATCATCTTTCCCTTGAATTATTTTATTTAGCTACAGGGAATTATGTTTTAGGTTCCAAAAAATCCTTTTAACTTTACACTTGGATATTAATCACTGAATTGATTCTATTATTTTTTTTAATTCAGGCTTTCTTGTATCTCCCACACGATCTTATTTCACTGAATGTATATAGTTTATCCTAGTTAAATATCCTCACTCCAGCAGATGGAACTTTAATGTGTTGCCTTTTGTCTCTGTAGATGCACAGATCTTGTTGGGTTTAATTGGTGGCCATCTGCCAGGTTTCAGGTGAAGTGTTCTCTACTGCTAGCAATTGTTGTGGAGAAGCAGCAGACTGCCGTTCTCTGCTGAGGTACCTACAGCAAGCCCCATGGTTCCCTTGTCCCTTGTTCTTCAACATTTGGGCAATGAGGACATCAGCTTCCCACTTCCATCTTGGTCTCCTGGGAGCCAAACAGATAAGACACCTCCATGCAAGAAGTGTGGGGTGAAGTCAGCTTTCACAGTGAGCCAAGATCTTCCTGGGCCAAACACTTAATTTTCTGTCCTCTCTTCTAGAGCACTGTCAAAGATGATCTTCAGCTGATAGTATAGTGCTCATAGCTACTTTCTCAATCCCAATTTCATGAATCTTAATTTCCAACTGTGAACAAGTTACAGGAGAGTTCCAGTTTCCATTTAAAGTGAGGATACTTGGACAGGATTAAAGATGGCAACATGAGAAGGCAGATAAAGACCTCCTCCTAAAATCACATGTAATATGAAAATATAATTAATACAACTAATCCTGAAAGAGCAACAGGAAAGAAGATAGTGCCAGACTGCATAAACCTGAAGGAAAGAACAGATCTCATGGAACGTACCAAAGTTGTGACCTGGCAGGACCCAAGCCCTTCCCTCAGGCAAGCTCACAGGCAAGAGGAAGAGAAACAGAGCAGGTAGGGAGTGGAGATCTAGGACTACTGAACACCTACCCCTGGAGATCTTCTCTGGGAGCATGAAACTACATTGCATGGTACTCTGGTTATTAGTGGGGTTGGAAAGCTAAGACAGAGAGACTGAGATTACAGCTGCTTGTGGAAAATAGGGATTCATATTTGGCTAATTTGGGCAGGCAGTCTGAGAGACTTCCTAAAAGCAAGAGGGCTGCTAAAGGGGCAAGGACTGCACAGAGCTTACTGATTAGGAGAAAGGACAGGTAGACAAAATTGTCTGGGTGCACTCTGCCCAGCAGTTTGGGAACCTAAATGATCTTCATGCTCTCTGTCCCCCTGGCTGGCTATGTACCTCCAAGGCCACCCACTGTGATATACACAGTGTTCCTACAGGAAAGCCGGAACCTGGCTTGCAAACTGGCAAACCCTACCCTGGTGTCAGGCCAGCTAGAAGGAAGCCCCACCTATAGCAGTTACAAACGCGAAGCATAGAGGCTAACACCTGTGTGTTTAGCCCACTGGTTCCAGCAGTGGAGATAGGCATAGCACATAGAAGCAGGGAACAGCAATTTCCTCCCCTCAGGCACAAGCACCACTCACCTGCAACCTCTGATATCACTCCAGGGGCTGAGCAGCTCCAGAGACTAGAGCATCTGGGCACTAGAGGTTGCCACATACAAATATGAAATGTCAAAGGAACCTCCTTTAAAGCAAAATCTCAACACCAGAAAATGGATTGAGTTAAATGAACTAATAAATCCTCCTGAAAGAGATTTCAAAATAAAAATCATAAACATGCTCCTGGAGGAAAAGAAAAATATTCAAGAACTCAGCAATGAATTTAGGATGAAGATCCAATCATTGAGGAACACAATGGAGAGTATTAAAAGCAGATTAGATATGGTGAAAGAGACAATACATGAAATAGTAATTAGAGAAAAGGAATACAAAGAAGCTGAAGCATAGAGAGAAAAAAGGATCTCTAGGAATGAAAGAATACTAAGAGAACTGTGTGACCAATGCAAATGGAACAATATTCATTCTAAAGGAGTACCATAAGAAGAAGAGAGAAAAAAAGGGATAGAAAGTGTCTTTGAGGAAGTAATTGCTGAAACTTCCCCAATTTGGGGAAGGAAAGAGTTTCTCTGGCCATGGAGATGCACAGAGATCCCAACACACAATGGACCCAAGGAAGACAACACCAAGACATATAATAATTAAAATGGCAAAGGTCAAGGATAAGGACAGACTATTAAAAGCAGCCAGAGAGAGAAATAAGATCACATAAAAAGGAAAACCCATCAGGCCATCATCAGACTTCTAAGCAGAAACCTTACAGGCCAGAAGGGAGTGAAATGGTTTATCTAATGAAATGAAGTGGAAGGGCCTCTAAACAAGAATATTCTATCCGGCAAAAATACCACTTAAATTTGAAGGAGAGATTCAACAATTTGCAATTAAGTAAAAGCTGAGAGAATTAATCTCCCACAAACCAGCTATACAGTGTATTTTGGAGGAACTGCTACAGATGGAAGTGCTCCCAAAGTTAAATAGCTGTCTCCAGATGAAATAAAAAGGGATAGACAAAGAGTACAGAATATGATCACTAATATATAAAAAATGGAGGAGGAAGAAAAAGGAGGGAGGAAAAAAACAGAACCTTTAGATTGTGTTTGTAAGAGCACACTAACTGAGTTAATTTAGACTCTCAGATAGTAAGGAAGTTACCCTTGTACCTTTGGTAACCATGACTTTAAAGCCTGCAATGGCAATAAGTACATACCTATTGATAATCACTCTGTATGTAAATGGTCTGAATGCACCAAACAAAAGACATAAGGCACTGAATGGATAAAAAAACAAGAGAGACTCACTTCAAACCAAAAGACATAAACAGAGTTAAAGTGAAAGAATGGAAAAAGATATTTCATGCACTAATAAGGAGAAAAAAGCAAGAGTTACAGTACTTGTATCAGACAAAATAGATTTTAAAACAAAGAAAATCACAAGAGACAAAGAAGGACATTACATAATGATAAACGAATCAATCCAAAAAGAGGATATAACCATTATAAACATCTATGTACACAACACAGCAGGATCAACATATGTGAAACAAATACTAACAGAATTAAAAGGGGAAATAGAATACAATGTGGAGACTTCAACACTCCACTCAGTCCAAAAGACGGATCACACAGACAGAAAGTATATAAGGAGACAAAGGCATTGAACAACACATTAGAACAGATGGACATTACAGACATCTACAGAACTCTCTACCCAGAAGCAGTAGGATACACATTCTTCTCAAGTGGACATGGAACACTTTCAAGAACAGATCATATACTAGGACACAAAAAGAGGCTTGGTAAATTCAAAAAGGTTGAAATAGTACCAACCAGCTTCTCAGACCACAAAGGTATGAAACAAGAAATAAATTATGCGAAGTAAGTGAAAAAGTCCAAGAATACATGGAGGCTTCACAACATGCTCCTAAATAACCAATGGATCAATGACCAAATAAAAACAGAGATCAAGCAATGTATGTATACAAATGACAACACTAATTCTACATGCAAAATGTGTGGGACACAGTGAAGGCTGTGCTAAGAGGAAAGTATATTTCAATACAGGCCAACCTCAGGAAAGAACAATCCCATAAAACTGTCTAAACTCACAAATAATGAAAATAGAAAAATAAGAACAAATGAGGCCCAAAGTCACTAGAAGGAGGGACATAATAACGACTACAACAGAAATGAAAAAAATTGAGAAGAATAAAACAATAGAAAGAATCAATGAGGGCAAGAACTGGTTGTTTGAGAAAATAAACAAAAGAGATAAACCCCTAGCCAGACTTATCAAGAAAAACAGAGAGTCCATACAAATAAACAGAATCAAAAATGAGAATGGAAAAATCACTATGGACACCATAGAAACACAAAGAATGATTAGAGAATACTATGAAAAATTATATGCAAACAAACTGGATAACCTAGAAGAAATGGAGAACTTTCTAGGAAAATATAACCTTCCAAGGCTGACCCATAAAGCAACAGAAAATCCAAACAGACCAATTACTAACAATGAAATAGAAATGGTAACTAAAAAACTACCTAAGAACAAAACTCCTAGGACCAGAGGGCTTCACTGATGAATTTCATCACACATTTAGTGAAGAACTAATACCACTTTCTTTACAGTTATCTAAAACGTAGAAGAGGAGGGAATACCTCCAAACTCATTCTATGAGGCAGCATCACTCTAATACCAAAACTAGGCAAAGACACCACAAAAAGAAAATTACAGACCAATATCCCTGATGAACATAGATGCAAAACATTCAACAAAATATTAGCAAACCGAATTCAAAAATACATTAAAAAGACCATCCAGCATCATCAAGTAGGATTTACTCCAGGGATGCAAGGATTGTACAATATTTGAAAATCCATCAACATCATTCACCATATCAACAAAAAGAAGGACAAAAAACCACATGATCATTTAAAGATGCTGACAAAGCATTTTACAAAATTCAACAACCATTCATGAAAAAAACTCTCAACAAAATGGGTATAGAGGGCAAGTACCTCAACATAATAAAGGCTATATAAGACAAACCCACAGCCAACATCATACTTAACAGCAAGAAACTGAAAGCTTTTCACCTAAGATTGGGAACAAGACAAGGATGCCCACTGTCCCCACTTTTATTCAACATAGTACTGGAAGTCCTTGCCATGGCAATCTGAAAACACAAAGAAATAAAAGGCATCCAGATTGGTAAAGAAGTTAAACTCCCACTGTTTGCAGATAACATGATATTGTACATAAAAAACCCTAAAGAATCCACTCCAAAACTGTTATATCTAATATGTGAATTCAGCGAAGTTACAAGACACAAAATCAATACACAGAAATCTGTTGCATTCCTATGCACTAATGATGAACTAGCAGAAAGAGAAATCAGGAGAATAATTCCATTCACTATTGCATCAAAAAGAATAAAATACCTAGGAATAAACCTAACCAAGGAAGTAAGAGACCTATACCCTGAAAACTACAAGACACTCGTGAGAGGAATTAAAGAAGATATCAGTAAATGGAAACACATCCCATGCTCATGGATACGAAGAATTAATATTGTCAAACTGGCCATCCTGCCTAAAGCAATTGACCAATTCAATGCAACCCTTATCAAAATACTAACAGCATTCTTCAACAAACTAGAGAAAATATTTCTAAAATTCTTATGGAACCACAAAAGACCCTGAATAGCCAAAGCAACCCTGGGAAGGTAGAATAAAGATGTGGAGATTACCCTCCCCAACTTCAAGCTCTACGACAAAGCCACAGTAATCAAGAAAATTTGGTAATGGCACAAGAACAGAACCATAGACCAATGGAACAGACTAGAGAGTCCAGATATAAACCCAATCATATATGGTCAATTTAAAAATATACGATAAAGGAGGCATGGACCTACAATGGGGAAATGACAGCCTCTTCAAGAACTGGTGTTGGCAAAACTGGACAGCTACATGCAAGAGAATGAAACTGGATTATTGTCTACCCCCATACACAAAAGTAAACTTGAAATGGAGCAAAGACCTGAATGTAAGTCATGAAACCATAAAACTCTTAGAAGACCACATAGGCAAAAATATCCTTAATATAAACATGAGCAACATGTTTCTGAATGCATCTCCTCAGGCAAGGAAAACAAAAGCAAAAATGAACACCTGGGACTATACAACTAAAAAGCTTTTGTACAGCAAAGGACACCATCAACAGAACAAAAGGCATCCTACAGTTTGGGAGCATATATTTGTAAAGGACATATCTGACAAGGGGTTAACATCCAAAATATATAAAGAACTCTCACACCTCAACACCCAAAAAGCAAATAACCCAATTAAAATATGGGTGGAGGATATGAGCAGATAATTCTCCAAAGAAGAAATTCAGATGGCCAACAGGCACATGAAAAGATGCTCCACATCACTAATCATCAGGGTAATGCAAACAAAAAACACAATGAGATATTACCTCACACTAGTTAGGATGGCCAGTATTGAAAAGACTAGAACAGCAAATGCTGGTAAGGAATTGGAGAAAGGAGAACCTTCCTACACTGCTGGTGGGAATGTAAGCTAGTTCAACCATTGTGGAAAGCAATATGGAGGTTCCTCAAAAAACAAAAAATAGAAATACCATTTGACCCAGGAATTCCACTCTTAGAATTTACCCAAAGAATACAGGTTCTCAGATTCAAAAAGACATATGCACCCCTATGCTTATTGAAGCACTATTTACAATAGCCAACATGTGGAAGTAACCTAAGTATCCATCAGTAGATGAATGGATAAAAACGGTGTGGTACATATGCACAATGGAATACTATTCAGCTATAAGAAAGAAACAAATTCTACCATTTGCAGCAACATGGATGGAGCTGGAGGATATTATGCTTAGTGAAATAAGCCATGTGTAGAAAGTCAAGTACCAAATGATTTCCCTCATTTGTGGAGTATAACAACAAAGCAAAACTGAAGGATCAAAACAGCAAGAGACTCACAGACTCCAAGAAGGAACTAGCGGGTGCCAAGGGGGAGGGTTGTGGGAAGGCGGGTGGGGAGGGAAGTTGAAGGGGATTGCCGAGTAGTATGATTGGCACACATGGTGTTGGGGGGGATCATGGGGAAGACCGTGCAGGACAGAGAAGTCAAATAGTGACTCTTGGCATCTTACTACACTGTTGGGCAGTGACTGCATTGGGGTTGGGGGGAACACGATAACATGGGTGAATGTAGTAACCACATTGTTTTTTCATGTGAAACCTTCAAAAGAGTGTATATCAATAATACCTTAATAAAACAAATAGGGAAAAAATTAAAAAATAAAGGGAGGCTGCATGTTTGTAATGTGAAAGCTTCCTTTAGACTGTCCAAACTCCTGAGATATTTACCTTACTAATTAATAACTTTATTAGTGTTGAATAAGTTTCTGGCTAACAATTTTAGTTTAGTTTTTTTTTTTCACCATTTGAGTATTTTTTGCTGACACACATGCTTTCAAAGGGACAATGTGTTCTTTTCATGACTTCAAATCATATCTTGGATATGGGAGCAAGACCCAGCAAGCAAAACACCTACAAAGTTGTAATTTCCTCATAACTGCTTAAAAATGGTTTGAGTATGAAAAATTAAAATCACTCTGGGGAATTTTTTTTCATAATTTCAAATTATGTTAGAGACAAGTTTCAAATAGTGTCTAAAGAGGGTTGAAAATTCAATGCTAATTTCCTTCCACAAACAACAAGCAAAGAAGTGAACAGGGAGAATTGAAAGGGTCCTAACAATTTCCTCCCCCAAAAAGTTAAGATCATATTTACATCAACAACAAGAACAAAACAATGGGGGAGAGGTCCAGCTGTTGGTTTATTACATGTTTGAACCTCCCTATTTCTTTCTTCCAGAAAGAGCACAAGTCTAGAGGGAAATTATTATTCAAAGCTCTACTTTCATTAAAAGCCTGTGACAGCTGAAACAAAAAAAGCTGTTGTAATATAGGTCAAAACACAGGGAAGCATTTTTTTATCAGGCTGGCCCAAGGTAGAGTTACCTTTCTATGGGATTCACTCCAAGATAAGAATGATAAATTATTAGAAATAATCACTTCCTTCATGCCTGGAAATTGATTAGTATAGATTATAGAGAAAAGTGTCCATATATTTCGTTCTGAGATTTTATGTTCACTTCTAAACAGAATGTTCCTTAACATTATTTTGATCACCTCATTTCACAAAGGGCTGTGTGTATATGAGAGTGTAATTCATGTGAAAGAGTGCTATTTGTTCTGGTAGTTAACCCTACCTTTTGAATGAAGCCTGCTGATCTAGATTACATGGCTAAGTGACAGGTAAAGCACCCCAAATGCTGAATTTGAAACTTAAACAGAAACCAAACATGAATTATTTACTCATGTAACAAGTGTTTATTTAGCAGCTACTCTGACCTAGACAGTGCTAAACATTAGCAATTCAAAACATTGTTCCTTTCAGTGAATATCACCACTGTCTGCTCTGAAGATTAAGTTACAGGTAGTACAAATTCAAGTATATATCTGCAGCTTCACCATTCTAAACATATTCCTATATTTAAAAACATATTCCTGTTTTTTTATATATAAACCAAAGACAGGTTGGCTTTTGCTTTTTATATTATTGGAATGATCACAATAACATCTTTTGGTAAAAACTTTTAGCCTTAGAATAATTTTTGAGTAATAGAAAAGCATCAAAGCTAGTACAGAGTTCTCATCCCCTCTGTCTAGCTTCCCCTGTTACCTAACCTATTAGCTAACCAACCACAGTTTATTTTTCAAAAGCAAGAAATTAACATTTGTAGAAAGTAATAACTAAACACAGATTTCATTCAGACTTTTTTATTCAGGCTTTCTCTACCAGGATTTAATCCAGAATACCACATGACTTCTAATCATCACATCTCCTAGCCTCCTCCAGACCGTAAAAATTTCTGTTTTTCTTTTTCAGCACCTTCATGCTTTTGAGGATTATCAGTCTGGTGTTTTATAGCATGTTTATCAGTTTGGCTTCATGTGATGTTACTCACAATTACATGCCGTGGAGATGAGGTGGCCTTTCTCCACTGGGTCAGAGAGCAGATGATTCACCATGACTCCTAGTGACAATCTTAATCTCAATCAGTTGGTTAAAGTGGCATCTGTTTTTATTTTCCATATTTGGTGGAAATGAGTCACCAAGTCTGCCTATGTTCAAGGGGAGTTAAATTAAGCTCCAACTCTGGGAAGGGGAGTTACTTTAAAAAGTTTTTGATATTATGTTACCTTATAATAAGAAATTGCATACTTAGAAAGATATTTTTTAATTATTTTATTGTCATTTTTAACAATGATAGGATTGGCTTGTGTTTTCAACAGAAAGGGAGGACTGGTAACCTATATCCTTTTCTTAAAAGCGTGGTTTAGTATCGTGTCCCTAGCAAAGACAGGTTGGCTTTTGCTTTTTATATTATTGGAATGATCACAATATCCAATCTGTTTGATCAAATTACTAGACAGTCAATTAAGTAAAAACCCACAACTACCTATTGTTGCTATTGTGAGTTATCACATCAAAGCGCATAACATACGATTTGTCTTCTCAACTTTTTCTTTTGAGAGTGAAGGAGAGCAATATTTATAATCATATCGAAACAACATGTGTGAGTTAGGACATATTTTTTTCCCTACAAAAAGAATAACCACAGTCCTTCAGGAGAGGATTAAAGATGGTAGCATTAGAGGTGAGACACAGGCATCCTCCAAAAGCTGCATATAATATGAAAATGTAATTAATACAACTAATCCTGAAAGGGCAATAGGAAAGAGTGCTGCACCAGACTGCATACAGCTGGAGAAAAGAATAAACCTCATGGAACAGGGTAACATACCAAAGCCATGGCCCAGTGAGACCCAAGCCCTTCCCCCAACCCAGCTCAGCAGTGGGAGGAAGGGAAAGGAAGCGGGGAGGGAGTAAGAGGCATGGAACTGATGAACATATAGCTCTGGAGATCTGCTCTGGGAGTACAAACATACATTTCATGGTGTTCTCATGATTGGGGGGATTGGAAACCTAAGACAGGCAGAATACCTGGAGAGACTGAGAATCCAACCACTTGCAGAAAACTGAGATCCATCTCTGGCTGCTCTGGGTCAAAAGAATGGTGGGCATTATGAGAGACTTCCTAACAGCAATAGGGCTGCTAAAGGGGCAAGGATTGCACACTGCACACAGCTTACTGCTCAGGAGAAAGGACAAGTAGACAAAAATGTCCAGGTGCACTCTGCCCAGCAGGTTGGGAATTTTCACGATCTTCAGGTGCTCCAGGCCCCTGGCTGGCTATACAGCTCCAAGGCCACCCACCATGATAGGCAGCCTGCTGCGCCTCCCTCATGGCCAGCCCCACCTGGCTCACAACTGTCCAATCCTAACCTGATATAAGGCCAGCCAGAGGGAAGCCCCACCTACAGCAGCTACAAATGCAAAGCATAGAGACTTATACTTGTGTGGTCGGCCCACTGGTCCTGGCAGTGGAGCCAGGCATAGCAGCCAGGAAGCAGAAAGCAGCTATTTCCTCCCTCCAGGCACAAACAACACTCCCCTGCAACTCCCGACTTTGCTCCACGGGCTGAGCAGCTCCAGACAGTAGAGCTTCTGGGCACTACAGGGCACCACATGCAAATATGAAATGTCAAAGGAACCAAGTACAAAGCAAAATTATGAATACACCAGGGAAAGAGTCAAACGAAATCGACCTCATGAATCTTCCTGAAAGAGATTTCAAAATAAAAATCATCAACATGCTCATAGAGGTACAGAAAAATATTCAAGAACTCAGGAATGAATTCTGCTCAGAGATCCAATCATTATAGAACACAGTATCAGAAGTGAAACATACAATGGAAGATTTTTTTTTCTTTTTACTGTTCATATATGTGGCATTTTGCATTTTACAAAACTGCCAGTTAAATGTCACCCTTTTCTGTCTGTATTAAAAAGTCCAGATACTTTACTGTATATGTTTGCTTTGTTGTTAGAGTAATGAATAGTCAATAGCTTCTCTAATTTTATGGCTCTATCTTGTTTTTAGAACCCTAAATTTTCCTCCCTCACCTTTTTACCACTCAATTGCCAAAGGGCACTTCCCTCTTCTATTTGAATTTTTGTCCCCTAGAATTTCACTTGCTTTGTAAAATCAATTTTATTTTCAGTAATGCCTTAGGCCCATAGCAATTGGGACAACACCAGAAAAATTGGGTCGAGTACCAGAAAAACTCGGGTACAGGAAATGGTATAAAATATTTAATGTTTCTATCTAGTTACCTGATACTCCTTACTGAGTATGTGTTGGGTGGTACTCCAGGAATCCTCTCTTTTTGCTTATGAACACAAGAGGCTCTTTCTAATTACTAATCTGCTTTCTGTCATCACTGCCTTTATCAGCTCCTAGGAACAAAGCAAAATCTTTTTTTCTGTTTATTCTGCTTATTTTTATCATCTTATCAAATATGTTTCTTTTTTTTTCTTTTCTCAGTCAGAGGGAGTGAGACTAATGTGACAGAAGGGAGAAAAAAAATTCTTATGTGTCATTTAAATATGCATTCTAAAGAGAGACATATTCTCTAAATGTCCTTTACAAATTACCAAATTAGCTGAGGCTTTCCACACTTATATGTCATAGAATTTCTAGAACTTATTTGATGATATCAGTGGGGGACTAATACAAATACACTTTTTGAAGGGATGGGGACATTACTTAATGCTAATAATTTTTTTTCCTGTAACACTGGAGGAAAAGCAGAGAAATGCTTACCCTTTTACTTTTTTATTTTTTATTTTTTTATTTTTATTTTTTTTACAGTCTTTATTATTTAGAACAGATTTGGATTTATAAAAAACAAATGAGAAGATAGTATAGAAAGTTCTTACATATCTCAAACACAAATTCCCAGTTATTAGCAGTTTTCATTACTATGGTATATTTTTCACAATGAATGAACCAATATTGACATATTTTTATTAACAAAAGTTGAACTCAGTGTCAATCCTTCAACTTTTGTTCTTCTTATTTAGTATTGTGTTGACCATTCTCTGTCCTTTGTCTTCTACATAAACTTGAAAGTCATTTTCATTATAAATCTACAGAATTGCTTACTGGTATTTTGATCAGAATGGTTCAATTTGGGAAGAATAGACACCTCAAGAATACTGGGATTTCTGATCCATAAACACAGATTATCTTTCTATTTATTTACAACTCATCTGATTTCTTTCATCAGATATGTGTAGTTTTTCATATATATATTATGAACATATTTGTGATTGCTGGTATATAGGAAACCATCTGATATTTCTTATTAACTTTGCATCTTGGGACCTTATTGTACTTGTGTATTAGGTTTTTAACTAATGTATAAACTTTTTTTTTTCCTGATATGTCTTTCTCAATGACTATTTTATTTTATTTTTTGAGAGGACATCTCTCACATTTATTGATCAGATGGTTGTTAACAACAATAAAATTCTGTATAGGGGACTCAATGCACAATCATTAATCAACCCCAAGCCTAATTCTAAACAGTCTCCAATCTTCTAAAGCATAACAAATAAGTTCTTACATGGTGAACAAGTTCTTACATAGTGAATAAGTTCTTACATGGCAAACAGTGCAAGGGGAGTCATATCACAGAAACTTTCGGTTTTGATCACGCATCATAAACTATAAACAATCAGGTCAAATATGATTATTTGTTTGATTTTTATACTTGATTTATATGTGAATCCCACATTTCTCCCTTATTATTATTATTATTATTATTTTTTAATAAAATGCTGAAGTGGTAGGCAGATGCAAGATAAAGGTAGAAAACATAGTTTAGTGCTGTAAGAGGGCAAATGTAGATGATCAGGTGTGTGCCTATAGACTAAGTATTAATCCAAGCTACATAAGGGCAACAAAACATCCATGGATGCAGAAGACTTCTCTCAAAACAGGGGAGGTGAGGTTCTAAGCTTCACCTCTGTTGATCCCCAATTTCTCACCTGATGGACCCCTGCGACTGTGTCTGTCTTAGGTTGTTCCTCCCTTGAGGAAACTTACCCATGTCTGGCTAACCAGTCATCTTCTGGGACCTACAGGGAAATGTAAAGTTGGTAAGTGAGAGAGAAGCCTTATTGTTTGAAAAGGTTAGCTTTTTACTTCTTTGCATATTTATGCCCTGTGGCTTCTATGCCCAGCATTTGTCTTGAGGTATCTTTACCACTTGGAAGAATTATGATACTCGGTAAATTCAATGTGAGGTATGAATTCTATTTAAGGGTTGTAATTAGGAAGGAAGAAGAAAAGCTGTAGAAGTAGCAGGCGGAAGAAAACATGGGAAGATTGATTATTTCTTTGACATATCTTCTTGTAGAGTAACTTCAGCATGTATAGGTTTTAAACTACTAATTAAATTGTGCACACAAATTAACATAATAGGAGTACAGTTACATAACCAAAGTAGACCTGTAATTACCAGCCATCTCCAGTGAAACCAAGAAAACTAGTTAGGCACCTAAGGCATTTGTGAAAACTTATCTATGATATGGTGGATATTGTCCAACTGAACTTGAACAGTCTGAGAGAAATCAGACAAATTAAAACAACCCATTCCTGGGGACTGTTCAAATCCCATATGTTCTTTTAACAGTAAATAGTCTGTAGTTGTAAGATTTTGGAGCGCTACAATTTGCACTTCTCCTAATTCTTGGTTGAGTTCCAACAGTATAGATCCTGTCTTAGGTTGTTCTTCCCTTGGGGAATTTTACCCCTCTCTGGCTAACCAGTCATCTTCCGGGACCATACAGGTAAATGTAAAGTTGGTAAGTGAGAGAGAAGCAATATTCTTTGAAAAGGTTAGCTTTTTACTTCTTTGCAGATTTATGCCCTGTGGCTTCTATGCCCAGCATTTGTCTTGAGGTATCTTTACCACTTGGAAGAATTATGATACTCGGTAATTTCGATGTGAGGCACGAATTCTACTTAAGGGTTGTAATTAGGAAGGAAGAAGAAAAGCTATATAAGTAGCAGATGGAAGAAAACATAGGAATATTGGTTATTTCTTTGACATATCTTCTTGTAGAGTAACTTAAGCATGTATAGGTTTTAAACTATTAATTAAATTGCGCACCCACATTAACATAATAGGAATACAGCTACATAACCAAAGCAGACCTACAATTACCAGCCATCTCCAGTGAAACCAAGAAAACCAGTTAGGCACCCTAAGCATTTGTGAAAACTTATCAATGATATGATGGATATTGTCTAACTGAATTTGAGTAGTTTGAGAAAAATCAGACAAATTAAAACAACACATTCCTGGGAACTGTTCACATCCCATATGTTCTTTTAACAGTAGATAGTCTTTAGTCACAAGATTTTGGAGCACTGCAACTTACACTTCTCCTAATTCTTGGTTGAGTTCCGACAGTATAGATCCAGTCAAATTTGTTGTTTTACTGTATGCACAGGCCAGCTTAGATATCTCCTTCTTCATTCCAATGGCAAGTCCAGGAACCAGTGGGATGAATGCAGCTACAACCGCAACAGTGTCAGGATCTTTGTTGAAGTTTTTGATGATCATCTTCTGGAATGACTCTTCCAGAGAATGTTGATGTTGGAAGTTCTTCTTCATATCGTATCTTAATTCGTTTTCTGGGTAGCCAAATTAGGCTTTGATCCTCTTTTAGTCCATTCTTGGGTTCTGTGATTCTGCTGCTGTTTTGTTCCTTCAGTTTTTCCTTTGTTCTTATACTCCACAGATGAGTGAGCAATGGAAGATTTTAAAAGCAGATTAGATATGGTGGAGAAGATGATAAATTAAATAGAAATTAGAGAAGAGGAATACGAAGAAGCTGAGTCACAGAGAGGAAACAGGATATCTAAGAATGAAAGAACATCGAGAGAACTGTATAATCAATCCAAATGGAACAATATTTGCATTATAGAGGTAACAGAAGAAGAAGAGAGAGAAAAAGTGATAGAAAGTGTCTTTGAGTCGGTAGTTGCTGAAAACTGCCCCAAACAGGGGAAGGACATAGTCTCTCAGGCCATGGAGATGCACAGATCTCCCATCACAAGGGATCCAAGACATATAGTAATTAAAATGGCAAAGACCAAGGATAAGGACAGACTTTAAAGCATCCAGAGAGAAAAATAAGATCACATACAAAGGAAAGCCCATCAGACTAACACCAGACTTCTCAGCAGAAACTTTAGAAGATAGAGGGAGTGGCATGATGTATTTAATGCCATGAAGCAGTAGAGCTTCGAACCAAGAATACTTTACCCAGCAAGATTATAATTTAAATCTGAAGGAGGGATTAAACAATTTCCAGATAAGCAAAAAGCTGAGAGAATTTAACTCCCAAAAACCATCTCTACAGTGTACTTTGGAGGGACTGCTATAGATTGATGTGTTCCTAAGGTTTAATAGCTGTCACAAGAAGTAATAAAACCACAGTAAAGAAAGTAGAATAGTTAATTACTAAGCAAATTTAAAATTAAATTAACTATCTCCAATGTCCATCAGGGGATAGACAAAGAGTACAGAATATGATACCTAATACATAAAGAATGGAGGAGGAAGAAAAAGGAGGAGAAAAAAACAGAACCTGTAGCTTGTGTTTGTAATAGCATACTAAGTGAGTTAAGTTAGACTTAGATAGTAAGGAAGTTAAACTTGAACCTTTGTTAACCATGGATCTAAAGCATGCAATGGCAATAAGTACAAACCTATTGATAATCACACTAAATGTAAATGGTCTATATGCACCAATCAAAAGACACAGAGTCACTGAATGGATTAGAAAACAAGAACCATCTATATGCTACCTATAAGAGACTCAACTTAAACCCAAAGACATACATAGACTAAAAGTAAAGGGATGGAAAAAGAAATTTCATGCAACTAATAGGGAGGAAAAAGCAGGAGTTGCGGTACATGTATAAAACAAAATAGACTTCAAAACAAAGAAAGTCACAAGAGACAAAGAAGGACATTACATAATGATAAAGGGTTCAGTCCAACAAGAAGACATAACCATTAAAAATATATATGCACCCAACACAGGAGCACCTACATATGTGAAACAAATACTAACAGAATTAAAAGGGGAAATAGAATGTGCTGCATTCATTCTAGGAGATTTCAACACTCCACTCACTCCAAAGGACAGATCAACCAGACAGAAACTAAGTAAGGAGACAGAGGCTTAGAACAGATGGACCTTACAGAAATCTTCAGAACTCTACAAGCTAAAGCAGCAGAATACACATTCTTCTCAAGTGCACATGGAACATTTTCAAGAACAGATCATATTTTAAGCCACAAAAACAGCCTAGGTAAATTCAAAAGGATTGAAATTGCACGAACCAGTTTCTCAGACCACAAAGGTATGAAACTAGAAATAAATTAAGCAAAGAAAATGAAAAATCCTGCAAACACATGGAGGTTTCACAACATGCCCCTAAATAACCAATGGATCAATGACCAAATAAAAACAGAGATCAAGCAATATATGCAGACAAATGACAATAATACTTCAACACTGCAAAATCTGTGGTACGCAGTGAAGGCTGTGCTAAGAGGAAAGTGTACAGTTTATTGCAATACAGGCCTACCTCAGGAAAGAAGAAAAATCCCATAAAACAGTCTAAATTAACAATTTATGAAACTAGAAAAAGAAGAACAAATGAGGCCAAAAGTCACTAGAAGGAGGGACATAATAAAGATTAGAGCAGATATTTTAAAAATAAAGAAGAATAAAATAGACAATATTAATGAAAGCAAGAGCTGGTTCTTTGAGGAAATCAACAAAATAGATAAAGCCCTACTCAGACTTATCAAGAAAAAAAAAGAGTCTGCATACATAAACAGAATCAGAAATGAAAAAGAAAAAAATCACTATGGACACCACAGAAATACAAAGAATTATTAGAGAATACGATGAAAAATTATATGCTAACAAAATGGATAATCTCTAAGAAATGGACAACTTTCTAGAAAAATACAACCTACCAAGGCTGACCCAGAAAGAAACAAAGAATCTGAACAGACTGATTACCAGCAAAGAAGTTGAATTGGTAATCAAAAAACTACCTAAGAACAAAACCCTGTGCCAGATGGCTTCATCACTGAATTTTATTAAACATTCAGTGAAGACATAATACCCCTCCTCCTTAAAGCTTTCCAAAAAGTAGAATAGGAGGGAATACTTCCAAACTCTATGAGGCCAGCATCTCTCTAATACCAAAACCAGGCAACGATACCACACACAAAAAAAATTACAGACCAATATCCCTGATGAACATAAATGAAAAAATATCCAACAAAATATTAGCAAATTGAATTAAAAAATACATTAAAAATATCATACAGCATGATCAGGTAAGCTTTATTCCAGGGATGCAAGGATGGTACAACATTCAAAAATGCATCAACATAATCCACCACATCAACAAAAAGAAGGACAAAGATCACGTGATCATCTCCAAAAATGTCGATAAAGCATTCGACAAAATTCAACATCCATTCATGATTAAAACTCTCAACAAAATGGGTATAGAGGGCAAGTACCTCAACATAATAAAGGCTATGTATGACAAACCCACAGCCAACACTATACTTCACAATGAGAAGCTGAAAGCTTTTCCTTTAAGATCGGAAACAAGAAAAGGATACTCACTATCCTCAATTTTATTCAAAATAGTACTGGAGGTCCTAGCCATCACAATCAGAAAACACAAAGAAATAAAAGGCATCCAGATTGGTAAAGAAGAAGTTAAACTGTCCCTGTTTAAAGAATACATAATATTGTACATTAAAAAAACCCTAAAGAATCCACTCCAAAACTTCTAGATCTAATATCCAAATTCAGCAAAGTTGCAGCATACAAAATTAGTACAGAGAAATCTTTTGCATTCCTATACACTAAGGATGAAATAGCCCAAGAGAGATCAGGAAAACAATTCCATTCATTCCATTCACAATTGCATTAAAAAGAATAAAATACTTAGTAATAAACCTAACCAAGGAAATGAAAGACCTATACCCTTAAAACTACACAACACTCATGAGAGGAATTAAAGAAGATACCAATAAATGGAAACACATTCCGTGCTCATGGACAGGAAGATTTAATATTGTCAAAATGGCCATCCTGCCTGAATCAATCTATAGATTCAGTGCAATTCCTATCAAATTACCAACAGCATTCTTCAAGGAACTGGAGCAAATCATTCTAAAATTCATATGGAACCACAAAAGACCCTGAATAGCCAAAGCAATCCTGAGAAGCAAGAATAAAGCTGAGGGAATTGCGCTGCCCAACTTCAAGCTCTACTACAAAGCCACAATAATCAAGACAATTTGGTACTGGCACAAGAACAGACCCATAGACCAATGGAACAGAATAGAGAGCCCAGATATAAACACAAACATAAATGGTCAATTAATATATGATAAAGAAGGTATGGACATATAATGGGGAAATGACAGCCTCTTTAACAACTGGTGTTGGAAAAACTGGACAGCTACGTGCAATAGAATGGAACTGGATTATTGTTTAACCCCATACACAAAAGTAAACTTGAAATGAATCAAAGACCTGAATTTTACTCATGAACCCATAAAACTCTTAGATGACAACATAGGCAAAAATCTCCTGAATATAAGCATGAGCAACTTCTTCCTGAACCCATCTCCTAAAGCAAGGGAAACAAAAGCAAGAATGAACACATGGGACTACATCAAACTAAAAAGCTTCTATATGGCAAAGGACACCATTAGAAGAACAAAAAGGCATCCTACAGTATGGGAAATATATTTGTGAATGACATATCCAAGAAGGGGTTAACATCTGAAATATATAAAGAACTCACATGCCTACCCAAAAAGCAAATAACTTGATTAAAAAATGGGCAGAAGATATGAAGAGCCAATTCTCCAAAGAAGAAATTCAGATGGCCAACAGACACATGAAAAGGTGCCCCACATCACTAATAATCAGGGAAATGCAAATTAAAACTATAATGAGGTATCACCTCACACCAGTAAGGATAGCCAGCCTTGAAAAGCTTAAGAACAACAAATACTGGCAAGGATGAGGAGAAAGGGGAACCCTCCTACACTGCTGTTGGGAATTTAAACTAGTTCAACCATTGTGGAAAGCAATATGGAGGTTCCTCAAAAACTAAGAATAGAAATATCATTTGACCCAGGAATCCCACTCCTTGGAATTTACCCAAAGAATACAGGTTCTCAGATTCAAAAAGACGTATGCAGCCCTATGTTTATTGCAGCACTATTTACAATAGCCAACATGTGGAAGCAACCTAAGTGTCCATCAGTAGATGAATGGATAAAGAAGATGTACATATATACAATGGAATACTATTCAGCCATAAGAAAGAAACAAATCCTACCGTTTGCAAAAACATGGGTGGAGCTGGAGGATATTATGCTCAGTGAAATAAGCCAGGTGAAGAAAGACAAGTGCTAAATCATTTCCCTCATTTGTGGAGTATAAAAACCAAGGAATGCTGAAGGAACACAACAGCAGCAGACTCACAGACTGCAAGAAGGGACTTGCATTTACCAAAGGGGAGGGTTGTGGGCCGGCGGGTGGGGAGAGAGGGAGAAGGGTATTGAGGGATAATATGTTTAGTACACATGGTGTGAGGGGTCGTGAGGAAAACAGTGTCCACAGAGAAGGCAAGTAGTGACTCTGTGACATCTTACTACACTGATAGACAGTAACTGCAATGGGGTATGGGTGGGGACTCAATAATATGGGTAAATGTAGCAATCACATTGCTTTTTCATGTGAAACCTTCGTAAGAGTGTATATCAATAATAACAATAAAAAATTTTAAAAAAGAAAACTATCACATAATTGACTGAATAGCAAACTTTTCAAAAGGCTCTTTGAGTCACTCAAAGAAGAGCTGTGACTGTAAAGAGGAGTAACAGGTGCTCATGGGAGCAGGCTGGAAACATCTTGGTGGATTCAGAAGTCAGGGGTGATTTCAAGGTACAGTGGGCCAAGGACCACCTGTGAGATATACAAATAAATGCAGAGCAGTAGCCTCCAACTGCTATCTCCCAGGGCATGCCAGGCACATAGATGTGTTCTGTTTGTCTATTGGTGCTCAAGAAGCATTGTATTCCTTTCTAATGTTCAATGACTGAACATTTTCACATAAAAATCCAAGTTCCTGACTTATTTTGAAAAAGTAAAAGATTTGTGATGCAGGCTATCAGCCTACATGACTACAGCTAGTAGGAGTGAGGTGGCTGCTGCCCCCTTTTGTGTTTTCCAGGATGCACCCCTCCCAGAGCTTCCTTCACACTGACGCTCAGAGTTAGTGCCATTCTACCAACTCATAAGCTGCTGTATTAATTTTCCCAAATGGATTCTGTGGGAAATCATTGCTGATCTTCACCTGGTATTCATATATGAATGTCTTTAAGAAAACAAAGCTTGAGGTGAATTTGGGTGTCTCTCTGACTCATTTCCCTCATGGACTTGATGTCAGCACTCATCCTGAGAAAAGAGGACACTTCTTGCCTTTATTAGAGACTTTGCAGCCATCGGTTTGAGTTGTGTTTTATCTGTCCACCGAGGGAAAGATATTTTTCATCTCCACTTCTGTTCTCTAAAGCAATGCTTCGCTATGCTAAGTATTAGAATCACTTGGATAGCTTTCATAAAAATACTGATGCCTAAGTTAATTAAAAAATAATTAAATAAAATTATTTTGGAGTAAGGCATCAAACCTTAAAAACTTCCCAGTTTGAGCTAATATGAAGCTAGTATCAATATCCACTGATTTAGACTCCCTCTATATTTGGAAAAATGAAGACAATCCTTCAGAAAATTTATTTCTTCCCAGTCCCACTACCTCTCCAAACAGGGCAGCCTTTTCATGTGCAGGCCTATGAGAGAGACTAAGAAATCACAGTAGTGGGTACCTGCACATTTTGACATCCCACAGCTTGTCCATTACACTTACTCCTTTCTCCACAGTAATTCCAGTGCCTGACCTATATTTTCCTATTCCTCAGGTCATCCTGCCCATTTGCCATTCACATTGCAAACTCCTTATAAACTCTACATTCCTTTCTACATTGAGTAATTCTAAATAATCCCCTTATCTATTTGATTTCTTACCCTAATCCCTAGAATGACTTTTTATTGCCTGCCATAATAACAACAGAAGGCACATTCAGCTTCCAAGTCCTAAATTAGATCTCTCAGCACTAACATATCTTATCTATAAACCTGACTTTCCTATCTATGCAGAAACTCTGACCCATCCTTTAAAATCACGTTCTGTAAAACCTTTTGACTGTTGACTAATGCTTTAACTATTTTAAATATCTTCAAAAATTTAATCACTAAAACAATGTCTCCAGTAAATATTATCAAATTTCAATAATTTTGCATTTTAACCAATTTTTAAAGGCAGTATGGGCTCTTAAATTCAGAACCAGATAGAATAATCCATTGTTTAATGCCCTGGTCAAATACAAAGCAGCTTGCTTTTGCCATGTGGCCCTTGCTCTTTAATACATGAATACATTCTTCCAGCCTCCAGATTCCCCAAAATATATGATCTATCTATGAAAGACATGGAATATAATTTTTCTTTTACCTCATACAGCTGGAGAATTATAGGGTCTAGCACAGGATTAACACCTCTGGTGGAGGTCATGCTTGAAAATTAAAATACCATTTTTCATTGTGCTGTGTTATGCATTGCTACTGAAGCTGCAGAGTTCTCATTACTTCTATTCAAAAACATTGTAAATTTTGTTAATGCCAGCATCCTGCCATGAATGCCAATGTACTGCTTGATATTTTTATACCCTGAATTTTTCTCTTTCTTAGAATAAAGGGCAAATGGATCAAGTCTTGACCTAGATGTTATGACTCCATCTAAGTATCCTTTCTTTAGAAAATGGTGTGTGCATATGCAAGCATTAATCTTTAAAGTATTTCTGTCCTCACTACTTTTACAAAGCTGATTCAGAAATGAGCTGAGAACATCCACATACATTTTAATTAGACTAAATCATGAACCAATGGCAGTCTGCTTTGTACCCAGTGACATTGTCTCAGTTGATAATTTGTATCCAAGGACATTATCTTAGTTGATCATTTTAACCTGAATCCAGAACTTGTACCTGTTAATTCTACAAATGTCAATGACTCTGGGTACATACATTTAACAATACATTTAAATTAAACCATCTCAGTCTTTGGGTTTTATCTCAGTTTCACTCAAGGCCCCAAGGAAGTATGAGGCAACCCTCCCATATGCAATACAGGGTGGTAGTTCAATACTTGAAAAGGAAAGTTATAAAAAGATATTTTATAATTGTTTTCCCTCATCTATATTATAGATCTAAAGATCGAGGTAGGAGATTGATATGCACTTTGAATTCCACCATGGAAAAGGGGCAGGCTGGAGTGGCTTTTCTGCATCGTAAGCCAAGGCAAGGGGTGCACGGAGACCATGGGAACAGCTCATGCAGTGATCCCTGGAACTCTAGATCAGAGCAGACTGAAAGTGACGCATGGATGAAGATCTAAAGGATAAGCACTGTGGCTACTCAGAGGAACACCGGGATTAGGCTTTACTTCAAGCCTTTGTTAGGGATAAGAATAGACACGTGTCCCCAAGGACAAAATGTGCTCACAGCATGATGAAATAATGTTCATATTCATTGCTCTCTAAAAATACCACCTAGGATACTAGGAAGAGCACAGCAGAAAGCAGCTTGGAGGGGACCAGAGCTTGCCTTCCTCTAAAAAGATAGATTTAAAAAAACCCAATAGGTAGTTGGAGACCTCTGTGACTAGGGGTATTTTAAGTTAGAAATTCCTACCAAGTGACGAGTCTCAAAATGTCCTTTAAAGTGACTAATTGGAACATGTGCCAAGCCCAGAGGCATGAAAGCCCAACCATTCAGTCCTGGAGAATTCATAAATGTTTTACCCCTTATCTCCGATTCTTCTTCTCCACTGCTCCCTCTCCACTCATGTTCACACCAAAGAAGCCAGAGGCAGCCTTCTGAATGGGAAGGAGAGGCGGGCAACTGGAGGAGAAGCTATCTGATCTTTTCCAACACAGGAGGGTAGCCTTAGACACCTGATCATTAATCTATACTGAACATTCAGTAATTACTGAACTGAAACTATATTTCTTTTTGTGAATAAAGATTACCAAAACTTTCGATTACCTATAAATAACCAGAAATGTCATGAGACTTACCCAAGGTGTTATCTAAGTTGCTGGAAAATTAAACAGCTCCTCAAAGTGGGAAACTGAATTAAGGTGCTTTCTGATTATTGTCACCACTCTTGCCTCTTCCATAGAACAGTGACAATCATCATCTGAAATGCCCTCCCCTGGGGCAAAGTCATTCATAAACAGACATCATGGCTGGGGTCTGCTGTGAGTGGCATTTCTGCACTGCACTGTGACAATGGCCCAGCAGGTTGGGTTGCCAGAGATAGCAAATAAAGGACTCCAGGTTAAATTTGAATTTCAGAAAAGTAAAGAATAGTTTTTCAGTATAAGTGTATCCCAAATATAGCATGGGACATACTTACACTAAATAAAAATATTCATATGTTTATCTAAAAGTCAAATTTAACTGGTTTCTTGTATTTTTATCTGACAACCTTAACAGGGCCTCTTGCAGTGATGGGAGAAAGGCAGGCAACAGATTCCTAAAGCCCCCTGATATGAAAGATTGCAAGTGGACAGAGTTTTAGGAGGTATTTAGGGTGGAGCAAAGATCTAGAAAGGGGAAATCATGAAAAATATTTCAGTCAATTAGCACATCCCCAAGGTGCAGAAGGTAAACATGGCATTATTTAAAGTTCAATATTTCTTTAAAATAAAGAAGAGAATGATGGCAAGGGCCTGGGATTGTAAGATACTATTGCCCTACATTTTCTAAAAAATGTCATTTCACCTACAGAAATCATGGAAACAAAGATTCTGTAGCCTTTTGATAGGTGGACCTTGACATTATCCTGTTTGTCATTGTCTCTCAATCTCATGTGTACTCGTTTTCCAAACTGTGAATTTTCTGTGCCTGAAGTTCAGGTTGTGATTCACTGTTACTTCTGTTTTATGTTTTTATGCAGACACCCATTCTCTCAATATTTTTTTAGCTTAATTAAATTTTTGTTCCTATATGTATCTCTTTTAATTTGCCCTATTGAACTTTATAAAAATCACAGGCACACTGCCATTTTGTAAATTACATTTCTATTAAATAAGTAAAGCTACCAGAAAACAAACTTGCAATCAAAATTGAAACTTACCATTTAAATCATGTGTTTACTTTGATTTACATTCAGGCACATTTTTTTTTATCAGTGCACCTGTAAATCAACATTATGGAGAGAGCTATCCAAGTATAAGAACAACTGAATATGTATAAACCAAACTGTGTTTGTAAATATGTAGATTGAGGTAGTAAACACCTTTAACACCAGTTAGAAATCTGTCACTGATTATACATAGGGCAGAAAGCAAGCATTTATTTTTTAGTAAATAGCTTAAAAATCTTGCAAATATCTGTGGTCCAAGTAAAGTTTGCATTCCATAGAGATAAGCTGGATATAGTTCTTTGATTGTAGATATAAAGGCATGCATGCGGAATATAAATGCAAACACAGTCATATTTACAATATGCTGTAAACTTGTAACAACTATTACAGACACGTAAAGGGGTGTCAAAAATCAGTGTTACACAAGAGCACTGCCCTTTGTATTCTTCCTTATTAGGAATAAAAATAAATAGGGCTAAAAGGTTAAATGTATTTTTAGTACACCTGTCAGTGACAAATAATAACTTCGTATATTTTTTGGTCCAGAATAGCATTACCTTGGCATAACAGATTCTAGGTTCAAAGGATATTTTATAGCTAATAGGTTAAAGATAGTCAAACCCATATCTACCTTTCCTGACGCCTGCTCAGAGTCATCTTTACCAGCCAGAGTCCCTGGGCCCCTTGCGTCAATCGATGGCTCTTTTAACAGGGGACTTGAAAACCTTAAAGTCAATGGTGCTGCTCGCATCAACTCACAACAATGAATTGCTCCGTTTTTCCAAAGAAACATTAAAGATGCTCTTTTCTTTTTTTTTTTAAGCTATTTTGTTAGCAAGTAACAACCATCCACAATAAAGAATATCATGATGAAATGGAGAATGTCCCTTGTCAAAATCACAAACGCTTCCTCTGCTTGAGGACTGAGCACGATAAGAAGCACACCCCAAGGGAGTGTGAAGGGAGGGACCAGGAACATTTTAATAGTTTAATGTATCTTTTAATTCTTTTGCTTGTTACAATCAGCATATTTTAGTTTTGATTAAATAATAAGAAAAATAGACAGAAATAAACAGAGAAAAATAAAAGAAGCAGGATTTTTCTCTATGAGTCCTCTATTACAAGCAATCTTGAAAGAGTTGGAGAAACTGAAATTCAAAGCATTCTCAAGCAAATTACATAAAGGAATTCTAGGGCAACTTGCTAGGATAGTGAGGTTGAGATAAAATAATAATTTGGTGAAAAGAGACTAACAGCATATTCTATTTTATAAATACCTGTCGGTGTTTCCTTGCTCAATTTTTCATTTGCAGATCTTAATCTATTCCAAAGTAAAGCTCTCTTACTAATTAGTATAGCTAAGTTGATCTAATAACATCCATACATATTATAATACAGGTACAGAAGTGTTTGTGTATTATTTCATAAATATTCTCTAAATATTAATGGAATATTCTCTAAATATTAATGGAAATATTGTTTTTTAATCTATTCATTTATATCTTTGAGAATCAATGGTACCTCCTTTTCTCCCTCATTAACCACATCTCATATTATCTTGCTTCGCACACTGACCTTCTTTTGGTTTTTCCAAAACTCCATATTTATCATTTCAGTCTACTTTTACTTTCAGTTCTTTTCATCTGAAATTCTTTTCCCTCAATCTCTCTAAGGTTTATTTTTATATTAGCTCAAGTATCACCTATTCAAAGAAGTCTTCTCTAACAACCAGAATTTGAATAAAATTCTAGTTAATCAGCCATCCTATTTCCCTGTTTTATCTTCTCTGAGTTTGCACATTTTGTATATCTATTATCCAGCCTCCCCACCTCAAACACACATACACACTCCTACTGGAATTTAAGCCACATAGGAGTATGGATATTGTCTCATTTACTGCTATGTTTCCAGGTCCTAGAATATCTCCTGGAATGGAGCAGACACTCACAAAATAATGTTGGAATACTTTAAGTAAATTTACTCAAGATGGAAATAAGGAATCTGTATGGTCAACATTTTTCCAAGAGTTTCTGACAATCAGAACATTTAGAAACAAGTGACCAAAAATATATTTCTTCTATATTGCCTGTCTTTCTGACTTTTATAAAAGATTCGCTGTTGGGATTCACAGTGGCCCTTCATGTAAATGAAATTCCCCTAAACTGCCAATGCTCTCTGGCATCCTTCTAACCTTGACAACTGAGATAATCTTAGTATGGTATAACGAGGCAAGTGTCAAAACCAAGTATCATTTCTATTCTTGCCTGTGATTTGAATACTGAGAATGGGAAGGGGGTTAATCTAGTGAACAAAAGCAATGATCTACTTGCATGAATCACTTCCCTCTTCTACTTTAACAAAGTTCAGACTTGTAATTAGCTGATAAGAATAAGGTCAGTTCTATTTGTTGCATACTTGCAAGTTCATTTTAATTACCTACACTTCTTGAATATATTCTATTTTGCTTTCTATATTTGAAGAAATGAAGATCTACCCATGGGTAATCCAGTAAAATATACCAGTGTACTATGCTTCATGATAATAATTTTCAGTGTTTCATCTTATCAAGTTTGAAATAAATGTTTTTCCCTTTGAAAAACACCACATTTATCTATCACCATATTGCAGTCTGGATTGTCAAAGCATTTGTATGACTTGCCAAACTTCTGTTTAAGTGTTTTTTGTACCTGTCTATCAATCTATATCTATATCATCTCTCTCTATATAATTATGTTACTATAATTATATATAATAAACATTTTTATATTTATAATATATTTAATAAAGAAAACAGCAAAATTAGAAAACTGTCACTCTCTTTGAAACTGGAAACTATGAGAAAGTTAAACAATTAGAATGTTTAGTTTTTCTGGATAATCAGTTAATAGTATTCATGGCAATATGATATTAATAATAGAATTTATATAATTGCTATGAGATAGAAACTTTACATGTTAACTAATTTAAGCTTAACAACTATTCTATTTTGTTAAGGTACTACTCCTTTTCCCATTTTACAAATGAGGATGCCACAATACAGACAGGTTGGGTAGTTTGTCCTGGGTCACAAAGCTAGTAAATGAAAGGATTCAAACCCAAGTGTTATATATACATCCAAAGTTTGTGCATATAACCACTAGGCTTTCTATAGATAATTATCTCATGGAAGGGTTATTTGCAAATATTCTTTTACATTTACATTGTCTTAATCAAGATAAAATATGGCTTTAAATAAAAATACTGTTCTTAAATATTGACATAAATGTTACTAATACTTACCTTTATTATCTTTACACGCACATACATTTCCTAATTGTTTCTTTAAAAACCTAACAATTAGTAAGTGTAAACTATGTTTATTTCCAGAGCTTCTGTTAGATACACATGGTTATTACCATAGCAGAGTTAAATATTCAAGGAGGGTTACATCCTGAAAGGTGCAATGAGGGGAAAAGAATTTTAAAAATATTTAAGATACTTTGATTTCTGCTTGTGAGATTATGAAAATTACCATCTGCTTTCAAGTATGACTCATATCTGAGCACTCCAAACAATATTTTCTTCTTTCAAAAAGAAATCCATTTAGCAAGACTGAATTGAAGTCTATAACTATTTAAAACACGGTATTTTTTTCCATTTCAACTCATTTAATTTCTGGTCCTGGACTTAAAGATCATAGTGGGTATTTTTAAGTAGAAAGAGAATCAAGTAGTGAAAACGAGTGTCCTTCAATGAAATAAACTTCATTTTCATGGCAAAAAAAAAATTAAAGGGAGTGGCATGGTGCTGGCCCATTTCCTACGGGTGGGAAATGGACATGCAAATGTTAATTTCCTTTATATTCATTGTACTTCATCTTTGAGTTCTATTGGTTCTCACATGGAGAACTAACCAGTCAATAGATTTCCTTCTACTGTTCCTTTTGTCCTTGGAAATGCTGTATTCAGTCATGCATTGATAGGTGAAGGAAAGTGTTTTATTCTCTCCTTTTATGGAAAAACATGTTTCCCATAGATATATTACCAAAATAAAAAGCATAGTGTATCTAAAGTTAATTATATTTAATGTGTTGCATTAATGCTTCTTTAATACTTTCTATAGTATGTTTATTTAAATCATATTACTTATATCATCCCTACATTACACATTGTAGGTGGTAAGAGGAAATATTTTATTTCTGCAAATTGTTTCTTCACTACCCATTTTGGAGGACAAACTGGGGAAATACATGAATAATCCCAACCTTTCTGCCTCTAATCTCTTACGCACTTTACAGTGTCCTAGAGAACTGATAGCACTGTGACTTTGGTCTTGTATTTTCTCATACCCCCCACCCCCCAGAAGAAATGTGTGTTACTTGAGGACAGGAATCAGATCTTATGCATTTTGTCTCACTTTAAACATCCATCAGAGTGTTTTGTATATTATAAGCACGAACTAAGTGAACAAAGTCAGTATGAAAATTGTTTTAAGTATAAAATTGTGCTTTAAAAATACTCTAAAACTTTCTGATGCTTGTCTCCAACACTTCTGTGAAATTTTGTCTTTCTGTGTGATTTCTACCTTTGGTGGAATCTCTATCCCCTATCTTCATTATCTCTTATATTCATATCTCTTTGTACTTATTAACAAAATTTACGGAAATGATCAAATATACTCATCCCTCCTAGATTATCAAAAACAATAAAGGATAAAAAATTTAAATTGATAAAAATTAAAAAGGAAAGGAAAATAAGACACCATAGCACAGGAGCTAAGGATCAAATAAAATTGCATTTAAATTCTGAATAACAACTGACAAGCTAAGTGATTTTGAGCATGTGAATTAAGCTTTCTAATTCTCAATTTCAAAATCTGATAAAGGGAAATATTATTTATTTCATAAGCATCATTTTGAGGGTTCAAATAAACATCAAATATTTAATTTAGTATGGTGCTTGCCAAATTGTAGTCCTTCACCTACTGGTATTCAGTGCCATTAGTAATTGTGTTTGATTAATTATTATGTCATTGATCATAACAAAAATTATCTAGTTATTGGTATAAAAGTCAATACATTGATTAATGTATTGATATAATATTGATAACATAAATGTCATAATACTAATCATCAATAATAACAATAAATGCATAATACAAAAGAGGGGAGAAACAAATGATTTAGGGAATTCATCCTGAATGTAGGTTTCTGAGCATCTCTGAATGGCTGACCACTCAAGATGAAACAACAGGAAAGAACTATGTTTCCATCTAAAGAGATTCCCATGTAAATATTATGAAAATCTAGCTTGGATAACATTTATGGAAAGAAATTGAATATACATACAATTTAATTGATTTTTAAAAATCTTGATCTTTAATACAGTTTTGTAGTTAAAAGAGCTCCAGTATTGCAGGAGAACCACACCTACTGCAGGCAGGGCTCAGCACTAATGTTACATGCTACTGAGAGTCTAAGTAGCAGCATGTGAGAATACGTTTTAAAGTGAGTCTGCTTCTCATAAAAACATTATTTTCAAAAAATTTATTTATGAGCATTATTTATTACCACTGACCCAGTTTCTCTAAAGAATAAAGCATTAAGTAATAGTCTCCAGTTTTGTTTGTTAAGGATTATTCTGGGGATCTGTAGGAAAAAATATAGTTCTGATTTAAAGATTGGGCCTTATGAAACTTTCACCTCTTTTGCTAAATTTTACTCTTTTTATGAAAATAAAGTGATTTTTGCCACCAGATTAAAGACAAAGATTACAATTTAAACTGTGATGGGTATGGCCTGAAAACAAAAAGTGGTAAGGGTGTTTTTTGTTTTTTGTTTTTCAGTTAAAGTTCAAAATTATGCTCTCTTTGCCAGGTCAGCAATAATTTAGATTGTTGCAATGCTTTCTTATTTCTCTCTGTACTGGTCCACACTTTCTAAACCTGTTTCTATCCTTTTATTTACCAATGGCCTGTTGTCAAAATATCACCTTGCAACCAAGCAAAAAGTAAAAGACCATTCCCTTTACTAAACTCCTTTTTCCCTTTTCCCTCCCTCACCTTTCAATCTTCTGGAGATTTAAGTAAAATGGATTGAATTAAATGAGCTCAAGTACATTTTTCATTATAATAATTTTATTTTCTTGGATCTGTAGCTAAGATACCACTGGGAGTACAACATTGTGTTAATACCTTGTGATTAGATTGATATGCAACGACTACAGGAAAAGGGAAGGGCTGTTTTTCTCAAATGAGACTGCAAATGCTTCAAAAGGGTGTTTATTTCCAAGAGGCAGCCTTCTATGTGCAAAATTATTATCAGCCCTGAATTCAATTTACTGCAGGTTGAAATATAAGGACAGGTTGGGATTCTCATAATTATCTGACTTAAAAACTGAGAAACTTTCATTTGAAGAGGTTTTTTTTTTCATGGAGGCAATAGAAAGAGTGTAAGGAAATACGATGATGAAGAGGTACTCTGTCTAGTACTCTATGCAAGTGATATTTTTATAAATACAATGCATTATATTAAAATGAATATTGAAATTCAGAAGGAAAGTAAATAACACTTTAAGGAGCATAAAATGTATAAAATAATTGTAGATTTTGGGAATTATGGTATGTGGAGAGAAACATCTAGACCCCTATGGTTGGTTGTGGCTAAGCCACTGGTTGAGTCTCCGTGTTGAAACATGGCAGATAGTTGGATATGGGATTTCCTCAGTGGGTGTGCATGTGAGATTGCAGCTCCCACTTACATGCTACCCAGGTAGGTCTCCCTGTACATGAGTATATATTCTGTCTACAGAAATTTTCATAGCTAAGGGCAATAACCACAAGCTGTAAGGATTAGAAGATTAACTGGGATATAAGACGTGAGAGGGTCAGAACTGATTTCAGATCAATAAAGTAAAATCTACAAAGAAGGGAAAGATTTAAAGTTGACAGTATAAAGACAAAGAAAACAAATTTTTCTTTCCAAAAAGTGAAAGGATTTTGCATTTAATCACTGATTTTCTAGGAAAAGGAAAGAAAACCCTATAAAGCTTTGACTGTTAGTAATTTTAGAGTAATTTTCAGATATCTACAAAGTGGGAAAGAGATCAGAGTTCATCAAAAGCATTAGAAAAAGAAATTTCTTGCTGAGTCTAGAATCAGAAACTGCTCACCTTCCTCTGTACTTCTCAGCCAGTCTCAGCAAGGAAATGACTCCCATAGGACCAGCAAATGGGGGCAAGTGGCAGAAAGAGGAAAAAGAAGACCTCCAGCTTTGTATCAGCAACTATATTCATAACAAACATTATTTCTTGATCAAATATGTTAATTTAATACTTTTCCAGTAAAGTTTACAAGAAGTGTTCATGAGAAAATATACTAATTTGTTTAGGGTAAAGCAGCTTTCTCAGAGATAAAATATACTAAAGAAATTAAGATATTTATAAAAACCTTTTCCAGGGCCTCTTGAGTCAGCAAGAGGGGCTTATAAGGAACACGCATGTGTAAATCACTTCAATCCATCATTTCAGGGAAGTATATTTATATAAAGCTGGACAATTTCTTTTCCAAAATGTTTTGAAAAACAGTCTTTCAAACCAGCATTCCATGGTCACAAGGTGTTCTGACCAAAAATGGGTTCTGTGGCAAAATCTGTTTGAGGAAATGCGCACTAGATACCCCCACTTAGTTATTTGTCATGTTATAAGCATATGTAAGTTTCTATCGGAAAAAAAATACATTTCCAGTCTTTCTGGAATTTTCCAAATCTCTAAATATGAAACCCTCCTTCCCTTTTTTCTTAATTATAGACATCTACTGCTATTAGTTATATCCAGTGTTTCACAGGATATATTTTGGGAAATACTGTTTTAGAGTAAGATAAAAATATGTTTAACCTATGAACTATGACGAGGCTACTCAGTTTGATTTTTTCTGTTTGTTTTATTTTTTTGTTTTGACCAGAGAGGTTCAAGTTTTATTTCCTTATTGCTCAGTATGAGGAGATATTATAAATGTCCATGTAAGTATTCTGCAAACCACAACACAAGTCTGTGGCTTTAGCTACACAGTCCACAGTGGCAATTTAAATTTAAATTACATAAAATTAAAAATTGAGTTCTTTAGTTACGCTAGCCACATTTCCAATGCTCAATAGTAATGCATAGTAAGTGGCTACCACATTGGACAGCACAGATAGAGAACATTCCCATTACTGCTGAAGGTCCTATAGATGGTGCTAGAGTACTAGTAAGCATACAGAGAACTGTTTGAGAGACCAATAATCTCTCAACCTTATATAGACATCTACACGTTGCTTACTCCATCTTATTTAGGGTTGGCTAGACATTGATGACTATACTAGGATGTTGGGACATTTTGCCTCTTTGGGGCTTGTGATCAGGAGGCGGCCGCAGGCTGGAGGTTTCCACCCTCCCTCGTTACTTCCGCATTCGTGGCCTAACTAGCTTCCCGCGCATGCGGTTTTAGCCCTAACTCCGCCTCGCCACCTAACCTGAAACCTGCCTAAGACCCTAGTGACAGATGAAACAATCAATTCCCATTGGTTTCTGCTACTTCCTTATCTTCCCCTATATAACTAAGCTTCTGATGCAATAAAGCTGAGTTTTGCTGCGCCTCCAACGCTGACACATCTCCCGGCTTAGTGTGGTTTTGTTTTCCCCGGATCTCTGGGGAGGGTGACCAAGCCATCGGCACTTGCCCTCTTGCTCAGCCCCTGGGGATAACAGGCTGGTCCTCCTTGCCCCCGCCTTCTTGTTGCTGAGGAACAACACTAGGACCTTAGCATATATATATGTGTGCGACATACACACATACATATATGCACAACATCTATAGTATATACACAACAAGGGCCTATGACCTCAAGAATCTCAGAATAGGTAAGAGAATTTAAACAAGCAATGGCAATGACCTGGAATGTGCTATGATTCAACCTGCTATGCGATCAGGAGAAAGCACTGCTTACCTTTTTTATAGGTGAGTCTGGCTTATAGGACAGAAGATCAAGAAGGTAAGATCATAACGGAGATAATATTTGAGCCTTATTAGTTTTGAAGGGTAAGGAGCAAGAAGAGTAGCATTCCAGAGAGAACTATCCTACAAGAGGTATGACAATGTCACTTTGACTTGGGTAAATAGAAATAAATTCAGTGTGACTTGAGTAGAGAGGTAGTATTTATGTGTCTATATGGAAAATTTTGACAAATTTAAAAAGCTGTTAGGAAAGATTAGGTTAATCCATTCAGGGACTTTGTATATCACATTCATGATGATGGAACTGATCCTGTAAGTAATTGGGAGTAAGTACTTTAGTAAGTAAAAAGGGGTTGTGTCAGTCATTTTCATGCTCTATCTGTATGTTAGGACAGTTGTCCCAGAAACATGAATATAGACCAGAAGATACTGGTGGCAGAGACATCAATTTGGAGGCTAATAGCATTATGGCAACTACAGTCAGTTACTAATTTAGGAGAACAGAAATAATGAGATAAATTAAGTGGCATTCAAAAGAGGTAATAAGATCTTGTTGAACCTCAAGTCCAATTCTCAGTAAAGCAGTAGTTAAGTCCATTTGGATTGTGAAGAAAGTCAGGGTAGAATCCCAGCTAACTAAGGCTCTCATAAAGTTATCAGTTTATGTCATCTTCAAAGTTTGATTATTAGTTTTCAAGTCAAATTAAAAACTTGAGCAATTTTTATTTAGCTGATAATTTCTTGAGAGGAAAATTCTGTTTATATAGAAAATTATCAGGCACATTTTTCTTGAACACACATTAAACATTATTCTAACAAGCACTTAATTATTTTTCTGCCAAATATTTTCCTTATCTTTATTATTATGTTAAAACATCTTTGTGTAATTATTGATTAGCTATGTTCCCCAGTTCAAAAGTCCACTTGATTGAACTCAGTGAAGAGTTTATATTGATTTAGCTTTAAATAGTTTTTACTCAACACCTCATCTTACTTCTCTTTATAATCTTGGGTTATTCATGCACCAAAGTGATTAGTTACTTTGACTGCAAGAAAATCAGATCTTAACTATCCACCATGAGAGGAAAAATAAGAGGGGTCGTTGACATTCAAAATTAAAAATATTTTTTTGTGTATACCTCCTCCAAAATGAACTATTTCTTGGCAAGAACTGCTATCAAGTGGACATGTGTTAAGTTTTACTTGACTTGTTCCCACTTTAATATAAACAAGCAACCTGAAATGTTAGATGTTTTAGTAAGCCACATGTCTGACGCAAGACTGGGAAAGAATGGACAATACCTTTGAAATGATTTGATGTCAGTATATAGATTTACTCTATTGAGAGTTGAAATTTTGCCATTTTGCTTTCATTTGAGAACTGCAGGAGAAGAATACTGAAAGAATGTAAATTGATCTTTCCTTAACCTATCCATAGAGCCAGCTGCTTTAATTTGAAATATTCATTGAAAATGAGTGTAGTAACCATGGGTAGCCCAAATGTATTTCAGGAGATACAGCTACTTATTAAGGGCACAGAGTTCTACCAATATACTCTATTTGAAAGTAGGTCATAATTAAAATGCAATCACTTCGTTTCACTGGAATTTCTGTTTAAGCTTAAGAGTCAGAATTGAGCAAAATCATGTTAACAGGCACTTATATAACAGCAGGAGAGATTTGTCTTCCTTTTGAACTAGGCTTTTAGTTTACTCTTCAATGTTGCTTTTTCCATGACTATTTTTCTTATTAACTAAAAAGATGGTATAAGAAGATGAATAGACTCACAGTATTCTATGAGTTATTTTAAGCATGGATTTTACTTATGCCAATTTTCATGTACTTTTCTATTAAGGTTTTCCCTTATAAAAGTTAATGAATATCTCTTTAACCCAATTTACATAAATTATGGAAGATATCTAGCCACTGAGAGTAGTAAAGCATATTTACAGCTCTTGAGCATTAATCTGAGAAAAACCGAAAGAATATTTAAAATTTCAAGTCCTTTGAGTATGTCAGCTCTTCAAAACATCTAAATAAAATAATATGCACATCATTTAGTTAGATTCCATAATACGTAAGCAGAAAAGATAAAAGATTAACTTTTTATTCTAAGTAATAGCTGTGCAATAATCCTGAATCATGTGAAAAAAAGTTTATGACATTCCTTATATTGATTTCAGGACATTCATTTACTAAGAGAA
This sequence comes from Manis pentadactyla, assembly GCF_030020395.1. Taxonomy (NCBI): domain Eukaryota; kingdom Metazoa; phylum Chordata; class Mammalia; order Pholidota; family Manidae; genus Manis; species Manis pentadactyla. The sequence goes on along the minus strand of NC_080030.1, from coordinate 68,993,434 downwards.
TATGACTCTTTTTATTTTATAAGAAATTCCTTTCTATGTTATTAGGATTATAATATCTATCAGTGGAAAATCTATGTTAACCAACTAAGATGGAGTGACAGGGATTAGATTTTTCCTTCCACCATGAAAAACTAGAAAAACAACAACAAACATATATACATACATTGATATATATGTATCAAAAGTTTTCAGGGAGCAGAGGACTGATTACTTGAGAAAAAGCTAACAAGGTGAGCCATTAAACCAAAACAGCTCTTTACCAGTAATGAAGGCAATGTCCAGGCTGAAGTTCAGGGTCAGCAAAATGCAATAGAGCCTAATGCTTTAGCTAAATTAAAAAGAAACTAAAGAACACATAGTTCAGAACTGAGCCAGTTTGATACTCTGTAAAACAGCTCCCTTGGGAACTTTTACTAAAATGGTTATGAGAATTAATGATAAAAAAACAGTTTGTCAGCCTCTGAATAATTGTGTCTGGATTAACATAAGATCACAATTATTAATCACTTTTACCCAACTGAGAACTTCACAGGAGGGGCACATATTCAACCTGTGGAACTCGGTTAAAGGAAGATCATACCATATTTAAAGGAAAATGGGGACTATCTCTTGATCTAAAATGGAGTACCTCCACTGAGACAACATAAATGTCAGAGCAAACTATTTTATATGTCTGGCAATTCTTGAATTTAGTGGAACAGCTAAAAGTCTATGAACACACAATAGTCAAACAAGACACCATAAAGTATAAATTCTCCCTTCTAGCTTTCTGCTGTTTGGAATACTAGCCAGATGAACCACCCTCTCCAAGTTGGCTGTTACTATTGAATACTACCTATATAATAGAGGCTCTAAAAGCCTGTCAGCATCACCATATGATAAGAAAATATGGGAAGCCAGGAATGATTCCTGAAGATTTTATTCTTCAGGAATGATTCCTGAAGATTTTATTCTTAAAGAATAAAGATTTTATTCTTAAACTAAGAATTAGATATTCTTAAAGTATTATTTCTCTGTCATATTTGGGATGGGTATAGTAGCCTGAGGACAGTTCTTTTGATTTGTGTAACTTAATGTATTTGTTGGGGTTCTTAATTACAAGAATTTCTAGGATGAGTATAATTCTAACAAAAAATAATTTGCTTGGATTGCAAGAAGAAAAGATTGAGACAAAAGGAAGAAGAAATGTAAGAATTAAAGGCTTTTTGCCTTTCACAGGCCCTTTTTCACCATTCACTGTTGTCTGTGCCCCCTCTCTTTTCCTGTATCCTTTTTCCTCTCTCTCTGCCCCAGACCAACTTTGATGAAAGTGAGGCAATGATCTTTCAAACAGGTTGTTCCTTCTATTAGTGGATTTCCCTGTAAAGAAGAATGAGGATACAATTTCTTTAGCTGATAATGAATCTGTTTGAGGACACAGGCATATGTTCCTTGTGGCCCAGCCCTGAATCTACTTCACGTCTTAGCCCAATTCCACCTCCAAGAGTTTCTTATCATCCACACACCATGCAGCTAGGGAAGCAGACATGATAAAGAGACCTGATCGGGGAATAACTAAGAATTAGATAAATTATATGCCTGCGGGAAGGCAATGGGATGCAGAGTAGCTGCACTAATCACTTGGGAAAAGGCAAACAAATTAGGTGTTAAGCTGATGAATGAAAGGAAACTAAAGTGTCATAACACATCTTCATTAATATTTTCTAACCACAAAGTAAAAGTATCTAATATGTGTCTAAATACACAAACCTTAAATTTGACACAAGTCTTTCATGTCAACTGGTTTGATTGGGAGGATAATGTAGAAATTGCATTAATATATTAATTGTATTCACTAAATAGGCACATAGAAATCTGGCATTTATAGATGGGAACTCTAAAAAATAGATTTAACATCATTTTATTAACTTTGGAATGTAAGTTTTCTGCAGGCCCTGTATAGAACAGTAAAAGTGAAAGCTTGTTCATGCAGATTTAGTTGACTGTTATAATAGTATAAATAATGATTTATACAAGATGAAAAAAATTATCCTATAGAATATAGGATAAGTTTGCTCTTAATACTTAAAACAATTAGAGATTTGTAAACTAACACTGGAAGTTTAATTTGTACCTTTCAGTGATGTCTCAGGAAAACTTGTTACTAGGTGAAGACCATAGATGTCTTTGTATTTCACATTTGGGGAAAACTTTTGAGGATGATCGACTAATTACTAAAGGGCCTAAATTTTCATATAAATATGATGCTACTTATGTGATTGACTGAAATTCAGGACAAATTTATTAGGCCCTGCAAGAAAATCTCTTGGCATAAAAAAACTAAAATAAACAAATTTGATTAAATCAAACTAAAATTCTTTTGCATACAAAGTAAACCATGAACAAAATGAAAAAGCAACCTACTGAATGGGATGAGATATTTGCAAATCATACATCCATTAAGGGATTAATACCCAAAATATATAAATAACTTATACAACTTAATATCAAAAAGAAAATGACAATAAAAAATGGGCAGAGTACTTGAATATTTTTTCCAAAGAAGACATACAGATGACCAACAGGCAAATGAAAAGATGCACAACATCACTAATCACCAGGGAAATGCAAATCAAAACCACAATGAGATATCACCTCACACCCTTACAGATTGGCCAAGACAAAAAATAACAAGTATTGGAGAGGATGCAGAGAAAAATGAACCCTCATACACTGAAGGTGGGAAGGTAAATTGGTGTAGCCACTATGGAAAACAGTACGGTTGAGGTTCTTCAAAAAAACGAAAGATAGAACTACCATACAATCCAGCAATTCCACTTTGGGGTATTTATCTGAAGAAAACAAAAACATCAATTCAAAGAAATACATGCAACCCTAAGTTCGTTGCCACATTACTTAGAATAGCCAAGATATGGAAGCAACTGAAGTGTCCAGTATTAGGCAAATGGATAAAAAGTTGTGGTATGTATGTATATACAATGAACTATTACTTGGTCAGAAAAATAATGGAATATTGCCATTTGCAACATATATAGACCTAGATGGGATTATCCTAAGTGAAATAGGTGAGATAGAGAATTGTATATTTATATGTGGAATCTAAAAAAATCAGAAAAATGAACAAACCAAACAAAAACAGCCTCAAATACAGAAATTATTGCTTACCAGATCTGGAAGGGGCTCAGGGACAAGTGAGATAGGTGAAGGGGTTTAATTCACTCCAACTACCAAGTGAATTTAGAATAAACTATATTTAATAAATGGTGCTGTCAAATCCTCTTATCTGAGGACTTGTTACTGTGTATCCTGACAGCATCTATGTAATGGTTTGTATGTACTTGATTATAAGAAAAGTGACATTTCTTCCTATCTCCTATCTTTGCAATTTTTAAACAGATTGCCTGTAATGTGCATAACATTCTAGTTTAATGCTTATATAATAATAAAATTGTTTTCTTTCCCTTCTACCTTTGTGAGGAAGTTTTCTGGATTTGAAGGAGATGTTATTTTTATTTATATTACCCCAAAACTTCCAAGTATTGGGGTATTAAATAATTCAATTCTAAACAACCCATAAGTAAAATATGAAATCCCAGGAATTTATAACTCTAGAAAAGATGAGCAAGTTACCTACAAAGTGAGGAGGAAAGACATAATGAAAGAGAAAGTAAAGTAGAAGGAAAGGAATCAATGAATTAAAAAATAGAAGAGTAGAGAAAATTAATAAAGCCTAAAATTGGCTCTTTGTAAACACTTAGCAAGACTGCCCAAATAATGAAAGGAAAAACAAATTATCAATATAAGGAATAAAAAGAGACAGAATTAAGGATTCTGAACAATTCAAAGACAACAAAGCAATACTACAAAAAGCTTTTGCCCATGAATTTTATAACTTATATGAAATAGACAAATTCCTGAGAAAAATCACATTTTCCATAACTGACATACAAGAAAATTGAATAAAATCAAAAAAAAGAGTAATGTCAATAATAAACAAACTTTTCAGAAAATGCAAACTATTATAACCCTGACATCAAAATCTGTGCTGTTAAAAGAAAATAAAAATTACAGACAAGTACTCTTCAGATCATAAATTTAAAAGTCCTTTACAAAATATTAGCAAATCTAACTCACAATACATAAAATATAATAAATAATCAAACAGAAATTACACAAGGAATTAAAAGCTAATCTAAAATCCCCAAAGCAATCAATGTAATTTACTATATTAACTACTGAAAAAGAAAAACACATTATTTACTCCATTGATTCAGAGAAAACATTTTAACAAAAATGCAAACACTCCCTGTATTCCAGTAATTGAAATACACTTCTTCAATCTGATAATGGGCAACTATGAAAGATCTCAATTTTCATCTGAACATAAGGTAAAATATAAAGCACCTGCATTATAATATCTGGAACAAGACAAGAATGTCACTCTCACTGATTAAGTTTAATATTTTACTGGAGATTCTAGACAATGCAATGAAGCAAGAAAACTAATAAAAATCATAAAGATTATAAAGGAAAAAATAAAACTCTATTCTTGGAATACAAGCTTATGTCTATGTAGAATTCCTACACTATTCATAAAGCAACAATTAGAATTAATAAATTAATTTTACAATGTCACAGAATACAAAGTCAATATACAAAATTATTTGTTTCTCTGTAGTTATATCAAAATGTTAGGCAGGAAGTCAGAGATAAGCAGGAGAAGAGGCCAGGGTGACCACAGAGAAGTTGAGATTACAAATAGCTTCTACCAATGAGAAAATCACTATCAGGAGGAATAAAACCACAGAAAAATTACACAAGCTCTTGCAATTCCAATCATAATCCCTACAAGATTTTAAAGAAATTGATGATTCTAAAATATATATGATAATGCAAAATACCTAGAGTAGAATAAAATCTTAAAGCAAAACAAAGTTTGAGGACTTATACTACCTGATTTTAACAACTGTTATAAAGGCACAGTAATCAGGACAGGGTGAAATTAGCAGAAAGATAAATGAATGAAACTTGTTAGAAAACACATTCACTTAATTTTAACAAGGGTGCCAATGCAATTTATTAGAGGAAGGGAGGTCTTTCCTTAAATGCTGCTGAAACAAATAAATATTGATATGGAAAGAAAATGAACCTCAACACTTACCTTACAGTGTATATGAAAATAGACTTGATATGGATCATAGACCCAAATATACAAGATAAAACTAAAATTCTTCGATGACACAGAATAATATCTTCATATCATAGGTGTAGCCCTAGGTTGTTTTGTCATATCACAAAAAGGAATAACTATAAATGGAAAGAATAGGAATTTGATAGATTTCATCAAAACTGAAAACTCGTGTTCATCAAAAGACATCACTAAGAAAATAAATAGACAAACTAAACACTGGAGAAAAATATTCACAAAAGATAAGTTTGGCAAAGGACTTGTTTCTGGAACAAAGAAATCCAACAAGCCAATAATAATAGACAGTTTTTAAAAATGGTCAAGGACTGAGAGAGAGATCCAAGATGGCAGCGTGAGTAGAGCAGTGGAAATCTCCTCCCAAAACCACATATATTTTTGAAAATACAACAAATACAACTACTCCTAAAAGAGAGACCAGAAGACGCAGGAAAACAGCCAGCCAACATCCACACCAGCAAAAACCCAGCACCTAGGAAGGGGGTAAGATACAAGCCCTGACCCGGCGGGACCAGATCGCCCTTCACCACAGCCCCGGGCGGGAGGAGAGGAGTCAGAGCAGGGAGGGAGAGGGAGCCCAGGAATGTTAAACACCCAGCCCTAGACATCCGCACATGAGCGCAGACACAGTGCATGCGTGGGGTGCTGGAAACTAGGGAAACAGGACAGTAAGACCTGTGAGCAGGTCCCCGCAGCCAGTGGCCCTGGGATAAAGAAAAGTGAGTGCTTTTTGAAAGTCTTAAAGGGACAGGGACCCCACAGCTGGACGGAAGCGTCCAGGGACACTCAGCCCAGCAGCTGGGAATCTTGGGGAACTCTGGGCACTCTAACCACCTGGGCAGCAGGGAGCATGGAGGCCCCTCATGGAGATAAAATGCCTCCCGGCCATTTCACCTCCAACACGGCTTCGCCATATAGGAGCAGCAGCCCGAGGCAGGCCACGCCCACAGCAAATGTGGAGCTAAACTCCATAGTTTAAGAATCAGAAGTCCCGTCTGAGCGCAGCTGCCCAGCACAAGCCACTAGAGGTCGCTGTTCTTCCAGGAGAAGAAGACCATAAACCAACAAGAAGGGATGTTCTCTAAGCCATCACTTGTGCCAGCTCCGCAAACTATCTCTATCGCCATGAAAAGGCAGAAAAATTTGATACAGACCAAAATCACAACCCCTGAGAAGAAGATAGACCTAACCAGTCTTCCTGAAAGAGAATTCAAAATAAAAATCATAAACATGCTGATAGAGATGCAGAGAAATATACAAGAGCTAAGGGATGAAGTCCGGAGGGAGATCACAGAAATGAAACAATCTCTGGGAGGATTTATAAGCAGAATGGATAAGATGCAAGAGGCCATTGATGGAATAGAAACCAGAGAACAGGAACACATAGAAGCTGATGCAGAGAGAGATAAAAGGATCTCCAGGAATGAAACAATATTAAGAGAAATATGTGCCCAATCCAAAAGGAACAATATCCGCATTACAGGGGTACCAGAAGAAGAAGAGAGAGAAAAAGAGATAGAAAGTACCTTGGAAGAAATAATTGCTGAGAACTTCCCCAAACTGGGGGAGGAAATAGTTGCTCAGACTACAGAGGCACAAAGAACTCTCAACAGATAAGACCCAAAGAGGACAACACCAAGAAACATAGTAATTAAAATGGCAAAGATCAAGGACAAGGACAGAGTATTAAAGACAGCCAGAGAGAAAAAAAAGGTCACCTGCAAAGGAAAACCCATCAGGTTATCATCAGACTTCTCAACAGAAACCTTACAGGCCAGAAGAGAATGGCATGATATATTCAATGCAATGAAACAGAAGGGCCTTGAACCAAGGATACAGTATCCAACACGATTATCATTTAAATATGAAGGAGGGAACAAACAATTCCCAGACAAGCAAAAGTTGAGGGAATTTGCATCCCACAAACCACCTCTACAGGGTATCTTAGAGGGACTGCTATAGATGGGAGAATTCCTAAAAAGAGCACAGAAGAAAAGACTCAACATATGAAGAATGGAGGAAGAGGAAAAAGAAGGGAGAGAAATAAACATCAGACTGTGTTTATAATAGCTCAATAAGCAAGTGAAGTTAGACAGTAAAGTAGTAAAGAGGCTAACCTTGAACCACGAATCTAAAGTCTGCAATGGAAATAAGTAAATATCTTACAATAATCACCATAAATGTAAATGGACTGAATGCACCAATCAAAAGACCCAGAGTAATAGAATGGATAAAAAAGGCAAGACCCATCTATATGTTGCTTACAAGAGACTCACCTCAAACCCAAAGACATGCACAGATTAAAAGACAAGGGATGGAAAAAGATATTTCATGCAAACAACAGAGAGTAAGAAGCAGGTGTTGCAATACTAGTATCAGACAAAATAAACTTCAAAACAAAGAAAGTAACAAGAGATAAAGAAGGTCACTACATAATGATAAAGGGCTGAGTCCAACAAGAGGATATAAAAATTATAAACATATATGCACCCAATACAGGAGCACCAATATATGTGAAACAATACTAACAGGACTAAAGGAGGAAATAGAATGCAATGCATTCATTTTGAGACTTTAACAAACCGCCCACTCCAAAGGACAGATCCACCAGACAGAAAATAAATAAGGACACAGAGGCACTGAACCACACACTAGAACAAATGGACCTAATAGACGTCTACAGAACTCTACATCCAAAAGCAACAGGATACACATTCTTCTCAAGTGCACATGGAACATTTTCCAGAATAGACCACATACTAGGTCACAAAAAGAACCTCAGTAAACTCCGAAAGATTCAAATCCTACCAACCAACTTATCAGACCACAAAGGTATAAAACAAGAAATAAACTGTACAAAGAAAGCAAAATGGCTCACAAATATATGGAGGCTTAACAACATGCTCCTAAATAATCAATAGATCAACAACCAAATAAAAATGGAGATCCAGCAATATATGGAAACAAATGACGACAACAACAGAAAGCCCCAACTTCTGTGGGACGCAGCAAAAGCAGTCTTAAGAGGAAAGTATATAGCAATCCAGGCATATTTAAGGAACGAAGAACAATCCCAAATGAATAGTCTAATGTCACAATTATTGAAATTGGAAAAGGAAGAACAAATAAGGCCTAAGGTCAGCAGATGGAGGGGCATAAAGATCAGAGAAGAAATAAATAAAATTGAGAAGAATAAAATAGAAAAAAATCAATGAAACCAAGAGCTGGTTCTTCGAGAAAATAAAGAAAATAGATAAGCCTCTAGCCAGAATTATTAAGAGAAAAAGAGAGTCAACAGACATCAACAGAATCAGAAACGAGAAAGGAAAAATCACGACGGACTACACAGAAATACAAAGAATTATTAGAGAGTACTATGAAAACCTATATGCTAACAAGCTGGGAAATCTAGGAGAAATGTACAACTTCCTAGAAAAATACAACCTTCCAAGACTACCCAGAAAGAAACAGAAAATATAACAGACCAATTACCAGCAACGAAATTGAAGGGGTAATAAAAATACTACCCAAAAACAAAACCTCCAGGCCAGATGGATTTATCTCGGAATTTTATCTGACATACAGAAAAGACATAATACCCATTCTCCTTAAAGTTTTCCAAAAAATAGAAGAAGAGGGAATACTCCCAAACTCATTCTATGAAGCCAACATCACCCTAATACCAAAACCAGGCAAAGATCCCACCAAAAAAGGAAACTACAGACCAATATCCCTGATGAACGTAGATGCAAACATACTCAACAAAATATTAGCAAACTGAATTCAAAAATACATCAAAGGGATCATACACCATGACCAAGTGGGATTCATCCCAGGGATGCAAGGATGGTACAGCATTCGAAAATCCATCAACATCATCCGCCACATCAACAAAAAGAAAGACAAAAGCCACATGATCAACTCCATAGATGCTGAAAAAGCATTCGACAAAATTCAACATGCATTTATTATAAAAACTCTCAACAAAATGGGTATAGAGGGAAAGTACCTCAACACAATAAAGGCCACATATGATAAACCCACAGCCAACATCATACTGAATGGCAAGAAGCTGAAAGCTTTTCCTCTGCGATTGGGAACAAGACAGGGATGCCCACTCTCCCCACTGCTATTCAACATAGTACTGGAGGTCCTAGCCACAGCAATTAGACAAAACAAAGAAATACAAGGAATCCAGACTGGTAAAGAAGAAGTCAAACTGTCACTATTTGCAGATGACATGATACTGTACATAAAAAACCCTAAAGACTCCACTCCGAAACTACTAGAGCTAATATCGGAATTCAGCAAAGTTGCAGGATACAAAATCAACACACAGAAATCTGTGGCTTTCCTATACACTAACAATAAACTAATAGAAAGAGAAATCAGGAAGACAATTCCATTCACAACAGCATCAAAAAGAATAAAATACCTAGGAATAAACCTAACCAAGGAAGTGAAAGACCTATACCCTGAAAACTATAAGACACTCCTAAGAGAAATTAAAGAGGTCACTAACAAATGGAAACTCATCCTATGTTCCTGGCTAGGAAGAAATCATATCGTCAAAATGGCCATCCTGCCAAAAGCAATATACAGATTTGATGCAATCCCTATCAAACTACCAACAGCACTCTTCAATGAACTGGAACAAATAGTTCAAAAATTCATATGGAAACACCAAAGACCCCGAGTAGCTAAAGCAATCCTGAGAAGGAACAATAAAGTGTCGGGGATCTCACTCCCCAACTTCAAGCTCTACTACAAAGCCACAGTAATCAAGACAATTTGGTACTGGCAGAAGAACAGAGCCACAGACCAATGGAACAGAATAGGGACTCTAAACATTAACCCAAACATATATGATCAACTAATATTCGATAAAGGGGCCATGGACATACAATGGGGAAATGACAGTCTCTTCAACAGATGGTGCTGGCAAAACTGGACAGCTACATGTAAGAGAATGAAACTGGATCACTGTCTAACCCCATACACAAAAGTGAATTCGAAATGGATCAAAGACTTGAATGTAAGTCATGAAACCATAAAACTCTTAGAAAAAAACATAGGCAAAAACCTCTTAGAAACAAACATGAGTGACCTCTTTTTGAACATATCTCCCTGGGCAAGGGAAACAAAAGCAAAAACGAACAAATGGGACTATATCAAGCTAAAAAGCTTCTGTACAGCAAAGGACACCATCAATAGAACAAAAAGGTATCCTACAGTATGGGAGAATATATTCATAAATGACAGATCCGACAAAGGGTTGACATCCAAAATATATAAAGAGCTCACAGACCTCAACAAACAAAAAGCAAATAACCCAATTAAAAAATGGGCAGAGGAGCTGAATAGACAGTTCTCTAAAGAAGAAATTCACATGGCCAACAGACACATGAACAGATGCTCCACATCGCTTGTCATCAGAAAATTGCAAATTAAAACCACAATGCGATATCACCTCACACCAGTAAGGATCGCCATCATCGAAAAGACAACAACTAATGTTGGCGAGGTTGTGGAGAAAGGGGAACCCTCCTACACTGTTGGTGGGAATGTAAATTAGTTCAACCATTATGGAAAGCACTATGGTGGTTCCTCAAAATGCTTAAAGTAGAAATACCATTTGGCCCAGGAATTCCACTTCTAGGAATTTACCCCAAGAATGCAGCACTCCAGTTTGAAAAAGACAGATGCACCCCTATGTTTATTGCGGCACTATTTACAATAGCCAAGAAATGGAAGCAACCTAAGTGTCCATCAGTTGATGAATGGATAAAGAAGAAGTGGTACATACACACAATGGAATATTACTCAGCCATAAGAAAAAAACAGATCCTACCATTTGCAACAACATGGATGGAGCTAGAGGGTATTATGATCAGTGAAATAAGCCAGGTGGAGAAAGACAAGTACCAAATGATTTCACTCATATGTGGAGTATAAGAACAAAAGAAAACTGAAGGAACAAAACAGCAGCAGAAGCACAGAAACCACGAATGTACTAATAGTTACCAAAGAGAAAGGGACTGGGGAGGACGGGTGGGAAGGGAGGGACAAGGGTGGGGAAAAAGAAAGAGGGCATTACAATTAGCATGTATAGTGTCGGGCGGGCAAGGGTAGGACTGTGCGACACAGAGCAGACAAGTGGTGTTTCTACAGCATCTTACTATGCTGATGGACAGTGACTGGGAAGGGGTATGTGTGGGGGACTTGGTGAAGGGGGGAGCCTAGTAAACATAATGTTATTCATGTAATTGTAGATTTATGATACCAAAATAAAAAAATTTAAAAAAAATGGTCAAGGACTGGAACTTAACACTTCACAAATACAATGTACAAATGGTTAATAGTCATATAAAAAGGTGTTCAATATCAGTGGAAAATACATATTAAAAACACATTGAAATGCAATTACACAAACACTAGAATTGCTAAAATGAAAAAGATTGACAGCTCCAAATGTTGGAAGGATGTGGAGCAACTGAAAATTTTATATGTTGCCAGTGGAAATGTGAAATGGCAGTATGACTTTGGTAAAATTTTTGGCAATTTATTTAAAAGTCAAGCATACCAGAAGATCCAGCAATTCCATTTCTACATATTTGCCAAAGAAAAATGAAAATACATGTCCACAGAGACTTGTACAAGAACTCATTTACCATCATAATAACCCTGACTTTTTAACACTGGTTTACTTATTTGATGAATGAGGTATGTTAAGGCACTCAAACATTCACTTAGTAGTAAACACTCATTTGTTAAACACCAGCTCTTGCAGAGGACCAAGAGTTTCCTACCTTGACCTAAACAAGCAATTTTGAAGGTCCTTTGGGATATAATCTCAATGTAAATGTTTATATTACAAAGGTTTTCCAAATTAATAATTTTAAGTCCCTTTCACTCTGGTTCTTATGCGTTGATTCAAATTTTCTGAATCTATTGCGTTTTCTAACATGTAACAAGGTAAAAAACATATATTGTTTTGGTAACAAAAGCACATTAGAAAATCATGAAAATTAAAGGAGAAGGAAATGTTTAAATGTTTTTGAATGTCTGTGTCGTTCTCACAAATTTGAAGCTTTTATTCTACTTCTTTTGGAAAAAATAGATGGTTATAAGAGTTGGAGAGGCAATTATGCTTTCGAAAATATTCTCTAGAGAGTGAGCATCCTGCTATTGGTCACAGAAGTGTGGAGCTGTGCTTAATTTTCCAGGAGTGATGATGACACATCACTGCACTAGATTATGCTGGCTTGGCAGTCCCGGTTTAAGTAATTCACTGTGTGTCATTTCCATTCAGAGAAGTGACAGTGTTTCCTCTCCCTCAGTCGGAAGCCTCCTCAGGAGGGTGCTACTTTTGCCCTGCCAATGGTTTAGCAGCTTCAGGCAGTCCCCAGGGAATCGTCTAATGAACTCATTGTGACAACTGATATTTAATGGTGACAAAATCATCGATCCACGGCTGTGTTACATGTCATATACTCTTCTTGGGTGGAGGTAATGCAAACACACCTCTGTCATTCAACATAATACAAAATTTGGTTGACCAACTCTTCTGCATCAGCGACAGTTTTCATTATTAATTATTCAGAGAGATGGATGGGCAATTTGGAGATCAAGCCAGTTAATTTTATCAGAGGTGCTAGCTATCTTTTTCCCAAAAAGAAGAGAAATTAACGTTTTTTGAGAACCAACTCTGTTGTTAAAAGTGCTTAATATCACTGACCTCATCAATTTCCCCCTTTACAAATATGGAAACATACTCAAAAAGTTTAAAGTTGTCGTAAGTCATGCAGCTCATAGATACTAGAGGCCAGGTTTTAAACCCAGGGCTAGCAGATGTCCAAACTTTCTAATACCAACTATTGACTTTTTCTTCCTTTAAGTTACATAGAAAAAAAAAATACTTCATGAATGAGCCACTAATAGAGCAAAGACTCTGAAAGAAAAACACATTTGTAGGAAAAGTATGTCAGTACGTCTGTTTAGAAGTATTTGCTATAAGTCTTTTTTATGCAGTTCAGAGGAGCCTAATCTTTGTTACCTACAAAAAAAAAAAAACAGAAGGTGCACATATTTAGACTAAGATTCAGCTCTTCAAAATGGAAATGTTCAATAAAAAACAAAAATATACAAATAGCTCAAACTTAAGAGCAGAAAACTTTGCACTATAAAACTAAAAGGAAAGGACAACATCTGAAAATTTGTGAATGCTATATAAGCATCAAAGATATTTAGTGTACAGACTAACTCCAGTATGCTAATGACAGGCTTGTGTTTTAAAATCCATTAAATTCATATACCACTGGGATATCAAAGGAAATGAGCAAATTGCAAGCAAAGAATATTTTCCAGACAATCTAACAATATTAACTATTGACTTTCTGACAAACTAGCAGAAAAATAGAGCTATTACTTCAAACATCTAAATGAAAAGTAAAAAAGCTCAGTTAATCAGTGAAAATTCAATTTTCAGTCTACATGATACCCAATATTAGGTTTAGTAAGTTATATATCAATTAAACAAAAATAAAGACAAGATAAAAGAAAAAGAAAAAGAGGGGAAAGTATGTTTTCTCTGTGAGTGTGCTTGTATAACGTCATGCTATAAAAAAAGAACAGGACAACAAAAAGTTTTAAAGAAAGTATGATTGCAATAAATTTTAGTTAAACAGTTAGACAGGTAAGGAAGACATTATTCAAGACTATTTCAGTAAAAGAAATGGACTAGAACTGAAGTCTGAATCCAACTCTGCGGAACAATGACCTATGTATTCCTCTCACTGCAGTGCTTAAAAACCCTCCAGACTGCCAGGACCTAGGAGAGAAATTACAGTCACTGGACTTTGATCAGGGAGACAGCAAACCCAAATGTTTTCCAAGAAAGGAAAAGTTCTAAAGTCTCTAAGAAAGCAGTGATGGTATATTGTAAACAATTATAAATGAAACAGTTTCTTGAGTATTTTTTGAAATGTGTGTTGGTCTGACAGTCTGGAGGGTTTCTAAGCACTGCAGTGAGAGGAATAACACAGGTCATGTGTGTTTGCTAATTGCTTTACCCAAAAGAAAAGTAAACTTTCTTATATCCTTATGACAGGAGGTAGTTTTTGAACTTAGAGCAAGGCACCCATCAAAGTAAGGATCTTACCTTCCCACAGAAACTGGGGGATAAATAAAACCAGTAAGAGGCTTACATATATTACATGGGATTTACATATATCTCAAAGGGGCAGAGAAAATTTACAAGTTTTCTTAAGTAAATGCTCTAAGAAAAGGAAGTGAAGGTGTAGAGTCAGGAAGGAGCCTACCTAAGTTTAATCAGGCTGACGGGAACCTTTGGGGTGTTTTTGAGAAATCCTCCAGTTACAGACTGTAGCATAAAATGTTAAGGACCTAGGAGATAAGTTACAATCATTGGACTTTGATCAGGGAGACAGCAAACACAAATGTTTTCCAAGAATAAGTTCTAAAGTCTCTAAGAAGGCAATGATGGTATATTGTAGACAATTACAAATGAAACAGAGTTTCTTGAGTATTTTTTGAAATGGGTGTTGGTCTGACAGTCTGAAAATGAATTTTCAAAAGGTGACCAGTATACTAAAGGCATTATGCACATTTCAATTCCACCTCTGGCCTTATTTTCTATTCCCGACCACCACTACTGCAAATCTCTTCCCCCATTCACCCTTGCTTTGGCATTTGAATTTTTGCGTTTGAATCTGTAGATCGGAAATGTGAAACACATTATAGAAAGATTCCATTGTTCCTTCTCTTTGTTCACCACTACAATAAACCATATGACTTTGTGAACTGATTCCAATATTTAGCCGAGGTTTTTATGCCAAAGCTACCACCAGTGCAAAACTTCTCTACAGAAGTATGAAATTAGAAATTGGTTCTGTGGGCTTATTGACAAGTGAAGTTGGTGAACAGAAGGATAAACTGATGAAAATCAAAAACAATTTGGGCTGATACCTGGCAAATGAATTATGTTTATATTTGAATGACTAGGACTGTTCGTCCCAGAAATTAAAGCACCAATATAGAATTAATAGCATTACTACCAACTGAGAAAAAAGTTTTTAGTAATGTATTACCATCAATAGTTGACTTTCAAAATGTATGGATAGCACAGGAAATGGTAATACAGTTGGGATAATGCTAAGAGATCTGTATGTTTGCAACCTGAAATAATTTTGTTTTAGTTAAGTGACTATCATTATACCCATTTTTCTTATAGAGAAACTAAGGTACAGAAAAGTAATTTGTCCAAGGAAATACACAAGTATAGTTTCACAAGCACTGTGAGAAGCAAGCTGTCTTTCTCATCATTTTATCCTCAGTATATAGAAAGTACATCGGCTGTGGAGAGGACTCTATAAATATTTATTAAATTGATTATCCTTGCTTGTCCCTGTCCATAACCCTTGTCCCTGTCCAATAACCCACTAACTGTCCCTGAACACTCCCCTTCTTCATGTTTTCACTCAAACAGAGTATTGGCCAACAGCAAAGGTACAGTGCCTATTTATCATATATCTACTCCTTGATCAAAAGGTCATAATGGTTTCCTATTTCCTAAAGAATAAAATAAAAACTCTCAAGCTTGGCATTAGATGCCTCTCTAGTGAAATTCAAAACTACTTCTACAACCTACTTCATGACATAGAAAATATTCATGTATTGAGCATTTGCCCTGTATTCAGTACTTCTTAAGTATTTCACACACATTATCTAATTTAGAACTTAAATTCCATTTTACAAGGAAGCCCAGACTCAGAAGAGACTTTTATACCAGCTAACAGGATATGTCAGACCCAGGTGTCTTGCAAGGATCACTTTCTAATTTCTTCTTTTTCATGGCCATTATTTAATTTTCCACAACAAAAGGATTAATGCCTTATTAAAAGTCCTTCAACATTTACTATTTCTTACTTACCATGTTATTATAAAAATGATCCTCATTTTTAATTTATTTGTTTTATTTATGTGTTGCCTGTGAAACTCAACTTTCAACCTTAATGCAGGAATCATGTATAAACATAATTTTATCCATATAACTTTTCATAATGCCTTATAAATATTATTTGTTTATAATGACAAGACTTCAGATATAGAGGGTGGTTCAGAGTTTTTATTCTCTTATAATCACAATGCACATTGGGAATGTGATATAATTTAAATGATCACATCAGGATATAATATACTTCTTAATTCATAATTAATTCACAAATATCTTATAAGAGAAAAAGTAAATAAGTATGTTTGACAGAATAGGTTTAATGGAAATAGGTTGTCAATTTAGATTTCTTTTCATATTTTTATCTTTCCTTGTAGAGATTACACAGATATTTCTGATGTTTTGTTTTGTTTTTGTAATATTTAGACTGGTTTTGAAATATCAGTTAGTGCTTAAGATTTTAGTGAATACAGCCTGATAAATAAACATGTTCATATAATGATTCATGTTATAAAGCTTTGCATTTTCAATAAAAAAGAATTACCTCCAGGAGCACTTTCTTAGTTATTCAAAAAAAAAAAAAACAAATCTAAATTAACCTCAGCAATTTCCACTGTTTGAGAAACAAATAATTTTATCAAGATTTAAATGGATTAAAAGATATGTCATTGAAACTAAAATATTTATGTAACCAAGTGATTTCAACCCACAATAGTCTTGTAATAGAAGATAAGAGCAGGGTAAGAATACCTTTCATTTTTCTTAATTTTAAAATCAAGAAAATTAGGTCCATTATCACAAGAAACAAAAAGATTCTAGCATGAACAGACTAGAAAAATCTTCCTCTGTAAACCTAAAATATGAGAATTAAATCAGAAAAAAACCTGCTTTATAAATCATCATAAATTTGCATTCATGCTTTTGACTAAAAAGTAAAAGTCATCCTTAAGAAACATGTAATGAAGAAACTACATTCTTTAGTGTTCTAAATAATATTATAAAAGTAATTCATCTTTTTTAAAGCAAGGTTTTATTTCCTTATGATTGTAATAATTTGTGCTGAATTTCTGTTAACTAGCCCGAGAGTGTAGCCACAGAATTTTTAAAATTGGAATCAATAGATTTTCATCACTGATCAGAATTGCATATATTTAAGATGTGACATTCAAAGTTAACATGTGATTCTATCTAGTGAAGAAATTATATTATGAAAGAACAATAGTATGCATTTTCAAAAAGTAGTAAGAATCTTAGAACTTTAACCTGGGAAGAATTCAGGAATAAAGTAAATAAGAGGATCCATATGATCAAGCTATGGTCTGTTAGTACTTTGAGCATTTTGTACACATATATGAGATATCATTGATATTTTTGTTATTCAATTACATGTATCAGGTCCTATTAACACTGATATGCAAAAACAACCAGGTCTTTAAGAGTTCTTTCACTGATTTTTTTTAGCTTTGGGTTGTCTTTAAAGAATATGAAATATGTGACACAGTGAATTTGGGGATGAGGGAAAGCATATTTCTTTGACAATATATGACATATGGAAATGTGCTCTTCATTTGAAGAATTTATTGAAGCTTGTTAGTAGCTTACTTCGGTTGTTTATAGCCTGCCTAACCTGTTGTGAAAGAGGTTTAATGGCCAGCCTGAGCAGATAAAGAATACACAAAAGTTCAGCATGAGTGGAGTTTAAAGTTATAATTCAGTTCCGGCACACTACAATGTCTTTATGACATTGGAACTAAAAGAAATTATTCCCCCTAGTAGACTGAAAAAATAATCTTCATCAATTTCCGAAGTGTTTGCAATGCCACCAACATGTCATTTGTATTTTTTCAACTTGCTTTCCTCTGATATTGCACCCTCAAAGGCGACTGTAGGTTCTTCCTGGCAAATGGTTCCATCTCTTCATCTACATTGTGCTTAATTGTGATTCAAATAGCAAGTCAGTCAGTTTATTTTAACTGTTCATTTAAACTACTTATTAAAGTTCTGTGGAAGTCTTTCCTAAGTCTATTATTTTCTTAGTCTAGATAATATCTTATTAGCTCATATGAACAGAAGGGTAAATTGATATATAGTTTACATAAAAATGGGATTTTTAATATAAAGTTAGTTTGAAATTCTAATTCTGAATTTAAAAATAGAAAAGAAATGCAGAAAATAGATTTAGTGAATGTTTAGCATACTGTGTGAGATATTTCAAAATTATTATAAAAAGTTGTATTTCTTTAAACCTTCCAGCATCTTCTCTGCAATTTAGAGCACTGCTGATATATAGCTCATTTAAGTCAAATCATAGAACCTCTCAGTACCCATAATAACTTATCAAAGCTTACAACTAAAGTGTCACCTTTTGAATTATTAATGCATTTTAAATGGCACATAAGATGAATGATAAAAAGATGACGTGTCCTTAGCAGACCCTTGTTTTTCTATAAACTGTTCTCTTGAAGCCAAGAAAATCTGCCTTTATCATGGCACACTATATTCACTTTTGTTCTTAAAATGTTCAGTCGATGTTTTAGGTAAAATTTCATTAAACATTCAATTGATATGAGCAAAGTATGGGTGAAATTCGATGTATTTTGAGTGAGTATTCTCTAAAAAAAATTACAAATAAATGTCTGTAATTTTATTTTCATCCAGTGAAAATTAATTTTATTAATTCCCTGGTGTTGAATTTTCAAAAGTTGGAGCATACTTTATTATATTCAGCTTCAAGGAAATTCTCTCTTATATCAAAACCATACTATTGAATTTCCTGTATATGTAATTATTCTCACAGTTGCATCTATCTTCATATGCAGTATGGGAAATTATAGACACAGTGATATTTATATTTACCCTAGACACCCAGGTTCTTGAACCTGAAAATATGTCAAGTTTAGTAGCACTTTCTTAGACATAACAGATTGAGAGAGACTCTAATCTAGGCTGATTGTATATAACAATGTAATTAAAATGACGCCCACTTATCCTGTTTCAAAATTCTCTGCTGAATTTGTACCTTCACAGATACATATTTATTAACAAAGTCTTCTTTTAACTGTAAATATACCTGGAAGATTTAGGTACCACTAGATATATAAAGGATTCAAAACTTAATGTGATGTATTTAAATCAGTTTCCTGTTCAAAAATTTTTGGTAATTCCAGAGGCTGTTTGTAATCTACTACTAATCAGCAAATATTAGATAAAAAATTAAAATGTTGTAGTGCTGAACTGAAAGTACAGACCTACCTGTGTTTTGAATTGGGGAGGAGTGATTAACAGACATACATGGATGCAGAAATGGAATTTGAAATCAAACTGCATCAAAAAGTCCTTTTAACAGGACTTAATAACATATACGTTTGCCTTCATGGTGTAGTATTTACTATATTGCCTTCTGTTCAAGAATTTTGCTAAAGAAATCTATTATATCTGTAAAGGTACTATGCATTCTTTATTAAATTTGGAGCAGCAGGGTAAATCACAAAGGAAAGTGAACGTTAAGGGAACATCTTTACATACATCTCTTTATGTATATATATATAGAAAACAAATAAGCTGGAAATTTTTATAAATGGTATTATGTCACATAAGCCATTAATTTCACTTGAGTTTCATAGAAGAAAAACTTCATGAAAAGCTAAGGAAACTACTAAATTTCAGATAATAGTTTAAATAGAATTAATAATAATTCTTTCTTCATGAAAAAGATTTTCCTAGACCTAAAACAGTTAATAAAAACACCAATAAACAGAATCTTCATGTTTTAACACTATTTCTCAATTTTAGATAGTATTGATTGATACTCAACTTAGAAAAAAAATGAAGAAATGTATCTACCACCCAAATATATTCTTATTTTTACTGTAATTTATCTTCCAAGTGATCTTCCTACATTTTTTCTTAAATCTGCTCCAATTTTCACTGCCACCACTCTACTGAAACCACTTTAACTATCTCCCCATTACCAAATCCTATGGCCACTTATTTGTCTCTTTTTATTTTACATGAAACAGCATCAGCCTTGAGCACAATTGATCCCTCTTTCCCTAGAAACACTCTTCACTTGGCTTCAAGGACATCAGACTTCTTCGCAAGGAATTCCTTTTCTGTCTCCTGTGTTGATACCTTCACTTTGAGTTTTTAAAATAGGAGAGTTCTAAGACTCAAGAGTTCTAAGACTCTGCTGTACACCCATTTACATGGCTTTAAAACCAAGTATATATGGGATCCCTAATACCTCATACCCTGTAGTCTTTCCTGAACTTCAAACTCATATAGCAATTGTTTAGGTGAACTTCCATGTGTATGTTTAATAGGCACTTCCAGTCTAACATGCCCAAAGGTAAACTTTAAATAGTCAATAAACCAAACAATAAATAAATGAATGAATAAGTAAATTAATAAACAAATAAAGAACATGCTCTATTTGTTTTGTTTTACATCTCAGTTGATGGCAACATTATCTAAGTTACTCAGACAAAAAAAGAAACTTAGGATCTTTTTTCTAACCATTCTTTCTCATGGCCAAAATCCAATCTATCAGAAAAAATTCCACTGGTTCAGGCTCTTGAAAAGATGGCAGCATGAGAGGTGAAACAGAAATTCCTCCCAAAACCACATGTAATATGAAAATACAGCAAATACAACTAATCCTGAAAGAGCAACAGGAAAGGCTGTGGCAGATTGCCTACACCTGTGGAACAGAGCAAACCTCACAGAAAAGGGTAAAGTACCAAAGCTTTGATTTGGCAGGACCCAAGCTCTTCACTAACCCAGCTCACCAGCGGGAGGAACAGAAACAGAGCAAAGAGAGGGTGGAGGTCTAGGGCAGCTGAACACCAGCCCTCGAAACCTGTTCTGAGAGCATGAACCTATATTTCATGGTGCTCTGGAGATAGGTGGGGTTGGAAAGCTAAGAAATGCAGAGTACTTGGAGACTGAGATTCCAACCACTTGTAGAGGATAGGTACCCACAACTGGCTGCTCTGGAACAAAAGAAAAGTGGGCACTCTGAGAGACTTCCTAGCAGTGAGAGGGCAGCTAAAGGGGCCAGGATTGCACAGAGCTTGCTGCTCAGGAGAATGGAGAGGTGGAGAAAATTGTACCAGTGCACTCAGCCTAGCAGGTTGGTAACTTTCAGGAGCTTCAGGTGCTCCATCCCCCTGGCTGGCAATGCAGCCATGAGGACCCCCACCATGATATTCAGCCTGCCTTTCCTTCCTCCTGGCCAGCACCAGCTTGCAAACCAGATAACCCTACCATTGCACCATACCAGCCAGAGGACAACACCAACTACAGTAGCTACAAATGAATGGCATAGAAGCTCCTCCATGCATGTTCAGCCCACTGTCCCTAGCAGTGGAGGCAGGCACTGCAGCTGGGAAGCAGGAAAGAACCCTTTCCTCCCAACAGGTACCAGCACCACTCACCTGTGACCCCCACCATCACTCCACAGACTGAGCAGCTCCAGAGAGTATAGCTTCTGGGCACAAGAGGGCATACCCTACAAATATGAAATATCAAAGGAACCTGGTTCAAAACAAAATCCCACAAACACCAGAAAGAATCCAAGTAAAACTGAACTCACCAAGTTTCCTGAAAGTGATTTCAAAATAAAAATCATAAACATGATCATGGAGCTACAGAAAAATATTCAAGTCCTCAGGGAGGAATTCAGAAATGAGATACAAATGATGAATAATTAAGTATCTGAAATGAAACATACAATGGAAGTATTTAAAAGCAGATTAGATGAAGTATAGGAGACAGTAAATGGGACAGAAATT
Organism: Manis pentadactyla; assembly: GCF_030020395.1. Taxonomy (NCBI): domain Eukaryota; kingdom Metazoa; phylum Chordata; class Mammalia; order Pholidota; family Manidae; genus Manis; species Manis pentadactyla. The sequence goes on along the minus strand of NC_080030.1, from coordinate 68,971,464 downwards.
AGAGAAGAGGAATACAAAGAAGCTGAGGCATAGAGAAAAAAAAGGATTTCTGGAATGAAACAATAACGAGAAAACTGTGCTACCAATCCAAACAGAACAATATTTGCATTATAGAGGTACGAGAAGAAGAAGAGAGAGAAAAATGGATAGAAAGTGTCTTTGAGGAGGTAACTGCTGAGAACTTCCCCAATCTGGGGAATCAGAGAGTCTCTCAGGCCATGGAAGTGCACAGATCTCCCAACACAAGGGACCCAAGGAAGACAACACCAAGACATATAATAATTAAAATGGCAAAGGTAAAGGACAGGACAGAGTATTAAAGGCAGCCAGAGAGAGAAAAAAATGATCACATACAAACTCATCAGGCTATCATCAGACTTCTCAGCAGAAAGCTTAAAGGCAAAAGGGAGTGGCATGATATGTTAAATGCAATGAAACAGAAGGGCCTTGAGCCAAGAATATTATACTGGCAAGATTATCATTTAAATTTGAAAAAGGGATTAAATAATTTCCAGAAAAACATCAGTTGAGAAAATTTACCTCACACAACCACCTATACAGTTTATTTTGGAGGTACTGATATAGATGGAAGTGGCAAATATAATATATAGATATAGGGCAAAATATATAGATATAGGGCAAAATAACTGTCATGAGAGAAAATAAAACTACAGTAAAGAAAGTAGATCAATTAATTACTAAGCAAATGCAAAATTAAATCAACTACCCACAAAGTCAGTCAAGGGATAGACAAAGGATACAAAATATAATCCCTAATATATAAAAAATGGAGAGTAAGAAAAAGCAGGAAAAAAAACCCTTTAGATTGTGTTTGTGATAGCATACTATGTGAGTTAGGTTGTATTGTAAGATAGTAAGGAAGTTTACTTTGAATGTTTGATAACCACAAATCAAAAGCTTGCAATGGCCATAAGTACATATCTATCGATAATCATCCTAAATGTAAATGGTCTGAACACACCAATCAAAAGACAAAAAGTCACTGAGTGGCTAAAAAAACAAAACACATCAATATGTTGAGTACAAGAGACTCACTTCAAAACGAAAGACATCCACAGACTAAAAGTTAAGGGATGGAAAAAATATTTCATGCAACTAATAGGGAGAAAAAGCAAGAGGTGCAGTACTTGTATCAGACAAAACACACTTGAAAACAAAGAAAATAACAATAGACAAAGAAGGACATTATGTAATGATAAAGGGGTCAGTCCAACAAGAGTATATAGCCATTGTAAATATATATGCAACCAACATAGGAGTTCCAACATAAGTGAAAGAAACACTAAAAGAATTAAAGGCATAAATAGAATGCAATGCATTCATTTTAGGAGACATGAACACCCCACTCACTCCAAAGGACAGATAAACAGACAGAAAATAAGGACACAGAGGCACAGGACAACACTTTAGAACAGATGGACCTAACAGATATCTACAGAACACTCCAACCAAAAGCAACAGCATACACATTCTTCTCACGTGCACATAGAACATTTTCAAAAATAGATCATATACTATGCCACAAAAAGAGCCTCAGTAAATTCAAGAAGATTGAAATTGTACCAACCAGCTTCTCAGACCAAAAAGGTATGAAACTAGAAAGAAATTATGCAAAGAAAATGAAAAAGCCAACAAACATATGGAGGCTTAACAACATGCTCCTAAGAAATCAATAAAAATAGATATCAAGCATTATATGGAGACAAACGACAACAATAATCCAATACCACAAAATCTGTGGGATGCAGCATAGGCTGTACTAAGAGGGAAGTATATGCAATGCAGGCCTACCTCAGGAAGTAAGAAGAATACCAAAGGAACAATCTAAACTCACAATTAACAAAACTAGAAAAAGAAGAAAAAATGAAGCCCAAAGTCAACAGAGGGAGGGACATAATAAAGATTAGAGCAGTAATAAATATAATTGAGAAGAAGAAAACAATAGAAAGAATCAATGAAAGCAGGAGCTGGTTATTCAAGAAAATAAACAAAACAGATAAGCCCCTAGCCACACTTTTTTTTTTTGGTATCATTAATCTACAATTACAGGATGAACATTATGTTTACTAGGCTCCCCACTTCACCAAGTCCCCCCAACATACCCCTTCACAGTCACTGTCCATAAGTGTAGTAAGATGCTGTAAAATCACTACTTGTCTTCTCTGTGTTGCACAGCCCACCACTTACCGCTCCACACATTTTACATGCTAATTGTAATGCCCCCTTTCTTTGTTCCCACCCTTATCCCTCCCTACACTCCCATTCTCCCCAGTCTCCTTCCCTTTGGTAACGGTTAGTCCATTCTTGGGTTCTGTGATTCTGTTGCTGTTTTGTTCCTTCAGTTTTTCTTTTATTCTTATACTCCACAGATGAGTGAAATCATTTGGTATTTGTCTTTTTCTGCTTGGCTTATTTCACTGAGCATAATACCCTCTAGCTCCATCCATGTTGTTGCAAATGGTAGGATTTGTTTTCTTATTATGGATGAATAATATTCCATTGTGTATATGTACCACATCTTCTTTATCCATTCATCTACTGACGGACATTTAGGTTGCTTCCATTTCTTGGCTATTATAAATAGTGCCGCGATAAACATAGGGGTGCATCTGCCTTTTTCAAACTGGAGAGCTCATCCTTAGGGTAAATTCCTACAAGTGGAATTCCTGGGTCAAATGGTAAGTCTATTTTGAGCATTTTGAGGAACCTCCATACTGCTTTCCACAATGGTTGAACTAATTTACATTCCCACCAGCAGTGTAGGAGGGTTCCCCTTTCTCCATAATCTCGCCAACACTTGTTATTGTTTGTCATTTGGATGGTGGCAATCCTTACTGGTGTGAGGTGATATCTCATTGTGGTTTTAATTTGCATTTCTCTGATGACAAGTGATGTGGAGCATCTTTTCATGTGTCTGTTGGCCATCTGAATTTCTTCTTTAGAGAACTGTCTATTCAGTTCCTCTGCCCATTTTTTAATTGGATTATTTGCTTTTTGTTTGTTGAGGTCTGTGAGCTCTTTATATATTTTGGATGTCAACCCTTTATCAGATCTGTCATTTATGAATATGTTCTCCCATACTGTAGGGTACCTTTTTGTTCTATTGATGGTGTCCTTTGCTGTACAGAAGCTTTTCAGCTTGATATAGTCCCACTTGTTCATTTTTGCTTTTGTTTCTTTACCTGGGGAGATATGTTCATGAGGAAGTCGCTCATGTTTATGTCCAAGAGATTTTTGCCTGTTTTTTTCTATGAGTTTTATGATTTCATAACTTACATTCAGGTCTTTGATTCATTTCTAATTTACTTTTGTGTATGGGGTTAGACAGTGATCCAGTTCCATTCTCTTACATGTAGCTGCCCAGTTTTGCCAGCACCATCTGTTGAAGAGACTGTAATTTCCCCATTGTATGTCCATGGCTCCTTTATCATATATTAATTGACCATATATGTTTGGGTTAATGTTTGCAGTCTCTATTTTGTTCCACTGGTCGGTGGCTCTGTTCTTGTGCCAGTACCAAATTGTCTTGATTACTGTGGCTTTGTAGTAGAGCTTGAAGTTGGAGAGAAAGATCCCCCCCACTTTATTGTTCCTTCTCAGGATTGCTTTAGCTATTCGGGGTCTTTGGTGGTTCCATATGAATTTTTGAACTATTTGTTCCAGTTCATTGAAGAATGCTGTTGGTAATTTGGTAGGGATTGCATCAAATCTCTATATTAATTCCTCCAAGCCAGGAGCATGGGTTGAGTTTCCATTTGTTAGTGTCCTCTTTAATTCTCTTAAGAGTGCCTTATAGTTTTCAGGGTATAGGTCTTTCACTTCTTTGGTTAGGTTTATTCTGAGGTATTTTATTCTTTTTTTTTTTTTTTTTTTTTTTTTTTTAGATAATTATTTTTTATTGAAGGGTAGTTGACACACAGTATTACATTACATTAGTTTCAGGTGTACAACACAGTGATTCAACATTTATATACATGATAATTCTAAGTACCAGCTATCACCATACCAAGTTGTTACAATATTTTGACTATATTCCTTATGCTATACATTACATCCCGGTTGCTTATTTATTTTACAATTGGAAGTGTGTACTTTTTCTTGGTTGTTGTTGTTAGGGCATCTCTCATTTTTATTGATCAAATGGTTGTTAACAACAATAAAATTCTGTATAGGGGAGTCAATGCTCAATGCACAATCATTAATCCACCCCAAGCCTAATTTTCGTCAGTCTCCAATCTTCTGAAGCATAACGAACAAGTTCTTACATGGAGAACAAATTCTTACATAGTGAATAAGTTACATGGTGAACAGTACAAGGGCAGTCATCACAGAAACTTTTGGTTTTGCTCATGCATTATGAACTATAAACAGTCAGTTCAAATATGAATACACATTTGATTTTTATACTTGATTTATATGTGGATACCACATTTCTCTCTTTATTATTTTTAATAAGATGCTGAAGTGGTAGGTAGATACAACATAAAGGTAGAAAACATAGTTTAGTGTTGTAAGAGAGCAAATGTATATGATCAGGTGTGTGCCTGTAGACTATGTGTTAATCCAAGCTAGACAAGGGCAATAAAACATCCACATATGCAGAAGATTTCTCTCAGAACAGGGGGGGTGAGGTTCTAAGCCTCACCTCTGTTGATCCCCAATTTCTCACCTGATGACCCCCCAGCGACTGTGCCTGTCTTAGGTTGTTCCTCCCTTGAGGAATCTTACCCGTCTCTGGCTAACCAGTCATCTTCCGGGGCCACGCAGGGAAATGTTAAGTTGGTAAGTGAGAGAGAAGCCTTATTGTTTGAAATGGTTAGCTTTTTATTTCTTTGCATATTTATGCCCTGTGGCTTCTATGCCCAGCATTTGTCTTGAGGTATCTTTACCACTTGGAGGAGTTATGATACTCGGTAAATTTGATATGAGGCACGAATTCTATTTAAGAATTCGTTGTAATTAGGAAGGAAGAAGAAAAGCTATAGAAGTAGCAGGCGGGAGAAAACATGGGAAGATTGATTATTTCTTTGACATATCTTCTTGTAGAGTAACTTCAGCATGTATATATTTTAAGCTACTACTTAAATTGCGCACACACATTAACATAATAGGAGTATAGTTACATAACCAAAGCATACCTGTAATTACCAGCCATCTCCAGTGAAACCAAGAAAACCAGTTAGGCACCCTAGGCATTTGTGAAAACTTATCAATGATATGATGGTTATTATCTAACTGAATTTGAATAGTTTGAGAAAAATCAGACAAATTAAAACAACCCATTCCTGGGCACTGTTCACATCCCATATGTTCTTTTAACAGTAAATAGTCTGTAGTTGTAAGATTTTGGAGCGCTACAATTTGCACTTCTCCTAATTCTTGGTTGAGTTCCAACAGTATAGATCCAGTCAAATTTGTTGTTTTACTGTATGCACAGGCCAGCTTAGATATCTCCTTCATTCCCATGGCAAGTCCAGGAGCTGGTGGGATGAGTGCATCTACAGCTGTAGCAGTGCGTGGATCTTTGTTGGGGTTTTTTGATGATCATCTTCTGGCATGAGTCTTCCCGAGAGTGCTGATGTTGGAAGTTCTCTTTCATATCGTTTCTTAGTTCATTTTCGGGGTAGCCAAATTAGGCTTTGATCCTCTGTATAAACACAAACAGACCCTTTGCCTACACTTTTATATGTCCTTTATATTATTGTGTAGAACTCATTAGAGGTCACCACATAGGAACTGCATTTTTTTTTTTTAATCATTAATCTACACTTACATGACGAATACTTACGAATACTTTGTTTACTAGGCTCTCCCCTATACCAGGTCCCCCCTATATACTCCTTTACAGTCACTGTCCATCAGCGTAGCAACCTGTTGTAGAATCACTACTTGTCTTCTCTGTGTTGTACAGCCCTCCCCTTTCTCCCACCCCGCTATGGATGCTAATCTTAATACCCCCCTACTTCTCCCCCCCTTATCCCTCCCTACCCACCCATCCTCCCCAGTCCCTTTCCCTTTGGTACCTGTTAGTCCATTCTTGAGTTCTGTGATTCTGCTGCTGTTTTGTTCCTTCAGTTTTTCCTTTGTTCTTATATTCCACAGATGAGTGAAATCATTTGGTATTTCTCTTTCTCTGCTTGGCTTGTTTCACTGAGCAAAATACCCTCCAGCTCCATCCATGTTGCTGCAAATGGTTGGATTTGCCCTTTTCTTATGGCTGAGTAGTATTCCATTGTGTATATGTACCACATCTTCTTTATCCATTCATCTATCGATGGACATTTAGGTTGCTTCCAATTCTTGGCTATTGTAAATAGTGCTGCGATAAACATAGGGGTGCACTGATCTTTCTCATACTTGATTGCTGCATTCTTAGGGTAAATTCCTAGGAGTGCAATTCCTGGGTCAAATGGTAAGTCTGTTTTGAGCATTTTGATGTACCTCCATACTGCTTTCCACAATGGTTGAACAAGTTTACATTCCCACCAGCAGTGTAGGAGGGTTCCCCTTTCTCCACAGCCTCGCCAACATTTGTTGTTGTTTGTCTTTTGGATGGCAGCCATCCTTACTGGTGTGAGGTGATACCTCATTGTAGTTTTAATTTGCATTTCTCTGATAATTAGCGATGTGGAGCATCTTTTCATGTGTCTGTTGGCCATCTGTATTTCTTTTTTGGAGAACCGTCTGTTCAGTTCCTTTGCCCATTTTTTAATTGGGTTATTTGTTTTTTGTTTGTTGAGGCGTGTGAGCTCTTTATATATTCTGGACGTCAAGCCTTTATCGGATGTGTCATTTTCAAAGATATTCTCCCATACTGTAGGGTTTCTTTTTGTTCTATTGATGGTGTCTTTTGCTGTACAGAAGCTTTTCAGCTTAATATAGTCCCACTTGTTCATTTTTGCTGTTGTTTTCCTTGCCCGGGGAGATATGTTCAAGAAGAGGTCACTCATGTTTATGTCTAAGAGGTTTGTGCCTATGTTTTCTTCCAAGAGTTTAATGGTTTCATGACTTACATTCAGGTCTTTGATCCATTTTGAGTTTACTTTCGTATATGGGGTTAGACGATGGTCCAGTTTCATTCTCCTACATGTAGCTGTCCAGTTTTGCCAGCACCATCTGTTGAAGAGACTGTCATTTCGCCATTGTATGTCCATGGCTCCTTTATCAAATATTAATTGACCATATATGTCTGAGTTAATGTCTGGATTCTCTAGTCTGTTCCATTGGTCTGTGGCTCTGTTCTTGTGCCAGTACCAAATTGTCTTGATTACTATGGCTTTATAATAGAGCTTGAAGTTGGGGAGTGAGATCCCCCCTACTTTATTCTTCTTTCTCAGGATTGCTTTGGCTATTCGGGGTCTTTGGTGGTTCCATATGAATTTTTGAATTATTTGATCCAGTTCATTGAAGAATGTTGCTGGTAGTTTCATAGGGATTGCATCAAATCTGTATATTGCTTTGGGCAGGATGGCCATTTTGACGATATTAATTCTTCCTAGCCATGAGCATGGGATGCGTTTCCATCTGTTAGTGTCCCCTTTAATTTCTTTTAAGAGTGACTTGTAGTTTTCAGAATATAAGTCTTTCACTTCTTTGGTTAGGTTTATTCCTAGGTATTTTATTTTTTTTGATGCAATTGTGAATGGAGTTGTTTTCCTGATTTCTCTTTCTGTTGGTTCATTGTTGGTATATAGGAAAGCCACAGATTTCTGTGTGTTGATTTTGTATCCTGCAACTTTGCTGTATTCCGATATCAGTTCTAGTAGTTCTGGGGTGGAGTCTTTAGGGTTTTTTATGTACAGTATCATGTCATCTGCAAATAGTGACAGTTTGACTTCTTCTTTGCCAATCTGGATTCCTTGTATTTTTTTGTTTTGTCTGATTGCCGTGGCTAGGACCTCTAGTACAATGTTAAATAACAGTGGGGAGAGTGGGCATCCCTGTCTAGTTCCCGATCTCAGCGGAAATGCTTTCAGCTTCTCGCTATTCAATATAATGTTGGCTGTGGGTTTTTCATAGATGGCCTTTATTATGTTGAGGTACTTGCCCTCTATTCCCATTTTGCTGAGAGTTTTTATCATGAATGGATGTTGAACTTTGTCAAATGCTTTTTCAGCATCTATGGAGATGATCATGTGGTTTTTGTCTTTCTTTTTGTTGATGTGGTGGATGATATTGATGGACTTTCGAATGTTGTGCCATCCTTGCATCCCTGGGATGAATCCCACTTGGTCATGGTGTACGATGGTTTTGATGTATTTTTGAATTCGGTTTGCTAAAATTTTGTTGAGTATTTTTGCGTCTACGTTCATCAGGGATATTGGTCTATAGTTTTCTTTTTTGGTGGTGTCTTTGCCTGGTTTTGGTATTAGGGTGATGTTAGCTTCATAGAATGAGTTTGGGAGTATCCCCTCCTCTTCTATTTCTTGGAAAACTTTAAGGAGAATGGGTATTATGTCTTCCCTGTATGTCTGATAAAATTCCGAGGTAAATCCATCTGGCCCGGGGGTTTTGTTCTTTGGTAGTTTTTTGATTACCGCTTCAATTTCGTTGCTGGTAATTGGTCTGTTTAGATTTTCTGTTTCTTTTTGGGTCAGTCTTGGAAGGTTGTATTTTTCTAGGAAGTTGTCCATTTCTCCTAGGTTTCCCAGCTTGTTAGCATATAGGTTTTCATAGTAGTCTCTAATAATTCTTTGTATTTCTGCGGGATCTGTTGTGATTTTTCCTTTCTCATTTCTGATACTGTTGATTTGTGTTGACTCTCTTTTCCTCTTAATAAGTCTGGCTAGAGGCTTATCTATTTTGTTTATTTTCTCGAAGAACCAGCTCTTGGTTTCATTGATTTTTGCTATTGTTTTATTCTTCTCAATTTTATTTATTTCTTCTCTGATCTTTATTATGTCCCTCCTTCTGCTGACCTTAGGCCTCATTATTTCTTCTTTTTCCAATTTTGATAGTTGTGACATTAGACCGTTCATTTGGGATTGCTCTTCCTTTTTTAAATATGCTTGGAGTGCTATATACTTTCCTCTTAAGACTGCTTTTGCTGCGTCCCACAGAAGTTGGGGCTTAGTGTTGTTGTTGTCATTTGTTTCCATATATTGCTGGATCTCCATTTTGATTTGGTCATTGATCCATTGATTATTTAGGAGCGTGTTGTTTAGCCTCCATGTGTTTGTGAGCCTTTTTGCTTTCTTTGAACAGTTTATTTCTAGTTTAATGCCTTTGTGGTCTGAAAAGTTGGTTGGTAGGATTTCAATCTTTTGGAATTTACTGAGGCTCTTTTTGTGTCCTAGTATGTGGTCTATTCTGGAGAATGTTCCATGTGCACTTGAGAAGAACGTGTATCCTGTTGCTTTTGGATGTAGAGTTCTGTAGATGTCTATTAGGTCCATCTGTTCTAGTGTGTTGTTCAGTGCCTCTGTGTCCTTACTTATTTTCTGTCTGGTGGATCTGTCCTTTGGAGTGAGTGGTGTGTTGAAGTCTCCTAGAATGAATGCATTGCATTCTATTTCCTCCTTTAGTTCTGTTAATATTTGTTTCAGGTATGTTGGTGCTCCTGTATTGGGTGCATATATATTTATAATGGTTATATCCTCTTGATGGACTGAGCCCTTTATCATTATGTAATGTCCTTCTTTGTCTTTTGTTACTTTCTTTATTTTGAAGTCTGTTTTGTCTGATACCAGAATTGCAACACCTGCTTTCTTCTCTCTGTTGTTTGCTTGAAATATCTTTTTCCATCCCTTGACTTTAAGTCTGTGCGCGTCTTTGGGTTTGAGGTGAGTCTCTTGTAAGCAGCATATGGATGGATCTTGCTTTTTTATCCATTCTATTACTCTGTGTCTTTTGATTGGTGCATTCAGTCCATTTACATTTAGGGTGATTATTGAAAGGTATGAATTTATTGCCATTGCAGGCTTTAAGTTTGTGGTTACCAAAGGTTTAGGGTTAGCTTCTTTACTGTCTTACTGTCTAACTTAACTCGCTTGTTGAGCTATTATAAACACAATCTGATGATTCTTTATTTCTCTCCCTTCTTATTCCTCCTCCTCCCTTCTTCATATGTTGGGTGTTTTGTTGTGTGCTCTTTTTAGGAGTGCTCCCATCTAGAGCAGTCCCTGTAGGATGCCCTGTAGAGGTGGTTTGTGGGAGGCAAATTCCCTCAACTTTTGCTTGTCTGGGAATTGTTTAATCCCTCCTTCATATTTAAATGATATTCGTGCTGGATACAGTAGTCTTGGTTCGAGGCCCTTCTGTTTCATTGCATTAAGTATATCATGCCATTCTCTTCTGGCCTGTAGGGTTTCTGTTGAGAAGTCTGATGATAGCCTGATGGGTTTTCCTTTGTAGGTAACCTTTTTTTTCTCTCTGGCTGCTTGTAATACTTTGTCCTTGTCTTTGATCTTTGCCATTTTAATTATTATGTGTCTTGGTGTTGCCCTCCTTGGATCCCTTGTCATGGGAGTTCTGTGTACCTCTGTGGTCTGAGAGGCCATTTCTTCCCCTAGTTTGGGGAAATTTTCAGCAATTATTTCTTCAAAGACATTTTCTATCCCCTTTTCTCTCTCTACTTCTTCTGGAATGCCTATGATTCTTAAATTATTTCTTTTATATTGATCACTCAGCTCTCTTAAAATTCTTTCATTCCTGGAGATCCTTTTATCTCTCTCTGCATCAGCTTCTCTGCGTTCCTGTTCTCTGTTTTCTAGTCCATTAATGGTCTCTTGCATCTCGTCCATTCTGTTTTGAAGTCCTTCCAGAGCTTGTTTTATTTCTGAATTCTCCTTCCTTAGTTCTTGCATATTTCTCTGCAAGTCCATCAGCATGGTTATGACTTTTGTTTTGAATTCTTTTTCAGGTAGACTGGCTAAATCTATCTCCCCAGATTCCTTCTCAGGGGAAGATGTAGCAGATGCCGAAGCTGTCTGGGTTAGTCTTGTCTGAATCATATTTTTTTGCCTTTTCATGTTGACAGGTGCTATTGACTGTCAGCTGGGAGGGCCAAAATTTTCACTTACTACTGGCCTTTCTTTACTGGGGCAACTGCGACCCCTAGTGGCTTGTGTTGGGTAATTGCGTGTAGAGTGGGTCTTTGTGTCTTGCCTGGCCGGAAGGGAGAAATTTCCCTTTCTGTGGGCGGAATTTGTCTCAGGCTGCTTCTCTGCTTTCGCAGCGCCCGGTGGGGTGATGGATGGGGGGGCTGCTTGACTGTTTGCCTCCGTGAAGGGTCTCAGAGTTGTTGCCCAGGGGGTTAGTGCACCCGGTTTTCCCTGTAATTTCCAGCTGCTGTACTGTGACCTGGGTTGTTTCCGTCAAGCTGTTAAGTCCCTGTCCCTTTAAGACTTTCAAAAAAGCCCCCGCTTTTCTTTGTCACAGGGGCATCAGCTTCAGCACCCGCTCTGAGGTCTACCCCCTGTTCTCCCAGTATCCAGGGCCCCCTGGGCATATACTGTGTCTGCACTCTGGCCCGGATGGCTGGGGCTGGGTGTTCGGCAGTCCTGGGCTCCGTCTCCCTCCCGCTCTGCCTATTGTTCTCCCGCCGGGAGCTGGGGGGAGGGGCGCTCGCGTCCCGCAGGGCCGGGGCTTGTATCTTACCCCTTTCACCAGTCGCTGGGTTCTCGCTGGTGTAGCTGCAGTCTGGCCACTGTCCTGCGTCTTCTGGTCTCTCTTTTAGGGCTAGTTGTGTTTGTTGTATTTTCAAAAGTATATATGTTTTTGGGAGGAGATTCCCACTGTCCTACTCACGCCGCCATGTTGGCTCCGCCCCGGTATTTTATTCTTTTGATGCTATAGTGAATGGAACTGTTTTCCTGATTTCTCTTTCTATTAGTTCATTGTTAGTGTAAAGGAAAGCCACAGATTTCTGTGTGTTAATTTTGTATCCTATAAATTTGCTGAATTCCAGTATCAGTTCTAGTAGTTTTGGAGTGGAGTCTTAAGGGTTTTTTATGTACAATATCATGTCATCTGCAAATAGTGACTGTTTGACTTTTTCTTCACCAATCTGGATTCCTTGTATTTCTTTGTTTTGTCTAACTGCCATGGCTAGGACCTCCAGTACTATGTTGTATAACAGTGGAGAGAGTGGGCATTCCTGTCTTGTTCCCGATCTTAGAGGAAAAGCTTTCAGCCTCTTGCTGTTCAGTATGATGTTAGCTGTGGGTTTATCATATATGGCCTTTATTATGTTGAGGTACTTGCCCTCTATACACATTTTGTTGAGAGTTTTTACCACAAATGGATGTTAAATTTTGTTGAACACTTTTTCAGCATCTATGGTGATGATCATGTGGTTTTTGTCCTTCTTTTTGTTGATGTGGTGGATGATGTTGATCGATTTTCGAATGTTGTACCATCCTTGCATCCCTGGGATGAATCCCACTTGGAAATAGTGTATGATCCTTTTTATGTATTTTTGAATTCAGTTTGCTAATATTTTGTTGAGTATTTTTACATCTACATTCATCAGGGATATTGGTCTGTAATTTTCTGTTTTGGTGGGGTCTTTGCCTGGTTTTGGTATTAGGGTGATGTTGGCTTCATAGAATGAGTTTGAGAGTATTCTCTCCTCTTCTACTTTTTGGGTATTACATCTTCTCTGTATGTCTGATAAAATTCTGAGGTAAATCCATCTGGCCCAGGGGTTTTGTTTTGGGTAGTTTTTTGATTACCACTTCAATTTCGTTACTGGTAATTGGTCTGTTTAGATTTTCTGTTTCTTTCTGTGTCCATCTTGGAAAGTTTTATTTTTCTAAGAAGTTGTCCTTTTCTCCTAGGTTTTCCAGCTTGTTAGCATAAAGGTTTTCATGGCATTCTGTAGTGATTCTTTGTATTTCTGTGGGGTCCATTGTGATTTTTCCTTTCTCATTTCTGATTCTGTTGATATGTGTTGATTCTCTTTTTCTCTTAATAATTCTGGCTAGAGGCTTATCTATTTTATTTATTTTCTCCAAGAACCAGCTCTTGGTTTCATTGATTTTTTTCTATTGTTTTATTCTTCTCAATTTTTTTTATTTCTTCTCTGATCTTTATTTTGTCCCTCCTTCTGCTGACCTTAGGACTCATTTGTTCTTCTCTTTCCAATTTCAATAATTGTGACATTAAACTATTTATTCGGGATTGTTCTTCCTTATTTAAATATGCCTGGATTGCTATATACTTTCCTCTTATGACTGCTTTTGCTGTGTCCCACAGAAGTTGGGGCTTTGTGTTGTTGTTGTCATTTTTTCCCATATATTGCTGGATCTCCATTTTTATTTGGTAGTTGATCCATTGATTATTTAGGAGCATGTTGTTTAGCCTCCATGTGTTTGTGAGCCTTTTTGCTTTCTTTGTACTATTTATTTCTAGTTTTATACCTTTGTGGTCTGAAAAGTTGGTTGGTAGAATTTCAATCTTTTTGAATTTACTGAGGCTCTTTTTGTGGTCTATTCTAGAGAATGTTCCATGTGCACTTGAGAAGAATGTGTATCCTGTTGCTTTTGGATGTAAAGTTCTGTAGATGTCTATTAGGTCCATCTGTTCTAGCGTGTTGTTCAGTGCCTCTGTGTCCTTACTTATTTTCTGTCTGGTGGATCTGTTCTTTGGAGTGAGTGGTTTGTTGAAGTCTCCTAAAATGAAGGCATTGCTTTCTATTTCCTCCTTTAATTCTGTTAGTATTTGTTTCACATATGTTGGTGCTCCTGTATTTTGTGCCTATATATTTATAATGATTATATTCTCTTGTTAGACTGAACCCTTTGTCATTATGCAATGTCCTTCTTTATCTCTTGTTACTTTCTTTGTTTTGAAGTCTATTTTCTCTGATACTGGTACTGCAACACCTGCTTTTTTTTCCCCTGTTGTTTGCATGAAATATGTTTTTCCATCCCTTTACTTTTAATCTGTGCATGTCTTTGGGTTTGAGGTGAGTCTCTTGTAAGCAGCATATAGATGGGTCTTGCTTTTTTATCCATTCTATTACTCTGTGTCTTTTGATTGGTACTTTCAATCCATTTACATTTCTGGTTATTGTTGAAAGATATGTACTTATTGCCATTGCAGGCTTTAAGTTTGTGGTTACCAAAGGTTCAAGGTTATCTTCTTTACTATCTTACTGTCTAACTTAAATCGCTTATTGAGCTATTTTAAACACTGTCTGATGGTTCTTTATTTCTCTCCCTTCTTATTCCTCCTCCTCCCTTCTTCATATGTTGGGTGTTTTGTTCTCTGTTCTCTTTAGGAGTGCTCCCCTCTAGAGAAGTCCCTCTAAAATAACCTGTAAAGGTGGTTTGTGGGAGGCAAATTCCCTTAACTTTTGCATGTCTGAGAATTGTTTAATCCCTCCCTCATATTTAAATGATAATTGTACTGGATACAGTATCCTTGGTTCAAGGCCCTTCTGTTTCATTGCATTAAATCTATCATGCCATTCTCTCTTGGCCTGTAAGGTTTCTGTTGAGAAGTCTGATGATAGCTTGATGGTTTTCCTTTGTAGGTGACCTTTTTTTCTCTCTCTGTCTGCCTTTAATACTCTGTTCTTGTCCTTGATCTTTGCCATTTAAATTATTATGTGTCTTTGTGTTGTCCTCTTTGGTTCCTTTCTGTTGGGAGTTCTGTGTGCTTCTTTGGTCTGAGCAACTATTTCCTCCTCCGATTTGGGGGATTTTTCAGCAATTATTTCTTCAAAGACACTTTCTATCCCTTTTTCTCTCTCTTCTTCTTCTGGTACCCCTATAATGTGGATATTGTTCCTTTTGGATTGATCACACAGTTCTCTTAATATTGTTTCATTTCTGATGATCCTTTTATCTCTCTCTGTGGCAGCTTCTATTCATTCCTGTTCTCTGGTTTCTTTTCCATTAATGGCCTCTTGCATCCCATCCATTCTGCTTTTAAGTACTTCCAGAGATTGTTTTTTTCTGTAGTCTCCCTCTGTACTTGCTCCTTTAGCTCTCACATATTTCTCTGCAGATCTATCAGCATGTTTTTGATTTTTATTTTGAGTTCTTTTTCAGGGAGACTGGTTAGGTCTGTCTCTGCAGATCCTGTCTCAGGACTTGTCTGGACTATTTTGGACTGTACTAAATTTTTCTGCCTTTTCATGGTGATTGCAGTGGCTGTAGGCAGGTTGCGGGTGTGTCAGCTGGGAGAAGAAAGTCCTTTCCTGCTTGCTGGGTGCCTTGCCCTTCTGTGCTGCCTGTGTCAGTTACCCACACTCCTGGAGCAGCCACCGGGTTAATCCTCTAAGTTGCTGTGTGTGGGGTCTCTGTCAGAGCAGCACAAAACCCTGTGGGGAGTGGCAGGCATGCCGGGTGTGCTCCTCCGTGATAGTGGTTCCCCTTCCGGGCAGCTGTGTGCAAGCAGCACTCTTTGGGTCTGGCCCAGGCGGCTGTGCGTTGGGCTGGGATTCCAGTCGGCTGCTGGGAGTGTGACTGCTCCTGAGCTGCTCCTGTGCTGCCACCTCCAGCTCCCATGAGCTGCTCCAGGACCCCTCTGGCGCCACCTCCCCTGGCACACACAGGCTGCACTCAGGCCCCTCTGGCTCCACTGCAGATGTGCACGGGCCTCTCCTGTGCCCCTCTGATGCTGCCGCCACCAGTACATGAGGGCCTCTCCCGGGCTCCTCTGGCGCCGTGGTTGCTGGCGCACGTGGGCTGCTCCCAGTCCCCTCTCACACCGCTGTCCCCACCGCTGCCGCTCTCCCACTACTGGGCCGGTGTGTCGGGGTCTGTGCCAGTTGAGGGAACAACTGGCAGGCTGCTTAGTGCCATGAGGGGCTTCAGAGCTGTTCTGCCCCCCAGGGGATTAGGGTGCCAAAATTCCCCAGAATTCCTAGCTGCTAGCTAAGTGGGCCAGGACGACTCCGTCTAGCTATGGGTTCCCTGTCTCTTTAAGACTTGCAAAAAGCACTCGCTTTTCTTTTGTCTCAGGGTTACCAGTTGCGGGGACGTGCCTGCAGGTTTTGCTTTTCTGTTTCTCTAATATCCAGCACCCTGTGCACCTTGTGTCTGCTCTCCGGGTACGGACTTGTAGAGCTGGTTGTTTAGCAGTCGTGGGCTTTCACTCCCTCCCCGTTCCAACTCCTTTCTTCCTGCCAAATTCTGGGGTGCGGGCACGCTCGAGTCCCACCAGGCTACTGCTTGTATCTTACCCCCTTCATGTGATGTTGAGTTCTCACAGATATAGATGTAGCCTGGCTGTTATACTGTATCCACTGGTGTCTCTTTTAGGAATAGTTGTATTAATTGTATTTTCATAAATATATATATTTTTGGGAGGAGATTTCCACTGAACTACTCACTCCACCATCTTGGCTCCACACCTCCCTAGCCAGACTTTGAAGAAAAAAAGAGAGTCTACAGACAAACAGAATCAGAAATGAGAGAAGAAAAAATCACTACTGACACAACAGAAATACAAAGCATTATTAGAGAACACTATGAAAAGCTATATGCTAACAAACTGGATAACCTAGAAGAAATGAACAACTTTCTAGAAAAATACAAACTTCCAAGACTCACCCAGGAAGAAACAGAAAATGTGAACAAAACAATTAGTAGCAATGAAATTGAATTGGTCATCAAAAAACTACCTAAGAATAAAATCCTGGACCAAATGGCTTCACCATTGAATTTTATCAAACATTTAGTGAAGACTTAATACCCATTCTCCTTAAAGTTTTCCAAAAAGTAGAAGAGGAGACAATACTTCCAAACTCATTATATGAAGCCAGCATCACTCTAAAGCAAAACCAGGCAAAGACACCACAAAAAAGAAAATTGCAGACCAATATCACTGATGAACATAGATGCAAAAATGCTCAACAAAATATGAGCAAACTAAATTCAAAAACACATCAAAAAGATCATACATCATGATCAAGTAGGATTTATTCCAGGGATGCAAATGTGGTACAATATTTGAAAATCCATCAACAGCATCCACCACATCAAAAAAAGAAGGACAAAAACCACATGATCATCTCCATAGATGCTGAAAAGGCATTCGACAAAGTTCAACATCAATTCCTGTTAAAAACTCTCACAAAAAAGATACAGAGAGCAAGTACCTCAACATAATAAAGGCTATATATGTAAACCCACAGCCAACATCATACTTACCAGTGAGAAGCTGAAAGCTTTTCCTTTAAGTTCAGAAACAAAACAAAGATGCCCACTCTCCCCACTTCTATTCAACATAATACTGGAGGTCCTATCCATGGTGATCAGACAACACAAATAAATAAAAGGCATCCAGATTGGTACGGAAGAAGTTAAACTGGCATTGTTTGCAGATGACATGATATTGTGTGTAAAAATCTCTAAAAAACCCACCTCAAAACTACTAGCACTAATATCTGAGTTCAGCAAAGTTGCAGGATGCAAAATTAATGCACAGAAATCTATTGCATTCCTATATACTAATGATGAACTAGCAGAAAGAGAAATCATGGAAACAAGTCCACTTACAATTGCATCAAAAAGAATAAAATACATAGGAATAAACCAAGGAAGTGAACAGTTCCCTGAAAACTACAAGACACTCATGAAACAAATTAGAGAAAACAACAATAAATGGAAATACATTTATTTATTATTCCTCAAGGACATGAGGAATTATTATTGTCAAAATGGCCATCCTGCCTAAAGCAATCTTCATATTCAATGCATCCCTATAAATACCAACAGTATTGTTCAACGAACGAGAACAAATAGTTCAAAAATTCATATGGAACCACAAAAGACCCTGAATAGCTGAAGCAATCCTAAGAAAGAAGAATTAAGCTGACGAAATTACACTCCCGGGCTTCAAGCTCTACTACAAAGCCACAGTAATCAACACAACTTGGTACTGGCACAAGAAAAGACCCATAGATCAATGGAACCAAATAGAGAGCCCAGATATAAAATCAATCATTTAAGATCAATTAATATATGATAAAGAAGCCTTGGATATTCAATGGGGAAATGACAGCCTCTTCAACAACTGGTGCTGGCAAAACTGGACAGCTACATGTAAGAGAATGAAACTGGATTACTGTCTAACTCTATACACAACAGTAAATTCGAAATGGATCAAAAATTTGAATCTAAGTCATGAAACCATAAAACTCACAGAAGAAAACATGCAAAAATCTCTTGAATATAAACATGAGCAACTTTTTCATGAACATATGTCCTTGGGCAAGGGAAACAAAAGCAAAAATGAACAAATGGTACTGCATCAAGCTAAAAAGCTTCTGTACAGCAAAGCACACCATCAGTAGAATGAAAAGGTATCCTACGGTATGGGAGACTACATTCATAAACAATATATCCAACAAGCGGTTAACATACAAAATTTATAAAGAACTCACATGCCTCAACACCCAAAAGGCAAGTAACCTGATTAGAAAATGGGCAGAGGATATGAATGGACACTTCTTCAAAGAAGAAATTCAGATGGCTGATAGGCACATGAAAAGATGCTCCTTGTTGCTAATTATCAGGTAAATGTAAGTTAAAACCACAGTGAGATATCACCTCACACCAGTTTGGATGGCCAACATCAAAAAGACAAGGAATAACAAATTCTGGTGAGAATACAGAGAAAGGAGAACCCTCCTACACTGCTGGTGGGAATGTAAATTAGTTCAACCATTGTGGAAAGCAATATGGAGGTAACTCAAAAAACTAAAAACAGAAATAGCATTTGACCCAGGAACTCCACTCATAAGAATGTACCCAAAGAAATCAAGATTTCACATTCAAAAAGTCATATGCACCCCTATGTTTATTGCAGCACTTTTTACAATAGCCAAGATAGGGAAGAAGCCTAGTTGTCCATTAGAGGATGAATGGATAAAGAATTTTGTCACATATACACAAGGAAATACTATTCAGCCATAAGAAGAAAACGAATCCTACCATTTGCAACAGCATGGATGGAGCTAGAAGGTATGCTCAGTGAAATAAGCCAGGTGGAGAAAGACAAGTATCAAATGATTTCACTCATATGTGGAGTATAACAACAAAGTAAAATTGAAAGAATAACACAGAAGCAGACTCACAGACTCCAAGAAGGGACTAGTGGTTACCAAAGGGGAGGGGTGGTGTTAGTGGGTGGGGAGGAAAAGAGAAGTGGATTGAGGGTATTATGATTTATACACATGGTGTTGGAGGGGAGACACGGGGAATATAGTGTAGCACAGAGAATACAAGTAGTGACTCTGTCACACCTTACTATGCTGATAGACAGTGACTTCAATGGGGTATGGGGAGGACTTAATAATATAGGTGAATGTAGTAACCACAATGTTTTTCTTCATAGTAGTGAATATCAGTTATACCATAATAAAAAAATATCCACTAGTTCAACATTAATAATATATACAGAATTTGACTTTTTCTACCATATCCACTCTTACCACTTTGATCCAATTTGTCATCACTCTTGCCTGGATTACAACTATCACTTCCAGTTAAAGCGTACCTTGGAGATATTGAGGGTATGGTTGACCACCTCAATAAAATGAATATCACAATAAAGCAACTCAAGTAAGTTTTTGGTTGCTCAGTGAATATAAAAGTTGTGTTTATACTATAATGTATCCTACTAAGTGTGCAATAGGACTATGTCTGAAAAAAACATACATACCTAAATTTAAAAATACTTTATTGTTAAAAAAATGCTAACCATCACCTGAGCTTTCTTCGAGTTGCAATGTTTTTGCCAGTGGATAGACTTGCCTTAGTGTTGATGGCTGCTAACTGGCATAGTGGTTGCTGAAGGTCAGTGAGGCTGTGTTAATTTCTTAAAAGAAGACAACAATGAAGCTTGCTGCATTGACTGAGTCTTCCTTTCATGAACAGTTTCTCTTTAGTATGTGATGTGTGTGATAGCATTTTATGCACTGTAGAACTACCTTCAAAACTGGAGTGAATCCTCCCCAACTCTGCAACAGATTTATCAGCTAAGTTGATGCAATATTCAAAATCCTTTGCTATTTTTTCAACGTTTACTGCATCTTCACCAGGAATTAATTCCATGTCAAGAAACCACTTTCTTTGCTCATCCATGAGAAGCAACTCCTCATTTCATTCAAGTTTAATCATGATTGTAGCAATTCAGTCACATCATCAGACTCCACTTCTAATTCTAGTTTTGCTATTTCCACCACATCTTCGGTTACCTCCTGCACTGAAGTATTGAGCCCCACAAAGTCATCAAGAGAGTTGGGATCAACCTCTTCCAAAATCCTGTTAATATTAATATTTGACATCTTTACAGGAATCGCAAATGCCCTTAATGGCGTCTAGAATGGTTAATCTTTTCCAGAAGGTTTTCAACTAACTTTTCCAAGATCAATCAGAAGAATCATTATCTATGTCAGCTATAATCTTAAAATATATATTTCTTAAATGATAAGACTTGAAAGTCAGATTTACTCCTTCATCCATGAATGGTAGAGTGAATGTTATGTAGCAGGCATGAAAACAGCATGAACCTCTTGTAAATCTCCGTCAGAACTCTTAGGTGACCAGGTGCACTGTCAGTGAGCAGTAGTATTTTGAAAGGGATCTTTTTTTCTGAGCAGTAGTTCTCATCAGTGTGTTTAAAATATTCAGAAAACCATACTGTAAACATATTTCCTGCCACCCAGCCTTTGTGGATACTTCCATCCAGCTTCCATTCATAGAGCACAGGCAGAGTAGATTTAACATAAATTGTAAGAGCCCTTGGATTCTCAGAATGTTCAATTCATTAGCCCTTAAAAAGAGTCAGTCTAACATTTGAAGCTTTGAAACTGGGCATTCACTTCTCCTCTCGAGTTTTGAAAGCCCTAGGTGATATCTTCTTCCAGTATATTGTTGTTTCATCTATACTGGAAATCTATTATTTAGTGTAGCTACGTTCATGAATATTCTTAGCTAGATCTTGTGAGTAACTTGCTGAAGCTTCTATATCAGCACTTGCTGCTTCACCTTGCACTTTTACAGAGATCGTGTCTCTCCTTAAACCTTATGAATTAACCTCTGCTAGCTTCAAACTTTTCTTCTGCAGCTTCCTCACCTCTGCCTTCATAGAATCGAAGAGAGTTAAGGCCTTTCTTTGGATTAGGCTTTGGCTTAAGGGAATGTTGTGGCTGGTGTGACCTACCAGACCACTAAAACCTTCTCTGTATCAGAGCAAAGGCTGTTTCACTTTTTTATCGTTCATGTGTTCACTGGAGTAGCACTTTGAATTTCCTTCTACAATTTGTCCTTTGCGTTAACAGCTTGGCTGACTGTGCATAGGAGACCAAGCTAGCCTTTGGCCTATCTCACCTTTCAACAAGCCTTCCTCATGAAGCTTAATCATTTCTAGCTTTTGATTTAAAGTATTTCACTGGTACACTTTGAAGTCATTGTAGGGTTATTAAATGACCTAATTCAATGTCATTGTGTTTCAGGGATAAGGAGGCCTGAGAAGAGAGAGAAACACATGGGAATGGACAGTTGGAGAAATTAGAACACACATAATTTATCAATGAAGTTCACTGTCTTACATGGGCACAGTTTGTGGCACCACAGAACAATAGTAACACCAAAGATCAACATAACAAATATAGTAGTAATGAGAAACTTTGAAATAATACACAAATGACCCAATTGTGACACAGAGACACAAGGTGAGCAAATGCTGCTGGAAAAATCACTTAAAACCTTGCACAAAGCAGAGCTGCCATAAACCTCCAATTTGGAAAAAAACAAAGTATCCATGAAGCACAGTAAAGTCAAGCACAATAAAATGAAGTATGCCTACATTTTATTAAGAAGAGAGAACAGATGCTCTATTCTCTTATTCTTTCATATTTTTCATGGTCTGATATCTGCGATTGAAGAAATTAGCTCTGTTTCCACAATGTAGAAATTTCTCAGTTGAAATGTAATATTTACTAAGTTGCTTCTCATTCATTTCCTAGTTAAGTGACTTACTCTACTCCATCCTGATGCTTGAGAAGCTCTTTACCAATGTGGTTCAATAACTTAAGAAAGATATGTCTGCATGTTGATCATTCTATACCAAGATTTGGTAGGATAACTCAAGTTTCTTTGATTTTCAAACTCAGTTCTTTATTTCACGGAAATTATTAAATTATGTTTTATTCATAGTTGTTCTCTTATAAAATTATTTGGCTCCTCTGTCTTATATTATTCTGCTTTAATTTCTTTGGCTCTTCCCTCTTTGTTATACCTCATCTTTGTATTGGGAATTCAATTTTGAGCAATATATAAACCATGCATTTTATACATATACATACGTATATATATATACACACACACACACACACACACACATATATATACATATACATACGTATATATACATGTGTGTATATATATGTATACATATGTGGTCCATAATAGGTCATTGTACTATCATTTATTACATCAAAGGGTCATTATATTAAAACGAGCTTTATAGCTTCGATACCAAAAATCACAATTTTTGTTTTCACTTAGGTGGGTAATGTCTGTTTACTCTCTGGGATCTTTGTTGTCTTTTCCTATTCTTTCTATTTCTCTAGAAAGTTTGTTTAGTTGCTAGGCTACATATTTTCTTTCTTTTATGTTTAATATTGGCAGCTTTTCCCTGAATTTCTATTTTCTCCTACAAAATGAGGGCAAAGTTTCCTTGACTCTACTCACACTTTCCATGATAGCTGGTTGTACCCTCTCGAGCTGCAGTTTGAGAACCAAAGTTTTACTATTATTATACCTACTTTTGGTATTTTGAAAGTATGGGCTGATTAAAGAAAACAAAAGCTCTATTTCTTTGAAAGCAGTCTTTTTTCAACAGCCAGGTCTCTGCTCTGTCTTTTGAGATTTTATTAAGTGTCTTTAGCAGAATTCATTTCATTGAGTTCAGGTATGCATTATTCTTGTGGAAGGATCCACTTGGATTTTTTATCATTCTCCTGGAATACAGCGACCCCTGGTGGTTTCCCTCTCCTCTGCTTGCGGGCCTGAGAGCCTGCTGGTGGCAAAAAGATTCTGTTCTCAAGGAGCTTTGCTCAGATTTTCTCTAGGCTATCAAATTACCCTCTCATGCTGCTATTCTAAGAATTTTTTTAATGTTTCCAATTCATCCTCTTTCCTCTGCATGACATTTGAGAGATAAAGAGGGGGATAAGGATTAAACCACACACCACAATCAGTTACTTTTCATACTTTATTTTGTGAGGTTGAATCACTTTGCATGTTTGGGTCTGCTAATGAATTCACTGCTGCTTGTGTCCGAGAATGGTGGTTGCCTACCCTCATTTTATCTTCCTCTTTTTTTTCCCTTGACGTAGAACATTTGTTCTATTGTTGTGTACATGACTGCTTATAATATAAATCACCATCACCAGCATCCGTTGTAGCTAACTCTGGGCATGCAACTAAGTTTTGGTCAATAAAATGTAGGCAGAGATATTTTCTGGTATTGTCTATGAAAGCTCCATTAAAAATAACAGGCATGTTCCCTTTTCTCTCTCTCTCCTCTTCATCCTGCTTCTGGCCTAACACAAGGAGGTGATGGATGGAACACTAGCCATCAACTTAAAACCTGAGAACAAGAGGCACATTTACAGATGAAGGAGTCAAAAGCTGGAAAAAGCCCGAGTCACTGGCAACTTCATGAACCCATCAGAATTCTTTATGTGGGAGAAGATAAACAGTACATTGTTAAATCTACTACTATGTAGGCTTTTTATCATATGGAATTAAACCTAATTCTAAAAATACTTAGTCTTTCTAATTTTTATTCATTTATCAAGTATTGGATAAAGGAATATTCTGTGATCCAGTTTTGTTCCTCCGTTATCATTTAGGGCTTATTTTTTAAGCTAACATCTGTTGGTGGTTTGTTATTTAAAAAGCATTTTCATATATAGATATATAGATAAATATATGTATTCTATTTTTTTGTTTTTCAAACATTTTGGTCAAAATGTTGGTCAAATACTTCTTATATTCTAATCTCCTGTATTTCTGATTTCTGTCTCTTTTCAAAATTGAAATATTTTATTTGTGTCTTCTCTCATTTTCTCGAGCAATATCACAAAGTTTGTCTATTTTAAAATTTTCAATGCATCAACTTTTGGCTTTTTACATACTGTTTTAATTCTGCTTCCTATTTCATTAATTTCAGTTCTTACCTTTATGGCCTCCATTCTTCTACATTCTCTGGGTTTATGTGGTCATTTTATCTTTAACTTCTTTATTTAGATGTTTAGCTCATTAACTTTCTGTTTTTTCCTAAGTTTGCAACTTAAATTTAGAGTCTTACTTTAAAATACTAATATTACCTTGTTCACATATTTTGATATAGTCTATCTTCCTTGTTACTTACTTTAATAATCATTTTAAAATTTCATTGTGAATTTTTCTTTTATCTTAGAGTTTGGAAATGGTACATGCATTAATGCCCCAAAATGGGGGAAGGGCAAATTTATATTTTGTCCTTGATTTCTAAGTTAATTGCACTTAATTTCTAAGTTCGTATGTCCAAAAAACATTGTCTAGTGTTATAATATTTTTAAAAATATATTGACACTTGATTTTAGCCAAGTAAATGGTCATTTTTGTCAATATTTTCTGTGTGTGCTTGATAAAAGTGTTTGCTCTTTAATTGTTGGATAGCAGGTTCTTTCTAAGTAGGGTTTCCACATATGACTAGTTGGCCTAGGTGAATCCTAGCTTATCCCAGTGTAATCACTTACAGCACCCCTCTCATTCACAAAAGTATGCCATGAGTTTTTTGGTTACAAGGATTATATTATTATTAAATCAAATAATTACTCAACCTTGTCGTTTGTGAATTTTAAGTCTTTAGTAACGTAACTAATATTTTGGCCATTTGATTTCCTGGTAGGGAGAGAGATTTGTTGAAATCTCCCACTGTGGTGGTGTATTTATCAATTTCTTCCTGCAATTCTATTCATTTCTGCATTATTTATGCTGGAAGCATTTTATTAGATACCTATATGTTTACAATTGTCAGAGCTTCCGAGTGAGCTGAATGTTTTTTCCCATTGACTAAGTTTTTTACTGATTATTTTATTTTTTTATTTTATTTTTTGTCTTTATTAGCTGTTTTAGCCAAACTAGCAAAATATATATTTTATATATATATATAGCCTCACAGCTCCATTTTGGTTAGTATTTTCTTGGTTTGCATTTTTTACTTCAGACACTTTGCCTTATGTTTTATATGAGGAAAGCCAAGGCAGGGCTGAAATAAGATCCTGTGCATCTAAGCTCACCCAGCTGGTAAGAGACACCCCAAACTCAAAACCAGGGTACCTCGTTCAAAATTTCCTGTTGTCTTTTAATGATAACCACATTAACTCACTGTCCAGTTTGTGCCAGATATTGTGTCAAGAGTTTTATATATATCATCCCAGGGCCTCTCCAGATCATTATTGGCATTATCATAATATATACTAACAATAAATAGAAAAGCAAGAAGATCATTTGAAGATTATTTCCTTTTTTGTACCAGATAAATGGTGTACTATGAAAGCTTTGATATTGAAGGAAAAATATTTTTAAATCTGGGTTCTATGTGCACATGATTTCTTCCATTTCTAGCTGTTGTTGGTCAGCCCTTCAGGTCAGCCTGTCTGCACTTTGGCACTTCTGAAATAGGAAGAACATGTGTGTATTGCTATTTTTGAAACTGCTAAGGGTGACAGTGACAGCTCCCTGGAGTGAAACTCATCAGAAATTCAACTCCTTTATTTAACCTACAATCTCAGCCATTTATGAAACTGCTGGTTTCATATCAGAGCCTCAAATGATACTTCAGGGAGCTGCTCAGAAGGCCACATCCCATGGAACTAGCTAGAAGGGTTCTTTTCTTTTTCTTCCTTTCTTTTTTAAAATTCTGTGCTTAGATAGATAGGGAAAAATTTACAAGGACAGCAGTCTAGTCCTGGGGGTTCCCTTCTCAGCAAAACAACAGAACACTCCCTGAACGTCCCGCTCTGCCAGGTGCTCACTCCCTCAGCCCACTCCCTAAACTTACTCCCCCTCGCTTGCTTGCTGTGCACGTAGAAATGTTGCAGATATGGGAGCAGAAAGATATTGGGATATTGCTCCCCTTACCTTTGTTCGGAGTTCAGACTTGGGAGATTACTCCCCTCTGGGCCCGCCGGTGTAAAAATAAAACCTCAACACTCCAAGACCTCTGAGTGCCGCTTGGTTCTTCCACTAGTGATCCAGTCCAGGTTTTTCTGTAACAAGACTAGAACTAGTGCATAATTGCAAGGATCCCAAATCTCCTAGATTGACTCTTTTCAGCAGCCATGCAGAATACCACAGTACAAGTTTCGCTTGAATAACCTTCATGCTTATTTACCTTCAACTGACTTTCTTTTGTTTGTAACTTCTCAAGCCTAATTTTGATTGGGCCTGCTGCTCAAAAAGAATCTGCACTGTGCAGAATTATGTCCTTGCTTCTGTCTGGAAAACAGCCATCACATTTACTTATTAATGGCACCACTGCTGAACTTCACATGGCTATTGGGTGACAAGCTTTCAGTGTAGGCCAATTGTACCCCAGACCCTAAGGTATTTTCTTTCCAAGGCAAGGAGGCTACAAGAGTTTTTCACTAGCTCATCCCTGACATTATTTCCTCTAGGATTCTACTCTGACCTTAATTCATTTACATATTCAACAGACTTTATTCTGTGAGCACCTTCTACAGGCTAAGTAGTGTTCACTGAGTTCCCTACCTATTATTCATGCTCACCTCTGGTATCACCATTGCAGGATGTCACTACCCGTTATCGGATGTCCCCATTTACCTTGGCAGACTAAAACTGGTATCATCCTTCACTCCTGTTCTTAGATACCGTCATCAATAATCTCTGTTAGGGAAGCAACTGTGTCTGTCTTACTTAACACAGTGTTCTCAGCAGCTAGTGGAGTGACAGGCACATGGTTAGGTGTTTGACAAATATCTACCAAGTATATAAATCAAAGAATGACCTTAAAACTGATATGAGACATTGCACATTGCAAAGCTCTCAAATCCCATCTCTTCCCCAGCCCACACCTCCACACCCTCATGTCACATATCTCCATTTTGGTTCACACTTCTGTGTGCCCCACCTAGACCACCACTCCCTGACCTGCTCCCTGTTTTTCATTCTCTGACTCAGTGGCTTTCTGAGATTCCCATATCTTGTCTTCTAACTGACTTTGACATCTTCCTTAAAGATTCAAAGCTGTGAGAACACAAAGCCTGCTGTGCAAGACAGCCAGATCTTCTGGAAGGAAACAGCATACAAGTGGGAATTTGACACTGCTGCCTGTGTAAATAGTAAATCGTTTGAAATTCAAGACTAAGGATGTGTGTGTGGAAGAAGAGTTGGCTGCCAGGGAAGTTTAATTAGCACAAAGGTCATGGCTGTGCTGCACATATTTTTGTAAGATACCATATCTAATTGTCAGGCAGTTAGATTGTGCTTATTTCAGACTGTCAGGGCTTTTTAGTTTAATGAGACAGTACAATGCCTCCACAGATCGCTGACCATTGTTTGAAGCATTGTAATGATAACTGCATTTAAAGCTATTGAACTTGAGCTTAAATAAATTATACAAAGGTCAAGGAACACATATTTGCTGTTCCATAAACAGCCAGAACCAGTGAATCACAGCTTCTGAGAGAAAAGAAACATTTCTTAAAAACTCATATCCTTCATCTCACTGCTAGGTTTTTCTTTAGGCATTCCATATTGTGTGAAAATAAATTACTTGTGTAAATGACCCCCTGAAATTTCTCTATAGGCTATGACAAACTTTCAGATATTCTTTTATTTAATTAGAGTAAGACTAAGTAATATGTACTAAAACTCAGCTGGCCATATACTTTAAACTATAAGGCTAAACAATAAGAATACTGAATTATTTTCAAATAGAGAAGGAAACTCATCATTGAAACACACTCACACACATGTTATTGGTTTCTTAGATTTTTATAAATGTAGTTTTGGGAAATCCATCAGTGTTATTTTTGTAAGCCTTGTTTTGGTATTTTCCCAATTAAGACATTAAACACATTTAAAATTAGGCAATAATATTTACAATTAACAGTATCTCATTAAAAAGAAAGTGGGTCAGTGGGTAACTGAATTCTAGCTATTTGCTAATCATTGTTTTGGAGGCTTCCATATATTACCTTATTTACTTTGTACTACAACTTTTATCATATTGGTGCCATTATCCCTATTTCGAATACGAAGAAACTGAAGAAACATGCCTCAAATCATACAGCTGGTAAATGAGGGTGGCATGACTTGAATTCCAAAGGGTGTGTTCCTTCTACTTTATCCCATTGTTCAAGTTTCCAAATTTTGCTTATTGTCACACTTAGAAAATAACTTAGATCTATTTAAATAAGATATCTTAAAATTATTATTTAAGTAATATAAATACTATAATAACTAACAACACCATGTAGTCTCTTATTTTAAAAGACATTTATAAAGAATATACATAACTGGCTTACTGAAAAGTTACATTACAAATTTGTGACAACTGCCATTAGCTACATCATCTAACATCAACTCTTTTTCCCTGTCTCCTTAATAGGATAGGATAAAATATTACAACACTCAGTTTTGTAGTACTCCTTGCTAGTAGCTGTAGTCATGTAAGTCAGTTTTCGCCAGTGAAACAAAGCACCAGTGTGAGAGCTGTGCATCTTCTGCTTCCGTTTGCTTCTTTCCTGGCACAGGGAGGCTGGAGCTGCAGCCATCAGCACTCAGGATGGCAGCCCGAGAGGTCAGAAAAGCCTGATGTCTGAACGACATTGGTGAATACCAGACATAGATAGTGACCCTGCACCTCTAGATCCGTAATATAAAGCTCTATATATATATGCCACTGAAGTTTCATTTCAGTTAGAGCAGCCCAACTACCTGATACAGCCCTCTTTGTGCTAACTTGGTCAGTGGATCCAATAGCAATTTTAATCAAAATTGATTTTGGGGGGTTAGTGTCCTGATGTGAAATTCAAGGCTTAATTAACATCTTCTCTTACTTGACTTAACTGACTTCACTCTTTCTTCTCAAAGTGGGTCTTTTTATCCACAATAATATAGCCAAATGAGTTTAACAAATTTATTTTTCATGCAGTCTCCTAAGGCAGCTATCTAGAAGTCTTCCTTGAAAATGAGGGGAAAGACTCTCTAATACATAGTCTAGGCAACATGTGATCTTAATGCCTGGTTCAGTAGGGCATTTGGTCTCTGATTCCACAATGACTGAAATGGACAGGGTCAATAGGCTTATTGTGCCATGAAGCCTGGAAATAAGCAATGCTTCCAGGTGACTCTGTCTCTCTCCTTCTCACAAGTGTCTTTAGAAAGACTGTTTAACGAAAATGCATTTTGGCAATGAAAGCCTAAGGAAGAGTTATTGCTGGCAATAATAGTTACCATGAGCAGCTCAAGAACCAGGAGACCAAAAGATCTAGATCTTCTCCAATAAAATAATTGTCATTGAAATTTCTCATTTAAGTTTAATTTCCCAGTTGCTATCATAGAAAAAAGAAACAAAATGTACAGCTTAGAAAACAAAGAGATGATATCTGCTTAGAATGTTACAGAAGCTCACACTCACAACTATCCCCCAAAATAATAAAATATTTTAATAAGACTTCCTGATTCCAAATGCAATTTATTCTACCATTCTGAGATTATTAGAGGGGAAAGTATTCCAACTTAATCCCAAACAAATCTGTATTGTCTGATGGTGTCTACACTCAATTACATTATCTTTATTTCCATTAAGTTTAAATATTTTTGTTGACTTTTCAGAACCTCCTCTCAGGGTATACTGGTAAGTGAGTCCTCCATCTTCATTCATATGGCTATAACGTGTGGGGGATAAGGGAATGGAAGAAGACAGGACAAAGGATGGGGAAAATGAGATAAATCAACAATAGCTGGGAGACAAGCAGAGCAACCAAAGGGAGGTTTTAGTACTGGTCAAGCAGCACACAAAGTGACCCTTCTCAACACCCCCGTGTTTTCAGTGATGTCTGTCAGAGACAAAAGTGCTTTAAAAGAGTAGATTATTTTGCATAAGTAAAGGTAAGAGGTAAGTTTAATGGTTAGATTAGTGTCATTCATATCAGAGAGAACACAAGACCTCCTGGGAATTCAAAGAAATTTCAGTACTTTGGACTCCACCAACCATGGATAAAATTTCAAGCAACCTCAACTAAGTAATAACACACTGGAGAGGCCCCCTGGCTTTGGCCGCACACGTAGTAGAGAGAGCATAAGAACTAGCTCATCTGCCCTTATGGTTACAAAATATTTGTGCTTAAAATGCATGTGTGTATTTATGAAGAAACTAAAACACAGATATTATAGCTGTTATTTCATAGAATTATAAATTTTTAAAAGTACATTAACTGACCCAGAAATAATTTGGATAAGATTTTTTACTAGTTATTCTGAGTAAAAATGGTGTGAACTGAAACTTTTCAAACTCAGGACTAACTCTGACTGAATGGATATGATTTAACACCTTCCAAAAATCCCTTAAATGAACTGGTGAGCTAAATGAGTTACTCATGTTTAAAGTAATTGATTGAATTGATGGGACAAGTGTTATCTCTCATTTTATGTATTCTATATGAGGGACTTGAAGATATAGGTTAAAAGATTTTTCTCTATAAAATGGACAGAAATGTAAGGTTTTCTAAGTACAACATGGCCCAGTCTTTCAGTATGTTTCTGAGTTTAAGTGTCTGGACAGTCTTCAGTCTCAAGAGAATATTATTAAACATCAATGGAAAGACAGCTAAAAACTCAGATATATTTCTCCCTGTGGGGTTAGAAAGGAAAATAATTTTTGTCTTTTTTCTAAATACTTCTTATAATAAAAATAAAGCTGTGTAAATGACAGATTACCTTTGATTAGTAATTATAGCTTACATTCAAAAGGAATATGCATGATGACTACTAAAAAGTATAGAAGATAATTACTGCTCTAACCACATTAATTAATAAAGGATTATTGCTTAAAGGATTATTCTAAAACTTTGGAAATACAGATTTTAGCTGAAAGATAAAAGTGAATTATTAGGTCTGCTGCTATATACTTTGAAGGCAATTTTAAAAATTTGTATGAATTAGGAACATTCTCTACTGCTATTATTGATTATTCATAAGAATGGAAACCATATCATTAACTTCTTTATCTTCTTCACCCTGTATTAAAAATAAAGAGATATAGTGAGTAATAGAATTTTAAGTTATGAAAGAATTTTAAAATGGATATTTTAAGTCAAGGAGAACCTTTTATAGGGAAAATACTTTAAAAAAATAATCTAAGAATTATGCACAACTCCTCTAATACTTGAGATTACTCTCCTTTGCAAAAAAGTGTTATAGAAGCAATCCTTTATTGACCCAGAAGTATAATTTTTTATTAAGATACTTTTAAAAACTACTAGAATTTGTATAATTCAGTAATCTGTATTTCTGAGATTAACCTTTTCAGTATCTTGTCATTAACTGGATTTTGTTGTCCTATTTCTAAGTGTGGTCTATATTTACCTATCACTAAAGCAAAACTCAGATTGAGTTCTTACACTATTCTAAAATGTCTTTCTTAAGATAAATATCTTATAGAACAATTTTCCCAGTAGGAAGTCCTTACTGTGCCTTCAATTATGAAATTCTCTTACAAATCCAACAACACCTCAGCTGGATTTTAGAGGCGTCCTTTCCCTTTTTGCTATGCCAGCACATTTCTAATTCTCCAAAGGAGACACAACACACACACACACACACACACACACACACACACACACCAGCCTGCCAGTGTTTATCAATCACTGTGTTTTCAGATATCTTTACTTGAACTGGAAAAACCAGAGCCCTGCCCTACTCTGTAAAATAAAAATATCCTTCCCTCAGCACTATCTTTGTTGACTAGAACCCAGGCTCTCCTGAAGGAACAAGAGAATCAGAAGAGGTGAGACAACCACAGAACACAGAGTTCTTCATAGAGCGCATGCTCAACAGCTATTCAACAAATGGACAAATAAGTGAAAATTAGGAAAATGTGCTCCCAGTCTTTCATCAAGAAAGGGGATAAAAATATTCATGGAATCCAAACTCAGAACATATTTTGTATGTTATTCAAACACATAGAAAACATAATGTCGTATAATATAGAAACATTGCACTAAATTGTGATTATATGCTACTCACATTGCTGTTCTTGTTAAGTAAGTTTTTATAGAATGGCTCAGCTTCTATCCATCATTAATTACATTCTCACTACAAGAAATGGATCTAAGTTTCAAATAACGAACAAGCACAGGTTACATACCAAATGCATCACCTCTGAAACACAGAAATGGGGTCCTGAGAAATGCCGATAGCTTATCTTCCCCAAAATATGCATATCTCTCTGTGCCTCATTCTCCTTCCATCCCCTCCTTTCCACAGGTGTTAATGTCTAGGGATTTTCCCTAACAGCGCCCTGAACATTAAAATGACTCTCTGATCACTCAGCTGGCAATGAGAGTCTCATCACTAGTGGTAGGTCGAGCAAGATGACTCCTAACACCAGGTGGTCGTCCAACTGTTCATACTTGCATTGGTATTAATTGGAGGGATATTCCATTGGAAGGGACTATATATAAAAATACATATTATTTTTATGTACACAAGAGATACTGAATCTCTCAACCCAGAACAGAGGGTAGAGGGAGCCGCATGTTCTCACTACATCTGGGTGGAGTGGCGCTTATGTCATGGGGAACTGAGAAATAGGGAGGAGGAGCAGATGTGGTTCAAATGCCACAGCTTTCACTCTTAGCAAGATTCAGTAGATTTTATTGAATTAAGTATTTCTTCACTTTCTGTTTGCCCTTAGGACAATTCCCAAGGATTTTAAATGGTTATTTATAATTCTCACCAATTATGGTTGCTTCCCTGGGGAGAAGGTCCATGGAGCACCTCACCCCACCATTCTAGAAGTCCCCTACTTACTCTTAAGTCCTGGTCCCAATCCCTGGTTTTCTCTGCTTCCCAGACATAGGAGATTGAAGCCTCTACATAAACTCAAGGAAGACTTCTGGCTTTCACATTTTATCTGTAGCTGCCATATAATTGCTCCCAGCCTTTCATTATATTTCTTAGGACTTCTGTCAAGCTCAGCAGTAGTCATCCATCCCATGTTCCTATTTTCCCTATACTTTTCAAAAACTGAATAATAATTTCACTAGCTAATGTAATCCCTTCCAATGGACTATCCCTCCAATACCAATGCAAGTATAAACAGCTGGACAACCACCTCATGTTAGGAGTTTTCTTGCTCTACCTACCACTAGTGATAAGATTCTCATTGCCAGCTGAGTGATTAGAGAGTCATTTTAACGTTCAGGGCGCTGTTAGGGAAAAATCCCTGGGCATTAACACCTGTGGAAAGGAGGGTTTGAAGGTGAATGCGGCAGAGAGAGAAGCTAATGTGAAATACAGACTCTGTGGCTTCAGTCAACCCCAAGATGAGCTCTGGAGCTGAAATGGGCCATCAGAATTGCAATTGGGTCAAAATATCCAGCTTTGATACCACCACCTTGTTCAGTCACTGAATGTGCGCCATGCCTGGGAGGACATGACGTTGAGTGAGGAGACTTTCTGAAGCTGAGGTAATTCATGAAGGGGTTGGCCAACAGGCCTTACAGGAGTTGGGAAAACAAGTCCCTGAGAACAAGTGATTAAAGATCAATCATAATGTGATCCATCACCCTGTCCACTTGTAGCCTAGACCTCACCTCCAAAGATGGGGTTGCTTTCAGACTCTCTAATATCTGGCCTGAATGTAAGCACTGAAAATATTCACAAACTTACCGTTCTGGGTTTTACCCCTTGGAAGTGGTAACATGTCTTTCTCAAGGGCTGGGGCTTTCACTCTGCACTGTAGCCAGAGAAGACTGATTTCCCCTGTGCACTCCAATCTGAGCTTTCATTCCAAATTCACTGTTCGCATAGAACCAAGTCTCACTGCAGGATTCAAAGATTTAAGAAATCCCATGTACCTCGACTCATATTCAACATCTATTGTCCCCCCAATTGATCTCACTGCTACAATTGTAACAAAACTTTTACAAGGCAATATAGTCAAATCCAGGTCTTCTGATTTGAAATTCTATTGTTTGTAACTGACCCCAAATACTGGGCACATTAATAGAAATAGAATTCATATCAATCGACAGAGAATAGAGTAAACATATATATTCTTTCTGAATTTATGGTTCTTTCTGAATGGCTCATATTTAATAGGAGGGCTTAGAAAAAAAAACAATTTTATTAATAGTATGTCAATAATTTTGTAGATGTCTGTTTTCTCAGCATGCTCTTTTAATCTACATGCTGATAGAATGAAAGTTTTGTTTTAGCCTAGTGAAACAATCATTGCCCCTTGTATTCCTCAAGCACAAAATTGTGTAAATTATAATGCTGGCCTCTGTAATGATGTTTACTGGCCCTGGAATTATATATATACTAGAATTGTATGTCATGAGCTGATGAATCCAAGTCTTTCTGAAGCTCCTGTGGCCTGGGTCATCTAACCATGCCAAATTTTAAGCATTTTAAAATATACCTCCCATCCTTCCTCCTATCAACCCCTTTTTAATCTCTTAAAAAATTCTCTAAGTTGATCTCTAATAACTCTAGGTCCGGTGGCTTTAGATATTCCTAAAGAATTATAAATCTATGTAAAGAAAAGCCACAAGGTTTTCAATAAAGATAACATTTCCTCCTAAGATGAAATGGGCATTCTAATTTTGGAGGTATATAATAATTCTTAAATGCTTAGTGATATTGCCTGCTCTATATTTAAATGAGAGAATTACAGCAGATATTTTCTAGACTATATGTCCCAATATAGAATATATAATGCTTTCTATTTTGTTACATTTTATAAATTATAGTATTTTAGAGTGGCATAGAAGGAATATTTGTGGCTATGGTAGTAGCCTCTACATTTCGAACAGAACCAGGTTCTGTTCAAGAGGTGGGAACCAGATATACTTCACAGTCTAATTGTTGAAGCAAGTCAATGAATATAAAGTTATTGTACGCATGATAGGTCAGAAAACTGAAAAATGCTGTGGAGGCCTCTAGTTAGACTACAAAAAAATGGTAAAAGCTTCCCACAAGAAATAACATTTAAGCTCTAATTTGAATGATAGAGAGAGGTTTATTTAGAGGGTTGTGAAAGTCACACCAGGCATGAGGCTTAGCACAAATATGAAATGGTACTTACTTTAAGAAGGAAGATAGAAGATGATAGAAATAAGACCTATGCTTATTTACTAATAAGTCAAATGGACAACTTATGTTTTTCATCTAAAAGTAAAAAATACAACACATTGCTGATAGTTTCATAATTCTGTGTGAGGTTAGAGATGGTACTAGGAAGAAATGAAATATGCAGTTGTAATAATGCAGTCTTGTAAGACTCATTTGCCAAGGACTGTCTACTCAGGTACCTGCCACAGAGCTCCTGGATATGTCTTCAAAACAAAGCCCTGGAGGATAAAGCATTTCTATCAATGAAGGATGATGGCTCTATTAATGCAACAGGAAGAAGATTTTGAGAGACTGAAGGGAAGAAACAGAAAATGGACCATGCTGAGGAGGGTGGATCCCAAGGGCTCCATGCAGAAAGCAAAAGGACAGTGAATTCCTGCAGGAGGAGGCACCAAAAGGGAAAAAAGGGAGAACAAAGACAATCCAAGTCATTTGATAGTTTATTCCTGGTAATTATGGACAGAAATGAGTACAAAGTAGTGGATTCACACATTTTAATACAAGAAACTTTAAGAGCAAACAAGTTTTAATGGGTAATGCACAAGTTTATTAAAAAACAAAAAAACTTTCCAATACATGACTTTCTGTAAAGGAAAAAAAAATCAAGATCAAGAAAAGGAGAATGCTAAAAACAGCTATATCTCATTTTTTCTATAACATTTCTAGTCTCATGGCACAAAATTGAATAGACCCCAACATTTTGAAATAAAGAAGGAAAAAAATAATGATACAGTAAAATCACAAATGGAAAAATGACTCTTTACTTGAAAAAGGCTTGTTAAGGTTAGAGATTGGCCAACCCATCCTATCCTAGATGATTTGCAATCAGTAAAACTCATCTGCAATTCTAAAACTGTAGACTTCTGTTTTCTATTTCAAATAAGAAATAAACTATGCTATAGGTTTTGGGATAAAATCTCTGTTTTAGATTAAGTCACCCTATTTATATTTGCAGACCTAAAGTTGGTGAAAGTTTAGTGTCTAGACGTTTATTCTGATAAGAAAAATAATAGTTCATTGAGCAGTTACTTCAAGACATGTCTGGTTCTAAATTATTTAATCATAATTTTTCATTTTGTCCTCCCAATAAGACTGTTAACTAGGATTATTATTAGCCCAAATTTATAGATGTGATGCCTTAGGTATTTTCCTCCTGCCCAATTCCACATAGTAAGTGCACAAGCAGACAAAGACCAGGAAGGCAGACCCAACCTATCCTCTGCCTGCCTGGTAGGTGATTTTTCTGTGCTGCCTCTCCTTAAATAAGCTACATTTCTATATCACAGGAAAAATAACAGCAACTGTAGTTGTGTCTAAGGTATATTAATCAGTATATTTGTGTTGAGCTAGGAATCAAGAAACTTGACTATGTGACCTCAATCTGCCACTGACATGTCATGTTCTCTGTAGACATGTTCTTCACACCCTTCTGGAAATAGTTTTCTTATCCACACTAAAAAAAAAATACTGTAATATTCTTTTTAAATACTATTGGTCTAGGATTTTAGAACTATACTAGGTAACAGGAACTATTTATAACACTCAATTTTCTGAGTTCAAAATCAAGTTGTGTATATCTTTTGTATTTTTTCACACCCTTTTCTGGCACATCAAGTAATCACAGGGCACCATACACTTGGGCACTGAATTGCAGCCTGTGTTAAGTTTTTATTCCTTTACCACAGCATCTGATTTGTATTATGTGATTTTATCTAATTTCAAGGCAGATACCATGTTTTATCAGTGTCTTCTGAAGTAAGATGCATCCTCAACATATTAAATCCTCAAAATAATATAAAAATATATCTGACTTGCATCACCCTTTGACAGCTTTAGCAGAATTCTGAAAGATAAACGTCATTCAACCAAGGATTCACTGGGGTTTATAGAATATGCCAGAGCTACTCTTATGTTTGGAGTGTAAATGCTACAAGAACAGGGAAATGTTGGAGGACCCATGAAGTGAGGTAGTTATATATTCTTCAAAGGAAGCATGCAGAACTCATACACTGACCTACAGCAACTAACTAATTATTGCCCCAGCAAATATATTGGAAAAAGTACCAGTGAGGAAATACACATATATATTTTTATATACATGTATTTGATTATACATACATAAATATATTTGATTATATATATATATATATATCGAGAACATGGGACTGCTTATGGATGATTCCATTTTCAATAGTCCATGCAACCATCAATTTACATGTCTTTCTTTTTTCAATTGGAACAGCTGTTTGGAAGATGTGGAATTTGGTTATGGAAAATACAATTCTTATTCCTGTTTTTGTTTTTTTTCTTGGAGTTGAAGGTCTCTATCCTCTTTATGATATAGGGTGTTTCTTGGGATGATTTGTTTGGTGCCTGAGCAGTGTCTTTAAACTTTTCTCTCTGGGAATTTCCCACCAGGCTTTCCCTCAGTTTTGCTACGCTTTGCTTTTAGTCTCCTCTCAGAACTACTGACTCACAGGTATAATTTCCAAATTCTTTTTGCAGATATGCTGTATGCATTCTGTAGCCACCTGTAGTTATGTTTCTCCACATATTGGTTGTTCATGGGATTTTTTGTGGTTGTTTGCTTCTAGGCACTCATCAAAACCCAAGTATTAAAGCTGCTTCTGAGATGCCACAGTGGCCATGGCTTTGGGCTACAATGCTACAGATGTGTGCTGTCTGTCTGTCACCAAAGCTCTCATTTACAACTAGTGGCAGCCTC
The DNA here is from genome assembly GCF_030020395.1 of Manis pentadactyla. Lineage (NCBI taxonomy): Eukaryota > Metazoa > Chordata > Mammalia > Pholidota > Manidae > Manis > Manis pentadactyla. Next base: position 68,933,373 of record NC_080030.1, on the reverse strand, counting down.
TATTGCCTCTGACTTCCCTCTGACATTCATATAAATTAATGAAATGTCAGACCCCAAAAGGTAAATACTGAAGTTTTAAAATTCATATTTAGTTAGAAGAAAGGCTGTTCTTTTATCATCTTCATAGAAGTTTGCTGGAAAATGACAGCATTTCTGTGACAATAGAAATAAAATCCTGTATACACACAGTATGTTAGCCATCACACTAGCTCACTCATTCTACCATTAGACATGCTTCTGAAATCTTAATGTCTTCTTTTCTACCTACTCTAGTCCAAACTTCTCATAGTGATGACTGGAGCCTCTCACTGAACAAATCAACCACATCTATTGCTTAGTGATTCTGAAAGTGCTTGATATTTGAGTTCTACAATTGAATGTATGTTATATATCCAATAATTTGTACTTATATAGTGTTACATATAAGTAACTAGTGAATCTTACTAGGAATTCTTTCCAAAATAAGAATAGGAGTACAAAAGTAAGTACTGTATCTTTTACCTCTTTAGTATTATTTATATTTCTTTGCATGGGTCTGTAAATATAGAAAACACTAGTTTAGGTGAAATTTTTCCCCATTCGAGAATTTTAAAGATTTTTTTCATACAGAGAATCAGTGAAAGTATGAGAGAAAAGAAACATAAATTTGATGTGAATATAAGTTGTTGCAATCTTTCATGGAGGCATTTTTGTCATTATTTGTCAAAATTTTTCGGTGTGTATACATTTGAACTAGGAATTGTACTTCAAAAAACTTAGTATATGAACACTATCACTCAAGCAAACAAAGATATATTATAGCATTTTGTAATAGCATTATTTTTATTAGCAATAAAAATAAAGTCAATCTGAACATTCATCAGTTGAGATTGGTTAAATAATGGTACTTTCATACTGCAGACTACAAAGGAATGCTTTTAAAAATAAAGTAGACCTTGATGTATGAAGAAAAAGAAAGTTCATAGTATAATGTTAAGGAAAAGACACCCAAGAAACACAAATATGCAGGCAACAAACAAAAAATAAACAAAAACAAAATTGCATAACAATGTGTAGAACAGTCCATTCTGGTAGCACAAATTTCATATGTTTGGGGAAATTGTGAGTATATACATCACATGGGGAAGAGAAGATGATTAACTTTAATTTTGACTAACATTTTTAATAGTTTTACTTAATCATTAACTTATTTGAAAGCCTGTTATGTTCCAGACACTATACTATACTAGGTAATGATTTCATTTAATGCTTTTTCAACAACTATACTTAGTCATTTGAAAATATTTGCTTTTTAAATATGTTCTCTAACTATAAATATTATTATGGATCATCATAGAACTTATGCCTTTAAGAGTGATGAAATTTGTTTATTCAGGTCACTAAAGGAACATGGCAAAATTATGTTCTAAACAAGTCATTTAGAATTCATTAACCTTATCAGAACTACACTATGTAAAATCTCTAAAACAAATTCCTATACATAAAAGTGCATAATGAAAATTTAACATATGGATGCATATCAAGTTGTTTTAAGAGTTAATGAAAGAAGTGTTGGCTTTCTAGCAAGATTGTAATAAAAGGGAACTAACTGCCTTAAAAATAGTCCCACACTTCTGCCGACCATTACACAGAACCATCAGCTGGACATGATCTTACACATCATCTTGTCTTTAATTGTGGATGAAAATCATATAGTGAAAACAGTATTAATAATAATGTTTCTAATAGTAACAGACCTGATTTAAAGCTTTTCTTAGCCACTTAGTAATGTGTTATCAGATACAAATCACTTAAAATCACTGCTTCATTTTCACCATCAATAAACAGAGATACTAAATATGTTACCTCAGATGGATGTATAAACAATGCATGTACCTAATTAAGTTGTATAAGTTAATGCATGTCAAGCACTCAGTATAGCATTTGATACATAGTAAGCAATGAATGAATATCTTCTGGTACCATTATTTATAATAATTTTGATGATGGAATTTCAAATATGTAATTATTTTTGAGATGCAAATTCTTTAGAGGATCTATTCATATGTTTTGTAATATTTTCTACCAGTGTACTAGTTTCCTATTGCTGCTGTAACAAACTGACATAAACTGAGTGATTTAAAGTAACATAAATTAATTCTTATAGGTCTTCGGAAGTCTAAAATGGTCATTAAGGCTGCATTCCTTTTGTAGGTATTAGGGGACAGTCTGTCTTGTTGCCTTTCCCAGCTTCTAGAAACCATCTGTACTCCTGGGCTTGTGGTTTCTTCCACCATCTTCAAAATCACCAATGGCTTGTCAAATCTTTCTCAAGTTACGCCACTCTAACTTGCCACAACTACAGCAAAATCTCCCCCTTCCTGCCCCTAATAAGAACCCCTGTGATTACATTGGGCCTGCCTGGATAATCCAGAGATAATTTCTCCATCTCAGGATCTTTAACTTAGTCACATCTTCTAAATCCTTTCCACCATGTACAGTAACATTCACAGGTCCTGAGGAGTTGGACATTGGCATCTTTGTGGGGCAGTTATTCAGCCTACTACAACTACTAAATAAATTCAGGACAGTTTGAATAGGTTCTCAAAATTTCTGTTTCTATGCAATGAATTTTTAACAGACTACACCACCAAAAATGTATAGTGTCATTCAGCTATTACTATTAGGACAGTGTGTTAGCTGTAAAGGATATACAGTAAGAGAACGCTTTGTTTTACTACCCTTAAGAAACTCAAGTAAACAAAATAAAAATTAATATTTACAGTGCAATGTATTATGGTGAGGAGCTAAATATATTTGTTCAGGGAAAGCTACAGAGAATAAATGACTCTTGGAAGAAGAAAGGGCTAAAGGAGTAGAGAGCCCTTACCAGATAGAGCAGGCAGTAGGAAGAAGGTTGCAGGTTAATGGCAAGGTAGGAAATATACAAGGTAAACAATATTTGCAAGTTTTGGATGTTCATGGAAAAGCATTAGTTCAATTAGACAGGAGCAGAAGGGTCAAGTGAAGAAGTGGTAAGAAATGAGGCTTGAAAATCAGTCAAGAGTGAAAGAAATTTGAATTGTATCTTGAGTTCCACTATAATCCTTCCATGAGATGGTCAGACTGTACATGTCCACCAGTCAGCAGTTAATGACAACCCATTGATGCAACAGAATCAGGTGCTCCCTTGAAAGAGTATGTAACTCTCTACTTAGCCTCATAGTGCCCGTTATCAGATATCCTCTAAGACTATGAAATAATTCTGAATCTCATTAGATGTAGGAACCAAAAGTGACCTTAACCCATCTTTTCAAGAATACCTCAAGTGTGTTCCATAAAATGCTAGATCTAAGATATATAGAGAGCTCTCAAAAAAAAGACTTCATGATCAAAAAGGTTTCTAAGCCATTGTATATCATATACTCAGAATATATTATATATATTTTGAGATTTTGAATTCTTATAGTTATATTAGCATTTTAATTAACCTGATAAATTATGCAAAAATAAATCACTTTTATTCAGAATTTCATAGATTTTTGAACCACACAAAATTAATTTTTCCCCTTGTTTTCCAGAAAATCTGTGGACATGAGTCCACTACACAACATTATGGAAAAATGACTTAATCCAGTACTTGTGAAAGACTGTTCCTAGCCCAGCAGCATCAGTGCCACCAGGAAATTTGTTAGAAATGCAAATTCTCTGGCCCTACATCCAAATTATTGAATCAGAACCTCTGGGGCTGGTGCTTAACAAACTGTTTAAACAAGCTGTCTGCTAACAAGTGAGAATCACTGCTCTGATCAGCCCCAGAGAGTTTGAATGTCCCCACTGCTGTCATAGGTCAGCGTTTTCCAGGGCATTGCAGATCTTAGGCATCCCAAGTTTCAAATTATTCCACCACTTGATCACCAACTTTTCCTGATGCTCTACAGTGACACCCACTTCCAGCATCAGGCTGTGTACTCTCCCTGTAGAGAACTGATTTTCTTATACTTACACTTTGATTCTATATTTGCAGGGTATTTTAGCTTGAATGGACATAGTACATCTTAACACTGCCTCTATCCCTCCTATCAGACAAATAGAAGATCAAACTGTTATTTCCTTACATACAAAATATATTTTTTCTATCATTTATCCAAGAAGTGGCTCAGAAAAGCCCCATGATTCTTCTCTGTAGGCTACCTAATCTTTCTGAACTGCTCTGAAAATAACATAGCATCCTAAAATACTACTGACATACAATGGGAGAAAGCTAATTAGCCAAGCAAGAAGGACAAGGACACCAAATTGTAAAAAGAGGAATGAACTCTAAATTTAAATTTGAGTTAAGAAAGATAACTGGTAAAGATCAGAAAAATATAAGGAAGAAAGGTAATAATGGAAAATTTTGTTTGGGTTAGTTTTGTGGTGGTGGCTTTTAACCTTAGGAAAGAGAGTAAAGGAGGCAAATTTTGGTTTGGAAAGCAAAAGTTGAAAAAGAAAGTGTTGGAGTTAAAAATATTTACTTGTTATTAGTGTTCTGCCTTTCCAATTATATACTAGTTGAGCAGAAGAAAGCAAATCTTCTTTAGCCATTTATGAGGACGTATTTCCACCCATGTGCTTTCCCCTCCAGCTGTCATAAGCTGAGAGAATATATCCCCTCTGTGTAAATTTAAGAAACCTGGCAGTAACAGGAGAGGATGACAGTAAATAATACTGCCACCTGAACTTAAATGGAATTTCTGATGTTTTGCTTTTCATTGCTGTCAGTAGTGTATCTCTCCTTAAGATAATATTTCATCAGACTTATAATAAAAATGATTATGTGGCCATGGCTTATTTACAGCATACATCTCTATTGGCTGGGAAGATTTTTTGTTGTCACATGAATCAAACTCAAAATTGAGTTTAGTGTAGCACTTGAAACTCTTTAAAATTATTTTCCAAACAATTACTTTTAAAAACATAGAGACAAATATTAACACTACAAAAAGAGCTTTCAATGGAACATCAGCTAAAATAACATTTTATTTTATTAACAGTTTTGGTGAGAAATACAATTTCAAGTAAACCAAGACAGTATGGCCAAATCTACTGAGGATTAAATTACCATTTCCCCCAAATAAAGTTTCTGAAAAGAGTAAAATGATCAAGAGAACTAAATCTCTAGCCAGTATCCATCTTCACATGGAAGAAGATATTTGGCTGGAAAAACATATAAGATGTAAGATCCCATTTAATTGAAAATTATTTGGTTTTTAATGAAATTCTGGGGCTTTTTTCAAACATGACATCATAGTAAACATGCTGCCTTTTGAGATAAAATTCAAATATAGCATACTGTATGCTCACTATTGAATTCATATTCATATTTTATATTCACAATTTATATCACAGCTCCATATTATATAGATATGTGACAGAAAATCAGTGAGCATTATTGGTCATAAGAATGAAAGGTGAAAGGAAAAGGATCTTGTTAACAGAGAAGAAAAACATACAAATCTAAGTTCCAGCACACCCTGGATAAATTTTTACACCCTCTTAGGGTCTTCATCTGCAAAGTGGGTATAATAATTCTTCCCTCATGGGGTTGCTATGAAGATTAATAAGTTAACATTTATAAAGTGGACATAAGTATATAATAAGAACTAAATGGATATTTGTTAAGTAAAATTAACAAACAGGACCAAATGAGTTGAGGAAAATAGTCATTTCTCTTCATTTCAAAATGGTGTCTCTAATAATTAAGTACTGTGTTCCATGAGCAAAATTGCATTCATTAGCAAATTAGTGCATTCAGTAAGAATGATTTTAATGTTAACGATATTTTGCTCCTAATTGACGAACTCATGAATTTAAAGAATTATGAAAGTGAAAAAGCCAAAGAAGAAAATGTGATAAATTTAGCAAAACTACTTGTGCACTGCCTATAACTATAATAGAGCATTGTTCAAGCTGAAAATTATATTTAAAGTATATTACATTTACATGAAAAATAGAGTAACAATGAAACAATTACAACAAGTGCTCAAAGTAGGGTAAAAATTTAGGCATAGGAGATAATTATAACTCTCAAAGGGCAAAATATAAGTCAGCAGGTAAGTAAATAAATAAATAAATGATGTAAGAAGTCATACAGGATATGATACCAAATTGAAAAATTGAAATGAATGTTTGTACATTTCTCCATTTCACATTAATCTAAAGAAGTTACCTATCACAAATCTAACCAGAAAAATCTAGAATGACTGTGCTTGTGTGATTTGCACAAGGAGAGGAAGAATCTAAGTGGAGTTTTCCATCTTATGAATATTTAAATTATACACCATATCATATTATTAGAAATATAATGAACAACACATACAAAGGAAAATACAGTTCACTAAAGGCAGTTCTACAAATGGTGCATTTATTTCATTTATGAGCACTAGAATTTTGACTACAAAAGTTAGTGAAAATAGTAATGTCTAGAGAACAATACTGGGAGAAGACCTTTAACCTGGAACTTACATAAGGACCAGAAGTGACTATTTAAGAATAAATAGTTCATCCAGTATGGCCACAGGTATTGAGAGTCTATATATGGCCCCTCCAGGAATAGATATTTTCATGGGCTTATAAGAACAATTGAATTTAGGATGTTGGCAATTGTAATTAAAGTGTTGGACATAGATTCTAAAAAGGATAAAGAGGAGTTCCTACACTTGAAGTAATAATTCCACTCATTCTGTACTTGAAAATATTTGGTCTAGTGGAATGGAAAAGTTTTCCCTGACATATTGGCATTGTTGAGATATTTATTCTAAAGTAATGGTTATTCGGCCATTGTGTCACATTCTCTAGGTTGCTGTGAATATATCACAGGTGTACTGACATATTTTAACCAGCGTGCAATATTTTTAAACTGTAACTGAAGACACAGTGTTATACTGATTTCCTTCAGACAAACATTGAAGTCAAGAAAGGAACAAGCATAAGCTCAGGTCAATAACCAAAAAAATCATGTGTTTATGGTTATATACAGGAACTGTGACTACTAATCTTCTAAGAAAATGAAGTTGGGGAAGGAGCAGTTTTACTTAGAGAGTCAAAGATGTTAAATAAAGAAAATGATAATTATTGATTCTTTTAAACAAACAAAAATATGTATTAGCATCTGTAACTACCAGAGACAGGCACTTTTATAGGCTCTAGGGGGAAAACATGCAGTGTAACATTTTTTAAATGAGAGTCGTTTTTCTTTAAATTATTCCATCCTCATTTATGATTGTTCTGAAGTTTGTATATTATCATCCTCTATTGTGGTGAAAAGTCTCATAAATTCAAAAATTTTCCCTAAATATTAAAGGATTTGCCCCAAAGCTAGAAAGATATCCTATAATTTCTCCAAAATACTATCCTATCCTTAAGTGAAACAATACTGTTTTGTGGTTGTAAAATCATTATTGCATTCTATAGGTCAACACATACATTTAACCTTTAAGATTTAGATAGTGTCTCTCAAATTTAAAGTTTACTTATGTGGTGGCCCTAATAGCACCATAAACCCTTTTAATTCTGATTTTCTGAAGACTCAGCTAAAGGTAAATTATGATTTTCCTTCTTCTAACTAGTAAATGAGCAGATTGAAGAAACTGGAAAATGCAGAAAGATTCTTCATCCATTAACAGTAGTAGAAATAACAACAAATGAACCTATTGAAAACAGCATCAAGGCTAAGTACAAAAATCCCAGTAAATACATGTCAAAACTTGAAATTTTAGAGACTTATAATACAAGCTGACTTGCACACAAGGTCATTTTATATCTTTCAATATGCAATTTAACCACAACAGCAACAGCAGTTCTTGATTTAATTTGCAGTGTTTTAGTTTCGAATGAGGTAAGACTAGTAACGTCTGATTCTGTAACATAATAGATATATCATTGAATGAATATTTCAATAAGGATATGGAAAATTATGAAAATCCTCAAGCTTCTAAGACTATAGTTACAGCTATAACAATACATATGATCTTGGTTGGCATTTAACAATGTTAAAAAGTATTTCTGATCACAAGAGGAAATATCCCTTAAAGTAATATAATTGCACTTCTGATGAGAAAATAAATTCTCAAGAAAAACCAAAGAAAGTGCACAGGTGAGGTACTACTCTTGTGCTCATAATACCTTTGTGACCAATCAAGATACTAAACCTGTTAGTGTGCTTTTATAAATAAAAATTTCAAGATGAACTTACTTTAGGACTCTTCCGAAAAGAATGACAATTATCTAGACTACATCAACTTACAAATCAGTAGCTGAATATGTGTCAATGTTTTAACAATTATATTTCAAGCTATAATGAGTTTTATTGCCAGAATTCTGAATAGCAACATAAAATATAAGAGCAATAATAGAAATATAACAAATTTAACTTCTTTTCTATTCCTTCACTTCATATAGGTGGGCTCTTTTTTTTTCAACTTTCATTTTCCCTTCACTACATTTGCCCAAGAGTAGCTCTGGTAGTTAGAGAGAAATAAGCAATCTAAGGTACTCATAAACTTCTCTTCCTATTTACCTTTTACCTTTAGTTTGCTTCTTTAAGTAAATGCAATTACTTTTAAACATAGTCCCAAATTATTATGACACTACTTGATCAATAGAATACAGCAGAAGTAAGATTACATCAATTTCTAAGCCCAAGGAAGAAACTGGAAATTTCTACTTGGTGTGCCCTGAAAGCTAAAGGAGCCCCTGGTTCCTATGTGGGAGAGTCTACATGGAGTCCTCAGCCCTAGCTTCATCTGAGTTTTTAGCTAACAATCACTGTCAGCACGCCAGCCAGTGAGGGAATCATCTAAGAAGCATATGGCAGGGTGGGATGGTAGGGAAGGTGAGACAGTATGGGATAGTTAACCAAAATCTAAAATATGTGACAATGAATTTGGAACTTAGTGATAGCTGTATATTGGAAATGTACAGAAGCAGAAATTTTAGCAAAACTGTTACCTGCAGTAATGCATAAAATAGCGAATATACCTAGCTATGAGATGATTTCCAGACAAAAATATTACAATTACCTCCTGAATTCTTCTTGCTGTGATAAGATGTGGGAGAAAAGGGATAAACTAAAAAATCACTTGTTAAAATATAAAAGATCCAGGGCTATTATCTTAGTCAATTTGGGCTGCTATAACAAAGTACAATATAGTGGATAACTTATAAAACAGCAGGAATTTATTTCTCAGATGTCTGAAGTCTGGAAATCCAAGATCTGGGTACCAGTATGCTTGGGCTCTGGTGAAAACCCTCTTCTGGGTTGCAGACCACCAACTCATTGTGTCCTCACATGGCAGAGAGGGCTAGTGAACTCTCTGGAGTCTCTTTTATACAGGCACTAATACCATTCATGGGGTCTCCACCATCATGGCCTAGTTACCTCCCAAAAGCCCTTCTCTAATACCATCACATGGAGGTTAGAATTTCACCATATGAATTTTGAGGGGACAAAAACATTGAGTCTATTATAGATCTTTAGGTTCAAAAATAAAATTTTTCTCATTCAAAGTCTCTTCAGATAGCAGAATATTTTCAAAGTAAGATGAAATATTCATCTCAAACCAAAGGTAAAATCCTTGGTAAGATCCTTTGCTAAGACCTCAGAAAGATCTAAAATGATGCCTCATAGAAACTTTCAGTCAGACATGCTTTCAGCATACCTCCCCATTAAATAATGGAGTTTCTCTGAATTTCTAAGTATCCTGAGGACAGATCTCTCCTTTAAACAATATAGCTTTTTGGATTATTAAGGTTTTTGTTTCATAGCAGGATCATATGAATCCCAAGTTAGAGAGAGACTTATTTCAAAGATATTTATAGTTTTTTGCCTAATGGACTAAACCTGAATGTTGTATCCTAAATGCATATATTGAAGCTCTAACCCTCAGTGTGATGGTATGTGGAAGTGAAGCCTCAGGGAGGAAATGAGGTTTAGATGAGGTCATGAGGGCAGTGTACTCATGATGGGATTAATGCTCTTATAGGTAAAAGAGATATGAGAGCTCTCTCCACATGCATGTACCAAGGAAAGGCTGTGTGAACACAAAGCAAGAAGAACGGCTGTCTACAAGATGGGAAGAAAACTCACATCAGAACCCAAATCTGTCATCACCTTGATCTTGGACTTTCTAGCCTCTAGAACTGTGAGAAATAAATATCTGTTGTTTAAGACATTTAGTCTATGGCATTTTGTTACAGCTGCCTGAGCTAACTAGGACAGAATCCTAAAACATTTCATAGAAATTCTACAAAGTTTTTAAAGGTAATTGTTCTGGTGGAAACACCATCAATTTAATTTAAAGGGACAGAACTAGTATAAAATGAAAAAAGACCCTTGGACCCCCAGCCTTCTGTGGGCAAGAGAAGGCTGAGGAATTATTCAGTTTCAAACACAGACTATATTTTATGGAAATTCAGAGGAAAAATCCAAGACTCCAGAGGACAGAGCCAAGAGCTGTGGGGAATCATTCTCAGGAAGCATCACTAAACCTAATCAAGGATTAAGATTAGCTGGATTTCAGAATGACTATGGACTGGTAATTACAGTATGCTTCTGTTTTCCCCTTTTTGAAGTAGAATGTCTATTGCATTTATCCTGTGCTGACTCATCACTTTACGTGGAATTAGTGTGCCGGAGGTGTGTGGAGGGATGCAGATCACCTGTCTCTTTAGTTCATAGGACTTCTCAGATCAACAGGGAACTTTGAGGAGCTGGACCCAAATAACTGAATTCAAGGATGCTCATTTATACCTGGACTTGAGACCATGAGATTCTGTATCTCAAGCCTCAAGTTGTTTTAATGAGATGGAGACCTTGAGGAAATCTTGTGATGGAGGGAGTGATTCATGCATATGAGAGAAATGCAAATAAGTTTTAGTCATTTTAAAACATGGCCTAGAAACTCTTTGAGACTCCTATCAAGAATGGGGTCCACATCCCATTACACTGAATCTGATCTCTGTAACTAAGCAATAGAATAAAATGGAATTGATGCTATGCCAGTTTCAGTTAAGAAAGCTAGGCCTTAAGAACTTGGCAGCTGCCTTTTCCTATTGCTTGAGATACTGGTTTTTAGAATCCAGCCACCAGTCTGTGAGGATGCAGCCTGTGGAAGGGCGTGCACAGCGAGTCACATGGACGGGAAACAGGGCCGCTGGCTCTCAGCCTCAGCTAAACACATGATTATAAACACCGCCAACTTACAACTGTGTGAGTAAATTAACTTAAAAATGAATCTTCTAGTCCCCACTGAAGTGGTCCCAGATAATATCTAGAAAATAAGTGAGCTTTCCCTGAAGAACCTGTCACATTGCAGTTTCATGCAATAGTAATTGTGATTTATTTATATAGTCATTGGCAACCACAACAGTAACTATTACCAGAAAAATAATCCTGAAGAATATGATGTTTTAGTAATAAAACTATGAGTGTACCAGATGATTAAGAGAGGGGTTCTTTTAAACAAGTAACCTCTATGTTTGTCTATCATTTTTAACTATTCAGGCCAGGTCTCTAATAAAATAAAGAACCTCTGGAAACTAGCTTTTTTTTTTTTAAAGGAAAAGGTACTTAGACTTTTTTTTTAAAGTCGATTCTAAGTTCAAGGTGAATCATCAAAGTAATGAACAAGAAATAAGAAATATTTGGCCCTATATCCTGGCTGCTTGAGGAGATTGAGTCTGACACAAGTTTTTATTAGAATAACTAGTATTGAAAAACAATTGGATTCATAGCAGTGACATTTAAGCTAAATATTTATACTAGTTTCAGCGCTCACAGGTAAAAACCATTACAAGTACAAATCTGTTTTTTTTGTGGCTATGTTAATGGAATAGCACAGAAGATAAAGGTAATTTTTCTTTTTCATAAAATAGTGGTAAGGAAACAAAGTCACTCTGCTAGAGCTCTTGCTCCTTCTCCTCCTCCTCTTCCAATACTCAAAAGTTATAAGTCACTATATATCCTCAAAATCTAGTTGGAGAGTAACTCATTTTGTGTTGCAATCTACTACCTTTTACAATTAAATTTCAGGTAGAGAATATGCTTTGAAATTGTAAATGGATTGTTTAACCAAAGACTATTCTATGAAATGTTAATCTTATTTTTTATTGACTATGGGATGTTTGGTTTGGTTTTGTTGGGGAGGGTGTTTCAAGTTGTCTGGGGAAATTACTTCAGTTCTTGATGAGCAATAATATCTGATATGTGCCTCCTGGGAAGTGCTCAGTCCACCAGTTCCAGCTGAAGGGCCCAGCAGCTGCTTTGTGATCTGGGCTATAATCTCAGCTATTTGAAATCAATTCTACTATTGAACAGACCTTCAGCAGACATGACAAGGATCCCTTGATTTAAAGCTCTTTTGAATGATGCTCCAGCTGTTGATGTATAGATTACACTAAGTGAAGAGAGTCGGTTTTTACTCAGTATATTTCTCAAATAAAACCATTATTTGCACTCTTTAAATGTGCTCAGAGTATGCCTGAGGAAAAAAATGAATTAAAATTAATCATTACCTCCTCAAAACATTTAAAAAGACATAGGCATTGAGATAATTCAGAAATCCAGGCAGGCAACATAACATAATGAGTTTCTCCAATTACTTAAAGCATCCTGTAAAACAAAAATTATATTCTTCCTAAAGCTCATATAATACTAATTATTGGGTAACCTATCTGATGTCTAAAAATACTGGATTATTAATATTGCTGGTACACTAGGGCACTTGCCCTTTTTCTTGAAGTGAAACATGAACATTGGAGGAAAATAATCCTAGATTGAAATTAGAATTCTACCACTTAGAAAGTTGAAGCCTGTAGTGGTCACTTAAATTCTGAGTTTCAGTTTTCACACACATAAATGGAGATAACAACTTTTCTTGATTTTAAAAATTAGTGATAATATGAATATAAATCACCTGGCAAAACATCTGGTACCCAATAAATGGTAGCTATTATCACGATTATGTGTAATACATATTAAAATTCTTGGCTCGCCCCAGCATGAGGTTAGCTTCCACAGACCCAGCCTCCAGGCCAACCCCAATGGACTCTGACTCCAGGCTCACCACAGTGCCAGGCTGATGGTGGGGCCCGCCCCAGGCTCTAGTTCTATACCGGTACTCTGCTGGCCCTACAGGCCCAGGCTGAAGCCTACTCCTGTAGCCCAAGACTCCAGGCCTATCCCAGTGCCAAGAAGGTTCCCACGGTCCCAAGATGCAGGCCTGCCTCCATGGTCCCAAACATCATGTTTGCCCTAACAGACCCTAGCATGAGGCCAGACACTGCAAACTCAAGACCAAGCTCATCCCCTAAAACTCAGGCAGCATTATACTGGCATAAAAATAGATGTATAGACCCATGCAGCAGAAATAAGAACCCAGAATAAATTCATGCATAGCAGTCAAGTGATCTTCAACGAAAGTGTCAAAAACACACAGTGGGAAAAGGACAGATTCTTCAATAAGAGTAGTTCTCACCACGAAAGAAAAATAGTAACTATGTGAGGTGATAGATATGTTAATTAGCTTGATTGTGGTAATCTTTCACCATATATACATATGCTAAAACACCATGCTGTACATATTAAACGGATATTTTTATTTGTCAACTATACCTCAATGAATCTGGAGGAAGAAAAAGAAAAATTTTAAGTTTGTGTCCCAAACCATAGTTTTCAAAGTAGATGTTTTTTTTGCTGCTATCACATGCCTGTTATGATATAAATATTGGCAAAAGATTACAAGACAAAATAAATGGAATAATATAAAATCCTCAATTTTTATTTAAAAATTTCAAGGATTAATACAGGTAAGATAAGAACTGGGTATATACAGTTAGTTTGAAGAAGATTCTAGTGATTTTATCTGACCTGAAATTCAATCTAAGTTTATGATATGGTTTCTAACAAAGTCTTAGTTGTCACTAATAGGAAATAATTTAAAATATTTGAAATATGGTGTCATCATCATGGGCAAAGATGAAATATCAGGCCTCCTATTGCATTTGTTCTGAATACCTAATCTTAGAAGAATATTGACAACAAAAGTCTCCAGAAACTAGGAAAGGGAGGAGTTTGGAATTCATTTATAAAGAATGATGAACTCATGTATGTTTATCTTAAAGAAAAATAAAAGGAATAATGAAAATAATTGACTTTAAGTATAAGATTTTTATTTACAATAAAATATTATTTTTTTATATTATTTTTCTTCCAAAAAGGAATCCCAACAATCAAATGGTAAAAGGATGCAGCATTTGGTGGGGAGGGGTCAGTGATTTTTCTGCTACATGATGATAAATTAATAGTGAGATATTCACTAGGAAGGAAAGATATTACACCTGATTATGCATTTTCTGTGTAGGAAATCACGTGAAGAATGATATTAAAGGGTGAATAATGGAATCAATGCTAGGGAACCTTAGGTGATCTCTATGGTCCCTTAAAACTCTACACTTACAAATACTCAAAGGTAATTTTTAAAAAAAGGAAGGGTAAGACAAATGTAGAGACATTGAAAGATAATAAGTTGTTATGAATGTGCACGCATTTGGAGTTTTTTAAATCTCTGATTGCCTTTAAAAGATACTTTCCTTTTTTAAACTCATTAATATAAAAAGAAAAATAACCTTGAGTTTAATTATTAAATTTATTAATTGTCCTTTTTAAATATTTGTGGCATGCCTATAACTATTCTAAGTTTAGTATGGAAATATGAACTCATGACAAAAGTATTTGTTATAAAATGTATATGTGTGTATATACCTATAAAATACATATATTCAAAAGATCAAACTAAGATTCATTTAAGCTTTCAATAGAAATAAGTTCTATGAATGTAAAATTTATCATTAGCTTTAATATTACATTAGATATATTTAGTACACAGATTTACCTCTTCCTATTAAGTAATTCACCATAAACCATTTAAATGATATTTCCTCTACTATCATGTATATTCCTATAAATGCCTATTAAGTGACATTTTTCATATGAGTTTGGAAGATTTAAGCAACATATCATTATGGCTTTTGATTTCTCATTTATCTATTGAAACAGAATGAGATTTGCCCAGATCTTTTGTCTTGATTTTTGCTTAAATGTATGATTTCTCCACATGGCATAGAGATGAGAGAATAATAACTTTGCTGATGAAGACAGTGTCTCTTGTTTGCTCTTCCATGAACTCAAAATTTCCATTTCTCCTATGCAGTCATCAAATGATCATTCTCATTGGTCACTAAGTTTGGCCATATCTTTATTTCAGAAAAATGCACAAATATATAAAATCCTCTTTAAAATTATAATGAAAATGCAAAAAAAGTCCCTTAATTTTAGAAAACTACCTGGAAATTTAAAAATTTTGAGATAAACATGTTTTATTATTTAATTAAAAAAATTAAATCTAAACAGAAAAATATAGAAACAGTAAGAACTATTCCAGCTCTAAAATTAGTGATTTTATTTCATGTTCTGCATGTTTGATTTTAGCCTTGGATGAATCTAGCTGCATAGTTCTCATTGTTAGTTAGTTCATTTTTAACCAATAGCTAGAATATTCTACTAATTAATTATGTGTTTTCAGCAAGGTATCTTGCCATTCCATCATCTGAATTTCCTGCCTGGGCAGGTATTTACTAGACAGTTACGGCCATGCAAATGAAAAGCAAATTGTTCTATTGGGCAGCTTTTTATAAACAGAAAAAGTAAAGTCAGTAATCATTTCACAATATATCTAAATCAAACCATAATGCTGTGTGCCTTAAACTTGTACAGTGATGTGTGCCAGTTATTTCTCAATAAAACTGGGAGAAAAAATTAAAAATAATATTTATGGATATCCAATGTTTGGGCTAAATATTAGGTTTACATGCCTATCTGCTGTGTGTTCACAACTGTTTTTCCAGTTTGGGCAGCTTATATGACCTCATAGAGTTACAAGCACAAACCTGGATATTCTCAGTTCATAGGAAGTTTCATCAACAAAATATCCATTTTTTCCTAAGAACTTTTCTTTCCCTCACCTTTAATGTTCAACAAGGATAGATTTTGAAGTTAAAAAACCTTGGGTTAGAATTCCCCCAATTTTTACTCCACATGGGTACTTCAGCAAGGTATTTACTCTCTGAAATTCAGCTTCCTCACTAACAAAGATAATGAAAAATTAAATAAGATGATGTATACCAAGTACTTAAAACAGTGTCAGTCATATATAAACAACTTATTAATGTCAGCTATTATTTCACTGTCATTGTTAATATAACATGTTTTCTTTTCCCACACTCTGTGTAAGTTTTCAACAAATACATATTGGCACATATCTGTTCCCCTAGAGCTTACAATGAAATGTAAATATATAAATAATTTTTTAAAAATATTACAGTAATAAAGTAACTTCTATTTCTGTTATAGTTTAAGGATTTCCATAAATATATGAGGAGTCATATTAAGTATCATTATCTTTCTCTTACATGTATGCATATGAGAATTAGAGAGTAGGTATACCAAAAATAGAATTGCATAGCAAGTATTCTTTCTACAGCAGCATGCTACTATTCACTCTTAAGAAAAACCAAATTTCATAAGTAACATGTTTTAATTTGTAAAAGACATTTTGCAATTAGAACCAAGATCACCAAGGGCTCTAACAAAGAAAGGGAACATTTATGGAAAAAGTCACAAAGAATGGGCCTGGAAGTACTAAGTAGGTATATAAGAAGAGTTACACACATCAGGGAGGGTCAAGCATGACCAAAAGCATAGCGGAAATAAATAAAAGTGTCCTATGTACAGGACAGAGAAGATACTAGGAGCAAAGGACACGTCGAAGAGTTGTGGGGCTGGGGGGAGTGGTTATGCTGAAAGAAGTCAGTTTATAAAGAACCTCAGAATTCAGAGTATGAAGGAGATTTTCATAGCATTTAATGACTTTTTCTTTTGGAGAGAGAGTTCCATGGTGAAAGAGGGCAAGGTTATAACTGCTGCGTTTTCTAGATGATGCCTTCAGTGATTCTCACATAAAGACTACTGTGTTTTATATGGAGGACCCACACAGATATAACATAAATGGGATTATAGTGTCAGTGAAGAAAACTAGATGCTATCAATACTCTTTATTCCTCTACCCCTTCTTCCTTCATCATTAGAGCATTTTTCTACCCCTCCTTCCTTCTTTCAACATTAGACATCATTTTTTGTAGCATTTCATTAGAAGCAGGATCCTCCCTAAAAATCACCATATTTCTTATCTAAATTCTAAATCTAAATTCTAGAATCTAAATTCTATCCAAATTGTTAGGAAACATCTTTGAAATTCAAAGTGTCTGATGCAATTGCCTAGTGAGTTTCACCATTTTTGACATATATGAAACTGAATATTTAACATGGCGATGTTGAATTTTGAAATCATCCAAGAAATAACAATGAAAAAATTGCATTAAGAAAACAATTCAGACATATTTCCCTTCACCTTGTAATGGCTCCTATGCATTCTTGTTTGAACAAACAAAACAAAATAAAAAACTATATATTGTCAAAATAGAATAGAACTTGGGTGGTTGTTAACCTTAAACAGAAAAATCAAGGCTCCTTTTCTGAATTAAGCTGTGAGAAAGCCTAAGAGAGTGACAGACATAAAACAGCATTGAACCATGGAAATTCATAGGATACCATCTTTTAGTCATTTAAATTGTCTACCATGCTTGCTCTACCATCTGGAATGCTGAGAAGATTGCAAAGCCTGTAACATGAATGTGGAAATATTTGTGCTAAAAAAAAATTGATTCAAGAAATTCCAATTGTCACACATTTAGTAGTACAGAGGAAGAATCTCATTCTTATAAAATTGCACAAATTCTTATAAAATAACTCAGTAAATTCAAAACTATATTTTCTCTTCTCCTGTTAAATACTATGCTTTGTTTGTGTTCTACCTAACCCAACCATAGAGACAGGGACTTGAATGCAGGTAGTTTATTTGGGAGGTGATCAAGTAAGTATAAGTAAGGAAGTTGAGAAATGGAGAATAAAAGGAGAAATCTATCAATGGTGTGTTAATTAGCTACCACCCTGGGCAGCTGGCCTCAATCCCACTAGGAATTTTGTGAGGAACCATTCAGAATGAATGCCAATTCTAGGATATGAACTGTAATCTATCCACTGACTTCCAAACCTGATGTTAAGGTTTGTCCCTCAGGGAGTTAAATCTCCTGCATTTGACTGATTATTCCTGCCCTGAGAAGCAGTTTTTCTGTTGTCCAATTAAGGAAAACCTGAAGTCTTGATATAGGAAGCTGGTATGTACAGGGAACCGTCCATCAGAATTATGCTGAGATCAGGGGACAATGTTCAGTACAGCACAGACACCTAGCACATTTGTTTTAAAAAATTATGCATTTACATACTTCATTCAGTTTCCAAGTATGTTGATCGTTAAGTCACCCAGTCCTGCATTTAAATCCCAGTTTGGCATTTACAAACTTATAAGACTGAACAAGTTATTTAATCTTTCTAAATCTGTTCCATAGTCTGTAAAATGGTGCAAACAATAGTATCTAGTTCTTCAGAATTGTTGTAAAGAAGAAATGGTGTATAATATGGACAACTCAATTCACTTGTTGGGGGAGAATGAGTAACTCATTATTATCCAAAGATATTAGGCCTGAGATGGATGGATATACAAGATTTGATTCAGTGAGACCTCAGGTTGAATACTGTTTTACTGGTTGTATGATTTTCAGAGAGTAATTTAACCCCTTTAATTGCTAATCTTTCTGTATTGCATCTACTAAAAAGTATAAGAAATACCAATTTCATAGATATGCTTTGAGAAACAAGGTTTTACAAGCAAGGTATTATTATGTAAATTACATAGTCATGCTCATGTGGGCAGCCAGTAGATGTTGGTTGCCTTTTTCTTTCCCTCTGCTGCAGTATTTATTAATTTGTACATTTATGCATTTATGAACCATTAACCATTGCTGGTCTCTAAGATTATAAATTTGTGAGGGTTTTCTGTTTTTGTTTTGTTTTATACCTCAAACAGCTCATGGGCTCATGGGATGCACATAAAGTTAAGAAGATATGTTACTATACATTACAAGCTATGAGAATTTGAAGATGCATTACTTTGCCTAGGGATGTCAAGGAAAACATCATAGAAGAGTTCTTATGGGAGGATGTATGAATTTATTCCTTTCTTGTAAGATATTCTATTAGTAAATACTTTTTGTCTATTTATGCCCCATAATGAGGCAAAATGTAACAAAGCATTCTAGTGTGGGAGCCAGGCTCACTGGGTCTGAAACCTAGATCTGATATTCACCAACTAAATGAGCATGACTTCTGTGGATCTCAGTGTTATTTGATGAGAGCCTTTTTAAACTCAACTCCAACTCTGCAGTCATCATATAGAAAGCTATAAAAATAAATAAATAAAAAATAAGGTTGGACAGATGGATTATTTTCATATCTTTTAGTTGTCCTCAATGATACAACAAATAAATTCTTGGAAACGTAAAGGTAAAGGTTGATGGCCTCACAAATGCAGCACAAGAACATTTTGTTAGAAGCTTTGGTATTGAGGTCATGTTATTAAATACTGAAGGACATTCAGGCTAAAGACATATTGGAGAGAAATTGGTTTGCCTGCTTCTCCATTATAAAAAAGTAATTTCATTTTTGTTTTTCATATTACTTGCATTGTGAAATTAGAATTATTTTATTTATTGCTGGCATTTATTTTATCTTTCCACAAATTAACTTCCAAAATGAAAGACCTATCTTTTGATAAGCCTGCTTATAGCTACATTAAGAAATTATCACTAGTTTTCCTTATCTCCTTTCAAAATGTATCTTTACAAAAAAGTATAGGTAAAATATTGCTTCTCTCCTTTCCATAAATGGGAGACGAATGCTAGCCAAACACAGAGCTAAAACCAGGGTGCCTTTGTTTGTACTTGCTTAGATGAAACCTATCTTTATTTTTAGTTCTTTGCTCTTTGATTTTTGAAAGTTCAGTGATGAAAATGTGTGATGTACAAAGCATGTCTGCTAGGTATTAACAAGAAGTCAGACAGAAGTATTAGAAAGGTCCAAGAGAAGAGTAAGATTTCCCAAGAAACTTCTCTCTTATGCCATGGAATCTATGCAAGCAATAAAATATGGTGAAATGTAAACTAAAAAAAAATGGTATTTCTATTTTGAGTTTTTTGAGGAAACTCCATACTGCTTTCCACAATGATTGAACTAATTTACATTCCCACCAACAGTATAGAAGGGTTACCCTTTCACTGTATCGTCACCAGCATTTGTTCTTTCTAGACTTTTCAATGTTGGCCATCCTAACTGGTGTGAGGTGATATCTCATTGTGGTTTTAAGTTGCATTTCCCTGATAATTAGCTATGTTGCGCATCTTTTCATGTGCCTGTTGGCCATCTGAATTTCTTCTTTGAAGAATTGTCTTTTCATATCCTCTGCCCATTTTTTAATTGGGATATTTGCTTTTTGGGTGTTGAGGCATGTGAGTTCTTTATATGTTTTGAATGTTAACACCTTGTCGGATAAGTCGTTTTAAAATATATTCTCCCATACTGTAGGATGTCTTTTTGTTCTGCTGATGGTGTCCTTTGCTGTACAGATGCTTTAGCTTGATGTAGTCCCATTTGTTATTTTTTGCTTTTGTTTCCCTTGCCTGAGATGTATTCAGGAAAAAGTTGCTCATGTTTATATTCAAGAAACTTTTTCCCATGTTGTCTTTCAAGAGTTTTATGGTTTCATGACTTACATTGAGGTCTTTGATCCATTTTCAGTTTACTTTTGTGTATGGGGTTAGATAATAATCAGTTTCATTCTCTTGCATGTAACTGTCCAGTTTTGCCAACACCAGTTGTTGAAGAAGCTGTCATTTCACCATTGTCTATCCATGGCCCATTTATCATATATTAATTGACCATATATTCTTTGATTTATATCTGGGCCTTCTAGTCTGTTCCATTGGTCTATGGTTTTGTTCTTGTGCCCGTACCAAATTGACTTGATTACTGTGGATTTTTAGTAGAGCTTGAAGTCAGGGAGCATAATCCCCCCAGCCTTATTCTTCCTTCTCAGGATTGCTTTGGTTATTCAGGGTCTTTCATAATTCTATATGACTTTGAGAACTATTTGTTCTAGTTGGTTGAAGAATGCAGTTGGTATTTTCATAGGGATTGCATTAAATCTGTAGATTGCTTTAGGCAGGATGGCCATTTTGAACATATTAATTCTTCTTATCTATGAGCATGGGATGTATTTCCATTTATTGGTATCTTCTTTAATTTCTCTCATGAGTGTCTTGTAGTTTTCAGAGTATAGGTCTTTCACTTGCTTCATTAGGTTTATTCCTTGATATTTTATTCTTTTTGAAGCAATTGTGAATGGAATTGTTTTCCTGATTTCTCTTTCTGCTAGCTCATTTTTAGTGTATAGGAAAGCAACAGATTTCTGTGTATTAATTTTGTATCCTGCAACTTTGCTGAATTCAGATATTAGCTCTTATAGTTTTGGAGTGCATCCTTTAGGTTTCTTAACGTACAATATCATGTCATCTGCAAATAGTGACAGTTTAACTTCCATACCAATCTGGATGCCTTCTATTTCTTTGTGAAGTCTGATTGCTGTGGATAGGACCTCCAGAACTATGTTGAATAAAAGAGGGGAGAGTGGGCATCCTTGTCTTGCTACCGATCTTAGAGGAAAAGCTTTCAGCTTCTTGCTGTTAAGTATGATGTTGCTGTGGGTTTGGCATATACGGCCTTTATTATGTTGAAGTACTTGCCCTCTATACCCATTTTGTTGAGAGATTTTGTTATGAATGGATGTTGAATTTTGTTGAATTCTTTTTCAGCATCTATGCAGATGATCATGTGGTTTTTGTCCTCCTTTTTGTTGATGTGGTAGGTGATGTTGATGGGTTTTCAAATATTATACCATCCTTGCACCCCTGGAATAAATCCTACTTGATTATGATGGATGATCTTTTTGATGTTTCTTTGAATTCAGTTTGCTCATATTTTGTTGAGTATTTTTGCATCTATGTTCATCAGTGATATTAGTCTGTAATTTTCTTTTTCTGTGCTGTCTTTGCCTGGTTTTGGTATTAGAGTGATGATGGCTTTATAGAATGAGTTTGGCAGTATTCCCTCCTTGTCTACTTTTCAGAAAATTTTAAGAAGTATGGGTATTAGGTCTTCACTTAATGTTTGATAAAATTCAGCAGTGAAGCCATCTAGTTCAGGCGCTTTATTCTTAGGTAGGTTTTTGATTACCAATTCAATTTCATTGATGATAATTGGTCTGTTCAAATTTCTGCTTCTTCCTGGGTCAGACTTGAAAGGTTGTATTTTTCCAGAAAGTTGTCAATTTCTTCTAGGTTATCCAATTTGTTCACATATAATTTTTCATAGTGTTCTCTAACAATTCTTTGTATTTCTGTGGTGTTCATCATCAATTTTCCTTTCTTATTTCTGATTCTGTTTATGTGTGTAGACTCTTTGTTTTTCTTAATAAGTCTGGCTTGGGTTTATCTATTTTGTTTATTTTCTCAAAGAACCAGCTCCTGCTTTCATTGTTTCTTTATATTGTTTTATTATTCTCAATTTTATGTATTTTTGTTCTAACCCTTATTATGTCCCTCCTTCTACTGACTTTGGACCTCAGGTTTTCTTCTTTTTCTGGTTTCACTAATAGTGAGTTTAGACTGTTCATATGGGATTGTTCTTCTATCCTGAGGTAGGCCTGTATTGCAATATACTTTCCTCTTAGCACGGCCTTTGCTGTGTCCCACAGATTTTGCAGTGTAAATATTTGTCTGCATATATTGCTTGATTTCTGTTTTTATTTGGTCATTGATTTATTGATTATTTAGGTGGATGTTATTAAGCCTCCATATGTTTGTGGAATTTTTCATTTTCTATATGTAATTTATTTCTAGTTTCATACCTTTGTAATCTGAGAAGTTGGTTGGTACAATTTCAATCTTTTTGAACTTACTGAGGTTCTTTTAGCATCCTAGTGTATGATCTATTCTTTAAAATGTTCCATGTGCACTTGAGAAGAATGTGTATCCTGCCACTTATGGGTGGTGCATTCTGTAGATGTCTGTTAGGTCCATCTGTTCAAATGTGTTGTTCAGTGCCTCTGTCTCCTTACTTATTTTCTGTCTGGCTGATCTGTCCTTTGGAGTGAGTGGTGTGATGAACTCTCCTAGAATGAATGCATTGCATTCTATTTCCCACTTTAATTCTGTTAGTGTATTTTTCACATATGTAGGTGCTCCTGTGTTGGATGCATAAATATTTATAACAGTTATATCCTTTTGTTGGACTCACCCCTTTATCATTATGTAATGTTCTTTTTATCTTTTATTAGTTTCTTTGTCTTGTAGTCTATTTTTTCTGATACAAGTACTGCATCTCATGCTTTTTTCCCTATTAGTTGCATGAAATATCTTTTTCCATCCCTTCACTTTTAGTCTGTGTATGTCTTTGGGTTTGAAGTGAGTCTCTTGTAGGCAACATATAGATGGTTCTTGTTTTTTTATCCATTCAGTGATTCTGTGTCTTTTGATTGGTGCATTCAGATCATTTACATTTAGGGTGATTATTGATAGGTATGTTCTTATTGCCATTGCAGGCTTTAGATTTGTGGTTACCAAAGGTTCAAGGGTAACTCCTTACTATGTAACAATCTAATTAACTCACTTAGTATGCTACTACAAACACTATCTAAGGGTTCTTTGTTTCCCCTCCTTTTTCTTCCTCCTCCATTCTTTATATATTAAGTATCATATTCTGTACTCTTTGTCTATCCCTTGACTGACTTTAGGGATAGTTGATTTGATTTTGCATCTGCTTAATAATTAATTGTTCTACATTCTTTCCTGTGGTTTTATTTTCTCTAGTGACAGCTCTTTAGCCTTAGGAACACTTCCATCTATAGCAGTCCCTCCATAATACACTGTAGAGATGGTTTGTGGGAGTTAAACTCTCTCAGCTTTTGCTTATCTGGAAATTGTTTAATCTTTCCTTCAAACTTTAATGATAATCTTGCTGGATAGAGTGTTTTTAGTTCAAGGCCCTTCTGTTTCATTGCATTAAATATATTATGCCACTCCCTTCTGGCCTATAAGGTTTCTGTTGAGAAGTCTGATGATAGCCTGATGGTTTTTCCCTTGCATGTGATCTTTTTTCTTTCTCTGGCTGCTTTTAATACTCTGTCTTTGTCTTTGATCTTTGCCATTTTAATTATTATATGTCTTGGTGTTATCTTCCTTGGGTCCCTTGTGTTGGGAGATCTGTGCACCTCCATGGCCTGAGAGACTCTCTTTTTCCCCAGATTGGGGAAGTTTTCAGCAATGACCTCCTCAAAGACACTTTCTATTCCTTTTCCTCTCTCTTCTTCTGGTACCCCTATAATGCAGATATTGTTCCTTTTGGATTGGTCACACAGTTCTCTCAATATTCTTTCATTCCTAGAGATCCTTTTTTCTCTCTATGCCTCAGCTTCTTTGTATTCCTCTTCTCTAATTTCTATTCCATTTACCATCTCTTCTACTACATCTAATCTGCTTTTAAATCCCTCCATTGTATGATTCATTTTAGATACTGCATTTCTTACTGATTGAATTTCAGGCCTGAACTCTACCTGTGTTCTTGAATATTTTTCTGTACCTACATGACGATGTTTATAATTTTTCTTTTGAAAACTCTTTCAGGAAGATTGGTGAGTTCAGTTTCTGCTGTTTATGGGTATTTCATATTTGTGTGTGGCACCCTCTAGTGCCCAGAAGCTGTACTCTATGGAGCTTCTCAGCCTCTGGCACTATATCAGGGGTCGCAGGGGAGTGGTGCTGGTGCCTGGGGGGAAGAAAGAGCTGTTTCCTCCTTCCCCAATGCTATGCCTGTCTCCACTGCCAGAACCAGTGGCTGAGAACACAGGTGTTAGCCTCTGTGCTTTGAATTTGTAGCTGCCTTAGGTGGGACCTCCCTCTGGCCAGCCTGACACCAGGGCAAGGGCTGCTGGTTTGTGAGCTGATGCCAGCTAGGAAGAAGGTGCAACAGGCTGTACATCACATGGGGGGGCCTTAGTGCTGCATGGACATCCAGGGGGATGGAGCATCTAAAGTTCCTAACCTGATGGGCAGCATGCACCCAGACTATTTTTTCCACCTTTCATTTCTCCTGAGCAGCAAGTTCTGTGCAATCCTTGCCACTTTAGTAGCCCTCTTGCTGTTAGGAAGGCTCTCAGACTGCCTGCCTTTCTTTTGTCCCAGAGCAACTGGAGGTGTATCTCTGTTTTCCACAAGTGGCTGGAATCTCAGTCTCTCCAAGTATTCCACCTGCCTTAGCTTTCCAACCCCTCTTATCTGCAGAGCACCATGCAATATATGTTCATGCTCCCAGAGCAGATCTCCGGGGTTCAGTGCTCAGCAGTCCTAGGCTTCCACCCCCTCCCTGTTCTGTTTCTCTTCCTCCTGCCAGTGAGCTGGGTCCCACTGGATCATGGCTTTGGTTCGTTACCCTGTTCCTTGAAGTCTGTTCTTTTCTCTAGGTGTATGCAGTCTGGCACAGCCTACTTTCCTGTTGCTCTTTTAGGATTAGTTGTTTTGACTCTATTTTCATATTATATGTGGTTTTGGGAAGTGGCCTCTCTCTCACTTCTCAAACCGCCATCTTTAATCATGGGGTTGAGGGCCTGTTTACATAGAAAAAATGAGAAACACTTCTTAAGAAATACATGCTTGTTTCTTTCAACTATAAGTGGTGAAAGGAAAGCTATGTTTTGATCATTATTAAAGTTAAAAGCACTCATGAAGAATAAAGAAAAATGAATAGAAGAAAAGGAAAAACTAAGAGCTACAGCAGTATCAGCAACTATTAATGAAAACTTATTTTTGAAAACTTCCTTAGGATATAAAAGATCCAAAGAGACTATCCTGACACTTATTAAAATAGGAAGAAAGCAATGTGTGAAACAAATTCCAAGCCTGTGTGTAGACACAGAGCAAACTTAGGAAGTGATTGTATGAAATGTGAAATTTCAAGATAAAAGTACAAGGAAGTGTGTTATGAATATCTTAGCCACATGTGCTTACTTCTTTGGCTTCACCCCTGTCAGAGTTCTCATTTTATCTGCTACTCAGGAAACCTGCCTCAGGGAACAGGGTGGCTGAATACACTGTGTAAGGCCCTCTTAAATCCTGCCATGGTCTAATCTCCCAGTGGTTATGTGTGGTAGTGGTTGATGGATGTGGGTAGAGATTTGTGTATATATGCATGTTTGAGATTCAGTCTTGCCTACCGTGATGGTGGTGTAATTTAAGTAGAAGAATTTACACAGCTAGTTTTGAAAAGGCAATGCTCCTGGGTGGAGAAAGTGGATTTGCTTTGGAATTAATGAATGATGAATTTGTTGTGTGCTAATGATCCATTAGGTTCACTCTAAGAAGGGAATCTTCAGATAATCATTAAGAAACTCAACTTGCTAGACTTCCTTTCACTTTAATTGAGAAGGCTCATTTGAAGCATACCCCCTTACTGGGTCAAAGTGCACACAGTACACAGAGCACATATAAAAGCAATTAGACCTACTACCTTGGCCTTGATGGGGTCTGCCTCTTCCAGAATACATGATTAAATTCTGGTTTCAAAGGCAGACTGTAATTCAGTCACATAACTCTTTATCCTTGAAGTAGAGAGGTTTGTAAGATCTGTTTTCAGGGAGGCTGGGGAATAGGAAGAGTAATTTTCTATAAAAGAAGCAGTGCTTTCCCCCCACTGGACCCTAAGGCTTAACAATGAGATGTATATACTGGTACTTCACATTACTTTTTAAGAATCCTGGCATAATAATGGTCAATAAAATCTTTTACTTTTCTTATTCTTAATTGATCTAAAGTATATTTTAAGGTAATAATGGTAAGAATACACTGGTGATAATAGCATCTGCTAACAAAAAAGATTATAAAGAAGTATTATTAGGTGAAGAGAGGAATAATGATATAACCATACAAAGTACTCGATCGAAACCAGAAGACCAAAAAGTAGGAGGAAAAAGAAATCAGAAAAATGCAACAAACAAAAAAGTTACAAACATGATAGATAATAATCCAACTTTATCAATAATCACTTTAAGTCTGAATGGTCAAAGTGCACCAGTCACAGTATAGAGATTTTCAGAGTAGATTAAAAATAATAATAAGACCCAACTATATGTTATCTTCAAGAAATACACTTTAAAAACTCACATAGGTTAAAAGTAAAATGGTGGAGAAAGACATAGGATGTTGACATGTACCAAAAGAAAGAAGGAGTAACTATGTTAATTTCAGACAAATCAGACTTCAGAACACAGAATATTTTCAGGGTAAAAGAACATTATGATACAAGGTTCAATTTTCCAAGAAAACAACAATCCTAAATGTGTATGCACCTAATAAAACAACATCAAAATATAGAATGCAGAAACTGATAGAACTGAAAGGAGAAATGGACTAATCCATTGTTATAATTGAAATCTTCAATGCCTTTCTATCTGTAATGGATACCTCAAGAAAGCAGAAAATCATGATCTAGTTGGCTTGAATAGCATTATAAACAAACTTCATCTAGTTGCTATTTATAGAATTCGTATCCAAGAACAACAGAATACACATTCTTCTCAAACTCACATGGAACATTCCTGAGATAAGTCACATTCTGAACTAAAATACACACCTGAAGCATATTCGGGAATAGATATAATACAAAGTAACCAAGTATGTTCTCAGACCACAGTGGTAATTAAGTTAGAAATCAATAGCATAATGGCAACTGGAAAATTCCCAAATAATTGATTAAACAATGTATTTCACCATATCATATAGGTCAAAGAAGAAGTCCCAACAGAAATTTTTAAAATATATATTTGGAGGTAAGTGAAAATACAACTTATCAAAGCTTGTTGGATGTAGCAAAAGCTGTGCGTAGAGGGAAAAACATGTAGCATTGAATGGATACATTAGAATAGAAGAAAGATCTAATGTCAATTATATAAGCTTCCATTTTAGTACCTGTAGAAAAAAACAATATAAACCTAAAACAAGCAGAAGAAATTAAATAATAAAATTGGATCAGAAATTAATAAAATTGAAAAGAGAAAGGCCTTAGAGAATATTAATGAAACCAAAAGCTGTTTCTTTCAAAAAATCAATAAACCTCTAGTCAGGCTAACCCAGAAAAGAAGAATAAAGATACAAATTACTAATGCCAGAAACGAAAGAGGGGAAATAACAACTGATTCTATGGACACTGAGAGGATAATAAAGGACTGTTATAAACAATTCTCTGCCCACAAATTTGTTAACCTAGATGAAATGGGCCTATTCCTTAAAAGACACAATCTATAAAAACTCACACAAAGAGAAATAGAAAATCAAAATAGGCCTATATCTATTAAATAAATTGTATCAATACATACCTTAGAAAAAAGAAAGCACCAGGTTTAAATGGTTTCATTGGTGACCTAGTTTCCACAATCTCTTCCAAAAACAAACAAGAAAAAAAACACACTTCAATGTCATTGTAAAACTCAAATTTACATCTCTACCCAAGACAAATCCACTGAGTTGAGATTATATATATATATATATTATATATATATAAAAAAAATATATATATTATATATTATATATATATCCAATTGCCTACTTTACAGCTCTTCTTTCATGTCCCATAGGTATCTGAAATTTAATGTCCAAAAGACACATGTTAAAAATATTTCACCCCTCTAATCCATTCTCTTACAACCTATTGGATTATTCCAAATACTGTAATGTCAATTCTAGAAACCTAGGAATCATACTTGATCCTCTGTGTAAATAATTTCTACCTCAGATCTGTAGATGAGTCCTGCAAATGTTACCTCCATTATACATGCTAAATCCTTCTATCCCTACATCTTTATCTAGCTGAGACAATCACCATCACCCTGTTGGGCTTACTTCTGAGAGCCTGTATGGGTGCCTCTCCTCTCTCTCTTGTTCCTATTCTCTATACTGCAGTATACTCTCTATACTGCAACAAGAAGACTTGAAACAAATCAGACCTTGTCATACCTCTACTTATAATGATGCAGTAATGCTTCTCATTACACTTCTATCAAAATTCAGTATCTTACTGTGACCCTCAAAGTCCTCCATAATTTAGCTCCTGCCTCTCTTTGTCTCTTGTATTTCACTGGACTCCAGCCACATTGGTCTCTCAGATCCTGAACACACTAAGGCCTCTACACATTCTGTTTTCTTTGTACCAGAATATTCAACACAAACTTGATTCACTCTCTTCTCCATATGCGTCTTTTCATTCTTCAGATTTTAGCTTAAATGCAATTTGCCAGCATAGGTCTTCCCTGACCACCAGCTCTGATGATGTTTTTCATTCAGCAATTTATTATTGAATTCATAGAAATCACAAACTGTGTTTATTTTGCTTGTTTCCTTAGATTGTCTGTTTCCTCCAGTAAAATTTAAACTTCAGGAGAGGCAGAACAATATTGAACGTGCTCACCCACCACTGCATTTCCAGTCTCCAGCACATTAGATGATACATTTTAAGTGTGGATTTGTTGAATGAATTAATGTGGCCAGGAGATTATATATCAACATGATTTTAATTTTTAAGCATCAAAGAGAAACAAAAATATGTCCAGTTCAAAATTCCTTAATTCTTCAAGTATTTGTTTGGTATAGTATTTTACATCACCTTCATGGAAAAAGAAATCAGTGAATCATTAGCAAAAACTAGGAAAAGCTTAGATTTAAATTTGGCCAGAAATTTAGTTAGAAATTACTACTACCCTGAAAAACATAATTTATTCTACATCTGAGAGACTATATGGTGAAATATGACTAATGTTCATAAGGGAACTTTTCTGAGAAAGATCAGCAGTAGACATCTTCCTGGATCTTCCTTTCGTGTGAAGAGCATCTGTTCATTCCTCTTATTCATTTCATACTCTAAAGTTCTAGTTCTGGTGCCAGATCTTTGGCCATTGACTAGTCACATGATCTAGCCATGCCTTAGTAGCCATGTTACTTAACTGTTCTGATTCTTAGTTTTCTCATACATAAAATGAGATTAATAATAACATTCCCCATGTTATCTCCTTTCCATTATCTTCATTCCTTTTTATATTTAGTTCATTTACTTTTAGAAAATTATTTTATAAAAACTAATATGTGCTCATTATTTAAAATATCAAGCAGTACTAAAATAAAGAGAGCTAAAAATTGCATAAAATATCTGCCCTCAAATTACCTGTATAATCCCAAAATCACCTGTATAAGGTTAGTTCCTGTAAATCTCATTTCAGATCTGTCTATCTAGATAGATAGGTAGATAGGCAGATCAGTCAACTGAGGAAAGAAAAGAAAGGAGGAGAGGAGAGAAGAGAAAAGGGAATGAAGGAAGGAAAGAAGGAAGGAAGGAAGAAAGCAAGGAAGATCAGCAATAGATATCTTCTGCTGAAGAAAAGGAGGAGAGATAAAAATCAAAAGATAGGACGCAGTAATCCCTAGGAACTATAAAAGTACTAGTTCCAAAAAATCCTTATATTAATAATTTCATGCAAATATTAAAAATTTGGAGTCATTATGTTTCAGCCACAATATTCTGTTACTGTGTTACTGTTTGAATGGCTCCTGCTTTAAAAATAAGATTATTCTTACTCGTCTATCTTTCCTCCAACTACTTCCCAATTAGTTAGTCAAATAATTTTCCTTTCTCAAGTTTTAAAATACTGACTTTTGATTTTTTAATTAAAATTCTGGAAATTGTTTTGTTTTATTCTATACTTAAAAGCTTACTTCATTAGTTTTCATTACTGATAAGGAAAATATTCATCACAGCCGTCAAAGTCAGCAAACCATTTTTTCCCTCCGGTTGGCAGTCAGCAGAGCCCTCCCAGATACCTTCTCCCCTCCTCCTCAAGGCTCCCCTTTTGCCCTGCAGATGCTGAAATGGCACATATAAAAATAATATAAATTGCTCCCCTTGCTTGTGCTCAGGGCTCAGACCTTGGGAGATTACTCCCCTCTGAGCCCACCGGTATAAAATAAAACCTCAGCACTCCAAGACCTCCAAGTGCTGCTTGGTTCTTCTGTCAGTGATCCAGTCCAGGTTTTCCAGTTTTTCCTGTAACATTACTATGCAACAAACTAATACACATTCAGCAGCTAGAAACAACATACATTTACTGTTACATTTTCCATGGGTCAGGAGTCCAGGCATGGTTTCTCTGTCTCCTAAGCTCAGGCATTCACAAAACTGGAATCCAGAAGCTAACTGGCTGAACTCCTTCTGGAGCTTGTAGTCCTCTTCCAAGTTTACACAATTATTGGCAGGATTTAGTTACTTAAGATTGTAGGACCAAGAGCCCTATTTTCTTGTTATCTATTGGCTACCAGCCACTCCTCTCCATAGGAAGATTACAACATGTCTGGTTGCTTTGTTTCAGGCCACCTCTCTGGAACTCACATTCTTTAAAAGATCCTCCTGACAGGCCCACCCAGGTTAATTTCCCTTTTAATTAGCTTAAAGTCAGCTGGTTGATAACCTAATCAAGGAATTGATATCTGACCATGTTTATTAGACGCATCCACATTAAAGGAGAGGGGATTACATAAGGCATAGAAAGCAGGACACAAGAATCCAGGAGGACCGTGTTAGAGTTCTGCCCACTTTATTCATTTCAAATCTGTTTCTATTCCTGAGCAATTATTCGATTCACTTTTGATTACTTGGACTTTATCAATGAGAAGTTACTTTGAGAAAGATCATAGGAGCTACAGTCCCCAAGTTCCTTCTCTGAGAATATCTGCCCAATGTTACTTTTATTGTTAAGAGATAACTTAGATAGATATTTTTAGGTTATTTTTGCTGTCCCTAAGAATTTTATAGACCTTCCAAATGGTATTGAAAGTTGGGGAGAAATCAGAAATATTTATGATTTCCTGCTTCCCACCCATTACAGGAAACAGGAATTTTTTTTCCCCTCCCTAGATGTCTAAAAGAGTCTTCATTTCTCTGAATTCCATAGTTTATGCAAGATATATTCTAATATGTCTTAATTTGGGAGAAATTTCCCTCTTTTATGTCTCTTAATAGTTTTCCTCTTCCGTTAACTAGATTCTTTCCTTTGAGAAGCAATTGTCTTTTTATTAGGCCATCTTTGGCCTCCAAATTTCTCATCTCCCATAAAATCTCTTTACTTTTCTTCATTGTATTATTATCCTAAGCATTACTCCCAGGACAGGTACTCAATATTTCACTTCTTTATTTCCTGTCCTTACTGTTTCTAATTTATTTGAGCTGTAAATGTTGATACTGATGTTTTGAACTTGTTCTACTAGCTCTGAAATTTCCCTTTTAATTTTATTATTTTGTTTAGTGCCTTGTCTTTGACCTGTTGTTTTACTGATTTTGTATTAAGTCTTGTAGAGTTCAAAACATACTTGGAAAGTTTTCTTCCCTTCCTCAGACAATATATTTTCCTGATTGGGTACATCACATATCATGCATTGCTATATTCTGTTTTATCCACTGTTTTGTTATGTTTGTTTAGTTACTGGCTATTTTTTTAAAATAGCTGTTGGTAATAAGTGTATCTTTAATCTGAACATTGATTTTGTCTGACATAGTGAGGGTGAATTTTCCTTGACACCCTCACATTTTATCAAAACTACAGTTTAAGGACAAGATCTTCTTTTCTGTCCATTTATCTCAGAGATTGCAGTGTTGAAAAAAAAGAAGAGGACAGACGAACATAAATGCACATCCTCTAAGGAAACTGTTCTCTGTGTTGTCATGGAAATTCTTTTAAATTTAAAAAATAAAGAGCACAAGCCACACAACCAGGGGTAGTTCCTGCTCTAAAAGACTTTGGCTCTTGGGAAAAAGATCCAAATTTGTTTTTCTAAAGACCAATTTCAGTTATGCTGAGTTCCTACCTTCAAGGGTTTCATTTTTACTTTATGTCACCCAGCCTGTTCATACTTTCAGTCTGCGCTCTCCAAATTGGGACTTCAGAGAAATCCCAGGTTTTTGTCCGTTCAACTTCTATTCTCATTTATCCTTCTGGCATGAAGATTGCTAAAGCAGCAGAATTGGGAACTATTTTGATAGAATTTTTTATTTCTTTCTTTGGTCATCATTTTCCAAAGTTTCAGCATAAAATTTTACCACTTCTTATTTATTTATTATATATTAGGGAAGTTAAAATCTATTAAGATACTTCATTCAATCATCTTTTCCTGAAAGATTTATTAGTCTAGCTCTCTTCTTAAAAGCAGAATTAAGATAATAAAAACCAACTATCTAAATGTCACTGGTTAAAAAAATTTTTGATGCCCATACAGCCATAAGTATGAGTAAAAGGAAGCACTTATGTGTTGATATGAAAACATCTCCAGGATACAAAATTAGGTGGAAGAGGAAAAATAGAGAACAAAAGATACCAAAGGCTTTCTGCTTTTATCATCACATGGCATTCTCCTTGTATGTCTGTGTCTTCAGATGATATTTTCTTATAAGGGCACCAGTCATATTGGAGTAGAAGCCCACCATACTCAAGTATGACCTCCTCTTGACTAATTACATCTGCAATGACCTTTGAGCCAAATCAGATCACATACCGACATACTGAGGGTTAAGGCTTATTTTTAAGGTGGGGGAGGTAACACAATTCCAGCCATAATAGCAAGACTTCAAAATACTAGAAATATAATGATTCATCTCATACTTGAACAATTTTATTGGCAGAACACTGTCATATGTAAAATCTCTCAACCATATATTTGTGGTTCACCTAGCACTCCCTTTTAAAAGGTATCTATTAAAGGTGGATATTTAAAGGTATTGAAAAGATCTAAAATAAAGCTTATAAGATACTTATAAGGGATAAAAAAAAGATAATTCATACCATACTCATATAAAACAATGAGATTAAGAAAAAATTATTACTTCAAAGGCTCTTATATATACATTCCTAAAGCCATACTTTCTTCTTAAATAAAAGAACTAAGTGTCTTTCATAAAATGGTGTTTTTACATTTACATAAATTTCATTGTGCTGTGTATTCTCTTTGTTTCTTTTGCTTAAAACTGTTTTCTGCAAATTCAGCCTAATTGACGGATGTAGCTCCAGTTCATTTATTTTTCACTTCTCTGTGTATTCTACTATGTGAATACAACAAAATCCATTTATTCATTTGACTGTTGGAAGATTGAACGGTTGATTTCCAAACCTTTCTTTTTAAAACATTACTTCTTTAAATATTTGTACATATCTCCTAGTGCATATTGAATTAATGTCATATATTATGGAGTTAAGAAATTGCATAGGCATATGCATGCTTAATTTTACTAGGTTATTCCAACTTGTTTTCCAAAGCAGTTTTACCAGGGTATAATGATTTTGGTTGCTCTACATCATTACCATCACTTGGTATTTTCTAGCGTTTTAATATTTGCCCCTCTATTGAGCTCTAAGTGCTATTTCACTGTGGTCTTATTTGCGCTTATTGGCAATTTTAGTTTGCCCTTCTGTGAAGTGCATGCTGAAGTCTTTTGCCCATTTTCTGTTACATTATTTACTTTTTCTTATTGATTCCCTGACTATACCAGTCCTTTGTCAGGTATATTTGTTACAATATTTTCTTCTATTTGTGGATTTTCTTTTCATTCCATTCATGATACCTTTTAATTAAAAAATTCTTATTTTTAATGTCATTAACTTTATCAACCAATGCCTTATATGGTCTCTGTTCTGCATGTGTTTGTGCCTGTGTGTGTGTGTATTTAAGAAAATTCTCTTTACCTGGCATGGCTTAAAAAATACTCTCCTATATGGCTTTATAAAAATTTGTAGTTTGCTTTTCATATCTGGGTTCTTAAGAAAACTGGAATTGATTTTTGTAGCTGAAAAGATGTAGGATTCCAACTTCATTTTTATTCCATTTAGATAATAATGTGTCCTAACTTCATTAAATTAAAAATGTTTTCCACTCTTTGCATAAATCAGGTTGCTATTTCTTATAGATGTCTTTCTAAGTCCTCTTCTCATTTCACTATTCCTTCACCATTAAACCATGGTATTAATTACTGTAGTAAAAAAATAATTATTGAGAGGCAGAGCCAAGATGGCGGTGTGAGTAAAGCAGCAGAAATCTCCTCCCAAAACCACATATATCTATGAAAATATAACAAAGACAACTCTTCCTAGAATAGAGACCAGAGGACACAGGTAGGTCAAGTTAGGAGAACTGGAGAAGCAATCCAGAAGCATAATCCTCTGTCCCAGCAACAAAAAGCAGTCCCGTTGCTGGCTTACTGCTGAAGAAGCATTCATTCAGCACCTACTGGGTCTGGACACAACCAGGAATTTGTATCACCAAGATAAAGAGCCAGGTTTCCTGGGAGAGACCAAGGCCGAACAGGACATTGCCATTTGGACCTGCATTTTATGGAGGAGAGTGCAGTCCATTAGTTTAATCAAACAAAATAAAACAAAACAAAAAACTCTTGATCAGTCCATGTACACTATCTACAAGAGAGGCCCAGAGAAATTTATAGGCACAGACCAAAAGTCAAGGGATGGAAAGACATATTTCAGGCAAACAACAGCGAGAAGAAAGCAGGGGTTGCAGTACTAATATCAGACAAAATAGACTTCAAAACAAAGAAAGTAACAAGAGATAAAGAAGGACACTACATAATGATAAAGGGATCAGTCCAACAACAGGATATAACCATTCTAAATATATATGCACCTAACACAGGAGCACCAGCATATGTGAAACAAATACTAACAGAACTAAAGGGGGAAATAGACTGAAGTGCATTCATTTTAGGAGACTTCAACACACAACTCACCCCAAAGGATAGATACACCGGGCAGAAAATAAGTAAGGACACAGAGGTACTGAACAACACAGTAGAACAGATGGACCTAATAGACATCTATAGAACTTTACATCCAAAAGCAACAGGATATATATTCTTCTCAAGTGCACATGGATTATTCTCCAGAATAGACCACATATTAGCCCAGAAAAAGAGCATCAGTGAACTCCAAAATATTGAAATTCTACCAACCAATTTTTCAGACCACAAAGGTATAAAACTAGAAATAAATTGTACAAAGAAAACAAAAAGGCTCACGAACACATGGAGGCTTTACAACATGCTCCTAAATAATCAATGGATCAATAAACAAATTAAAATAGAGATCAAGGAATATATAGAAACAAATGACAACAACAGCAAAAGCCCCAACTTCTGTGGGACGCAGCAAAAGCAGTCTTAAGAGGAAAGTATATAGTGATCCAGGCACACTTGAAGAAAGAAGAACAATCCCAAATGAATAGTCTAATATCACAATTATCAAAACTGGAAAAAGAAGAATGACTGAGGCCTAAAGTCAGCAGAAGGAGGGACATAATAAAGATCAGCTAAGAAATAAACAAAATTGAGAAGAATAAAACAATACCAAAAATCAATGAAACCAAGAGCTGGTTCTTTGAGAAAAGAAACAAAATAGATAAGCCTCTAGCCAAACTTATTTAAGAGAAAAAGAGAATCAACAAAAATCAACAGAATCAAAAATGAGAATGGAAAAATCACAACAGACTCCACAGAAATACAAAGAATTTATTAAAGACTACTATGAAAACCTATATGCCAACAAGCTGGAAAACCTAGAAGAAATGGACAACTTCCTAGAAAAATACAACTTTCCAAGACTGACCAAGGAAGAAACACAAAAGTTAAACAAACCAATTATGAGCAAAGAAATTGAAACGGTAATCAAAAAACTACCCAAGAACAAAACCCCGGGGCCGGACGGATTTACCTAGGAATTTTATCGGACACACAGAGAAGATATAACACCCATTCTCCTTAAAGTTTTCCAAAAAATAGGAGAGGAGTGAATACTCCCAAAATCATTCTATGAAGCCAACATCACCCTAATACCAAAACCAGGCAAAGACCCCACCAAAAAAGAAAATTACAGACCAATATCCCTGATGAATGTAGATGCAAAAATACTCAATAAAATATTAGCAAACCGAATTCAAAAGTATATCAAAAGGATCATACACCATGACCAAGTGGGATTCAACCCAGGGATGCAAGGATGGTACAATATTCGAAAATCCATCAACATTATCCACCACATCAACAAAAAGAAAGACAAAAACCACATGATCATCTCCATAGATGCTGAAAAAGCATTTGACAAAATTCAACATCCATTCATGATAAAAAGTCTCAGCAAAATGGGAATAGAGGGCAAGTACCTCAACATTATAAAGGCAATATATGATAAACCCACAGCCAACATTATACTGAACACCAAGAAACTGAAAGCTTTTACTCTGAGATCTGGAACTAGACAGGGATGCCCACTCTCCCGATTGTTATTTGACATAATACTGGAGGTCCTAGCCATGGCAATCAGACAAAACAAAGAAATACAAGGAATCCAGATTGGTAAAGAAGAAGTTAAACTGTCACTATTTGCAGATGACATGATATTGTACATAAAAAACCCTAAAGACTCCACTCCAAAACTACTAGAACTGATATCGGAATACAGCAAAGTAGCAGGATACAAAATTAACACACAGAAATCTGTAGCTTTCCTATACACTAACAATGAACCAAAGAAAGAGAAATCAGGAAAACAATTCCATTCACAATTGCCTCCAAAAGAATAAAATACCTAGGAATAAAACAAACCAAAGAAGTGAAAGACCAATACCCTGAAAACTACAAGTCACTCTTAAGAGAAATTAAAGGGGACACTACCAAATGGAAACTCATCCCATGCTCATGGCTTGGAAGAATTAATATCATCAAAATGGCGATCCTGCCCAAAGCAATATATACATTTCATGCAATCCCTATCAAATTACCAGCAACATTCTTCAATGAACTGGAACAAATAATTCAAAAATTCATATGGAAACACCAAAGACCCTGAATAGCCAAAGCAATCCTGAGAAAGAAGAATAAAGTAGGGGGGATCTCACTCCCCAACTTCAAGCTCTACTACAAAGCCATAGTAATCAAGACAATTTGGTACTGGCACAAGAACAGAGCCAAAGAGCAGTGGAACAG
This sequence comes from Manis pentadactyla, assembly GCF_030020395.1. NCBI lineage: Eukaryota > Metazoa > Chordata > Mammalia > Pholidota > Manidae > Manis > Manis pentadactyla. Next base: position 68,895,161 of record NC_080030.1, on the reverse strand, counting down.
ACTAGAGAATCCAGACATTAACCCAAACATATATGGTCAATTAATATTTGGTAAAGGAGCCATGGACATACAATGGGGAAATGTCAGTCTCTTCAACAGATGGTGCTGGCAAAACTGGACAGCTACATGTAGGAGAATGAAACTGGACCATTGTCTAACCCCAAACACAAAAGTAAATTCAAAATGGATCAAAGACCTGAATGTAAGTCATGAAACAATAAAACTCTTAGAAAAAAACATAGGCAAAAACATATTAGACATAAACATGAGTGACCTCTTCTTGAACATATCTCCCCGGGAAAGGAAAACAACAGCTAAAATGAACAAATGGGAATATATTAAGCTGAAAAGCTTCTGTACAGCCAAAGACACCATCAATAGAACAAAAAGGAACCCTTCAGTATGGGAGAATATATTTGAAAATGACAGATCCTATAAAGTCTTGATGTCCAAAGTATATAAAGAGCTCACCCACCTCAACAAACAAAAAGCAAACAATCCACTTAGAAAATGGGCAAAGGAACTGAACAGACAGTTCTCCAAAAAAGAAATACAGATGGCCAACAGACAAATGAAAAGATGCTCCACATAGCTAATTATCAGAGAAATGCAAATTAAAACTACAATGAGATATCACTTCACACCAGTAAGGATGGCTACCATCCAAAAGACAAAGAACAACAAATGTTGGTGAGGCTGTGGAGAAAGGGGAACCCTCCTTCACTGCTGGTGGGAATGTAAATTAGTTCAACCATTGTGGAAAGCAGTATGGAGGTTCCTCAAAATGCTCAAAATAAACTTACCATTTGACCCAGGAATTCCACTCCTAGGAATTTACCCTAAGAATGCGGGACTCAAGTTTGAAAAAGACCGATGCACCCCTATGTTTATCGCAGCACTATTTACAATAGCCAAGAATTGGAAGCAACCTAAGTGTCCATCAGTAGATGAATGGATAAAGAAGATGTGGTACATATACACAATGGAATATTACTCAGCCATAAGAAGAAAACAAATCCTACCATTTGCAACAACATGGATGGAGCTAGAGGGTATTATGCTCAGTGAAATAAGCCAGGCAGAGAAAGACAAGTACTAAATGATTTCACTCATCTGTGGAGTATAAGAACAAAGGAAAAACTGAAGGAACAAAACAGCAGCAGAATCACAGAACCCAAGAATGGACAAACAGGTACCAAAGGGAAAGGGACTGGGGAGGATGGGTTGGTAGGGAGGGATAAGGGGGGGAAGACGAAAGGGGGTATTAAGATTAGTGTGCATAAAGGTAGGGGTGGGAGAAAGGGGAGGGCTGTACAGCACAGAGAAGACAAATAGTGGTTCTACAGCATTCTGCTGTGCTGATGGACAGTGACTGTAAAGGGGTTTATTGGGGGGACCTGGTATAGGTGAAAGCCTAGTAAACATAATATTCTTCATGTAATTGCAGATTAATGATTTAAAAAAAAAAAAGCAGTTCCTGTGTGGTGACCTCCAATAAGTTCTTCACAATGGTATAAAGGGCATATCAATGGTGTGGGCAAAGGGTCTGTTTGTGTTTATACAGAGGATCAAAGCCTAATTTGGCTACCCAGAAAATGAACTAAGATACGATATGAAGGAGAAGTTCCAACATCAACATACTCTGGAAGAGTTATTCCAGAAGATGATCATCAAAAAACATCAACAAAGATCCTGGCGCTGTTGCAGTTGTAGCTGCATTCATCCCACTGGATCCTGGAGTTGTCATTGGCATGAAGAAGGAGATATCTAAGCTGGCCTGTGCATACAGTAAAATAACAAATTTGACTGGATCTATACTGTTGGAACTCAACCAAGAATTAGGAGAAGTGCAAGTTGCAGTGCTCCAAAATCTTGAGACTACAGACTATCTACTGTTAAAAGAACATATGGGATGTGAACAGTTCCCAGGAATGTGTTGCTTTAAATTGTCTGATTTTTCTCAAACTATTCAAATTCAGTTAGACAATATCCATCATATCATTGATAAGTTTTCACAAATGCTTAGGGTGCCTAACTGGTTTTCTTGGTTTCACTGGAGATGGCTGGTAATTGTAAGTCTGCTTTGGTTATATAACTGTCTTCCTATTATGTTTATGTGGGTGCGCAATTTAATTAGTAGTTTAAAATCTATACATGCTTAAGTTACTCTACAAGAAGATATGTCAAAGAAATAACCAATCTTCCTATGTTTTCTTCCAACTGCTACTTCTATAGCTTTACTTCTTCCTTCCTAATTACAACCCTTAAATAGAACTTGTGCCTCATATCGAATTTACCGAGTATCATAATTCTTCCAAGTGGTAAAGATAACTCAAGGCAAATATTGGGCATAAAACCCACAGGGCATAAATCTGCAAAGATGTAAAAAGTCAACCTTTTCAAACAATATTGCTTCTCTCTCACTTACCAACTTTACATTTCCCTGTATGGCCCCGGAAGATGACTGGTTAGCCAGAGACGGGTAAGATTCCTCAAGGGAGGAACAACCTAAGACAGACACAGTCGCAGGGGGCCATCAGGTGAGATTTTGGGGATCAACAGAGGTGAAGCTTAGAACCTCACCCCCCCTGTTTTGAGAGAAATCTTCTGCATCCGTGGATGTTTTGTTGCCCTTGTCTAGCTTGGATTAATACTTAGTCTATAGACACACACCTGATCATCTACATTTGCCCTCTTACAGCACTAAACTATGTTTTCTACCTTAATCTTACATCTACCTACCACTTCAGCATTTTATTTAAAATAATAATAATAATAATAAGTGAGAAATGTGGGATTCACATATAAATCAAGTATAGAAATCAAACGAATATTCATATTTGACCTGACTGTTTATAGTTCATAATGCGTGATCAAAACCGAAAGTTTCTGTGATGACTGCCCTTATACTGTTCACCATGTAAGAACTTATTCGCTATGTAGGAATTTGTTCACCATGTAAGAACTTGTTTGTTGTGGTTCAGAAGATCGGAGACTGATGAGAATTAGGCTTGGGGTTGATTAATGATTGTGCATCGAGTCCCTCTACAGAATTTTATTGTTGTTAACTGTTGACAACCATTTGATCAATAAATATGAGAGATGCCCTCTCAAAAAAAAAAATTTTGGTGGGATGTTTGAGAGCTGGTGCTGTTGATGAAAAATCCTGATGGATTGATGGGCTACAGTTCAATTTCTAAAACCTTCTTGAAGAAAAATAAAGAGTACTGGTTAAAGAAATAAACAAACAAATTCTGATAAATCTGTCCACTCACTATGGGCAGGTAGAACTGAAAAACCCCTACTCCTCACAGGCAATAGGGCCGTGTTTACAATCTAAGCAGCCATTTTTGTCCAGCAAGGCAGTATCTTTCTTGTCTCATTAAATAAAGTTATTTGAAGCATCAGCTTGATAGTTCTGTTCGTATTCAGTTTGGGTTTTATAGTTGTGTAATGGTTACAAGCCTATGGAGATTACTTTGCATCTCGTTAAGTGATTGTGCACGTTAAGGTGGTTGTGTCCAAGACTAGGTAGGCATCCAAACTGCTGAGAAAAAGAAAAAAGTTTGAGGGCTGGATGTGGTTTGTGGTGAAGAGATTCTCCCATTTCTGTTTTGTTAGACTGGAACTAGGACATGTACTCTTAAGGGATCTCCAAGTTCTCTTTGAAATCCATGAAATTGGTGCTTTTGCTTCAGTTGTAATATTTTTCAAAGAAATTAATATGATGCATATCAATGGCATGTAACCATGCTCCCACTATTCTTTTTTTGCTATGTACTTAAAAGAATATACACTTTGTTTAATGATATTTTAATAAAAATAATGTAAGGCATTAAAAAATAAAAAAATAAAAAAAATAATTATTGATATTTGAAAAGGTAAGTATCCCCACTTTGTCCTACTTCCTGAGAATTGGTTATTTTTTACCTTTGCTCATCAAAAGAAATTTTCAAGTAAGTCTGTTAATTTACACACTTACACACTTATATACACTTGTTTAGTAGCCTGTTAAGATTTTTTTTTTGAGAGGGCATCTCTCATATTTATTGATCAAATGGTTGTTAACAACAATAAAATTCTGTATAGGAGACTCAATGCACAATCATTAATCAACCCCAAACCTAATTCTCAACAGTCTCCAATCTTCTGAAGCATAATGAACAAGTTCTTACATGGTGAACAAATTCTTACATAGTGAATAAGTTCTTACATGGTGAACAGTACAAGGGCAGCCATCACAGAAACCTTCGGTTTTGATCACACATTATGAACTATAAACAATCAGGTCAAATATGAATATTCGTTTGATTTCTATACTTGATTTATATGTGAATCCCACATTTCTCACTTATTATTATTATTATTATTACTATTATTATTATTATTATTTTTAATAAAATGCTGAAGTGGTAGGTAGATGTAAGATTAAGGTAGAAACATAGTTTAGTGCTGTAAGAGGGCAAATGTAGATGATCAGGTGTGTGTCTATAGACTAAGTATTAATCCAAGCTAGACAAGGGCAACAAAACATCCACGGATGCAGAAGATTTCTCTCAGAACAGGGGGGGTGAGGTTCTAAGCCTCACCTCTGTTGATCCCCAATTTCTCACCTGATGGCTCCCCTGCGACTGTGCCTGTCTTAGGTTGTTCCTCCCTTGAGGAATCTTACCCGTCTCTGGCTAACCAGTCATCTTCCGGGGCCATACAGGGAAATGTGAAGTTGGTAAGTGAGAGAGAAGCCTTATTGTTTGAAAAGGTTAGCTTTTTACTTCTTTGCAGATTTATGCCCTGTGGCTTCTATGCCCAGCATTTGTCTTGAGGTATCTTTACCACTTGGAAGAATTATGATACTCGGTAATTTCGATGTGAGGCACGAATTCTACTTAAGGGTTGTAATTAGGAAGGAAGAAGAAAAGCTATATAAGTAGCAGATGGAAGAAAACATAGGAATATTGGTTATTTCTTTGACATATCTTCTTGTAGAGTAACTTAAGCATGTATAGGTTTTAAACTATTAATTAAATTGCGCACCCACATTAACATAATAGGAATACAGTTACATAACCAAAGCATATCTGTAATTACCAACCATCTCCAGTGAAACCAAGAAAACCAGTTAGGCACCTTAGGCATTTGTGAAACTTTATCTATGATATGATGGATATTGTCCAACTGAACTTGAACAGTCTGAGAGAAATCAGACAAGTTAAAACAACCCATTCCTGGGAACTGTTCACATCCCATATGTTCTTTTAACATTAGATAGTCTGTAGTTGTGAGATTTTGGAGCACTACAACTTGCACTTCTCCTAATTCTTGGTGGAGTTCCGACAGTATAGATCCAGTCAAATTTGTTGTTTTACTGTATGCACAGGCCAGCTTAGATATCTCCTTCTTCATTCCAATGGCAAGTCCAGGAACTGGTGGGATGAATGCAGCTACAACTGCAACAGCGCCAGGATCTTTGTTGAAGTTTTTTGATGAGCCTGTTAAGATTTTTATTAGAATTGCTTGAATCTATTAACATAATACTGTGACTTCTAATAAATGAAAATGATATCTCCAATATTTGGTACTTTTTCATATTTTCAAAACATTCTTTTTTCTAATCCATAAAAGGTATGTATAACTTCTCTTAAATTATTCCCAGATACTTACATTGTTTGTATTTTTATTATTATTACTTGTTTTCTCATGTATAGGAATGCGTTTGACTTACAATGAAATTTTTATCCAAAAACTTTCTAAATTCTCTGATTAAAGTAGTTGACTGTATTCATCTTGTCTTTTTTTATCAATTACTGAGAATGGCCAGTTAAAATCTATCAAATTTAAAATTCATATGCTTTACAAATTCTTTCTATCCATGAGCATGGGCTAGAATTCCATTTATTTGTGTCTTCTTTAATTTCTCTCATGAGTGTCTTATAATTTCCAGAGTATAGGTCTTTCACCTCATTGATTAAGTTTATTCCTAAGTATTTGTCCTTTGTGATATAATTGTAAATGTAAATATTTTCCTTATTTCTCTTTCTGATAGTTCATTGTTAGTATATAGGAATATATACACAGAGTTCTGTGCATTAATTTTGTATCCTGCAACTTTGCTAAATCTAGTAATTAGTTCTAATTTTTTTGGTGGAGTCTTTAGGGTTTTCTGTATATAATATCATTTCATCTGCAAATAGTGGCAGTTTAACTTCTTCCTCACCATTTGGATGCCTTTGATATCTTCATCTTCTTGATTGCAATGGCTAGGCCCTCCAGTACTATGCTGAATAAAAGTGGTGACAGTGGATATCCTTATCTTGTACCTGATCTTAAAGGAAAAGCTTTCAGCTTTTTGCTATCATGTATGATGTTAGCTGTGGGTTTGTCATATATGGCCTTTATTATGTTGAGGTACATACCCTCTGTACCCATTTTATTGACAGTTTTTATCATGAATTGATGTTGAATTGTGTCAAATTATTTTTCAGCAAGTTTTGTAACAATCATGTGGTTTTATCCTTTTTGTTGACATGGTGTATCACGTTAATTCATTTGTGAATATTGTACCATCCTTGCATACCTGGAATAAATCCCACTTGTTCATGATGGACGATCCATTTTATGTATTTTTGAATTTGGTTTGCTAACAATGTTCATCAGGGATATTGGTCTAAAAATTTCTTTTTTTGTAGTGTCTTTGGTTTTTGTATTAGAATGAGACTGGCCTCACAGAATGGTTTTGGAAGTATTCTCTCCTTTTTTACCTTTTGGAATACTTTAAGAATGATGGTTATTAGCTCTTCTTTAAATGTTTGATAGAATTCAGCTTTGAATCCATCTGATCCTGGAATTTTCTTTGTTGGGAGTTTTTGACTACCAATTCTATTTAATTGCTGGTATTGGGTCTGTTGAGATTTTTTTCTTTCTTCCTGAGTCAGTGTTGGAAGGTTATATTTTTCTAGGACATTTTCCATTTTTTCTAGGTTTTCCAATTTATTGGCATATAATTTTTCATAGTATTTTCTAACAATGCTTTGTATTTCTTGTGACTATTCCTTGTTCATTTCTGATTTTATTTCTATACTATCTTTTTGTTGTTGTTGTTAAGTTTGGCTAGGGGTTTGTCTATTTTGCTTATCTGCTCAAAGAGCCAGCTCTTGGTTTCATTGATGTTTTTCTATTATTTTATTCTTCTCTATTTTATTTATTTCTGCTCCAATTATTATGTCTCTTCTTCCACTAACTTTGGGTTTCTCTTGCTCCTTTCCTAGTTTCTTTAATTGTGAGTTTAAACAGTTTATTTGGGATTTTTCTTGTTTCTTGAAGCAGGCCTCTACTGCTATGTACTTCCCTCTTATAACTGCTTTTGTAGCACCTCACATATTTTGGACTGTTGAATTTTCATTTTCCTGTGTCTCCATGTGTTTCTTGATTTCTGTTTTAATTTGCTTATTGATCCATTGATTATTTAGAAACATGTTGTTTAGCCTCCTTGTATTTGTAGGCTTTTTTGTTCTTTTTGTGTAATTTATTTCTAGTTTCATACAATTATGGCCTGAGAAGTTGCTTGATACAATTTCAATCTTTTTGAAATTTACTGAAGCTCCTTTTGTGGCTTAGTATGTGATCTATTTTGGAGAACATCCCATGAGCACTTGAGAAAAATGTTTGTCCTGCTGCATTTGGGTGGAATGTTCTGTAGATATCTGTTAAGTCTATATGAACCAATTTATTGTTCAGTGTCTTTGTTTTCTTATTTGTTTTTCTGTCTGTTTGATCAGTTGATGAGAGTGATGTATTAAAGTCTCCTAAAATTAATGTGTTGCAATCTATTTCCCCTTCTAATTATTTTAGTATTTGTTTTACATATTTTATTCCTCTTATGTTGGGTGCATAGATATTTATGTTTATATCCTCTTGTTGGACTGACCACTTTATCATTATGTAATGTCCTTCTTTGTCTCTTGTTACTTTCTCTGTTTTGAAATCTATTTCTTCTGATATAAGTACTGCTACTCCTGCTTTTTTTTCTCCCTATTATTCGCATGAAATATCTGTTCCCATCCCTTTACTTTCAGTCTGTGCATGTCTTTGGGTCTGACATGAGTCAGATATAAATGGGTCTTGTTTCCTTATCCATTCTACCACTCTATGGCTTTTGATTGATGCATTCAGTCCATTTACATTTAAGGTTATTTTTGATAGGTATGTACTTATTACCATTTCATTAATTGTTTTCTGGTTGTTTTTTTAATAGATCCTTGCTATTCCTTTCTTTCCCTCTTATACTCTTCTCTTGTTATTTGATGGTTTCCTTTAGTGTTGTGATTGGATTTCTCTTTTTTAACTTCTTGTGTATCTGTTATAGGCTTTAGGTTTGTAGTTACCATAAGGTTCAAGGATAGCTTCCTAACTATGTAACAGTTGATATTGTCAATAATTGCTCTATTCAAACACAATCTAAAAGCACTTCTTTATTATTCTTCCTCCTCTATACTTTATATATTAGAATTCATAATCTCCATTTTTTTTTTTTGGTATCCCTTGACTGGTTTTGTATATAGTTGGTTTCACTACTTTTGTTTTGTTTTGATTTCATACTTGCTTGGTAAGTAATTGGTCTACTACCTTTTCTGTGGGTTTATTTTCACAGGTGGAAACTATTTAGGCTTAGGAACATTTCTATTTTCAGAAGTCTCTTTAACATATCCTGTAATGCTGGTTAGTGGTGGTGAATTCCCTCAGCCTTTGTTTATCTGGGAAAAGTTAAATATCTCCTTCAAATTTGAGTGACAGTCTTGTGTGATAAAGGATTCTTGGTTGAAGGTCCTTCTGTCTCAATACATCAAACATTTCATGTCCCTCCCTTCTGCCATGTAAAGTTTCTGTTGAGAAATCTTCTGATAGCTTGATGGGGTTTCCCTTATAAGTAATCATTTTTCTCTCTCTGGCTGCTTTCAATATACTCTCCTTATCCTTAATCTTTGCCATTTTAATTATTATATATCTTGGTGTTATCTTCCTGGATTCCTTTTGTTACGGACTCTCTGTGCTTCCATGACCTGAGTGTCTATTTCCTTTCCCAGATGGGGAAATTTTAAACAATTATTCCCTCAGACTTTCTATCACTTTGTGTCTCTCTTCTCTTTCTGGGACTCCTATTATGTGAGTATTTTTTCATTTGGAGTTGTCACACCACTCTCTTAGCATTTCCAGAATCTTAGAGATTCTTATTTCTCTGTTTCCCAGCTTCATTCTTTTCCTTTTCTTTAATTTCCATCTTATTGATTGTCTCCTCTACTTGCAGCAATCTATTTTCAATTCCCTCCACTGTATATTTGATTTCAGTTACTGTATTCTTCAGTTCTGGGTGGCTATTTTTCAACTCCTCTGTCTCTTTGTTGAAGTCCTCTCTGAGATCATTACTACTTTTCCACAGTTCAGTGAGCATATTTATGATTGTTATTTTGATATTTTTGTCAAGAAGATTGGTGATCCCCACTTTATTTGTACTTCTTTCTGGTATCTTATCCTGTGCTTTTTTTTTGGAATATATTCCTCCCCTCCTTATTTTGTCAGGGTTTCTGTGTTTCACCCTATTAGATGGATCCACTACACTTCCTGGTCTAGAGAGTAATGGCTTTATAAAGAAGTCATCCTGTGGTGCCCAGAAACTCAAGACTCTTTACTCACCTGTGCCTAGTTCTCCACTGTGGTGAAAAACCAGTTGCTATTGGTGGGCATTAGACAGGGCTGCCTTTCTGTCTGTCTGTCGGCAGTGGTCTCGGTCTGCCATGAACAGCAGTTTGATTCAGCTGGCCCTTCGTGATCAGAGCATTGGTGCTTCTGCTGGGATTATTGTAGGTGAGACTGCCCTCTGCCTGCCCTGCAGTGCTGGTAAGGCTGCTGGGTTAATAGGGTTCATGGGGTGGTTATGTGTCTCTGGGGAAGAAATGCTGTGGTAGTGGGACATCACACAAAGACCAGGAGTCTCACAGACATATGGTGGCCACAAGTTGTGTGGTACCAGGGCACAGAGGCACAAAGCAGTGGTGAGTCATGTGGGCCTGCAGCATTCAACACAGGGCTGGACCACCCATTAGGAGGAATGAGCGCTTGGAGCTGGCATCTACAGGCACTTCTCTAATTGGGCTGAGACAAGACCAGAAAAGCTTGGAAAGCCTCCCTCTGCCTGTGAGATAGCAAAGTATGATGCTGCTGGGTGAGTGGGCAGGCACGCCTGAGGTGTGCAGGGAAGTGCCTCAGGGCTTAGCTGCCAGCAAGGTTAGTAAGTGTTTGGGGCTACCAAGATTGCCTGACCTGTTCGGCCAAGGGAGGTTCGGAAGAAGTGTTGTCTACCTGCTCTTTGTCCTGTGGAGAGTGTTCCATCCAACTCTTGCCCCTCTGGCTCCCCTCCTGCTGCTGGAACCTCTGTTTGGGGTCTCAGTGGGATGAATGGAGTGCACCTGTCCTCCACAAACAGCTGGAGTCTCAGCCTCCCAGAGTGCTCCAACTTTCCCTGGTGTCTAGTCCCACTAATCACAAGAAGCCAATGCAATGTGGACTTGTGTTCTCAGGACAGATCTCCAGGCTTAGGTGTGCAGAGTTCCGGAGCACCTATCCCCTCTTGGCTCTATTCCTCTTCCTCCTGCCTGTGGCCTGGGATGGGGGACGGGCTGGAGTCTCTCTACTAAATTTACCCTTCTCTGTGTGGGTGGTCCATTCTGCAGTCTTCAGGTCATTTTGAAGTTTAGTTGTATTTCCTGTATTTGCCTCCTTGGTGAGTGTATGGAAAGAGGCTTCTACATTGCCTTCTTACTCCATCATCTTTTTTCTGGTAATATCACAAACTCCCTCTTAAGTACATATTCCTAAGACTAAAGATAACAAATTTTCCTAGGAAGAAAAATTCAGTGATAGATAAAATACTTTAAATGAGTGGCCTGTTCAACTTGGATAGATTAAGAATATTTTTTCTAATTGAGAAAGTGAATTCCTTTACTCAGTCAAAAGTCAGAATCTGTTACCAATTTAACACTTCAGAAACATGGCTTCTCACCCAAGTAAATGAGCAATATATTGCATGTATTTCATTAATTCATTAAAAAAATATTGCTCATCTTTTATGCTAGTCATAGATTTAAATGCTGAGGGCATAGTAGTGAGAAAATCAAAGATTCCTAGCCATGTGACACTTATACTCTAATGGAAAGACAGACACATTTTTAAATGATGCAAATATCTATGTAATGATAAATCATAAAAGGAGTTATGAAGGAAAGATTCATGGCGCTATAAGATATAGGTGAAATTGGCAAAATAACTATGCTAAGCCATAGGAGACAGTTTCTACTTCCTATTAAACCATCTCTCATAAAATAAAGTTATTATGATATAAGGAAGGCTAATGAGCATATGGAAAGATCTGCATGGAGAAGAGACAATGACCCTGAACCATACCCTTTGGTGAGTTCCAACAAACAGCCAGCCCTAAATTGTCATTCACATGCATAAGCAATCTGTAAAAGTAAATCACACAGTCCCCTCTTTCTCCAGTGTCGGGGTTCAGGGAGGTCTACTTAGAAAATTTCCTTCTGAAAAGGGAGCAGGAGTCATGGAGGTGAAAAGACCTCTGGAAAAAAGGTAACTTAGAGTTATGACCTATCTGCAAGCTATAATATTTTAGCTGGGCAAAGGACTGGATTATGTGCAAGTCTGATGAACATTACTTAAGAAATGCTTTGAGTTAGGAAACAATGGAAAATCAAATATAAAAGTGACTAATGGTAGATAGACATAAATCAAAAGAAAATTTTATAATCCATTCTATTTTTTTACATCTAACTATGTTCACTTATAAATATCATGTTAATTTTTAAACTACAAAAGGTAATTTTTTTAAGGATCCAGGAAAGGCATATGAAATCAATAAACTCTTTATCTTTTCCTGCTTTTTCTTTGACTAAAAGGAGTAAAATGAGGAGTCTTCTTAGTTTCTGTGAAATACTTATATTAAGTTTAGGCTTATGAGTTCTGACACTCAAATACTCCTGCACACACTTAAATATTCAGTTTTAACCTATTGATTATGAATTATACTCACACTGATCTGAGCATATCTTGAGTAAATATTCTGATATAAAGGGGAGCTGGAAGATGAGTGAAACATCATCATTATATTTGGCTCTGCCTGTAACTTAGAAACAAATGAATGCTGAAGTGTTTTCCTGTCCAAGTATTGCCCTCCTACCCAGCACTAGTCAAGACATGATGGAAAACAGTGATACAGTATTAAGGCTCAGAGAAAATGCTGACATGTGGTGGATTAAAGAGCAGAATTAGTCAGACCTTATAATTTTCCAACAGCTTCAGCAACTGCTTCTCTTTCATTCTCCAGTAAGCTGAATTTAGCATGAATTTTATCCTTTTCAACACTGTTCAAATATATTCATAACCTACCAGTTCTCTTATAGAAAGCCCAAGCCCTCTCTAAACCCTTACTGAGTTCTCCAACATCAGTAAGAAATTATGATTTCTTGAGTTTAGTACTACACAGTTGTTCATGCTCTCCCCCCTTTTAATGTATCCTATTGGGTATTAATAGTGTTCAGATTTATTTTTTATAATTTAGAGCTTGCCTTATGAAATATTAAAATGCTTATTAATGTTTGGAATAGTGGCAGAGGCACTAATACATATTGCAAGCAGCACACTTCTGTTCTTCAACCACATACTGATTAGCCACACATATAAAAATGCCTCAGTTAAATTTTCTCTTCATTGTTCAGAAGGCAAATAGAAAAGGATACATAGAAACACATTTAGGGACCTTTATGATTTTAAGCTACTGTTTATTTGAAACTGTAGCAATTGACTCAAATTGGTCAGGTAATACTTATGAACACATATTATGTATAATGACTTGAAAAGGTTTCTTACCTTCTTGCTGGTAGAAAATAGTGAATTCCCATGCATTAGCAATAAAATAAAAATAAAAACCATACACTGTCAAATTATGAATCACCATTATCAGTCACCATTACCAGGTGCAGAATTTTCCCTCCAAGAATGTTAATGAATTCAAGTTGATTCACTCCCCCTTCTGATTGACACCTGTTAAGTTGCATGTTCAAAATAACTTAAAAAAATCTAAAAATTATATAGATGGACCATTTGCCCTTGGTACAGTACTATACATACGCAGTGATAGGCTTAGTTGATTTCACTAATTAAAAGGTAAAATTATTTTATAAGTCATACATTATAGTGTGTGATATTAATATTTCTGCAAACAGAAATTTACTAAATGCTAATTTTTGCCTTGTGACACCAGTTGCCAATATAAGGGTGCCAATATAGTGGTTAACATCAAGCAAGATTAAGAACACATTTAATGAATATTAAAAATTTATTTTGATTCACTGTTAATTTGTCAGCATGAAATTTGTAGGAAATAAAGCTTTATAGGACTTTTGCAAATCAAAATAGATGGTTTTGACCTATTTGCCATTTGATCTTTTGCTGGAATAGAATACAGGCAGCAGTGAAAAATTAAGCACATGGCAAAATTACTGGAATTTCTGACATTGTTATTGCACCAATTTCACAAACAATTTCAATTTAATGAATTAATCACAGATAAGTAATTCTGTCCTGTACATTAATATGGCTAAGAACCAATTGTTTATTTCTCCTCTAGGTGACATCCTTCTTTCCATTGTGAGAGTGCATCTTGTCTCTCCTGGTATTAGTGAGCAACACTGGGAAACTGTTTCATCCAAATGAGCTACAGTTTCCCAATGTGATAGAAATAATAACACAGAAATAGCAACACCTATCTCAAAGGAAGCAGTAAGGCAATTTACATAAATCTCTGTTACAATGTAATCCCTTAAGAAGTGTTCGTTTTTACTGTCCTATTAAACATAAAAGCAATAATTTCTGACGTGATTATAGTCAACATTCTCACTGATCAAAAATTTAAACGGAAAGTTTAGAAAGTTTGTAAATTATGAAAGGAGGAATAGAAAATGAGGCATCGTAAGTGGTAATTGGATGAGTACTTCCCATGTTCCCTAGAGCACAAGTCTGTCATTCTGAAGGCTTTATGTTTTTGCTTCTTTTTATTGTAAAATTTACTTATACTGCAGTTAGATGTTGTTGGATTTTAATTGGAGCACATAGACTAAAGTCAATATTTTTAAGAAGTATTTGAATCGACAAGACATCTTTGTCTCATCATTTTTACTATATATACATAAATCATGTTCTTGACTGTGGGAAGGTGGAGTCTTGAGTGAAAGCACACAGGATACAAGGTATTGCAAACACTTGGATAACTGAGTTCAAGCCCATTGGCAGGAATATTAACAGGAAGTCATTGTCAATACTGACCAAGGCCTGGCATTAGCTTTCATTATTGTTAGTGGAATATCACAATACTAATTATGGAATAAGATAATTCAAGAAACTAAGAAATTTTTGTTTACCCCTTGGGACTGATGATTAAATTTTTATTGTTGTGAAATCTGTGAATAATAGATATGTTATGAACCTTTGACCCAGAGGATTAATACACACTAGATTTTTTATCATTTGTTTGCTGTTTTCTCTTAATCCCTGAGGTTTTCATAGTAACCAAAAGTTAAATAAGATCAAGAAATAGGAAACCTCCCTCTCCTTTTTTTCTTCCTCTCCTCCTGAACATTAAAGAAGCACCATTCCTCATTATAAATAAGTAAATTAAAAACAAGATGACAGAATTCATAATTAATAAAGAAGATATGTGAATATGCTTTGTTAATTTAATATTTATTGAGATGATTTTTTAAGCTGTATAACTGAATACTAAACTTACCATCAGAAATATCTTCTAAAGGACTTTATTGGTCTTGTGCACTATTCAGTTAATGTATGATGTTTCTCTTTATTTTTCCATATAAAAGTATGTAACTTTAGAATACTGAGCCTTCTGAATTTACTTTTTATTTAGATCTAGTCCTTCTTTATTGTGCTAAACTTATTAAAATTTTTACTATCTACTGTGGAATGTTTTTTAATATACAGCAGTATTTATTAACCTTTGGGAGAATCACTGACCACTCTCAAGAAACTAATGAAAGCCATTTCCAGAAAAATGCATATATTTAAATGCACAAACATATACAGAGAAACACATACTTTCCTACAAAGTTAAGGGCTCATACATTTCCTGAATTCCATCCATTGACCTGTTAGGACCATAAATGAAGAAACTCACATCATCAGTTATTTGAACCTGAGGCTACATAATGTTCATGCTTTTGAGAATTCCAGGGTTTTGAATTAAAAGACATGACTTCTCTCCAAATTCCACTCCTCATTTAACCCTGGTATCCTCAAATATAAAATAAAAATAAGTGGTATCCATGGTTCGTTCCGACCTTAAAATTCTCTGTCTAGGCAATAAGTTTCTTTAAGAAAAAAAACCCTGTGTTTGAGAATTACAAAAGAAAATCAGTTACAGAATATGAGAAACATTTTATGATTTTTATAGGTTATTAATAAAAGGAACCTTAAATTTAAAATGTACCATCTGAATCTTGCTGAGATACATGACTTTATAGCTTTTTGCAATCTCTTATATTGAGGAAAACAGAAGTGAATTTGTGAGAGTCATATTTGCATATAATGATATAATATTTTATTTTTAAGGGGTAGTTTAATGACATTAAATAAGTAATTGAGTATGGCTGAATTAAACATTGAGATAAATTCAGTTTTATAACTTATCATTTGAAATACATGCCAGATTGTTTACAAGGTATTGACTGTAATACTCATGCAGCTTTCCTTTTACAAAAGGAAAAATATGTACTATAATCGAAAACCTTAACAGCCTTTGGTTGACTTAACTTAACTTTGAAGTTTGAAAAGTAAAGTGAACAGACTTCTACTTCAAAATGTCTTAATACACATGACATCCATCACTGAATTCAAAGCAATTTTTTTGAACACATGTGTTAGAACATTAAATGAGAAGTAGAATCTAATTCTCTCTCCCTAAAAATTAGGGGGAACCTAGAGCAGCAAAGAAAACTGGAGATGTATTCCACTTTTAAAAAATATCAAGAAATTCCTGTGAGACAAAAGACATAGAGGACCAACTGAAGTGAGGATTAATTCAAAACTCCCATCCTATAAGAGAATATCCTGCCCAGAAATAGGTGGAACATACTGTCAAAGAATCTAGCAGATGAAACTTAACAATGCATAACCAGAAGCAAGGGTGAGCAGTGAGCTTGTTGGAGGAACTTATTAGTGCCATAATAATTGTATAAAATATTCTTGAATAAAAATATCGTGAATAAAGGGAGTGGGAGGAAACATTTGGATGTGAGATGTTTCTGGCATAGATTGTGGTGATGGTTTCAGGGATATTTACTTAGTAGGTCAAAACTCATAAAAATGTATTCATTAAATATATAAAGCTTTCTGTATGTCAAACATACTTGAATAAACTGGTTAAAAAATTTAAGTCCCTAGGATGAATGGAGAGTAGGAGACAATTATCTGATGGCCTACATGAGATACCAAATTCTGTTTTAAGATTAAGCATCTATAACCATATTGGAAGCTAATTAGATTAAATTATGTGACCTCACTGTATTGCTGAAAGACAGTTGATACAGATTATACAAAATACATTTTATAAATACTGAATATATTTTAATAAATCAACTATAATTTCAGAATCTGTAATAAATTACCATGATTTATATTAATTACCATCAAAGATAAATTTATTTAGAACATAAACTTGCCATATAAATTAAGTTCACTAATAAACTTAAATTTTAATAATGTTTACATTATTCTCACACAAATGTAGAAAATTTTTCATTTAAAAATTGGCATTGAAGACTCTATTTGAAAAATACTCTGTTAACATCTCATTGCTTATGTAGTTGAAAACATGTATTTCTTTGTTTTAAAAAATTTCTATAGTGAAGTTTTTCACTAATCCAAACTGACTCTTCAACTGCCCTTCCCACCCTTGTGATGGTAATTCAAATAGGTGACATTTTAATGCTATGGCATTCTCCATTTCCAGTTAAAAGTGGTACTAGACAAACCAAATTCAAAATAAAGCAGAGGTTGTAAAACTAAATTTAAAAAATATATATTGTGACAGCATTTTTTCTGACACACACATGACATCAAGACATCATTAGCAATAGAGGCAGCATCATTTCAAACTCAGGCAAACATGGTTAACATCAACAAGAAGTACATTAGCTCCCTGTGTTAACTGCTACCAACTTAAATTCTAGAGCAGATGATCTCTGTTTCCCCAACTAGTTAAATTTCTAAAGCATAATAGTATAAATAAAATAACTGAATTTTATACTCTCTATAGGTCTCTGGACCTGTTAGATTTATACTGAGATCCACGTCAATCTAAGGGAAAGCTTTCAACTCAAACTTTCCTTTCAGCCAAATCTGAGAATGTGTAAATTTTCAGATCTTTCTCTTTAAAAATGTGAACAAGTCTGCATGTCCACAAAAGATTTTTTGGCCAAATAAGGGCCTGTATTGTGAGATGTCTCTCTCTCTCTAAAATAGGTAAATGGTGGAAAAGAGGAAAATGGGGAGATATATTTTTTCTATTAAGTGTTTTCAAAAAATTTAAGATGGCATTACCTCTGTGAAATTAGGCCAGCAGTTATAAAGAGAGAATACATTGAGATGAGTAAAGATAGTGTGAAGATGAAAAAATGACAACTAATTTTCAAATTGTATCAGAGATAATATAAAGAATATTGAAGACTCAAGAAGATAAAAATGGTCAAGTAAGGCACAAAATATATTCTCAAAACTCAAAATAAAATAATAAAGAAATCAAAATAATAAGAAAAATGGAAATTGGAGGCAGATCCAATCCACTTGAATCACACACACACACACAAAATAAGAATGCAGATTCAAAATCAGTGAGCCTGGATGTTCATCCCATGAGGATTACCAAAAATTAGAGCTGTCGAGTAGAATAGCATGTCAGACCCTAAGAGTCATTTCATATGAAGACCATTTCAGTGGAACTGAAGTCTACATTTTACATTAAAGTGCTTACCAGAGGTGGGGATAGGTTCAGATTTTCAAGACAACTGAACAGGTACCAAGAAAAAACAAGATCCAAATCAGAGTTGATAACAACTAAGAGAACTCAGTCTCAGAGGATGGACTCTACAAAGTATTAACATAACTGGGAAATGTGAACATCTGAAAAATATCTATGGTTGATGGTGTGTTTGGCTAGACAGTTATAATGAGTGTGAAATAATTTGATTAGATTAAGAAGAAGAATTAAGGATGTAAAAGATTGTAAAAGAATTTCTAAAAATTATAAAATGCTAAGATAGCTGTACAACAACACCAAATGAAAAAATATATTCACAAAAATAGGGGTCCCAGAAGAAGAGAGACACAAATTGAAAGTTTATTAGAAGAAATAACAGCTGAAAACTTCCCCAATCTGTGAAAGGAAATAGATATCCAGGTCCTAGAGGCACAGAGAGTCCTTAACAAGATGAACCCTAGAAGGATAACACCAAGACACACAGTAATTAAAATGGCAAAGATTAAAGATAAAGAGAGACTCTTAAAAGCAGCAAGTTATATACAAGGGAAAGTAACAGCAAGAGAAAAGCAGACAATTACCCATAAGGGAAACTCCATAAGGCTATCAGCATATTTCTTAAGCAGAAATTTTACAGGCCAGAAGAGAGTAACATGAAATATTCAACATACTGAAAGGGAAAAACCTACAACTAAGAATTATCTACCCAGAATGGTTATCATTCAGAATTGAAGGAGAGATTAAAAGTTTCCCAGATAAATGAAAGCTGAAATAATTCACCACAAAACCAGCCTTAGAGGATATGTTAAAGGGGCTTGTTTGCATAGAAATGTCTTAAGTCCAACTTTTTCATCAGTGAAAATAAGCCTACAGTAAATGTAGTAGACTAATTATTTACAAAGCAAATATGAAGTTAAATTAACAAAAGTAGTAAAATCAACTATGAACAAAATCAATCAAGGGATATATAAATGATGTAGATTATTATGTCATATAATGAGAAAGAGGAGGAAGAATAAAAACATAGTACTTTAAATGTGTATGAATTCAAGTGACCATCAACTTAACATAGACTGTTATATATTTAGAAAACTATATATGAACATTATAGTAACTACAAAACTAGAGCCTATAATAGATACACAAAAATAAAAGGGACTACAAGCAAAACAATAAAGAAAACCATCATCACAAGATAATGAGAAGAAAAAAGAAACACAGATAGACTACAAAAACAAACAGAAAGCAATTAATAAAATGGCAATAAACACATACTTATCAATAATTACCTTAAATGTTAATGGACTAAAAACACCAATCAAAAGATATAACATGGCTGAATGGATAAAAAAATAAAAACCATCTATATGCTGCCTGTAAGAGACTAATTTCAGACCTAAAGATGTACAGAGATTGCAAGTGAAGGGATGGAAAAAAGGTATTTCAAGCAAATAAAAGGGAAAAATGCAGGAGTAGCAATAGTCATACTAGAAAAAATAATTTCAAAACAAAGTAACAAGAAACAAAAGAGGACATTGCATAATTGCATAATGATAAAGGGGTCAGTCCAACAAGAGGATATAACAATTGAAACTATCTATGTACCCACTCTAAGAGCACCTAAATATATAAAGAAAATACTAACAAACCTAAAGAGAGAAATAGACAGCAACAATATTAGGGGATTTTAAGCACACACACCCCAATTACATCAATGGATAGATCATCCAGACAGAAAGTGAATAAGAAAACAGAGGGACTGCACAACATATTAGATTAGGGGGATTTAATAGATATATACAGAACATTACACCCAAAAGCAGCAAAATACACAATTTTCTCAAGTTTACATGGAATGCTCTCCAAACTAGATCACATGTTAGGACACAAAAAGAGCCTCAATAAATTCAAGAATATTGAAATCGTATCAAGCATCTTTTCATACCACAGTGGCATGAAACTAGAAATCAATTACATCAAGAAAACCAAACAAACAAGTAACAAACCCCACAAACACATAGAGGCTAGCAACATGCTTCAAAATAAGCAATAGGTCAATGATCAAATTAGAAATAAAATAATACATAGAGAAAATTAAAATAAACACAATGGTCCAAATTATGTACATGCAGCAAAAGGAGTTCTAAGAGGAAAGTACATAGCAATACACACATACCTCAAGAAACAAGAACAATCCCAAATAAACAAGCTAACCAAAGAACTAAAGGAACTATAAAAAGAACAAACAAAGCCTAAAGATAGTAGAAAGAGGGACATAATAAAGATCAGAGCAGAAATAAATAAAATAAGAAGAAATAAAACAATAGAAAAAAATTAATGAAACCAAGAGCTGGTTCTTCAAGAAGATAAACAAAATAATAGACCACTAGCCAGACTTGTCGAGGAAAAAAAGGACACACAATAACAAAAGTCAGAAACAAAAAAGGAATAGTCACAACTGACACCATGGAAATACAAAGAATTATTACAAGATTCTATGAAAAATGATATTTGATATATTGGACAACATAGAAGAAATGGAAAAATTCCTAGAAATATACAATCTTCCAAGTTTGACTCAGAATGAAAGAAAATGTGAGCAGACCAATTACCAGTAATGAAATTGAAGAGGTAATAAAAAAACTCCCAACAAACAAAAGGGCAAGATCAGATGGCTTTACAGCTGAATTCTACTAAACATTAAAAGAAGAGTTAATACCTATCTTTCTTAAAGCATTCCAAAATGTAGAAGAGGAGAGAATACTCCAAACTTATTCTACAAGGCCAAAAATCACTCTAGTACAAAAACCAGACAAAGACAATACAAAAAAGAAAACTAGAGACCAATATCCCCAATTAACATAGATGCAAAATTCTCAACAAATTATTGGCAAACTGAATTCAAAAATACAAGAAAAATATCATCTATCACAATTAAGCATGATTTATTCAAGGAATGCAAGGATGGTATAATATTCATAAATCAGGTGGTATTATATACCACATTACCAAAAGGAATGATAAAAACTATATGATCATCTCAATAGACACTGAAAAAGCATTTGACACAATTCAACAATATTCGTGATAAAAATTCTCAACAAAACAGGTATGGAGGGAATTATACCACAACATAATAAAGGCCATATATGACAAGCTCATAGCTAACATCATATATAATGGTGAAAATTTTAAAGCTTTTCCTCTAAGATCAGCAACAAGAATGCCCACTCTCATCACTTTTATTCAACAAAGATCTGAAAGTCCTAGATATGGCAATCAGATAAGATAAAGAGATAAAAGGCATCCAAACTGGTAAAGAAGTAAAATTGTCACTATTAGCAAATGACATGATACTATATATAGAGAGCCCTAAAGGTTCCACCAAACAACTATTAGAACTAATAAATGGATTTGTCAAAGCCACAGGGTACAAATCAATATACAGAAATTCATTGTTTTCCTACATACTAAAAATGAACTAGCAGAAGGAGAAATCAAGAAAACAATTTTGCTTACAATTGCATCAAAAACTATGAAATAATGGAATAAGCCTAACCAAGGAGGTCAAAGAGCTGTACTCTGAAAAATATCAGATGCTGATGACAGAAATTGAAGAAGACACAAACAAATGGAAAGCTATCTGATGTTCATGGATAAGAAGAATTAATATTGTCAACATTGCCATCCTGCCCAAAGCAATTTGGACATATTGAACACCAATGGCATTTTTTAATGAAGTAGAGAAAATGTTCCTAAAATTCATATGGAACCACCAAAGATCCCAAATATCCAGAGCAATCGTGAGAAAGAACAAACTGGGGTTATCATGTTCCCTGAATTCAAAGTATAGTACAAAGCTACAATGATTAAAACAGTGTGATGCTTGCATAATAACAGATCCATAGAACCATGGAACAGAATAAAGAGCCCAGAAATACACCCACTCATATGAATTAATATGAATTAATATATGAAAAAGGAG
The DNA here is from genome assembly GCF_030020395.1 of Manis pentadactyla. Classification (NCBI taxonomy): domain Eukaryota; kingdom Metazoa; phylum Chordata; class Mammalia; order Pholidota; family Manidae; genus Manis; species Manis pentadactyla. The sequence goes on along the minus strand of NC_080030.1, from coordinate 68,873,064 downwards.
CAATGAATATACAATGAGGAAAAGACCATCTCCCCAACAAATGGTATTGGGAAAACTGTACACTACATGCAAGAGAATGAAAATGAATTACTCCTTAACACCATACACAAGTAAACTTGAAATGTATTAAAGACCTAAATATAAGACATAAAACCATAAATCTCTTAAAAGAAAACAGGTAAAAAATATCTTGAAAATAAGCATGAGAAAAATTTTTTTTCAGCTATTTGTCCCTGGGCAAGAGAAACAAAAGCAAAAATAAACAAATGGCACTATGTCAAACTAAAAACTTCTGTACAGCATAGGAAACCCATAAAAAAGTGAAAAGGCAGCTTACCACATGAAAGAATATATTTGTAAATGATATATGCAATTAGGGGCTAACATCCAAACTATATAAAGAACTCACAACATAAAAACAAAGAAACAATCCAATGAAAAATGGGAAAAGGATATGAACAGACATTTTTCCAGTGAAGACATACAGATGGCCAACATGAACATGAAAAGATGTTCTATATAACTAATAATCAGGGAAATGAAAATCAAAGCCAAAATGAGATATCACCTCACACCATTACCAGACAAAAAAATAACAAGTTTTGGCAAGGATGTGAAGAAAGGGAACCCTCCAACACTGTTAGTGTGAATGTAAATTGGTGCAGTTACTGTGGAAAGCAATATGAAGGTTCCTCAAAAACTAAAAACAGAAATATCATATTACACAGTTATTCTACCTCTGTAGTTTACCTAAAGAAAACAAAATCTCAGAGAGGGGGGAAAAAGATGGTGGTGTGAGAAGTGAGGCAGAAGTCTCCTCCCAAAACCACATATAACATGAAAATAGAGCAAATACAACCAATCCAGAAAGAGTGACCAGAAGGAAGACTGCAGCAGATGGCTTACATCTGGGGAAAAGAGAACCTCACAGAAAAGAGTAAAGTAGCACAGCCAAAATCCAGCAGGACACAAGCCCTCCTCCCACGTCAGCTCAGCGGCAACAGGAAGAGAAATGAAGTGGGAAGGGAGTAGAAGCACAGGACTGCTAAAATCCCAGCCCTGAATACATACTCCAGGAACACAAACCCACATTGTATGATGTACTGGAGATTAGAGGGGTTGGAAAACAGGCACAGGTGAAATACTTGGGGAGACTGAGATTCCAGCCACTTGTGGAGAACAGATACCCATAACAGCTGCTCTGGGACAAAAGAAAGGCTGGCACTTTGAAAGACTTCCCAATAGGGAAAAGGCTGTTAAAGGTGCAAGGATTACACATAGTTTGCTGCTTAGGAGAAAGGACAAGTGAACAAAATCGTCCTGGCACACTCGGCCAAGCAGATTGTAAAATTTCAGGAGCTTCAGGCACTCCATCCCCTAGCTGGCACCATAGCTCTGAGGCCCACAGTTGTTATACAAAGCCTGCCACTCCTTCTTTCCAGCCAGCACCTGAATGCCAACCTGCTGTCCCAACCATCATGCCAGGTGAGCTGGAGGGCAGTGCGCTTATGGCAGCTACAGGGACATAAGGCAGAGTTGGCTCCCAGGGCTATGGATCACAGGTACAGGCAGTGGAGTAAGGCACTGCAGCCAGGGAGCATGAAAGAACTCTGTACTCCCAGCAAGCACCAGTGCCACTAGACTACAACCCCCGCCATTGCTCCAGGGGTTAGGAAGCTCCAGAGAGTAGAGCTCCTGGGCATTATAGGGTGCTGCCTACACAATGGTATCATTCATATTATTCAGTGGAAATGAAACATCAAAAGAAACTTCCTCAATCCAAAATCCTTCAAACACTAGAAAGAGGGCTCAGTGAAACTGTAATCAACAACCCTCTTAATAAATATTTAACAATAGAAATCATAACCATGATGATGCAGCTACAGAAAAATATTCAAGATCTCAAGGACAACTTTAAGGCAGAGTTAGAAACTTTGAAAAATGCAGTACCTGAAATGGAACATACAATGGAGGGATTTAAAAGCAGACTAGAAGAGGTAGAGGAGATGAAAAATGGAATACAAATTCAAGAACAGGAATACAAAGAAGGTGAAACAGAGAAAAAAAGGATCTCAAGAAATAAAAGAAAAATAAGACAATACTGAGACAAACCCAGATGGAACAATATTTGTATTATAGGGGTACCAGAAGAATAAGAAAGAGAAAAAGAGATAGAAAGTGTCTTTGAGGAGGTAATTGCTGAAAACTTCCCCAATCTGGGGAAAGGGAAGGAGATAATTACACAAGCCATGGAGGTGCACAAATCTCCCAACACATGGGACCCAAGGAAGACAACACCAAGACATACAATAATTAAAATGGCAAAGATAAGGACAGGACAGAGTATTAAAGGCAGCCAGAGAGAGAGAAAATGTCACATAAAAAGGAAAATCCACCAGGCTATCATCAGACTTCTCAGCAGAAACCTTACAGGCCAGAAGGGAGTGGCATGGTATACTTAATGCAATGAAACAGAAGGGCCTTGAACCAAGAATACTGGCAAGATTATCATTTAAATTTGAAGCAGGGTTTAAGCAATTTCCAGATAAACAAAAGTTGAGAGAATTTACCTCCCACAAACCATCTCTACAGTGTATTTTAAAGGGACTGCTCTAGATGGAAGTGATCTTAAGGCTAAATAGCTGTCAACAGAGAAAACAAAACCACAGTAAAGGAAGTAGAACAGTTAATTATTAAGAAAATACAAATTAAATCAGCTACCCAAAAGTCAGTCAAGGGATACCCAAAGAGTATAGAATATGATACTTAACATAAAGTGGAGGAGGAAGACAAAGAAGGGATAGAAAAAAGAACCTTTAGATTGTGTTTGTAATAGTGCAATAAGCAAGTTAAGTTAGACTATTAAATAGTAAAGAAGCTGCCATTGAACCTTTGGTAAACATAAATCTAAAGCCTTCAATGGCAAAAAGTACATACCTATCAATAATCACCCTAAATGTTAAAGGACTGAATACACCAATCAAAAGACACAGAGTTACTGAATGGATTTAAAAGAAGGCCCATCTATATGCTACCTATGAGAGACTCATTTCATATGCAAAGACATACGCAAACTAAAAGTGAAGGGATGGAAAAAGATATTTCATGCAAAAAAGTAGGGAGAAAAAAAGCAGGAGTTGTAGTTCTTGTATCAGATAAAATGGACTTCAAAACAAAGAAAGTAGCAAGAGAAAAAGGACATTATACAATGATAAAAGGGTCAGACCTACAAGAGGATATAAACACTGTAAATATATATGAACCCAACACAGAATCACCCAAATATGTGTAAGAAATACTAACAGAATTAAAAGGGGAAATAGAATGCAATGCATTTATTTTAGGAGACTTAAATACATCACTCGCTCCAAAGGAAAGATCAACCAGACAGAAAATAAGTAAGGAGACAGAGACAGAGCACAACACATTAAAAAAAGATAAACCTAACGAACATCTACAGAACACTCCATCCAAGAGCAACAGTATACACATTCTTCTCAAGTGCAAATGGAACAATTTCAAGAATAGACCATATACTAGGCCACAAAAAGAGCCTCAGTAAATTCAAAAAGATTGAAATAGTACCAACTAGCTTCTCAGACCACAAAGGTATGAAACTAGAAATCAATTGTGCAAAGAAAACAAAACTGCCCACAAACACATGGAGGCTTAACAACATACTACTAAATAAACAATGGATCAATGACCAAATAAAAACAGAGATCAAGCAATATATTGAGACAAATGAAAACAACAGCTCAACACCCCAACTTACATGGGGCACAGTGAAGAGAGTTTTAAGAGAAAGTATGTAACAATACAGGTCCATATCAAGAAAGAAAAATCCCAAAAGAAAGGACTAAACTCACAATTAATGAAACTAGAAAAGGAAGAACAAAAGAGGCTCAAAGCCAGTAGAAGGAGGGATATAATAAAGATCAGATAAAAAATAAATAATATTGAGAAGAGTAAAACAATAGAAAGAATTCATAAAACCAGGAGCTGGTTCTTTGAAAAAATAAACAGAATAGATAAATTCCTAGCCAGACTTATCAAGAAAAAAAGGAGTCTATACACATTGACAGAATCAGAAATGAGAAAGGAAAAATCACTATGGACACCACAGAAATACAAAGAATTATTAGAGAATACTATGAAAAATTATATGCTAACAAATTGGATAACCTAGAAGAAATGGAAAACTTTCTAGAAAAATAAAACCTTCCAAGACTGACCCAGGTAGAAAAAGAAAATCTGAATGGATCAACTACCAGCAATGAAATTTAATTGGTAATCAAAATACTATCTAAAAACAAACCCCCTAAACAGCTTCACCTCTGAATTTTATCAAACATGTACAAAAAACTTAATACTCATCCTCCTTAAAGTTTTACAAAAAGTAGAAGAGGAGGGAATACTTCCAAACTCATTCTATGAAACCACCATCACTCTAATACCAAAACCAGACAACACCACCAAAAAAGAAAATTACAGAACAATATTCCTGGTGAACATAGATGCAAACATACTCAACAAAATATTAGAAAACTGAATTAAAACATACATCAAGAGGATCATATATCATGATCAAGAAGGATTTATTCAAGGGATGAAAGGATGGTACAATATTTGAAAATGTATCAACATCATACACCACATCAACAAAAAGATGGACAAAAATCACATGATCATTTCAATAGATGCTGAAAAATCACTTGACAAAATTTGACATCCATTCATGATAAAAACTCTCAACAAAATGGGTTTAGAGGACAAAAAACTCAACATAATAAAGGCCATATGTGACAAACCCATGGCCAACATCATACTTAACAACGAGAAGCTGAAAGCTTTTCCCCTAAGATCTGGAACAAGACAAGGATGCCCACTCTCCCTGCTTTTATTCAACATAGAATTGGAGGTCCTAGCCATGGTAATCAGACAAAACAAATAAATAAAAGGCATCCAGATTCATAAGGAAGAAGTTAAACTGTCACTGTTTGCAGACAACATGACATTGCACATAAAAAATCTTGAAGAATCCACTCCATAACTACTAGAACCAATAACTGAATTCAGCAAAGTTGCAGGATACAAAGTTAACACACAGAAATCTGTTGCATTCCTATACAGTAAAAAGAACTACCAGAAAGAGAAATCAAGGAAAACAAACATTTACAATTGCATCTAAAATAATAAAATACAAAGGAATAAACCTAACCAAGAAAGTGAAAGACTTATACCCAGAAAAATACAAGACACTCATGAATGAAATTAAAGAAGACACCAATAAATGGAAATACATCCCATGTTCATGGATAGGAAGAATTAATATTGTCAAAGTGACCATTCTGCCTAAAGCAATCTACAGATTCAATGCAATCCCTATCAAAACACCAACAGCATTCTTCAATGAACTAGAACAAATAGTTGTAAAATTCATATGGAACCACAAAAAAACCCTGAATAGCCAAAGCAAGGCAAAGCCACAGTAATCAAGATAATTTGGTACTAGCACAATAACAGACCCATAGGTCAATCAAACAGAGTAGAGAGTCCAGATATAAATTCACACACATATATGGCCAATTAATATATGATAAAGGAGGCATGGATATACAGTGGGGAAATGACAGCCTCTTTAACAACTGGTGTTGGCAAAACTGTACAGTTAACATGTAAGAGAATGAAAATAGATTACTGTCTAACTCCATACACAATAGTAAACTCAAAATGGATCAAAGACCTGAATGTACGTCATGAAACCATAAAACTCAAAGAAGGAAACATAGGCAAAACTTTCTTTAATATAAACATGAGCAACTATTTCTGAACACATCTCCTCAGGCAATGGAAACAAAAGAAAAAATGAACAAGTGGGACCACTTCAAACTAAAAAACTTCTGTACAACAAAGGACACCATCAACAGGACAAAAAGGCATCCTACAATATGGGAGAATATATTTGTAAATGACATATCTGATAAGAAGTTAATATCCAAAGTATATGCAGAACTCACATGCCTCAACACCCAGATAGCAAATAACTTGATTAAAAAGTGGATGGAGAATATGAAAAGATACTTCTCCAAGAAGAAATTCATATGGCTGAGAGGCACATGAAAAGATGCTTGACATCCCTAATAATCAGGGAAATGCAAACTAAAACGACAATGATATATAACCTCACTCCAGTTAAGATGGCCAACATCCAAAATAGAAGGATCAACAAATGCTGGTGAAAATGTGGAGAAAGGGAAACCCTCTTTCACTGTTGGTGGGAATGTAAATTAATTCAGCCATTGTGGAAAGTAATATGGAGGTTCCTCCAAAAACTAAAAGTAGAAATACTGTTAGACTCAGGAATTCAACTCCTAGGAATTTACACGAAGAAAACAAGGTCCCAGATTCAAAAGGATAGATGCACCCCTATGTTTATTGCAGCACTATTTACAATAGCCAAGATATGGAAGCAACCTAAGTGTCTGTCAATAGATGAATGGATAGAGAAGATGTGGTACATATGCACAATGGAATATTACTCAGCCATAAGAAGAAAACAAATCTCACCATTTGCAACAACATGGATGGATCTAGAGGGTACTATGCTTAGTGAAATAAGCCAGGTGGAGAAAGACAAGTAACAAATGATTTCACTGAGTTATGGAGTGTAACAAAGCAAAACTGAAGGAATAAAACAACAACAGACTCACAGACTCTAAGAAGGGACTAGTGGTTACCAAAGTTTTGGAGTGGGAGTTGGTCAGTGGGGAGGGAGTGGAGGGGGACTAAGGGATATTACTATCAGCACACATGATGTGGGTAGTCACAGGGAAGGCAATATAGCACAGAGAAGACAGTAGTGTCTCTATAGCATCTTACTATACTGATGGACAGTGACTGCAATGGTGTTTGTGGGGGGGACCTGATAATATGGGTGAATGTAGTAACCACAATGTTGCTCACGTGAAACCTTCAAAAGATTGTATATCTATGATACCTTAATAAAAACAAAAGAAAATGGAGGCGGAGCCAAGATGGCAGTGTGAGTAGGACAGTGGGAATCTCCTCCCAAAACCATATATATTTTTGAAAATTCAACAAATACAACTATCCCTAAAAGAGAGACCAGAAGACACAGGACAACAGCCAGACTACATCCACAACTGCAAGAACCCAGCGCCTGGTGAAAGGGGTAAGATACAAGCTACAGCCCGGCGGGACCCAAGGCCCCTCACTCCAGCTCTCGGCGGGAGGAGAGGAGTCGGAGTGGGGAGGGAGAGGGAGCCCAGGACTGCTAATCACCCAGCCCTAGCCATCCGGACCACAGCGCACACACAGAGCATGCATGGGGTGCTGGAAACTGGAAAGCAGGACAGTAAGACCTGTAAGCAGGTCCAGCAGCTGGCAACTCTGGGATAAAGAAAAGTGAGTGCTTTTTGAAAGTCTTAAAGGGACAAGGACCCCACAACTGGACGGAAGCATCGCAGGTCACACTCAAGCAGCTAGAAATTCCAGGGAACTCCAGGTGCACTAACCCCCTGGGCAACAGCTCTGAGACCGCTCACAGAGGTAAACAGCTAAACAGCCCCCCGTCCATTACCTCTCCAGGGCCCCACCATAGCAGAGCAGCAGCCTGAGGCGGGCCATGCCCACAGCAAGGGACTTCCTCCATAGGGGCCGGGCAAGATACAGAGACCCAGTCTACACACATTTGCCCAACACAATCCACTAGCAGTCACAGTTGTCCCAGCAAATAAAGGCCAGGAACAAGTGGAAAAAGTCTTGGCTCTTCCAGCAGACAGACTAGTCAATAGCATACCACTGCACCTATCAACATGAAAAGGCAAAAAAATTTGATCCAGACAAGACTAACCCAGACATCTTCAACATCTTCTACATCTTCTCCTGAGAAGGAACTTGGGCAGATAGATTTAACCAGTCTTCCTGAAAAAGAATTCAAAACAAAAGTCATAACCATGCTGATGGACTTGCAGAGAAATATGCAAGAACTAAGGAAGGAGAATACAGAAATAAAACAAGCTCTGGAAGGACATCAAAACAGAATGGACGAGATGCAAGAGACCATTAATGGACTAGAAAACAGAGAACAGGAACGCAGAGAAGCTGATGCAGAGAGAGATAAAAGGATCTCCAGGAATGAAAGAATTTTAAGAGAGCTGAGTGACCAATTGAAACAGAACAATATCCGCATTATAGGGGTACCAGAAGAAGAAGACAAGAGAAAAAGGGATAGAAAGTGTCTTTGAAGAAATAATTGCTGAAAACTTCCCCAAACTAGGGGAGGAAATGGCCTGTCAGACCACAGAGGTACACAGAACTCCCGTGACAAGGGATCCAAGGAGGGCAACACCAAGACACATAATAATTAAAATGGCAAAGATCAAAGACAAGGACAAAGTATTAAAGACAGCCAGAGAGAAAAAAAAAGATCACCTACAAAGGAAAACCCATCAGGCTATCATCAGACTTCTCAACAGAAACCCTACAGGCCAGAAGAGAATGGCATGATATACTTAATGCAATGAAACAGAAGGGCCTCGAACCAAGAATACTGTATCCAGCATGAATATCATTTAAATATGAAGGAGGGATTAAACAATTCCCAGACAAACAAAAGTTGAGGGAATTTGCCTCCCACAAACCACCTCTACAGGACATCTTACAGGGACTGCTCTAGGTGGGAGCACACCTAAAAAGAGCACAGAACAAAACACCCAACATATGAAGAAGGGAGGAGGAGGAATAAGAAGGAAGAGAAATAATCATCAGACTGTGTTTATAATAGCTCAATAAGCGAGTTAAGTTAGACAGTAAGATAGAAAAGAACCTAACCTTGAACCTTTGGTAACCAGAAACTTAAAGCCTGCAATGGCAGTAAGTACATACCTTTCAACAATCACCCTAAATGTAAATGGACTGAATGCACCATTCAAAAGACCCAGGGTAATAGAATTGATAAAAAAGAAAGACCCATCCATATGCTGCTTACAAGAGACTCACCTCAAACCCAAAGACATGCACAGACTTAAAGTCAAGGGATGGAAAAAGATATTTCCTGCAAACAGCAGAGAGAAAAAAGCAGGTGTTACAATACTAGTATCAGACAAAACAGACTTCAAAATAAAGAAAGTAACAAAAGACAAAGATGGACATTACATAATGACAAAGGGCTCAGTCCAACAAGAGTATATAACCATTTAAATATATATACACCCAATACAAGAGCACCAACATATGTGAAACAAATACTAACAGAATTAAAGGAGGAAACAGAATGCAATGAATTCATTTTGAGAGACTTCAACACACCACTCACTCCAAAGGAAAGATCCACCAGACAGAAAATAAGTAAGGACACAGAGGCACTGAACAACACACTAGAACAGATGGACCTAATAGACATCTATAGAACTGTACATCCAAAAGCAACAGGATACACATTCTTCTCAAGTGCACATGGAACATTCTCCAGAATAGACCACATACTAGGCCACAAAAAGAGCCTCACTAAATTCCAAAAGATTGCAATCCTACCAACCAAATTTTCAGACCACAAAGGCATAAAACTAGAAATAAATGTACAAAGAAAGCAAAAAGCTCACAAACACATGGAGGCTTAACAACATTCTCCTAAATAATCAATGGATCAATGACCAAATTAAAATGGAGATCCAGCAATATATGGAAACAAATGACAACAACAACACAAAGCCCCAACTTCTGTGGGACACAGCAAAAGCAGTCTTAAGAGGAAAGTATATAGCAATCCAGGCATATTGAAAGAAGGAAGAACAATCCCAAATGAATGGTCTAATGTCACAATTATCGAAATTAGAAAAAGAAGAACAAATGAGGCCTAAGGTCAGCAGAAGGAGGGACATAAAAAAGATCAGAGAAGAAATAAATAAAATTGAGAAGAATAAAACAAGAGTAAAAATCAATGAAACCAAGAGCTGGTTCTTCAAGAAAATAAAGAAAATAGATAAGCCTCTAGCCAGACTTATTAAGAGAAAAAGAAAGTCAACACACATCAACAGAATCAGAAACGAGAAAGGAAAAATCACAATGGACCCCACAGAAATACAAAGAATAATTTGAGAGTACTATGAAAACCTATATGCTAACAAGCTGGGAAACCTAGGAGAAATGGACAATTTCCAAGAAAAATACAACTTTCCAAGACTGACCCAGAAAGAAACAGAAAATCTAAACAGACCTCAACAAAATTCAACATCCATTCATGATAAAAACTCTCAACAAAATGGGTATATATTGCAAGTACCTCAACATAATAAAGGCTATACATGATAAACCCACAGCTAACATCATAGTGAACAGCGAGAAGCTGAAAGCATTTCCTCTGCGATCGGGAACAAGATAGGGATGCCCACTCTCCCATGGTTATTCAGCATAGTACTGGAGGTCCTAGCCACGGCAATTAGACAAAACAAAGAAATACAAGGAATCCAGATTGGTAAAGAAGAACTTAAACTGTCAGTATTTGCAGATGACATGATATTGCACATAAAAAACCCTAAAGACTCCACTCCGAAACTACTAGAGCTAATATCGGAATTCAGCAAAGTAGCAGGATACAAAATTAACACACAGAAATCTGTGGCTTTCCTATACACTAACAATAAACTAAGAAAGAGAAATCAGGAAGACAATTCCATTCACAATAGCATCAAAAAGAATAAAATACCTAGGAATAAACCTAACCAAGGAAGTGAAAGACCTATACCCTGAAAACTATAAGACACTCTTAAGAGAAATTAAAGAGGTCACTAACAAATGGAAACTCATCCCATGCTCCTGGCTAGGAAGAATTAATATCGTCAAAATGGCCATCCTGCCTAATGCAATATACAGATTCAATGCAATCCCTATCAAATTACCAACAGCATTCTTCAATGAACTGGAACAAATAGTACAAAAACACCAAAGACCCCGAATAGCTAAAGCAATCCTGACAAGGAAGAATAAAGTAGGGGGGATCTCACTCCCCAACTTCAAGCTCTACTACAAAGCCACAGCAATCAAGACAATTTGGTACTGGCATAAGAACAGAGCCACAGACCAGTGGAACAGAATAGAGACTCCAAACATTAACCCAAACATATATGGTCAACTAATATTCAACAAAGGGGCCATGGACATACAATGGGGAAATGACAGTCTCTTCAACAGATGGTGCTGGCAATACTAGACAGCTAAATGTAAGAGAATGAAACTGGATTACTGTCTAACCCCATACACAAACGTAAATTCAAAATGGATCAAAGACTTGAATGTAAGTCATGAAACCATAAAACTCTTAGAAAAAAACATAGGCAAAAATCTCTTAGACATAAACATGAGTGACCTCTTCTTGAAAATATCTCCCCGGGCAAGGGAAACAAAAGCAAAAATGAACAAATGGGACTATATCAAGCTAAAAAGCTTCTGTACAGCAAAGGACACCATCAATAGAACAAAAAGGTATCCTACAGTATGGGAGAATATATTCATAAATGACAGATCCGACAAAGGGTTGACATCCAAAATATATGAAGAGCTCACACACTGCAACAAACAAAAAGCAAATAATCCAATTAAAAAATGAGCAGAGGAGCTGAATAGACAGTTCTCTAAAGAAGAAATTCAGATGGCCAACCGACACAAGAAAAGATGCTCCACATCGCTTGTCATAAGAGAAATGCAAATTAATACCACAATGAGATATTGTCTCATACCAGTAAGGATGGCTACCATCCAAAAGACAAACAACAACAAATGTTGGCAAGGTTGTGGAGAAAGGGGAACCCTCCTACACTGCTGGTGGGAATGTAAATTAGTTCAACCATTGTGGAAAGCAGTATGGAGGTTCCTCAAAATGCTCAAAATAGAAATCCTATTTGACCCAGGAATTCTACTTCTAGGAATTTACCCTAAGAATGCAGCACTCCAGTTTGAAAAAGACAGATGCACCCCTGTGTTTATTGCTGCACTATTTACAATAGCCAAGATATTAAAGCAACCTAAATGTCCATCAGTAGATGAATGGATAAAGAAGATGTGGTACATATACACAATGGAATATTACTCAGCTATAATAAAAAAACAGATCCTACCATTTGCAACATCATGGATGGAGCTAGAGGGTATTATGCTCAGTGAAATATGCCAGGCAGAGAAAGACAAGTACCAAATGATTTCACTCATGTGTGGAGTATAAGAACAAAAGAAAACTGAAGGAACAAAACAGCAGCAGAATCACAGAACCCAAGAATGGACTAACAGTTACCAAAGGGAAAGGGACTGGGGAGTTCGGGTGGGAAGGGAGGGATAAGGGCAGGAAAAAAGAAAGGGGGCATTACGATTTACATGTATAGTGTGGGGGGCCACAGGGAGGGCTGTGCAACACAGAGTAGACAAGTAGTGATTTTACAGCATCTTACTATGTTGATGGTCAGTGACTGTGAACAGGTATGTGGGGGGCACTTGGTGAAGGGGGGAGCCTAGTGAACATAATGTCCTTCATGCAATTGTAGATTAATGATACCAAAATTAAAAAAAAGAAAAGAGGGAATGGCTCTGCAGGTGAGTCCCCTAGAGAGCTGCAGGCCATCGTCAGGACCATTTCTCATGCTCTATTTCAAGACCAGATACATGGCAGGGTTTTGAGCAGAGAAGTGACTGTTCTAAAAGAACCATCAGATGCTGGTATAGAGATTAGATTCGAGTGGAAGCGGTGTGCTGGGAGGCCGGTGGGGGTCTCCCCTCACTGAGGAGAGCTCAGCCGTGGCTCTGTGGCTCTGACCAAGTTCTGCCCCAAGTACCAGCAATGCCTCCTGTGGGTCATCTCCTGGTGCAGCCATCACCAATTACCACAAAAAGAGTGGCTCACAACAAGAGACATTTATTCTCCCCCTGTTCTGGAGGCCCGCAAATCAAGGTGTAAACAAGGCTGCTCCCTCCGGATGCTCTAGAGGAGAAGCCCTTCTTGGCCTCTTCCAGCATCTGGTGGCTGTGGTCACTCCTTGGCTTGTAGCTGTGTCACTGTGGGCTCAGCCTCCACGTTCACACTGACTTCTCCTCCTCTGTTTTTTGACCTCTCTGTAGTGTCTTATAAGAACATTTGTCATTTGGTTAAAGGCCCATACAAAGAATCTGGGATGATCTCCTCATCCCAAGAGCCTTAACTTAATTACATCTATAAACACAGTTTTCCCAAATAAGGTCACATTCACGGGTCTTTGGGATCAGGTGTGACCTCTCTTTTGGGGAGCCACCATCAACCTACCACCCCCTCTGAAACAGCTATTTTGTCATCCTCTCTAAGCTCAGTTTTGTGATTGTAACTTGTGCACGTATGAGGTGTTTGGTCAGCTGTCTAAGTGACTCATGAGGTGGGCTGCAAATGCGATGGGCCATGTGAGAACAACACAGGTCCGGGTGAAAGGGAAAGCAGAGGCTCAGACAGACAGTCTGGGCTGGTTGTGTGAGCAAAGACCCAAAGCCTAATACAATCTAACATGAGTGAAGAAAAACCAAGTGAACATTTGGATATCCTAGATGGAACTCAGGAGAGGTCTCAGAGCTGGGAATTGGCGGCAGTGCAATCTCACTGTGGGAGTCGAGAGCTTGACCAGGAACATGGGGATCTGGCCCCCTTCGAGATTCAGGGAGGAGCCACCAGGCATCTGACTGTGAGAGTAGGACTCTTGAGACGATCCAGTGATGCCAGATAACTCTGGCTTCAATCAACCTGCTGGGACCTTTGCATTTCCCCTGAAGATTTTCCTAGAGTATGAAAAGTTGCTGAGTGACTGGCAAGGGACCTTGAATTATTTAGAATTCCACCCAATAAATTAATGTCATGAACTGGAAAAAAAAAAAGAAAATAATATCTCTGATTTGAAAAAATTTATTCACTCCCATATTTATTTGTGCATTATTTACAATAACCAAGATATGGGAACAACCAAAATGTCTATCAATTGATGAATGGATAAAGAAGAGGTTGTACATATGCACAATGGAATATTGTTCAGCCATAAAAAGAAAGAAATCCTGCCATTTGAGACAACATGGATGGACCTAGAGGGTATTATGTTAAGTGAAATAAGCCACATGGAGAAAGACAAATAGCATACAATTTCACTTGTAATGAGGCATCTTAAAAACAGCCAAAACATAAATAGACTCATAGACACTGAGAAGTGACTTGTGGTTAACATGGGGGAGAAGTTGGCATGGGTGGGAGAAATTAGGAAGGGGATTTTTAAAACAAGAGAGAGAAAGAGAAAGATACATGGGGAAAAGTTTCTAAGCTAAAGAAAGTTCTGAAAAGTCGCTTAGTACATGCTAAATTGTGGAAATACAGCAAAACATAGATATATTCTAGTCACATTAAAAAATATTAGAAACCTAAGTGAAATTAATAATTTGGGAGAGGAGGATTATAAGTCATAAAAGAGATTCAAGAAGAAGCACCTGTCCACAGACAGAATGCTTGTCCTTTCCCCTTCCTCTACCCCTCCCCTCCTCCTCTCCTGTGTCCTCTCCATCACTCTCCCTCCTCTCTCTCTCTCTGTTGTATTAGCTCTGCTTTAAGACCTTCCAATTGATTAAGCCACTGTCTTCCAAAGTATAATCTCTCTCACTTAAAGTCAACTGATTTGGAACTTTAATTATATCTGCAAAAATCCCTTCACTACAACACACCTAGGTTAGTGTTTATTGAATAACAAGAGACTATAACGCACTCGAAATGACATATCTGGATAACAAAAGAAATCAAGACGTCATCTATTTCTTTTTGTCCTTCAACCAAACTTTTCCAGTATTCGAAAAATCAAAATCCATGGCTATTGAGCTAAGGTGGGAGGAAGGAGAATAACACAGTATTTACAGAAATTGACCAGATGTCAAACAAATACATCAGCTTCCAACCTCCTCCAATAGTACAAAATTGTTGGAAGAGAGAAACTTCAAGCCCATGGATTTTATTATTACATTAAATGAGTCACATTATTTACTGAATATTAGACCACTCTTATTACCGAAAGTCATAAGAAAACTTTTAAAGGAGTGTAAGTTGAAATACTATTCATAGTAAACAACCAAGAAAGAGGGTAAAAATGATTAGGCATAAAGGGTGTTAATAAAGATATTAGTATAATTTTTAAAAAATCCATTAGAACAAAAATATAAACTTTCCCAAATACCAGAAGATATAACAAGAGGAAGTGGGAGGGCAAGTGAAAGCAAGTAAAGGAAATAAACTATTATATATATATATATATATATATATATCACATTTATGTTTATGTCACAAATATACATGTATCACACAAATATATGTTTGCATGAGCAGACATCGATCATTCCAAAGTGTGTAATTGGCTATAAAACATCTAGTAAAAGAATAAGTTTTTCAAAAGCTAACAAAACAATGTCCATTTCTAGCCTATATTTAAGATATAGATATAGATTTAGATATGATAAAGGCAAATGAAAAGAAAGCAGGAATCACAATTCACAATCTTGTATCCAACAAAATTAAATTTAGACCAAAAACTTGAACATTAAAAATGACAAAGGACACTTTATGAAACAAAGACTATAATTCACCATGAAAATATAATTATTACTACTTATGAATCCAATGGAAGAGTAGCAATTTTCACAGAGCATAAACTATAGGCATAGATGAAGTAAAGATAAAAAACTAACAATAGATACAGCACACTTCCAGTAGAGAACAGAAAAAAGGTTGTAAAAGAGCTTTTCCACCCTTTAAGTGAGAGAAAGAGAGAAGTGGAAAACACAAATGGTGCCAGAATTGTGAAATGAATAACTTCATTGTTACTTAATCTGTTCCAGAGCATAAAAGGAAGAAATACTTATAAATTGTTTTTATGAGACAAATATAACATTAACATAAAAACAAAGTCAGGCAAAAAAAATTACTGATAAATCTTCTTCATGGATATTAATGCAGAAATCTAAAATATTAACAAAATATATCCAATAACATATTAAAAAATTAATATATAAGGGCCACAACTTTTTCCAGGATTGCAGAGTAAATCAATACTATGAAAGCCATTTTGTCCATCACTGTAAAAGATGTAAGGAGAGAAAGCATATGAATATCTCTTTAGATCTTGTAAAAACACTTAACAACATTCAAAATCCTTTCATGTTTAAGGCATTCAGTAAAATAGGAAGTGACTTCTTAATTCCTTAATATACACACACACAGAATCACATCCAAGCCATTATTGCACATTATGTGAAATAATAGAGGCACTCCTACTAATGAAATCAACAACAAAAGTATTCCTATCTCCACTACAATTGAGCATTTAATTGGAATAACTGACAAGAGAAAGCAATTAGACACAAGAATTTTTAAAGGACCAGGTAAACCTATCCTTACGGGGAAATCATTGTATATCTAGATATCATCTAGTAAAATATTAACAGAAAAATATTTGTTATAAGAAGGAATTGACTAAAGTACAAGAATTTAAAGCTAACAAGGGTAAGTTGATAGCCACCCTATATTAAAATAACTGGCTAGAGATTACAATGGAAGGAGAGACTTGATGTATCAGCAAATAAAGCAATAAAGGTACAGAAACTGCGAGAACTGGAATACACACAGACATGAAGAGACTAACAAGTAGAAATACTTATCAAGGCATAAAGAATATTCAAGATCACAAATGTATCAATTCTCTCCAAGTTTGTTTGTAAATTTAGTTCAATCTCAAAAAAATTATCATTAGTCTGTTTTTTTTCCCTGGAGCTAGACAAGTAGATCATAAATTTCATATTGGAGAATAGATGAGAATTTATAGTCACCAATTACCCTGAAAACAAGTGTTAGTCCTATCACACACACACACACACACACACACACACACACAGCCAGCTAAAAAGAATGGAAGTGGTATAATTTACCTAGAGTAAATTCAAGAATAGTCATAGCTAATATGGTAATGTGACTCAAAAGAGTCTCCCTTTAATTAGGGAAGACAATGGGGAGCCTGCTAGGGTGATGAGACTTTTAAAATCATGTATGGTGGTGATTATATGAATATATGCATATGTAAAATTTTTGTTTTGTGCAATTTATAAAACATAGTATATTTTTTAATTAATAGAATTTGTTTTTAAAATTACAGATTCTCTGAAAAGTTGAGTGGAAACTACAGAGTTCTAAAATACCCCCTAATCCCCACATAGTTCCCTGTTAATTGATATCATGCATTAGTGTGGTATACTTGTTACAAATAATGAACCAATATTGATACATTAATAACCAAAGATGACCATTTATATTAAGATCATTCTGTGTCATACAGTTCCATGAGTTTTGAGAAATACATAATGTCATGAATCCACAATTACAGTATCAAAGAGAATAGTTTCAGCACCTTAAAAATCCTCTTTGCCTCACCTATTTGTTCCTTCCCTCTTCCCCTGGAATCCCTGCCAATCAATGATCTTTTTACCATTTGCTCTACCTTAATTTTGCAAAAAATACATTCTTCATCGAATTTCCTTTGCTACTTTCTTGGTTACATTTATATGGTCTATTTCTGGGCTTTCTGTTCCATTCTGTTGATATATTTGTCTATTATTTGGCTAATAACACAGTCTTGCTTACAAGAGTTCTATATTGTCTTCAAGGCAGTGTCAGTCTCCACCTTTGTTCTTCAGTATTGTGTTGGTTCTTCTGGGTCTTTTTGTCTTTCATTATAAACTTTAGAATAAATTTGTGTATATCCACAGAATAACTTCCTATGATTTAGATTGGGATTGTGCTGAATCTATAGATCAAGTTGGGAATTTGGACATGAACTACCTCTCCATTTATATAAAGATTCTTTTATTTCTTTCATCAGGGTTTTATAGTTTTCCTCATATAGATACTGAACATACTTTATTAAATTTCTACCTGTTTTTTACTTTTTGTGCTCATGTAAATGATACTGTGTTCTTAATTTCAAATTCCAGTTTTCATTGCTGGTATATGGAAAACAATTGATCTTAATATATTAACCTTGTATCCTTAAATTTTGCTATAACTGTTTAATTCTTGGAGCTTTTTCTTGTTATCCATTCTTTGGAATTTTCTACATAGTCATGTCATCTGTGCACACAGATGGCTTTATTTCCTCCTTCTCAATCTGTGTACCTATTATGACCTTTTTGTTTTTTTGGTCTTACTGGATTGTCTAGGATGTACAGTTTAACACTGAATAAGAGTTGTGATAGAGGACATCCTTGCCTTGTTTCCCATTTTAGGGGGAAGGTATATAGTTTCTCACCATTGATTATGTTAGTTATAGATTTTTGTAGATATTCTTTATGAGGTTGACAAAGTCTTCTACCATTCTGAGTTTGCAAAGTTTTTATCATGATAAGACGTTGCATTTTGTCAAATACTTTTCTGCAACAATCATGATTTTTCTTCTTTTACCCTAATATTGTGATTAATGACATTCATTGATATTTGAGTTTTGAACCAGCCTTACATACACGAAGTAAATACCACGTGGTCATGGTGTGGAATTATTTTTATACATTGTTGGATTTGAATTGAATGTTTTTGCATCTGTGTGCATCAGAAATAATGATCTGTGGTTTTCTTTCTTGTAATGTCTTTAGTTTTAATGTAAGTTTAATATTCACCTCATTGATTGAAGTAGGAATTACTCACTTTGTTTTTATTATCCCAAAGATATTGTAGAAAATTGCCATAATTTCTTTCATAAATGTTTGGATAGAAAGTCACCAGTAGCCATCTGGACCTGGTGCTTTCTCTTTGAAAGATGTGATTGGTTAATTTTATGTGCTAACTTGACTGGGCCATTTAGTGCCCAGACATTTCATCAAGCATTATTCTGGATATGTCTATGATGGTGTTTTGGATGAGATTAACATTGGAATGATTAGACTGAGTAAACCAGATTATCTTCCATAATGTGGGTGGTCCTCATTAGTTGAAGGCTTGAAAAGAACACCCCCTACAAGTAAGAGGGAACTCCTCTTGCCTGACTGGAGTTGAGATATCTGTCTTTTCCTCCTTTCAGACTAAAACAAAGCATCAGCTCTTCTTGGGTCCTAAGCCCGCCAAATTTCAAACTGGAACTTAACAGTTCTTCTGGTTCTCAGACATCTGGAAAGGGACTGGAACTGTACCACTGGCTCTCTTGGGTCTCCAGCTTGCCAACTGCAGATCTTGGGACTTTTCAGACTCCATAACCAAATGAGCCAATTCCTGATAAGAAACTGGTTCTCTTTTTCTGAATAACCAGTACTAATACATAAACTTAATTATTTATTTAATTTCCTTAATTAGCATAGGTTATTTTTGTTATTATTTCTCATGTGAGGTGGTAGTTTGTGTCTTTCAAGAAATTGGTCTATTTCATCTAATTTATCGATTTTGGGCATATATTCATTTATAATATTCCTTTGTTATCCTTTTAAATGTCTTTCAGATCAGTAGTGATCTCTCTTTCATTTTTGGTATTATCAATTTGTGATTTTTTCTTTGTTAGCCTGACTAGGGTTTCATCAATTTTACTGGTCTTTTCAAAAAACAAGCTTTTGCATTTTAAACACATAGATTTTCCCTAAACATTTGTCAATATATTTTGCAAGTAGCTTTTTTTCTCCCCACATGTATCTCAGTTTTCTTCCAGATAATAAGACTGCACCATTTATTAAACTAGCCATTGCTCTAGTTCAAGGACAAGCTAAGCTATAGAAACCAAAAGACACAAACATTCAAGATAATTCAGGTATGAGGCAGCAGCTCTACTGCTCTCATCACATAGCATCCATTCTGGAGTCGTCAGTTCCCAGATACCAAAAGGGAAAAGGCAACGTTAGAGCAAATACCCAATCATTATAAAACAAGATCCAGAAATGACACATACCACATCTCACCTCCATTGTCTTTCATTTTCCCTCTGGCCAGTATTTAATCACATAGCCATGCCTAGATGCCAGGAAATTTGAAAAATGTGACCTTTAGCTGGTGGGTCATATACCCTGTCCAGGTAAAACTCTATTAATATGGGAAAGGAAAGAAAGAATGTCAGGGTACTACTTGCCATCTATTAGAATCATTCTTTTCCTTCTAAATTAAAATGTCCACTAAGTCCATATATATGCTAGTTTTTTTTTCACTGAACTTTATTCTCTTCCACTGTTTTTTTTGTTCTGTTGCTATGCCAATACCAATCACTTTCTTTACAGTGGATTACAGCAAGTGTTAACCTTTGGTGATGCCCTTCTGCTCCCTTACATTAATTTTTCTTAATATATCCATAAAAAATTTAAATTATTACAAATATAAATCAAATTGAAATTGTACTAATTACGTTTACTAATTTTAATGTATCTTCTTGTAGTTGAGAAGTCAATATGTTCAAAGGTTATAATAACCTTGCTTAAGTTTTCTAAACCTAAATATGGTGTGAGGGTTGTTTATTTGCAATAACATACATGGTTCATATCTTCTTCATGTTTACATATATAGCTTCATTAATACGCCACTCACTCAGTCTTTTCCTCTCAAAGTCCACAATTCTAATAGTGTTATTCTTACTTTCTTTTGATTTATACTTGCCTCATCTAGTGTTCCTTGGAATTCAGAAATTACACCAAGAAATGTTTCAGTGGGGAGCCATTTCTATTTTTTAATATTGAATTTTGGTACTAATTCTTCAAGAAAATAAGTGAATCTTTTTAATCTATGAGTTCAACCTTTTCATTTGTTCAAAAAACTAGTTCCATTACTTCTATGATTATAAATTATGTAGCTGTTACTTTTTCTCTTTGTGAAACTCTTATTTTTCCAAATAAGTGACCTGGATCTGTCCTCCAAATATCTCATATTTTCACTAATTATTTCCAACTCTATAAAGTAAGATATTACTTCTATTGGATTTTTCCTACCACTAAATCAGTTTGGCAGTGAACACACTATTTTTAAGATTTTAAAAAATTTTATATTCACAAATCATATTACTTAATTCATAAGTCCTTTTGGATTTTATGAAAGTAATTAAAACACTGCATCAATATCCCAGAGCTCTTCTTCTAAGCACATGGTAGGATTACAATTTCCTACCCTTGCAGTATAACATGTGACTTTCTTTGGCCAATAATATATAAGCAACAATAATGTGTGTAATAACTGGCAGTCACTTTTAAAGACATCGTATAAACAGATAGACAATTGTGTTTTGTAGGATAAACATTATTGTTCCCTGCTCAAGCTTTAGGGATTACTTGAGAGATGATTAAAACTACTCCTTTTTTGCATAGATCAGTCAAAATTGTTATACCCTTTGGGTGCCAAAGTCCAAGCTCTTACTAATCAGCTATTTTAGTTCTCAGCTACTCCCCTGAAGAAACTTTTCCTAGGAAACTTAATCAAGATGAATTATAATATCTGTCTCAGTGTGGTTCCAGAAGATCATATCAATTTCCTCCTACTCTACCCCCAGCAATAAGAAATTCTTTCTTTTAAATATTTGAAATACAGAAAATTGTCTTATTTCCCCCTTCCTCTGGATCATTAGAGCTGACCAACCTAAGCTCTAGGAATTCCCACAAATGATTCTAAATATAATTTCTACTTTTTTAGACTATTCTTTAACTCTAATCTTTTAGAGACTATCATATGATTTAAAGGTGATTTTTCAATTGTGGACGTTGAAGAATGTGTAATGAAGCAGCTTACACTCCTTTCAAAAAAAAGAGGAAAACAATTCTGATAAAGGTCGAAATTAAAAATAATTTTTTCTTTAGTAGTTCTGGTATGGATATCACTCACAATAATAATTTTTAGTGGCAATGTATTCTTTATCACTCAGTATCAATTTCTCCTTCCTTCCAGCAATAATACTCTAAATTTTCTGTTAAGAATTTACTCCTCCCTAGCTCCAAGCCAATGTGACTCTACCCTTGAGGTCGTAATTGTTCTGTTAGTGTATCTCACCCTCTGGCTTAAATTTCTCGTCAGGAACAGACATAACAAGAGTATATAAATTTTTTTCTTGAGCTCTGGTGAGAGAGCAGATTTATTTATTCCACTGGATTTTTTGGTGCGAAGTATTATGCTTAGAGATTCTACTACAGTTATCCTCACCATCAGGAGAGATTTATGGTGGCAACACACAGAAGATCTGAAAGATGATTCCTGTTAATGTAATTTAGGGGAGCAACAATGGAGAATGAGCCAGCTTCGTTGGTGTCTACTGAAGCAGTGCACCATGATAGCCCAGGTAATTTTGTGAAAAAGATACAAGTTCTACCTTGTCCAAGATAGTCTGCTACATACTCTGGTATATGCAGCCAACTCTACATACCAACTAATACACATCTAAAAATATAAGTATGAGATAAGCAGTTAAAATGTGCTTAACATTGAAATGGTACCCATTCTTTTGATCTCAGTGGTGGGCCCAGGAAATCTAGTGAAAAGAAAGAGTATATAACTTGGCCATGTCATATATTGTTTTTACTTCATTTCTGAAAACAGTATTATTTAATCAAGGCATGTGTTGGTTTTGATAGAATACTCTAAGTAACTATAGTGTTGTTATTATTATTATTTTTAATGAATGTTGAAACATTAGAGCATAAATAAATTTGATGATGATTAATAACTTTCTTCCTATGTAATTAGCATAATAATGCTCTATCCCATAAATATGGTATTAAAGTCACTAATTACTCCTGCAAACTCTGTTCATTAGAGGTTTTGGAATTCATTGGCACTTTACTGAAATTCACTGAGCCTAAATTACAGTGAAAAAGTTGTTACTATGGTGTTTTATTGAATTTTGCCTGATATTAGGATAAATATAGATCATGTGTTAAAAATTCAGTATTTTGTATATTCTGGATAATAAAATGAAGAGCTCCACTCATTCCATAACACACTGATCTTGGCACATACAGTGACAGAGGGGCCTGAAGCAAAGATCTACACTTTGATAACTGGAGCATGTATAGAATTTCTCCTGGGTCTTCATTCCTGTGTATGAGTATATACCAGATCTTTCTCGATCCTTCTTTCTCTCACATTCACATTCTCCCATCCCATGCAATCACACTGTCATTTCTCTAAGAAAACACTGCATCTCTTATCACTGCATAGCAGGCTCTGTCACATCAGAATTTATAGTAGATACTGTCTGTACCACCCAGTAGTGTAGCAGAATTTTATGCATTTATATCTTATCAACATGTTTTAAGCATTTTTTTGGTTAAGCTACAGTTACATAAGGAACATTATGTTTACTAGACTCCCCCCTTCACCAATACCCCACAAACACTCCATTATAGTCACTGTCCATCAGTGTAGTAAGATGCTGTAGAATCACTACTTGTCTTCTCTGTGTTGCACAGCCCTCCCTGTGCCCCACCCCCAACAATATACATGCTAATTGTAATGCCCTCTTTCTCTCCCCCCAACCCCTTATCTCTCCCTTCCCACCCATTCTACACAGTCCCTTTCCCTTTGGTAACTGTTAGACCATTCTTGGGTTCTGTGATTCTGCTGCTGTTTTGTTACTTCAGTTTTTTCTTTGTTTTTATACTCCACATATGAGTGAAATCATTTGCTCCTCATCTTTCTCTGCCTAGCTTATTTCACTAAGCATAATACCCTCTAGCTCCATCCATGTTGTTGCAAATGGTAGGATTTGTTTTCTTCTAATATAATATTCCATTGTGTATATGTACCACATCTTCTTTATCCATTCATCTACTGATGGACACAGGTTGCTTCCATTTCTTAGCTATTGTAAATAGTGCAGCGATAAACATAGGGGTGCATCTGTCTTTTTCAAACTGGGCTGCTGTATTCTGAGGGTAAATTCCTAGAAGTGGAATTCCTGGGTGAAATGATTTTCTATTTTGAGCTTTTTGAGGAACCTCCATATTGCTTTCCACAATGGGTGAACTAATTTACATTCCCACCAGCAGTGTAGGAGGGTTCCCCTTTCTCCACAACCCCACCAACATTTGTTGTTGTTTGTTTTTTGGATGGTGGAGATCCTTACTGGTGTGAGGTGATATCTCATTGTGGTTTTAATTTGCATTTCGCTGATGACTAGCAATGTGGAGCATCTTTTCATGTGTCTGTTGGCCATCTGAATTTCTTCTTTGGAGTATTGTCTGTTCACCTACTCTGTCGATTTTTTAATTGGATTATTTGCTTTTTGTTTATTGAGTTACATGAGCTCTTTATATATTTTGGATGTCAACCCTTTATTGGATCTGTCATTTATGAATACATTCTCCCATACTGTAGGATGCCTTTTTGTTCTATTGATGGTGTCCTTTGCTGTACAGAAGCTTTTCAGCTTGCTATAGTCCCACTTATTCATTTTTGCATTTGTTTCCCTTGCCCAGGGAGATATGTTCATGAAGAAGTTACTTATGCTTACATCCAAGAGGTTTTTGCCTATGTTTTTTACTAAGAATTTTATGGTCTCATGACTTACATTCAGGTCTTTGATCCATTTCGAATTTACTTTTGTGTATGAGGTTAGACAATGATCCAGTTTCATTCTCTTGCATGTAGCTGTCCAGTTTTGCCAACACCAGCTGTTGAAGAGGCTGTCTTTTCCCCATTGTATGTCGATGGCTCCTTTATCATATATTAATTGACAGTATATGTTTGGGTTAATGTCTGGAATCTCTATTCTGTTCCACTGATCTGTGGCTCTGTTGTTGTGCCAGTACCAAAATCTCTTGATTACCTTGGCTTTGTAGTAGAGCTTGAAGTTGGGGAGCAAGATGCCCTCCCCCAACTTTATACTTCCTTCTCAGGATTGCTTTGGTATTTGGGGTCTTTGATGGTTCCATATGAATTTTCGAACTATTCGTTCCAGTTCGTTGAAGAATGCTGATGGTCATTTGATAGGGATTACATTGAATCTGTAGATTGCTTTAGGCAGGATGGCCATTTTGACAATATTAATTCTTCCTAGTTAATAGCATAGAATGAGTTTCCATTTGTTAGTGTCCTCTTTAATATCTCTTAAGAGTGTCTTCTAGTTTTCAGGGTATAGGTCTTTCACTTCCTTGGTTAGGTTTATTCCTAGGTATTTTATTGTTTTTGATGCAATTGTGAATGGAATCATTTTCCTGATTTCTCTTCCTATTAGTTCACTGTTATTGTATAGGAAAGTCACAGATTTCTGTGTATTAATTTTCTATCCTG
Organism: Manis pentadactyla; assembly: GCF_030020395.1. NCBI lineage: Eukaryota > Metazoa > Chordata > Mammalia > Pholidota > Manidae > Manis > Manis pentadactyla. The sequence continues at coordinate 68,847,785 of NC_080030.1, read as the reverse complement.
CAACTTTGCTGAATCCTGATATTAATTCTAGTAGTTTCAGAGTGGAGTCTTTAGGGTTTTTTAATGTGCAATATCACATCATCTGCAAATAGTGACAATTTGACTTTTTCTTTACCAATCTGGATTTCTTGTATTTCTTTGTTTTGTCTAATTGCCGTGGCTAGGACCTCCAGTACTATGTTGAATAACAGTGAGGAGAGTGAGCATCCCTGTCTTGTTCCCAATCTTAGTGGAAAAGTTTTCAGCTTCTTGCTGTTCAGTATGATGTTGAATGTGGGTTTATCATACATGGCCTTTATTATGTTGAGTTACTTGCGCTCTATACCCATTTTGTTGAGAGTTTTTATCATGAATGGATGTTGGATTTTGTTGAATGCTTTTTCAGCATCTATGGAGATGATCATGTAGTTTTTGTCCTTTTTGTTTATGTGGAGGATGATGTTGATGGATTTTTTAATGTTGTGCCATCCTTGCATCCCTGGGTTGAATCCCACTTGGTCATGGTGAATGATCCTCTTGATGTAATTTTGAATTCGATTTGCTAATATTTTGTTGAGTATTTTTGCATCTATGTGCATCAGGGACATTGGTCTGTAATTTTATTTTTTGGTGGGGTCTTTCCCTGGTTTTGGTTTTAGGGTGATGCTGGCTTGATAGAATGAGTTTGGGAGTATTCCCTCCTCTTCTATTTTTTGGAAAACTTTAAGGAGAATGGGTATTATGCCTTCTCTGTATGTCTGATAAAATTTCACGGTAAATCAATCTGGCCTGGGGGTTTTTCTCTAGAGTAGTTTTTTGATTACTGCTTCAATTTTGCTGCTGGTAATTGGTCTGTTTAGATTTTCTGTTTCTTCCTTGGTCAGTCTTGGAAGGTTGTATTTTTCTAGGAAGTTGTCCATTTCTTCTAGGTTTTTGTGCTTGTTAGCATATAGGTTTTCATAGTATTCTCTAATAAGTCTTTATATTTCTGTGGGGTCCACCATGATGTTTTCCTTTCTCGTTTCTAATTCTGTTGATGTGTGTTGATTCTCTTTTTCTCTTAATTAATAAGTCTGGCTAGGGACTTATCTACTTTGTTTATTTTCTCAAAGAACCAGCTCTTGGTTTCATTGATTTTTTTCTATTGTTTTATTCTTCTCAATTTTATTTCTTCTTTGATCTTTATTATGTCCCTCCTTCTGCTGACTTTAGGCCTCATTTGTTCTTCTTTTTCCAGTTTCAATAATTGTGACTTTAGGCTATTCATTTGGGAATTTTCTTCCTTCTTTAAATATGCCTGGATTGATATATACTTTCCTCTTAGAATTGCTTTTGCTGCATCGCACAGAAGTTGGGGCTTTGTGTTGTTGTTGTCATTTGTCTCTATATATTGATTGATCTCTATTTTAATTTGGTCGTTGATCCACTGATTATTTAGGAGCATGTTGTTAAGCCTCCATGTGTTTATGAGCCTTTTTGCTTTCTTTGTACAATTTATTTGTAGTTTTATATTTGTAGTCTTAGAAGTTGGTTGGTAGAATTTCAATCTTTTTGAATTTACTGAGGCTCTTTTTGTGGCCTAGTATGTTGTCTATTCTGGAAAATGTTCCATGTGCACTTGAGAAGAATGTGTATCCTGCTGCTTTTGGGTGTAGAGTTCTGCAGATGTCTATTAGGTTATTAGGTCCATATGTTCTAGTGTGTTGTTCAGTGCCTCTGTGTCCTTACTTATTTTCTGTCTGGTGGATCTGTCCTTTGGAGTGAGTGGTGTATTGAGGTCTCCTAAAATGACTGCATTGCATTCTTTTTCCTCCGTTAATTTTGTTAGTATTTGTTTCATGTGTGTTGATGCTCCTGTATTGGGTGCATATATATTTATAATGGTTATATCCTCTTGTTGGACTGAGCCCTTTATCATTATGTAATGTCCTTCTTTGTCTCTTGTTACTTTCTTTGTTTTGAAGTCTATTCTGTCTGATACTAGTACTGCAATATCTGCTTTTTTCTCCTTGTTGTTTGCATGAAATATCTTTTTCCATCCCTTGAATTTTTGTCTGTGTATGTCTCTGGGTTGGAGGTGAGTCTCTTGTAAGCAGTATATAGATGGGTCTTGCTTTTTTATCCATTTTATTATGCTGTGTCTTTTGATTGGTGCATTCAGTCCATTTACATTTAGGGTGATTTTTGAAATATATGTACTTATTGCCATTGCAGGCTTTGGATTCGTGGTTACCAATGGTTCAAAGTTAGCTTCTTTCCTGTCTGTCTAACTTAACTCGCTTATTGAGCTATTATAAACACAGTCTGATGATTCTTTATTTTTCTCCCTTCTTATTCCTCCTCCTCCATTCTTTCTACATTAGGTGTTCTATTCTGTGCTCTATTGTGTTTCCTTTCACTACTTTTGTGAGTAGTTAATTTTATTTTTTGCCTTTAGTTAGTATTTGGTTGGTCTTTTTTCTTTGCTGTGATTTTATTTTCTCTGGTGACATCTGTTTAGCCTTAGGAGTGCTTCCATGTAGAGCAGTCCCTCTAAAATACCCTATATAGGTGGTTTTGGGGAGGCAAATTCCCTCAACTTTTGCTTGTCTGGGAATTGTTTAATCCCTCCTTCATATTTAAATGATTATCGTGCTGGATACAGTATCCTTGGTTCAAGACCCTTCTGTTTCATTGCATTAAATATATCATGCCATTCTCTTCTGGCCTGTATGGTTTCTGTTCAGAAGTTGTCCTCCTTGGGTCCCTTCTGTTGGGAGTTCTGTGGGATTCTGTGATCTGAGAGACTATATCCTGCCCCAGTTTGGGGATGTTTTCAGCAATTATTTCTTCTTGGGATAGAAAAATATACTTTCTTTCCCTTTTTCTCTCTCTTCTTCTTCTGGTACCACTATAATGTGGATATTGTTCCGTGGATAGGTCACACAGTTCTCTTAATATTCTTTCATTCCTCGAGATCCTTTTCTCTCTCTCTGCATCAGCTTCTCTGTGTTCCTGTTCTCTGATTTCTATTCCATTAATGGCCTCTTGCACCTCATCCAGTCTGCTCTTAAGTCCTTCCATAGATTGTTTTATTTCTGTATTCTCCCTCCCAACTTTATCTGTTAGCTCTTGCATGTTTCTCTGCAGCTCCATCAGCATTGTTTTGACCTTTTTTTGAATTCTTTTTCAGAAATATTGGTTAAATCTATCTCCCCAGGCTCCCTCTGAGGGGTTGTCTGTGTGATTCTGGTCTGGATCAAATTCTTCTGCCTTTTCATGGTAATAGAGGTAGTCATGGGGTGTTGGCGCATGTGTCAGCTGGGAGAACAAAGCCCCTTCTTGCTTGCTTGTTGCCTTATTTTCCTGTGAGAACAGCAACCCCTCGCGGCTTCTGCTGGGCAGCTGCGCACTGATGGGGCCTCTGAGTCTGGCCCAGGTGGCTGCGGATGGGGCTCTGCATCGCTGCTGTGGGTGTGGCCACTCAGGCTGCTTCCCTGCTCTGGCAGCACTGTGTCAGAGGGGGGATGGACTGGGAGGCTGCTTATCACCATGAGGGGCTTTAGAGCTGCACTGTTGCCCAGGGGGTTAGGGTACCCGGAGTTCCCTGGGATTCTCAGGTCCTGGGCTGAGTGTGCCGTGATGCTTCCATCCAGCTGTGAGGCCCCTGTCCTTTTAAGACTTTCAAAAAGCACTCGTTTTTCTTTTGTCCCAGGGGCGCCATTTGTGGGGACCCACTTGCAGGTTTGACTGTTCCATTTCCCTAATATCCAGCACACCATTCACTGTGTGTCTGTGCTCCCGGTGCAGATAACTAGGGCTGGATATTTAGCAGTCCTGGGCTCCCTCCCAGCTCCAACTCCTTTGCTCCCACTGGGGAGCTGGGGTGTTGGGGGTGTTCGGGTCCCACCAGGCCATGCACTTGTATCTTACCCCCTTCGTGAGGCACTGAGTTCTTGCAGATGTAGATGTAGCCTGGCTGTTTTCTGTATCTTCTGGTCTCTCTTTTAGGAATAGTTGTGTTTTTTGTATTTTCAAAAATATATATGGTTTTGGGAGGAGATTTCCACTGCCCTACTCACGCTGCCATCTTGGCTCCTCCCCTTGCTTTAAGCATTTTGAGTGCACTAGGCATTGTTCTTAAACATTTATAAATACACCTTCATTTCTTTGATATCATATTGTACACTTTTGAGCACAAAATTCTATAAATGCTCTGTTGATTAGTGTGTAGTCATTTCTGTTATCTTCACTGAACGATAATTATGGAGTACTGACAATATAAGACTGAACTGCATATAACTGGACGGCTACATATTGATCATTTAATCCACTTCAAAACTGTTCTCAATGCCTTTTTTAAACAAATAACTTAAAAATTACTTTTGACTAAGAATTTTAAAACAAAATAGGACGTTGAGGGATAAATTTCCAGTTCAAGGTAAGCATGTTCTTCTCTGTCTCCCCTACTTAATGTAATTATAAAACACAGTCAATGCATGGAGCAGCTATTTTTTGTTTCTGAAAAGTAAACAGTAACATAAAGATATGGAAAGAAAATGACAATTTGAAGTATCACCATATCAGTGATTAACTTTTCCATTTTTCCCCCCTAGAGAATCCCCGAATCTCATCTCAATGAAGCCCAAAACACAAATTAGTATTAGAGTGCAGACAGGGAGAACCCAAGAAGGAGCGGACTTGTTTTAACTCAAGAAGTAGAAAAAAGAACTCCTAAAATACAGAGTGCAGAATGCCTCTTTGTCCTTTTCTCAAGTCTCTTCAGCCTCAGCCCACAAGCCATTCCATAGTAGCAGTAGTGGGAACTGGATCCCATAGGAACCAAAAGTCTGTAAAGGAGGGGCTTATTTTCTGATTACTGGTGCTGTAATCCTATCAGGGGAAGTCACACTGCCCACCACATTTGTCTCTGCTCTCTGTATATATATCGAGTCCTGGAAGTTTATAATAAAGTATGCTCAGGAAAGAATTATCTAATTGGCTAGAAAACAGAAAAAGGGACCTCCAGAAAACTGGTGAGCACTAGAGAGATTTCAGAGAGAGAGAGAGAGGAGCTCAGGAAAACAAACACTTAAAGCTGTGTATGAACTCCATGGTCTCACCCTTAAGTAGAAAAAAGAGTAGATATGATCACCCTTCCAAAGAATTTAAGAAATCAATTAACTTACAGTCTGCCTCCCTGGCCCCTGCCCACTGGATAGTGCACACATGGTTTAAATTTTCATAGCACTGAACAGGCTTTAAAAACTGATTTGTTACTGGAACCACAGCCACTTAAGGTGTGTTGGAACTTGTACCCTGAATCTAATTAGGTCGACTGCTAAAATGAAGTTATCAACATCATAATCAGATGTCTAAAAATTCAAATCAAAAAGAAAAAATTCTTTATAGCAGCCAAATAAAGTGACACACAAACTATAGGGGAAGAACAATTCAAGTAACTGAAGATTTCTCATCAGAAAACATGGAATCCAGAAAGAAGGTTTTTGAAAATAGCTTAAAGAAAAGAATTGTCCACCATTATTCTATATCCAAACAAAATATCTTTCAGGAATGAAGGTGAAAGTCATTCTCCAATGAAGTTAGTCTAAAAGATTTTGTAGCCAACATGTTTATTCTAGGAAAATGAAATTTTTCAGTAAGCTTGGAAAAATCAGGAATAAAGATGAACAGAAATAGTAAATATCTGAGCAAATATATACTTATATATATTTATAATTTGTAATAAATACATTATTCTTCTCTTATTGGGCTCTTTAAAATATGCTTGACAGTTGAAAGCAAAAGTCATAACACTGATGAAAATTTCAATGTGTGTGTGTGTGTATATATATATATATATATGGAATATAAGAGATGATTTTTGAATCATGAAGTGGGAAGGTGGTTAAGGAAACATACACAATAGTAAAATCTACATAACTGATTCTAAGTAGACCATCAAATGTTAAATATGTCTATTGTAACCCCTATAGCAACCATTTAAAAAATAACAGCCCATAGGAAGGCAAGAAGGGGAACCAAAGAAACAAAAAAACAAAGAAAATACAAAAAAATATTGTAGACCTAAAACCAAACACATCAAAATTAAATTAAATGGAAATGTCCAAGGACATAAATTATTGTCTAAATATATGTTTTTTATTCAATTTGCTAATATTTTACATATTACTCATTTTTCTAATGTGTGCATTTTTAATCAATATGTGTGTATGTATGTATGTATGTGTATATGTATGTGTATATGTGTATACACACACATAACCATGACCAAGGGGATTTTCCCTTAGTAATGGAGGAAGATAAACTAAATGATTATATCTATTATGCAGTAATATTATCTGAAAAATTCAATATCCATTTATGTTATTTTTAAAAAACTCTGAGCAAACTAGTAATGGAAAGAACTTCCTCAATCTTATAAAGAGCATCTTCAGATAATTATAAGAAATGTTATATTTAGTGGTGAAAGACCACATATTTTCCATGATTAGGATTACAACAAAAAGTGCACATTCACCATTATTGTTCAACATGGTACTGGAAGTTCTAGCCAGTATAAATCAAAAATAAATTTTAAAAAAGCACATATTTAGGAAATGAAGAGATGAACATGTCCCAGTTTATATATGACATGATTATCCATTTAAAAACCTGAAAATCTACAAAACTCCTCTGGAACTAATAAGTGAGTTTAGCAAGTTTGCAGGATATAAATAAAAACACAAAATCAATCATATTTTCACATACTAGCAATGCACAATTTGAAAACAAATTTTTTAAAATAAATTATAATAGTTCCAAAAAAAATACTTAGGTATAAATTGAACAAAACTTGTACAGGGCCTGGGTAATAGCAATAACAATGCTAAAAACATTTTAAAAAGATGTAAATAATGGCCAATAGACACATGAAAAGATCTATATCACTAACCATTAGGAAAATGCAAGTCAAAACTACAATGAGATATCACCTCATGCCACTTAGAAAGGCCACTCCTCAAAAGACAAGAAATAGACAGTGTTGGCAAGGATGTGAAGAAAAGGAAACCCTCCTATACTTTTGGTGGGAATGTAAACTGGTGCAGCCACTGTGAAAAGCAGAGTGGAGGTTCCTCAGAAAACTAAAAAAAATAGAAATAGTGTATGACCCAGTAATCCCACTTCCAGGAGTTTGCCTGAAGGAAACAAAATCCCTGATTCAAAAAGATATATGCACCCCAATGTTTACTGCCACATTAATTACAATAGCCAAGGTATGGAAGCAACCAAAGTTGAATGGACAAAGATGAGGTGGTACATATACACAATTAAATATTATTTGACTGTAAATAAAGAAAGAAATCCTGTCATTGTGACAATATGGATGGATCTAGAGGGTATTATGTTAAGTGAAATAAGTCAGGCTGAGAAAGACAAATACCATATGATTTCACTTATTGTGGAATCTAAAAACCACACAAAATGAACAAAAATGTAATAGACTCATAGAAGTGATGGGTGGTTACTATAGGGAAGAGAGTGGGGTGAGTGGGGAGGAAAGGGGGATAAAGGGGCACAAAATTCTCAATCATAATATAAACTGGTCAAGGGGATAGTAGTAGAGCATGGAGAATATAATCAGTGATTCTGTAGCATCTTCTTAAGTTGACAGATACTAACTACACTAGTTGGGGAGAGGATTTAAAAATGTGGGCAACTGTTGAAGCACTGTGTTGTATACGTGAAAATAATGTAAGATTGTATATCAGCTATACTTCAATAAAAAAATTTTAAGGATGTAAATATATTAATTATAATCAATACCATTTTTTTAACTAGAATTTCAAACAAAATACCATAGAATAATTTTAGACAACTGATCTTAAGTATAACGGAAAAATAAAAGGAACTAGGATAGCTAAAATAACTTCAAGAAGGAAAAGATGAAACTGAAGAAAACATATAACCTCATTATAAGATTTTAAGGCCTACTACGAAATAACTGTAATCACGATGGTGTAGTACTGGCAAGGGATATGAATATAAACCAAGAGAACACTTCAGAAAGTCCAGAAATCTACCTACACAAATATGGCAACTAGAGTTTTCATAAATATGAAAAAGTATTTCTGTGTATAAAAGGTAGTCTTTTAAAAAAATGATATTGAAACAACTGACTAACACTATGCAAAAAAAAAAAGGAACATTGACATAAACTTCACAAAACACACAAAACAGATCATAATTCTAAATATAAAGGTAAAACTTTTAAAACAGGAGAAAATTCCATGACCTGAGATTAGGCAATGAAGTCTTAAACATGATGATTAACAGAAAAGTAATGGATATATTTGTGTTGAAATTAAAATGCATTGTTAAGAGAATGAAAAGACAAGCTATAAACTGGGGGAAGTATTTTCAAATCACATAACCAATAGACATATTTAGATAAAAGAACTCTCAAACTCAAAAAAATAAAATAAGAAAACAAGTTAAAAAATTGGTAAAAACCTTGAACAGACCCTTCAAAGAGGATATAAGTATGGTAAGCAAGCACATAAAAAGATATTCAATATCATTAACCATTAGGGATTGAAAAGAAAAGCCATGATAAGATATACTACATAATATAAGAAAAGCTAATATAAAAAGAAAACACTGGTAGGGCCAGATGGGTTAAAGATGGTGGTGTGAGAGGTGAGACAGAGTCCTCCTCCAAAAACCACATATAATATGAAAATATAATCAATACAACTAATCCTGAAAGAACAACAGGAAAGAAGGCTGCACCAGACGGCATACACCTGGAGAAAAAGCAGACCTCACGAAACAGGGTAACATACCAAAGCTGTGACCCGATGGCGCCAAAGCCCTTCCCCCACCCCAGCTCACTGGCAGAAGGAAGAGAAACAGAGCAGGGAGGGAGTGGAGGCCTGGGAGTGCTGAACACTTAGCCCTGGAGATCTGCACTGGGAGCATTAACCTACATTGCATGGTGCCCTAGTTATTAGTGGGGTTGGAAAGCTAAGACAGGCAGAATACCTGGAGAGACTGAGATTTCAGCTGCTTGTGGAAAACAGGGATTCATATTTGGCTGATAGGTCAGTCAGTCTGAAAGACATCCTAAAAGTGAGAGGGCTGCTAAAGGGGCAGGAATTGCACAGATATTACTGCTCAGGAGGAAGGACAAATAGACAAAATGTCTGGGTGCACTTAATGCCCAGCAGGTTGGGGACATAAATGATGTTCAGGTGCTCCATCCTGCTAGCTGGCTATGAAGCTCTCAGGCCCCCCATTGTGATATGCAGCCTGCTGTGTCTTCCTTCTGGCTAGCTTGCACCTGGCCTGGCATCAGGCCAGACAGACAGAAGCTCTGCTATGGCAGCTACAGACACAAAGCATAGAGACTTATACCTGTGTATTTGCCCCACTGGGTATGGCAGTGGAGACAGGCATGGCAGCCAGGAAGCAGGAAACAGCTCTTTCCTCCCCCCAGGCACCAGCACCACTCCCCTACTACACCTGACATCGCTCCAGGGGATGAGCAGCCCCAGAGAGTAGAGCTTCTAGGCACTAGAGGGCACCACATACAAATATGAAACGTCAAAGGAACCTGGTTCAAAGAAAAATCTCAACACCAGAGAAAGGACTGACTGAGACTGAATTAAAAAGTCTTCACAAAATAGATTTCAAAATAAAAATCATAAACATGCTCATGGAGGTACAGAGAAATATTTGAGATCTCAGGAACAAATTTAGGATGGAGATCCAATTGTTGAAGAGCACAATGGATGGTATTAAAAGCAGATTAGATGAGGTGGAGGAGATGATAAATGAAACTAGAGAAGAGGAACAAAAAGAAGTTGAGGCAGAGAGAGAATAACGGATCTCTAAGAATGAAAGAATACTGAGAGAACTGTGACCAATCCAAATGGAAAAATATTCATATTTTTGGGGTACCAGAGGAAGAAGAGAGAGAAAAAGGGATAGAAAGTAACCTTGAGGAAGTAATTGCTGAAAACTTCCCCAATCTGGAAAAGGAGATAGTGTCTCAGGCTATAGAGGTTCACAGATCTCCCAACACAAGGGACCCAAGGAGGACAACACCAAGACATATAGTAATTAATATGGCAAAGATCAAGGAAAAGGACAGACTATTAAAAGCAGGCAGAGAAAGAAATAAGATCACATACAAACAAAAACCCATCAGGCTATCATCAGACTTCTCAGCAGTAACCTTAAGACCAGAAGGGAATGGCATGACATATGTAATGCAATGAAAAACAGAGGCCTCAGACCAAGAATACTTTATCCAGCAAGATTATCATTTAAATTTGAAGGAGGGATTAAACAATTTCAAGATAAACAAAAGCTGAGAGAATTTAGCTCCTACAAATAATCTCTACAGTGTATTTTGGAGGGAATGCTATAGATGGAAATGTTCCTAAGGTGAAATAGCTCTCACCAGATGTAATAAAAAGGGGTAGACAAAGAGAGTACACAATACGATACCTAATATATGAACAATGGAGGAGGGGAAAAAAGAACCTTTAGATTGTGTTTGTAATAGCCTACTAAGAGAGTTAAGTTAGAATCTTAGACTGTAAGGAAGTTAACCTTGAACCTTTGGTAACCACGCATGTAAAGCCTGCAATGGATATAAGTACATTCCTATTGATAATTACCCTAAATGTAAATGGTCTGAATGCATCAATCAAAAGACAGAGTCACTGAATGGATAAAAAAACAAGACCCAACTATATGCTGCCTAAAAGAGACTCACTTCAAACCCAAAGACATACACAGACTAAAAGTGAAGGGATGGAAAAAGATATTTCATGCAACTAATAGGGAGAAAAAAAACAAGTGTTGAAGTACTTGTAACAGCCAAAATAGACTTTAAAACAAAGAAAGTCACAAGAGACAAAGAAAGACATTATGTAATGATAAAGGGGGTCAATCCAACAAGAGGATATAACCGTTATAAATATCTATGCACCCAACACAGAAACACCTACATATGTGAAACAAATATTAACAGAATTAAAAGGGGAAATAGAATGCAATGCATTCATTCTAGAACACTTCAACACTCCACTCACTCCAAAGGACAGATCAACCAGAGAGAAAGGAAGGAAGGAAACAGAGGCATTGAACAACACATTAGAACAGATGGACCTAACAGACATCTACAGAACTCTGCACCCAAAAGCAGCAGATTACACATTCTTCTCAAGTGCACATGGAACATTTTCAAGAAGAGATCATATAGTAGGCCACAAAAAGAGACACAGTAAATTCAAATAGATTGAAATTGTGCCAACCAGCTTCTCAGACCACAAGGGTATGAAATTAGAAATAAATTATGCAAAGAAAATTAAAAAGCCTACAAACACATGGAGGCTTAATAACAAGCTCCTAAATAACCAATGGATCAATGAGCAAGTAAAAACAGAGATCAAGCAACATATGGAGACAAATAACAACAATAATTCAACACTGCAAAATCTGTGGAACATAGCGAAGGCTGTACTAAGAGGGAAATATTACAATACAAGCCTACCTCAAGAAAGAACAATAATCCCATATGAACAGTCTAAACTCACAATTAATGAAACTAGAAAAAAAAGAACAAATGAGGCCCAAAGTCAGTAGAAGGAGGGACAAAATAAAGATTACAGCAGAAATAAATAAAATAGAGAAGAATAAAACAATAGAAAGAAACAATTAAAGCAGGAGCTGGTTCTTTGAGAAAATAAACAAACTAGGTAAGGCCCTAACCAGACTTATCAAGAAAAAAAGAGATTCTGCACACATAAACAGAATCAGAAATGAGAGAAAAAATCACTACAAACACCACACAAATACAAAGAATACTATGTAAAAATATATGCTGACAAACTGGATAATCTAGAAGAAATGGACAACTTTCTAGGAAAATACAACCTTCCAAGGCTGACCCAGGAAGAAACAGAAAATCTGAACAGACCAATTACTAGCAATGAAATTGAATTGGTAATCAAAAAACTACATAAGAACAAAACTCATGGACCAGATGGCTTTACAGCCGAATTTTATCAAACATTTAGTGAGGACCTAATACCAATCTTCCTTAAAGTCTTCCAAAAACTAGAAGAGGAAGGAATACTTCGAAACTCATTCTATGAAGCCAGCATCACCCTAAAACCCAAACCAAGCAAAGACACCACAAAAAAGGAAAATTACAGACCAATAATCCTGATGAACATAGATGCAGAAACCTCAACAAAATATGAGCAAACTGAATTAAAAAATACATCAAAAAGTCATCCATCATGATCAAGTAGGACTTATTCCAGGGATGCAGGGATGATATAATATTAAAAATCCATCAACATCATCCACCACATCACCAAAAGTAAGACAAAAACCACATGATTATTGTCATAGATGCTGAAAAATCATTCAACAAAATTCAACATTCATTTATGATGAAAACTCTCAACAAAATGGATAAAGAGGGCAAGTACCTCAATATAATAAAGGGCATATGTGTCAAACCCACAGTCAACATGATTCTTAACAGCAAGAATCTGAAAACCTTTCCTTTAAGATCGGGAACAAGACAAGGATGCCCACTTTCCCCACTTTTATTCAACATAGTACTGGAGGTCCTAGCCACAGCAATCAGACTTCACAAAGAAATAAAAGGCATCCAGATTGGTAAAGGAGAAGTTAAACTGTCCCTGTTTGTAGAATACATGATATGTACATAAAAACCCTAAAGAATCCACTCCAAAACTACTAGATCTAATATCTGAATTCAGCAACATTGAAGGATAGAAAATTAATACACAGAAATCGGTTGCAATCCTATACACTAATGATGAACTAACAGAAAGAGAAATCAGGAAAACAATTCCATTCACAATTGCATCAAAAAGAATAAAATACCTAGGAATAAACCTAACAAAGGAAGTGAAAGACGTATACAGTGAAAACTACAAGACACTCATGAGAGAAATTAAAGAAGATACTAATAAATGTAAACACATCCCATGCTCATGGATAGGAAGAATTAATATTGTCAAAATGGCCATCCTGCCTAAAGCAATCTACAAATTCAGTGCAGTCCCTATCAAAATACCAACAGCATTCCTCAATTAACTGGGGCAAATCATTCTAAAATTCATATGGAACCACAAAATACCCCAAATAGCCAAAGCAATCCTGAGAAGGAAGAATAAAGCTGGGGAGACTATGCTTCCCAACTTCAAGTTCTACTACAAAGCCACAGTAATCAAGACAATTTGGTACTGATACGAGAACAGACCCATAGACCAATGGAACAGACTAGAGATCCCAGATGCAAACCCAAGCATATATGGTCAATTAATATACAATAAAGGAGTCATGGACATACAATAGAGAAATGACAGCTTCTTCAACAACTAGTGTTGGCAAAACTAGACAGCTACATGCAAAAGAATGAAAATAGATTATTGTCTTTCCCCATATACAAAAGTAAACTCAAAATGGATCAAAGACCTGAATGTAAGTCATGAAACCATACAACTTCTAGAAGATAACATAGGCAAACATCTCCTGATTATAAGCATAAGCAAGTTTTTCTGAATGCATCTCCTCGAGCAAGGGAAACAAAAGCAAAAATGAACACATAGGATTACATCAGACTTAAAAGCCTCTGTACAGTGAAGGACACCATCAACAGAACAAAAAGACATCCTACAGTATGGGAGAATATATTTGTAAATGACATATCCAACAAGGGGTTAATATCCAAAATATATAAAGAACTCACATGCCTCAACACCCAAAAAGCAAATAACCCAATTAAAAAATGAGCGGAGGATGTGAACAGACAATTCTCCAAAGAAGAAATTCAGATGGCCAACAAGCACATGAGAAGATTCTGCACATCCATAATTATCAGGGATATGCAAATAAAAACCACAATGAGATATCACCTCACACCAGTTAGGGTGCCCAGTATCAAAAAGACTGAGAACAACAACTCCTGGCGAGGATATGGAGAAAGGGGAACACTTCTACACTGCTGGTAGGAATGTAAGCTAATTCAACAATTGTGGAAAGCAATATAGAGGTTACTCAAAAAACTAAAAATAGGAATACCATTTGACCCAGAAATTCCACTCCTAGGAATTTACCCATAGAATGTATTTTCCCAGATTCAAAAAGACATACGCACCCCTATGTTTATTGCAGCACTATTTACAATAGCTAAAATATGGAAGCAACCTAAGTGTCCATTAGTAGATGAATAGATAAAGAAGATGTGGTACATATACCCAATGGAATACTACTCAGCCATAAGGAAGAAACAAATTCTGCAATTTGCAACAATATTGATGGAGCTGGAGGATATTGTGCTCAGTGAAATAAGCCAGGAGAAGAAAGACAAGTACCAAATGATTTCTCTCATTTGTGGAGTATAACAATGAAGCAAAACTGAAGGAACCAAACAGCAACAGACTCAGACACTCCAAGAAGGGACTAGCAGTTACCAAAGCAGAGGGGTGGGGGAGGGCGGATGGGGAGGGAGGGAGAAGCGGTTTCAGGGGCATTATGATTGGCACACATGGTGTGGGGGGGGATCAAGGGGGAAGACAGTGTAGCACAGAGAAGACAAACAGTGACTGTGGCATTTTACTACACTGATGGGCAGTGACTGCAATGGGGTATCAGGGGAACACTATAACAGGAGTGGCTGTAGTAAGCACATTGTTTTTTCATGTGAAACCTTCATAAGAGGGTATATCAATAATATCTTAATAAAATAAATAAATAAATAAATAAAGGGGAAAAAAGCACTGGTAATACCAGATGCTGGCAAGGATGCAGAGAAACTAAGCTCTTTGAATTGCTGGGGAGAATGCAAAGTGATATAACCTCTCTGAAAGAGAGTTTCAGTTTCTTACAAAGTAAACATACACTTACCAGCTGACACAGCAATGTCACTCCTGTGTACATAAATGTTTATATCAGCTATATTCATAATTTCCAAAATTTGAATCAAACCAGTCTCAAACTATTACACACTTAAAATTCCATGCATATGGCATTCTTGAAAAGATAAAACCATAATGATGGAAAATAGATTAGTGGTCACCAGGATTCTGGAATGGTGAAAGTACATAGTATAAAAAGATACACAAGGGAGTTTCTGGGGGTGAAAGAACTGTTATATATTGAGAAAGTGGTAGTGCTGATTACATGAATCTACACATGTGTAATAACCCATAGCATCAAAAAGAAAGCAATTTTACTGAATAACTTAAAAATTGGAATAAATTGTTTCAAGACAAATGACAAATAATGTTTGGATGGAAAAAGGAAAGAGAAAAAATACTTTGGTGATTGCATAATGATGATTATGCTTGCTATAGCAATTTTATATTTGCAAACTATACTTCTTTGATAATGAAATAAGATCATGTATTCTGTTTCCCATGATTCCTGAATATATTTTTTGTGCCTGGTGGAGGTCCCAAAACATGATGCCTGATTGATGGCTATTGGTTCACATATTGTACACCATTTAAATGCTCTGGTACACAGGAGAAATTTCAGTTTGGGGATTTTTCCTGGCTTCTATGGCTTTTGAATTATGAGGAACAAACTACCTACGTGTCTTTTTCTATAAATCTGACAATATATTTCTCTCCCATCTGAGTTGTACACAGCAATAAGAACATAAATGTAATACATTTTGACACAAGGGGTGGGGGTGGGGATAGAACAGAGAATTACTCATTTCCCATTTTCCTTCTTTTTATGGGTAGGAGTGTTAACTGTTGTCCTGGCTAAGTTCCAGCTCAGGTAATTACTTTCTTCCAAAAATTCCCATTGTAGTTTTAATTGAACAATTTATTCTTTACTTCCTGTCTTAAATCATATACCTGTGCCTATTTCAAGAGCTGCAGAAATACATTTACTCTGAAGTAAAATTCAAAAGGCTGTGTATATAGTTATTTTCATTAAAAAATATATATACTTTTTAAAAAAGCATTTTATTCTCTTTCTGGATTGAAAATAGCTGGTAAGTTTAAAATAAGAAGTTCCCCATCTTGTGAAATTGGGGATTTCAAGTGAAAACTGATGATTGAACAAACTATTTTTAAATATTTGATATCTTTGAGTATTCATAAAATAAAAAAAGCAGCAAGGCAGAGGACTTGTTAATATCTTATATTGTTACAATTCCTAAGAAAACTTTAGATCTCCATTATTCATTTCTAGTGTCAAAAAGATGTCCCACACTAAGAGAAACACTGGTCAGCTACACCCACTTACAAGTTTTCAGGAATAGTTTTTAAGGAAGCCATTTTTTTTTAACCAGAAGATAGTACTGAAATTTAAATGTTGAGCCTAAGTGATTATAAAATACTTTAATAAACAAATGAGGCATTATTATAACAAATAGTCATAAACTATGTTTTATATATAACAGCAAAAGACCTTTTTTGAAGATAGATTAGTTCAGCAGATCCCAACCTTGTCTGATAAGATTTGAGGCAATTGCTTAAAGTACAAATTTCCAGGCCTCTCTTGGAAATCAGGGGAAATGAGAAGCTGTTGTATAATAAAATCTGAGGTCCAAGATGGCAGCATAAGAAGGTCCTGAATCACCTCCTTCCACAGCCACACTGAATCTATACCTACATTTAGGACAATTCCTCCTGAAGAACTGAGGCCTCATTCTGCAGAAAAGTGAATTCAGGGACCACATGAACAATGACAGGAGAGACAGAGACATAGTATTTATGGAAACTCCACTACCAATGCTACCAACTGCAGTGGGGAGGAGTATCACTGAGGGCTACTACCACTCAAGATTTGATGGATCTTGGCAAAAGTGAAAAAAAAAAAACCCAGCAGTTTGAAGGGCAGCTAGACTATAACTGAAGGAAACCCATTTACTAACCCTAGAATATCTGCTAAGCAATGAGGGAAATTTTGGAACTCTTTCAGGAGTTGCCAGTCTTGGTAAGCACCAATGTTTACATTACTCTTCCACATTGATAGCAAAGACAGGATGAGGGTTTGGGAGCTTTAGCTGGCCTGCCACATGAACAATCCTTAACTCAGTCCACACCAGATTCTGCCCCACAGTAGAACACCCAACCACCCCTGCCCTGGTTCCAACTGTCTCACCAAGGCTGCCCCATCATGGGGCACACCAGGAAAATACTGGCCTGCACCCACTAAAGCTCCAGGCATTTCACCAAGGTGACCTAGAGTAAAGTACCCTATGACACCCATGGCCTGCATCCACTTCAGCTTTAGCCATCTTAGCGGGGTGTCTCCTACATGTAGCACCCCAGGACTCCCCCGCATGCACTGCTCCAGCTCTAGCATTCCTACTACGGTGTGCCCTGCTCAGAGTATCTCATCCCAAACCCACCCCTGCTTCAGTCATGTTGCCAGGGTAGCCCAGCATGGAATCCCTGAGAAACCCTGGCCTGCACCTGTTTCACCTCCAGTTATCCAGCCAAAGCTACCACATAAATGGTGTCTAAACAGGGGCTGTCCCTACAAAGACCACTCCTCCAAGACTGGGAAAGTCAACTCTTTTGCCTAATTCATAGAAACAAACACAAAAATTCAGACAAATGGGGAGGAAAGAACATGCTTCAAGTGAAATAATAAGACAAAACTTCAGAAAAAGAACTAAACAAAGTGAAGATAAGCAATCTACCTAACTAAGAGTTCAAACTCATGGTTATAAATGCTCACCAGACCTGAGAAAGAGTGGATGAACTCACTGAGAACTTCAACACAGAGATGGAATATACAAAAAAGAATGACTCAGAATTGAAGAGTGCAAAAACTGAAATGAAAAATGCAATAGAGTGAATCAACAGCAGATTAGAGGATACAGAATGGATAAGTGATCTGCAAGGCAGGATAATGGAAAACACCTGAGCTGAACAGCAAAGAGTTGACCTCTAGGACAACATTAAGTGCATTAACATTTATATAATAGACATCTCAGAAGAGGAAGAGAGAGACAAGGGGGCAGAAACTTATATGAAGAAATAATAGCTGAAAGCTTCCCTAACCTGGAAGAGGAAACAGCCATTCAGATCCAAGAATCATAGAATGCCCTAAAAAAGATGAATCCTAGGAGGTCCACACCACCATACATAATTATTAAGATGTCAAAAATTAAAGATAAAGAGAGAATCTTAAAAGCAGCACAAGAAAAGCAACTAGTATAAAATGCAAACCCAATAAGGCTATCAATGTTTATTCAGCAGAAATTTTGCAGACCAGAAGGGAGTGGCATGATATATTCAAAGTGCTGAAAGGATAAAACCAACAACCAAGATTACTGTATCCAGCAAGGTTATAATTTAGATTTAAAGCACAGATAAAGAGTTAATCACTACCAAACCAGCCTTACAATAAATGTTAAAGGGATATCTATTAGCAGAAAAGAAAAGTCCATAATTAGAAGTAACAATGTAATGAAAGGAAAATTTGCACTGGTAAAATCAAACATATAATGAAGGTAGCTGATCAATCACTTTGGAGTTTGTATGAAGGTTAAAAGACAAAGGTAGTAAAATTAACTAAAACTATAATAATTAGTTAAAGATACATAAGATAAAAAGATGTAAAATATGACATCATGTACATAAAATATGGAGGGAGTAAAAATGTAGGGCTCTTAAAATGATGTTCAAACCACCAACTTAGTACAGACTGATACATACAAAGGATGTTATTTATAAACTTCACAGTAACCACAAATCAAAAACCTATAATAGATACACACACAAAAAAGAGAAAGGAATCAAAGAATAACATTAAATAAAGTCATCAAACCACAAGGAAGGACAGCAAAATAAGAAAGGAACAGAGAAGGACTACCCAAACAAAACAAAACAAGAAAATGGCAAGAAGTACTTATCTATCAATGGCAAGAAGTATATATCTACTTTATATGTAAATGGTCTAAGTATACCAATCAAAAGACACTGGGTGACTGAATGGATAAAAAAATTCATTTATATGCTGTCTACAAGAGACTCACTTTAGAACAAAAGACTCATACAGACTGAAAGTGAATACATGGAAAAAGATATTCCATGCAAATGGAACTGATAAAAAGCTAGGGTAGCAATAGTTATATCACATCAAATAGACATTAAAGCAAAGACTATAACAAGAGATGAAGATCCTAACATGATAAAAGGATCAATTCAACAATAGGATATAACAATGTATATATCCATGCACCCAACATATGAACACCTAAATATAAAAAGCAAATATTAACAGACATAAAGGGAGAGATTGACAGTAATATAACAATAGTAGGGGACTTTAAGATCCCACTTACATCAATGAATAGATCATTGAGACAGAAGATCATAAGAAAACAGTGGGTTTCAACAACAGACTAGACCAAGTGGACTTAACAGATATATACAGAACATTCCATCCAAAAAGTCCTAAATGCACATTCATTTCAAGTGCACATGGACCATTTTTCAGTATAGATCATGTTAAGCCACAAAACAAGTCTTAATAAATTTAAGAAACTGAAAGCATATCAAACATCTTTTCCGACAACACAGTATGAAACTAGAAATTAATTACAAGGAAAAGCTGGAAATAGACAAATATTTGGAGGCTAAACAACACGCTGATAAACAACCAATGGGCCAATGAAGAAATCAAAGAGAAAAAATTTTTTAAATACCTTGAGACAAATGAAAATGAAACACAACCATTCAAAATATTTGTGATACAGCAAATGCAGTTCCAAAAACAAAGTTTATAGCAATATAGAAATTCCTCAAGAAATAAGAAAATCCAAAATAAACAATCTAACCTTAAATCTAAAGAACTAGAAAAAAAATCCCAAAGTTAGTAGAAGAAATTATAAACATCAGAGAGGAAAAAGAAAAGAGATAGAAAAAATTGAAAAAATAAAAAAGATCCATGAAAATAAGAGTTGGATTTTTAAGGTAAACAAAATTGATAAACCATTAGCCAGACCCCTCAAGAAAATAAGAGAGGGACCACATCCAAAAGACAAATAACAACAAATGTTGGTGAGGATGTGGAGAAAGGGGAATCCTCCTACACTGCTGGTGGGAATGTAAACTAGTTCAACCATTATGAAAAGCAGTACGGAGGTTCTTCAAAAATCTAAAAATAGAAATACTATTTGACCCAGGAATTCCACTCCTAGGAATTTACCCTAAGAATGCAGGATCCCAGTTTCAAAAAGACATATGCACCCTTATGTTTTTCACTGCACTATTTACAATAGCCAAGAAATGGAAGCAACCTAAGTGTCCATCAGTAGAAGAATGGATAAAGTAGATGTGGTACAAAAAAAAAAAAAAACAAGGAAAAAAGAGAGGGGATTCAGATAAATAAAATCATAAATGTCAAAAGGACATGTTACAAATACCACAGAAATACAAATAATTATAAGAGACTACTACAAAAAATGATATGCCAGAAAATTGGACAACCTAGAAAAAACTGATACATTCTTAGAAACATACAATCTTCCAACAGTGAATCAGGAAGAAACAGAAAACATGAATGGATTATTATTAGTAATAAAATCAAATTGATAATCAAAAAATTCCCAATAATTCCAGGACCACATGGCTTTACAGGTGAATTCTACCAAACATTTAAAGAAGAGCTAATAGAAGATGAAGGAATTTTTTCAAGTTCATTCTACAGTGCCTGTATTACCCGGATGCCAAAATCAAAGACAACTCAAAACAGATAATTACAGGCTGATATCACTGATACACATAGTTGCAAAAATCCTCAACGAAATCTTAGCAAACCAAATTCAACAATACATTGAAAAGATTATTCACCACAATCAAGTGGGCATATTCCAGGAATAAAAGGATGGTTCAATATCTGCAAATCAATCAATAAAACACACCACATTAACAAAATGGATAAAAATTATTTAAGCATCTCAATAGATCCTAAAAAGCATTTGACAAAATTCACTATTTGTTCATGCTAAAAACTGTCAACAAAGTGGTATTAGAGGGATCATACCTGAACATAATAAGGCCATATCTGACATACCCAAAGCTAACAACATAACTCAATGGAGAAAAGTTGAAAACTCTTTCCTTAAGATCAGGAACAATACATGGATGTCCGCTCTTACCACTTTTAGTCAACATAATACTGGATGTCCTAGCTGCAACATCAGACAAGAAAATGAAATAAAATGCACCCAAATTGGTAATAAAGAAGTAAAACTATAAACAAAAAATCTACAGATTTAATGCAATCGCTATCAAAATACCAACGGCATTTTTCACAGAACTAGAACAAATAATCTTAAGATTTATATGGAACCACAAAAGAGCCCAAATAGTCCAACCTGGGGGTATCATTTGCTCTAATTTCAAACTATATTACAAAGCTGTATAGTAATCAAAATAGTATGGTACTGGCCCCAAAATAGACACATAAGTCAGTAGAACACAGTAGAGAGTCCAGAAATAAATCCACACCTATGTGGTCAATTAATATATGACAAAGGTGGCAAGAATATACAATGGAGAAACCCAATTTCTTCAGTAAATGGTATTGGTAAAACTCGACAACTACATGCAAAAGAATGGAATTGGACCACTTTCATATACCATATATATAAGTAAACTAAATGGATTAAGGACCTAAATATAAGAACTGAAACCATAAAACTCCCAAAGAAAACATAGGGAGTAATCCCTTTGACATTGGCCTTAGCAATATTTATCTGAATATGTGACCTTAGGTAAGGGCAAAAAAGCAAATAAATAATTGGAACTAGATTAAAATAGAAGGTTCTTGCACAAGAAAATGAACCACCAACAAAATGAAAAGATAACCTACTGTATGGGAGAAGATATTTGGAGATGGTGTATCTGATAAGGGGTTAATATAAAAAATATATAAAGAAATCATACAACTGAACACCAAAAGCACAAGTAATCTGATTTTTAAAATCGATAGAGGACTGAATAGAGTTCTTCCAAAGAAGACATACAAACATCCGAGAGACACATAAAAAATGCTCAGCGTCACTTATCATCAGGAAAATGCATATTAAAACCACAATGAATTGTCACCTCATATCAGTCAAAATGACCAGTATTGAAAAGATATAACAAGTGTTGGTGCAGATATGGAGAAAAGGAATAAGCATTGGTGAGAATGTGGAGAAAAGGGAACCCTTGTGCACTGTTGAGGAGAATATAAATTGTTGTAAACACTAAGGAAAACAGTAAGGAGGTTCCTCAAAAAACTGAAATAGAAATACCATACAAACCAGACTTCTGGACATTTCCTGGAAGAAAACAAAAATATTAATTCAAAAAAATATATGTGCCCCTAAGTTTATTGCAGCATTATTTACAATAGCCAAGGTAAGGAAGAAACCTAAATATCCTGAATATATATATAGTCATAAAATATATATATATAAGGCTCTCTGATCTCAAGTTTGGTCACACAGTAGAATCACTGACAAGATTTAAAAGTATTGACTCCACTGCAAAAATTTTGATTTGTTAGTTTTGAAGAGTAAGCATTGGCATTTTCAAAATTCCCCAGCTTATTCATATGTACACCAAAGTTGAGAACCACTGAGCAAGGATGACTCTAAAATCAGTATAAAAGTAATGATAATTCTACCCTGGCTTTCTGACCACCCTAGAGCAACACGCTGGGTTCTTCAGAGATGCAACAACCAAGTGGAAAGTACTCACAAGCCAAGCCTTAGAATGACACAGATCTGGCTTTGAATCCCAGATCTACTGGTTTCAATATGACTGATGCCACTTACAATACAATTTGCCTGAGACTTGGTTTTCTAGTTGTGTAATGGACAAAATAATGCCTGTGAATCAAATAGGTGAACCAATTTGCCTGCCATATTCACCTTGTCCTTCTAGCTTACCCAGCCTGTCCACAGGACCCAGAAAGTTATTGGTCTACAAATGGGGGTGAGGTACCTCTCTATCTGCCCAGAAGAGCTCTGTTTATGTTTATTAGTTATTAATCATGCCAGTTTTTGTTCTCAAAAGTGCACTGGTTTGGAATATTAACTAAGTAGTCGTCTTTCCCATATATCATATTTTTCACTTATCACTTTCAGTTGACTGCCCAGAGGTAGAAAGTTGACCCATACAGTAAACTGAATCCATCAGATTTTTTTGTACAACTTTAAAAGATGGAGCAAATAAATTACATAAGTTATCTATGCTTCATTAGCAAATTACACAAAAATTTAGTGACTTAAAACAATATATATTATTTTATAGTTTCTGTAGGTCAGGAATCCAAGGCTGATCCTTCTGCTTTGGGGTCTATCATTGCAATTAAGTTGTTCAGACCTAGTGAGCAAGAAGTAGCAACTACTCTAGGCTTATTGACAAGATATCTTCATGTCAGAGGATGGGAAATAAATCCAACTAAAGTTCTGGAACCTTCTACATTGGTGGAACTTCTTAAGCGCTAGTGGTGTGGGGTATATTGAAAGTGTGAAAGAGTGATAAAAAGTGCAGGCAGTATGAGAACATTAAATCACATTTTTACATTTTCAGAGTAAACCGGTTACCTGCCACCTAGTAGAAAGGCCAGTTGGGGCATTATATTGATGAGCAGGCCAAGTAGGTTTATCGAAGAAAACACTTCTAATTCTTTAGAAAACCTTGAGAGTTTATCTATGAAACAAACTTGACAACTGTCCATGTTGTTCTGCCAAGCCCTTTTATGAACACCTCTTTAGGCAGTCCTCTGTCAGAGCTTATCACCGTGTATCTCCACACCTAGACAGCTTACCACTTTTCAAAAGTTCCCACTGAATTTCAGAGTTTATGTTGTGAAATCTTTCTGGGTTTTTTGTTTTTTTTCTTTAATTGTCTTCAGACAGATTTTTGTTCCTGCAACCAAAGAGTCTTCACTAAAACAAAACTGAGTTACTGCAAAGACAACATGAAATAGTGTAGATTAATTGTGTGGAACTTAATTAGGACTCATAAATAGAAGTGGTTCTGAGTCATGAGTACAATTATTGACAGGACTAAACTAACTGAAGCATATGTAGAAGCAAGGAAATAGGTCATTAAGCAGTCTCAAAACCATGCCTCATGAGGAATGGCTCATGGAACCAGAGCATTTAGTCAGGACAAGAGAATCCTCAGAAGTCATATAGCACTATTTTTTCCCAAATGTTGAAAGCCTATTCATATAGAAGATGACTTCTTAAACATAAAAGCAGGAAGCTGTGAAGAGATCTAAAAGGATGTAGGGAAGTGTTTTAAGGGTCAGGACCTTCTTCATCATTGAAAGAATTCAAACATAAGCAGCTTGTCGGAGATTTAAACCAGATGATACTTGAAGTCTTTCTAATATTAAACTTACATAAGTTTGTGAGATGGAGAACTTTGATCTTTTGGAGCTTTACTTTCTTCTCCTGTAAAATAGCTAAGATAGTAACTGCCTTATCTACCTGGGCTTAAGGCCAACAGACAGAAGATTACCAGTTATATGAAAGTCTCTGCTGTGATCCATGAGCCTGCTGAGAACCCAGTCACCTTCCTAGAATGGCTTTAAGAGGCACTCATTAAATGTACCAATCTGGACCTACACTCATATGAAGGGAGGGTCATCCTGAAAGATAGATTTCTGACTCAGTCAGCACCAGCTATTAAGAGGAAACTCCAAAAGGTAGTTCAGGACTCAGAGATCACAAAAGATGACATACTTACTGCAGCAACCTTGATTTTTTACAACCAAGAGCAGGTCATGAAAAGGTTAGGGCACAGGAGAAGGAATGGAAAAAAGAGGTGTGGCACCAGAAGGAGGAATGGAAAAGAGACACCTGGCATGCCCAGGTGGTGGCCGCCATACAGAGCTGAGGGCGGCCCATTGGTACCCCAGCCACCCCTAAGAATGATTCCACAAAGTGTTAAATCTACCACTAAGTCAGACATTGGCAGTGGGGCTCAAGGCTCTCCTGGGAACTGTGGGGTTAGCCACTGTGGAGATTCCTCCTTAGGAAATCAATCCTAATTATCCCAGGAAATAGCTGATAATTTCTGGTGAATAGCTGCGTCTTGACAAGGATTCAGGACCAATTAGACTCACTTGCTAGGGTGGCTCTTCAAAACCACAGAACATTAGACCTCTTCACTGTAAGCAATGGAAGAACCTGCCTGTATCTAAGGGAGGAATGCTGTTTCTACATCAATTAGTCAGGCCAAGTACATGAAGATATCAACTGGATCCTAGACTCCACAGATAAAATATAAACTATGGGCATGGCTGCCTCAAGTTGGGAATCATGGCTGTCATCTGTCCTTCTACCCTTGGCATTTCCCCTTGTTTTATAGTCATGGCCCTTGAGCTGAACATCCTTCAACTAACCTCTTTATTTAATTTCTCTCTTCCTGACTTAAGGCTCTACATTTACAAATGATGATTCAAGATGGTTATCAGGGACACTTTAGCCAACCACTCACATCAATAGACAGAGAAACCAGTCAGAAAATAAATAAGAAAACAGAGGCAATGAACAATACATTAAACCATATGGAGTTAACAGATAACTAAGGAACATTCCACCCAAAAGCATCAGGATATACATTTTTCTCACATGTCTATGGAATGTTCTCCAGGATAGATCACATACTAGGCTACAAAAAGATGCTGAACAAATTGAAAAGATTGAAATTGTATCAGGCAACATCACAGACCACAGTGATATGAAACTAGAAATGAATTATACAAAGAAAACAAAAAAGCTCACAACACACAGAGGTTAAACAGAATTCTTCTCAGTAATGAATTGGTCAATGAACAAACCAAAACAGAAATCAAACAATACATGTATAAAAATGAAAACAAAAATAGAACAGTCCAAAATTTGTGGAATGCCACAAAAGTGGTTCTAAGAGAAGAGTACATAGAAGTAGAGGTGTGCCTCAAAAAACAAGAACAATTCCAAATAAACAGTCTAAACTCACAATTAAAGAAACTAGGAAAAGAAGAATAAGTGAAACTCAAAGTTAGTAGAAGGGGGGACATAATAAAAATCAGAGCAGAAATTTAAAAAAAGAGAAGAATAAAACAATAGAAAAAATCAATGAAACCAAGAGCTGGTTCTTTGAGAAAATAAACAAAATAGACAAACCCCTAGCCAGACTTATCAAGAGAGAGGCTAGAAATAAACAAAATCAAAAATAAAGAAGAAATAGTCACAATAGATACAACAGAAATACAAAGAATTGCTAGAAAATTATTTAAAAATTATATGCCAAACAATTGAACAACCTAGAAGAAATTTTTAAAACTCCTAGAAAAATACAACCTTTCAAGACTGACCCAGGAAGATACAGAAAATCTGAGTAGACCAATTACCAGCAGTGAAATTGAACTCATAATAAAAAATCTCCCAACAAGCCAAAATACCATGACCAGATGGCTTCACATCTGAATTTTACCAAACATTTAAAGAAGAGCTCATAGCCACGTTTCTTAAACTATTCTAAAAAGTAGAAAAGGAGGGAATATTTCAAAAGACATTCTATGAAGACAGCATCACTCTAACACAAAAACCAAAGACAATATAAAAAAAGAAAATTATAGACCAATATTCTCTAATGAATAAAGATGCAAAAATCTTCAACAGATATTAGCAGACCAAATTCAAAAATATATCTAAGTGTCCATCAGTAGATGAATGGATAAAGAAGATGTGGAACATATACACAATGGAATATTATTCAGCCATAAGAAGAAAACAAATCCTACCATTTGCAACAACATGGATGGAGCTAGAGGGTATTATTCTCAGTGAAATAAGCTGGGTGGAGAAAGACAAGTACCAAATGATTTCACTCATATGTGTAGTATAAGAACAAATAAAAACTGAAGGAACAAAAGAGCAGCAGAATCACAGAACCCAAGAATGGACTAACTGTTACCAAAGGGAAAGGGACTGGGGAGGATGGGTGGAAAGGGAGGGATAAGGGCAGGGAAAAAGGAAGGGGGCATTATGATTAGCATGTATAATGTGGGGGGGCATGGGGAGGGCTGTGCAACACAGAGAAAACAAGTAGTGATTCTACAGCATCTTACTATGCTGATGGACAGTGACTGTAATGGGGTTTGTGGGGGGGACTTGGTGAAGGGGGGAACCTAGTAAGCATAATGTTCTTCATGTAATTGTAGATTAATGATACCAAATATAAATATATATATATATATATATATATATATATATATATATATATATATATATATATATCAAAAGGATCATCCATCATGACCAAGTAGAATTTATTCCAAGGATTCAAGGATGTTATAATATTAAAAAATTAATCAGTACCATACACCAAATGAACAAAAGGAAGGATAACAACACATGATCATCTCAATAGATGCTGAAAAATAATTTGACAAAATTCAACATCTATTCATGATAAAATCAACAAAATCGACACAGAGGGTAGGTACCTCGCATAAGAAAGGGCATATATGACAAACCCACAGCTATCATACTCAATGGTGAAAAGCCTAAAGTTTTATCTAAGATCAGGAACAAGACAGTGATGTCCACATTCACCACTTTAATTCAGTGTAGTACAGGAGGTCCTAGCCATGACAATCAGGCAACACAAAGAGATAAAAGGCACTCAAATTGGTAAGGAAGAAGTTAAAATGTCACTATTTGCAAATGACATGATGTTATATATAGAAAACCCTAAAGATTCCACCAAAAAGATATTAGAACTAATAAATGGATTCAGCAAAGCTGCAGGATAAAAAATTAATACACAGAAATCTGTTGTCTTCCTATATACTAACAATGAACTAGCAGAAAGAGAAGTCAGGAAAGAAATTCCTTTTATAATTGCATAAAGAAGAATAAAATACCTAGGAATAAACATAACTAAAGGGTGAAATACCTGTACTTTGAAAACTATGACACTCACAAGAGAAATTAAAGACACAAATAAACAGAAATACATCCCATACTCATGGGTAGGAAGAATTAATATTGTAAAAATTTCCATCCTGCCCAGAACAATTGAGAGGATTCAGTTTAATCTCTATCAAAATACCAATAGCATTTTTCAATGAACTAGACCAAATAATCCTAAAATTTATATGGAACCACAAAAGACTCCAAACAGCAAAAGCAATCTTGAGAAAGAAGAACAAATCTGGGGGTATTATGCTCCCTGTCTTCAAACTATACTACAAAGCTACAGTAATCAAAATATGGTACTAGCACAAGAACAGACTCAATGATCAAGGCAACAGAATAGAACCCAGATATAAACCCACACATATATGGTCAATTAATGTAAAATAAAGGAGCCATGAATATAAAATGAGGAAAGGACAGCTTCTTCAATAACTAGCACTGGAAAAACTGGACAGGTACATGCAAGAGAATGAAACTGGATTACTGTTTTAACCCCATACACAAAGTAAACTCAAAATGAATCAAAGACCTGAATGTAAGTCATGAAGCCATAAAACTCTTAGAAGACAACATAGGCAAAAATATCTTGAACATAATTATGAGCAATCCTTTCCTGGACCCATCTCCTCAGTCAAGAGATACAAATTAAAAAATTAACAAAGTGGGATTACAACAAACTGAAAACTGTACAGCAATGGACACCATCAACAGAACAAAAAGGCAAACTACAGTATGGGAGAATATATTTTTAAACAATTTATCTGATAAGGGGTTAACATCCCAAATATATAAAGAACTCACACATCTCAGCACCAAACAACAACCTGTTTTTAAAAGTTGGTGGATGATGTGAACATATACTACTCCAATGAGGAAATACAGATGGCCAACAGATACATGAAAAATGCTCCACATCGCCGACCATTAGGGAAATGCAAATCAAAACCACCATGAGATATCACCTCACATCAGTTAGAATGGCCACTATCCAAAAAGACAAGAAATAACCAGTGTTGGTGAAGATTTGGAGGAATGGGAAGCCTCCTATACTGTTGGTGGGAATGTAACTTGGTGCAGTCAAAGTGGAAAGCAGAATGGAGGGGTCTCAAAAATTAAAAATAGAAATACCATATGACCCCATAAATCCACTTCTAGGGATTTACCCAAAGAAAACAAAATGCCTGATTGAAAAGATATATGCACCGTTATGTTTATTCCCACATTAACTATAGTAGTCTAGATATGGAAGCAACCAAAGTGTCCATAATGGATAAAGAAGAGGTGGCACATATACACAATGGAATATTATTTATACATAAAAAAGAAAGAAATCCTTATATGTGTGACAACATGGATGGATCTAGAGGGTATTATGCTAAGTGAAATAAGCCAGGCAGAGAAAGACAAGTACCAAATGATTTCACTTAGTTGTGGAACATATAAACAAAGCAAGACAAAATGAGCAAAACAGTAGTAGACTCACAGACACTGAGAAGTGACTGGTGGTTACCACAGGGGAGGACTTGGGATGGACAGGTAGGAGTGAGGGGGGGAGGTAAAGGGGCACAAAAATTCTCAATCATAATATAAGTTGTTTATAGGGATAGTAGTGCAGAATGGAGAATATAGCCAGTGATTCTGTAACATCTTCCTATATTGCTAGATAGTAACTCACTAGTGTGGATGACGATTTAATAATATTGGTAAATATCAAATCACTGTGTTTATATTTGAAACCAATATAAGATTGTATATCAATGATACTTAAATTTTTAAAAATAATGGCTATCAGCCAATTCAGATGTTCTTATTCTCCATCTATATGGGACCTCTGGATCAGCCAGAACCTTCATTTGGGCATGGTCTCCCATATCCCTGGCCCCACAGCACTTAACCAACCAGTCACAACCCTAAACCCTGACTGATGGGGAGCAAGCATTGGTATTCAGTCTATGTACACTACCCCTTTGTCATCAGGAAGCAGCCTGAGTGGTCATACCCCAATGTCCAAAGAAATGGGACCCAACTTCTTGAGGAGGGGATGTTAGGTAGGAAAATAGACATGAGTAGCAGGGAGGAAGAAGATAATGTTCAAGGAAAACTGCTCACAGTTAGGGGGTCCCACTTGAAGACAACAAAGGCTCTACAGGGAGATAACCTCCTTACCTATGTGAACCAGGCCAAACTGGTTCCAACCATATCACAAAACAGGCACAACCAAACAAAACTAAGAGTTGTCCAAACCACACCTCATCATAATGTCATTAAAATGAAATTGTTGTTTTGCTCCTCCCCTCTTCCCCATGGGCTTCTCTGTGTATATTTTGGGGAAAGACATGCACACCAAGAGGAATGGATGTATAACTTGAACTGTCAACCAAATGGCCTAACCTTGTCAATCAAAGAGGCACCTCCCAGTTAGGTCATGATAAATAGACCCCCCAGTAAAAGACTGGGGCCTTTGTCTAACTTGAGTCTGGCTCACTCCTCCCTTGGAGTGTATTCAAATAAAACTTTCACTCTGCTTTGCCATTTTGTCTCTGTTATTCAATTATCTGTTTTGGTGGGGACAAGAACAGAGAAGAACAAACTCTACCAGCAGAATTACTAAACATCCCTAACCTCACTTTCCTCATCTGTGAAAAGAATGATAGGATCACTGAGAAAATTAAATTTGATAAGTCATTCAAGTTTCTTAGCATAATGTCTGGCACAAAATGAACTTGCCATAAACAGAGCTATTGTTATTTATATTTTCTTAATAAATTATTCTTTTATTGACTTCATTTTCTTACAATGACCTAGAGGAATTCATTAATATATACTATTTTAAAATTTTTGTTTATTTTTAATAGATTTTTTTAGAGCAACTTTTAGGTTCACTGAAAGGTTCACTGAGAGGAAAATACAGAGATGCCTATACTACCCCTACACATGGATAGCCCACCCCATTACCAACATCCCTCACCTGTATGGTACATTTGTCATAATTGCTGAACTTACACTGACATAATTATCATCTAAAAAACATAGTTTATGTTAGGTTTCACTCTTGGTATTGTACATTTTATGGTTTGGACAAATTTATAATGGCATATATTCACCATTATAATTTCATGCAGAATAGTTTCATTATTTTAAAGTTTTTACTGTTTACTGATATTCTAGTAATGTCTTCTATTTAATTAAAATATTTCTTGTTTACCCTTCCAATAATTCTAGCTTCAGAACTTTGTGATACTTTCTTTTTACTTACCTCTGTGTTTTACTGACATAGGCCAACTTTCTTGTTTATAAAGCGAGGGTCACTCTGATGTAATGTTCAAAAGCAGCAACATAGATATATCAATCACACCCTTCTCACAGAAGAACAAGGAGAAATTACATACAGCAGTGATAAAGTCTAACCATTGGACAAAAGAATGAATAGAAATAAATGTCAATAAGATATGTTCAATGCACACACCAAAAAGAAGAAATGTAGACACAGAAAGAAATGCAGGTATTATTTTAGAGTGAGAAAAGGAACAAGAAACCTGAGACACTACAATAGTCTTCTCCTGAGATAGACAATAGCATAGCAAGACAGGCTTGAATATTTATATAACCTCTGACCTGGTGTGGTATGAGGCCAATGAGAGGCTCGTAGCCAAAACTATCTATCTCTTTGGCTGCTTTCCAGGACACCTGGAATGTCACCATTAAAATCTTTACATTTGTGTTCCTTATTAAAAGGCGATGCCAATGGAAGGGGACACATGTTATTATCAGTCCACATGTAAGAGAAAAGAAAGAAGCTAGTGTAGTTTAGAGGAAAGCACTCTCACTGAGGGATACAGGATAGATGTCTAATAAGGAGAGGGAGGATTTTGAGTTTGGGAAGTTATGTGTGTGTATAAGGGAGAGTGGAACTAGAACGATAGATGTGAGAAGTGATTATGTATAAGACTAAAGTCCAAACAGGCAAAATTTCTCTCTTTTATTTAAGAAAATGACTTACAAACCATTGTTATACCTGAGTCTTCCAGAACAGAATTGTTATGGCATCCACCTTTAAGGCTTAAAGAAAAAAAAAATCTCAGAGAGTCTAGTGTTGGACGACCTTGCAAGTATTGCCACAGCCACAGGCTCCCTGATTTATGGCAATGTTAGGAATTAGGGCTGTCTCCTTTCTGAAGTACTGCAACATGCTATAAAAGGGCACTCTGAATCACAAGGCATAAAACAGCATGTCAAGGGAGGGATATTCCAAGTCAAAAATAATGGTGATAAATCAGAAGCAGTGAATGAGACTATATGGTTTTATTTTGTTCCATAAAGTCTGCTACACTTTTTAGTACACTCTGCTGAAAACTAAAGCTACAATAGTTACACACAACTATAAGGGTTTCCCTTTTTTAATAATTATTTTCAGGAATGATACACAGTGCTGCATGACAATATTAGAGAAGTCAATATTTTCAAGGGCTATATATAGCCATACTTGTTTCTTTGATAATTTAAAAAATAAGAATAAACTCCAGTTAATGTAACTATAGTTAAACCTGTAAATATATAAAGATCAAGTTATTCCTGTTTTAATTATTAATACTTATTGGCACCCTGTGTGTGTACATGTATGTGTTTCAACTTTTAAATCTTTGAAAAGAAAAACATAAATTTATTACAAAAAGTTCAGAGTTCATTAAGTCATTGAATCAATTAGATATAAATGCTAATACTTTCCTCAAAGAACATTCTTTAATAGCTTAGTTAGAATTAAAGCAATATTAAAATTGTTTCCCTATTAAATTTCTTGGATTTCAGAGCAGCTCAATAGTTTCAGTCACATGATTATTTACTTGTGACTATTTGTAAAATTTTTATACTCAGATGCTTGTGGGGTATGGATTACCATCTGTATGTTTTTGTCTTAGGTTTCATCCTAGGGTAGACTCTTGCTTGCCAGGACTTTAAAATTTACTTTTGAGCACTTGTAAGTGACCTCAAAGTCCATCATCACATGTAATAATTTAGTTTGCCTTTGGAACAAATTATCATGTCTCAGTTCTCCGTGACCTAAGTCAAACGTTACGGTGGCTTCATGTTCTCAAGATAGTTCACATGTTTGATGTTCATATGTGGAAAATCATCCCTGCCCACCAAATAAATAATTTTAAAAATAGAAGCTAATTGTGGTTACTTATGAGGATGATACACAGATGGGAAAAGAATTAATTCTTTACCTTAAATCAGAAGTTTGATAAATGAAAAATTAGAATTTTGAACGTCATTGTATGTTTATTTTACCACATACTCTGTACAAAAAAAACAAGCATAAAATGGTTCACAAAACTGGTTCAGTGTTAAAAGTAGTACATAATTGCTCATCTATTAAGAGAGAAAACTAAAAACAAAATGGAAAAGGTGATAATTTTATGGTGCAAGGATACACAAAATTACCAGTGATTGTTAATGGAACAGTGATTCAGGTGAAAAGATTTTAAAATATGCTCATGCTTGTGATTTTGAAGCATCATGTGATTTTGAAGTTGGTTATCTTTCATGAATATCAGTGCAAAAACAGCTTTTTCCTTTACATATAGAAGAGAAGGTGATAATGTAAAGAAGAGATTATTCTCTGAAGAATCAAATAACCCTAAATTCTAATCCAAACATCACTTTGTATTAGTCATGCGACCTTGGAAAGCTACTTAACCTCTAAATTATAGTTTCTCCAGCTCCAAATGGAACTTAAGATTATTGTGAGTATTAAGTGAGGTAGTGCATATAAAATGCCTGGATATGGGAAGTGTTCAATATATGTATTTTTAAGAAAAAACAAGTGTCATCTTATTTAAGCTGCTTTTCTAGTGAAAATAATGACTCTATATTATTACTCACTGACAGACATTTGTGGCACGTCCAAGACTGAAAGTTCAGTTTATGGCCGTGAGTCAAATAGAGAGTCTTATCTTTGAAAGTAACTGTCAAGTAGTCATTCATACCATTTTAAGTAACTAACCTATCTGGCTAGATAAGCCAATGTTTATATAGATTAAAAAACAATAATAAGTTTGTACATAAGATAACTATGATTTTAGTTCAAATTGCAAGGTCTATTTATTCATTGAAATATAGGAAACTACTTTGTCATAATGTTGGTCAACATTTGTAAAAATTAATTTTTGTGTCTGCAATTCATGTATATATAAAAGGGGGCCTCATGAATATTCAAATACACTTACAAAATAAAATCATTATTTTATCTAACTGTACATTTTAAAAATAATTTATGGTAATTATTTATTTAGTAACTGCATAAGGAAATTAATAGCAGAGGATAATAGAAACATAATCAATTTTTTATTATTCTACTATCACTTTTGATATTAGCTAGCTTTTGATCTTTAATCATTTCCTAAAACAGATACTACTTTTTACTGTACTATAAAGTATAAGGAATATTTTTGGATTAGTATTTTACTCTACCACTTACTATAAATAGCAAATTTTACTTCATCCTTTATCTACCTTTTAAGATTGTTTTTAAAACCACCTCTGTTGAATAAAATCTCCTGGCTCATGGCACTGATAAAAATTTTTCTCCAACTTTTAGTAATTAATATCACTTGCTTTTCTTTCTATCTTCAGAAACTGACATTTATCATCCTTTTAAGAAAATATGTAAAGAAAAACAAGATACAGATCACTTTTGCATAAACTATCCATGACATGTATTCATCAACTTGACTCAATCAGGGATCACTAGGAGCTACTCTCATAGCGAAGGCCTGGCATTTGCTAAGTATGAGTATATGGAACCATTAAAAGAATTACATTCAGAGATAAACTAAAACTATGTATTGTACATCCTAATCTATATTCAGAATAGCATTTTAGTACCAAATCAAAAGCAGGCTCTGAGCTGAAAATATACCAAGTAAGAAAGCTTTTGTTGTACATACTGTAACAGAATATTAAATACACCTTTGCTTATCAGATCAAAAAACAAAGGTTGCTAAAATGAGCAAGGATTCACTGTCCTCTCTTCAGTGATTCAAGTGACATAAATTATTGCACAAGTATAAAAGCAACTTTGATCACATTACTGCAACAGATTAGTTTGAAACTGTTATAAGCAATGTTATAAAGTCTTTCAAAATATCCCTTAGACTTTAAATTTATATTTTAAACAAATTCCCAATTATACTTTGCTAATAATGATCTTATTATTCAACATGTTATTGAAAATATTTAATTTTAATCTAATATCTTATGCCAGCAATCAGACATCAGTTTGATAAAATAGATTTATAAGCAAATCATTAGTATTGTTTAAAATTAATCAGTTTACTGATTATCTCCTTCCTAAAAGCATTGTGATGGCCTACGTACAATAAACTGGAAACACAAAACAAAATAAACCTACAAAATTTAAAATTGAAGGAATGACTGGATTAGAAAACTATAAGAATTAAACTCAAAACTAAATTCTGAAACTCTTATTAAGAAGACTGAAAAGAGAAACATTGAGTTACTTATCAATAACAAATGGGGAGAGGAGAATCCTAATTCTTATTATAGAAATAAAATAATAGCTTGCATTGGTTCATTGAATTTAAAAAAATGAAAAAGGAGAAGGGTTGCATCTACATTAGTTTTACTAAATATTAGGAAGTACTTCTAATAAGGGAATTCTATGGGATAGGGTAGAAATAAGTGGAGGTGAGGAGGGTCTAGATTTAAAACGTCTCAAGTCCTTTCTTAATTCAAGAATAATTAAAAGTTGACATCTTATTTAAAGTTTGATAAAGGATAAATGGTAAAACTGTCCTTATTGGGAGCCTAGCAAGAACCTAAGGTACAGTGTATTCTCTGGAAGAAAATGTGTTAGATACCAAGGATTTGGACACTCCTAGTAAAGTTTTATGGTAAAAGATAAATTTTAATTGCATAAAGTTAAGTGTCCACTTGAATTGTTGTGAAGGTTTATGGCTACATGGAGGTAGGCTGAAGGAATCACTTTAGATAGGACCTATATTTTTTTCACTGTAGATTAATTAGATTTGTTCACATTGTCAGTTAAAATATCAAAGTTCTATATTGTTAATATGAACAACATATCCTTGAATGATGATTTTTAATTAAAGTAGTTATCAAATGTCATCTCTACCTCTGAGAAACCAAAATACGGATTCTTTAGCAGCTGAACCCTTATTATAGTTCTTACCCTAACAAAAGGAAGTAATTCCCTTAGCCAGACTAAACTTTTCCCATATGCCAATGGAAATTATTCTTTCCTACCATCTCCAGAACTATACTCTTATCAATCATTCCTTTTTCTTCAGCATCATCTTTTTATTTTTTACTGCTTTTACTGGTGTTGAATTAGAATATTCAATATGTTCTAGTTTCTCCAATCTTATCTTTTAAAATTCTCTATTTGACCACATCTCACCTCAGTTACAGATTTCTCTCATTATTTTCTTTTTGTAGATAAGTTTGAGTTGGGTGTTGGTAAAATAAGGAGCTGTGGATAAAACTGCAGTACTTCCAGAATCTCTTGCCTGGCCTTAGTGCATTCCCTATCAATAGGTGTTTCCAAGGGGTGGAGAGAGGTACCATCTCCATATTAATAGGTAATTATCAGGTCAAGAGAGGGCTTAATTGGATGGGAGAGGTTGGGTGGGGTCCCTTCTTCTGCAGCCAGGTCGCAAGAGAGACACGGGAGAGCAGAAGTGGACTGCTTGGAGAAGTAAACGGGTTTCTCCCATTTTATCTTTTCCTTTGACTTCGGTTTCAAAGGTACTTGCCCCGGATTTCCCACCCAGAGTTACAGGAGCACATCTCTATAAAGACTTCTATTTTTCTTTATGAATTCAAGAAAGAATGAGTCAGAATTTTGAAAACATTTCATAAGTTTAGAACAATCATCATGAAGCAGAAAATGAGCTGACCATAGATACACACTGAGGTTACAGAGTGACCAAGGCTGATAACAACCTTCTCATTCTAATTATTATGTATGTTGATAACAAGATAACTTCAGTAAAGAATAAGATGTGAAAACATTCTACTTAATTGAAATTTTGACTGTGAAAACTAACTTGTAAACTTGTGATTTCAGTTAAGTAACTTAATTCTGTTTTAGCTTATATTTCTATATTTGAATATGGTTATTCAACAACCAAATGGTTATTACTGATAAGCTCTTTAATTTTTAGGTTTTATATACATGACTTGAATAAATATACTTTCACTGTTTTAGTTTCATGTGGACTATATTCAGATTAATTTTAGTAATGGATATTTTACATGTAAATTTTATTTGTGTAATCATATCACTTATATGTTTGACTTTGCATTAAAATGCAACAGTGTTTGTTCTGGTGAGATGTGGTTTCACTGAAAGTGTTTACTAAATGAAAAAGGACACAGCAGTGGTAGAGAGGATTCAGTGTAGAACTGGAATAAAGAAACAGAGGGATCTGAGGAATCTATACAGAGCCCCAAGCCCTGAATCCAATCTATTCCTGATATGAACCCCACACTTCGTAGCCCATAAAATTCTTCTATAAATCCTTTTGAGTTAAGCTCACTGAAATTTCCTTTGTTACTTACATAGCAAAATGTCCACCTAAATCATTTACAATGACAAGATTTTCAGGATTTCTATAAGATGTCTCTACTTGCTCACTTCACATCATTCAAAGGACTGCAGTCTACATTCCAATATGAAAAACCCATTGGAACATCTTTTATTATATTCCATCAATGATTAAAAAATATGGTGTATTTAGTTTGAATTATAAGTGTACCATAATATTCCTTCACAGGCTTTTTGCTTTATTTGGAGTTTTTATTTACACTGGCCTTTCTTCTGTTCCTAAGACATGCATGAACTTTAATTTCCAGGTTACTCCAAATGCATCTATAGCCTACATTGATGTCTCTGAGGTAATCACTGGGTGGATCCTAGTTTGAACATCATATTACTAAATCAAAGCTCAGGAGAACCTAACATTCTCTAACTCTGACTCTTAGGAAATTATAATAACCTCATTATTTCCTTTTGCCCGTCTGGAAATGAAGACTATACAACCATATATTAGTAACTGTTAAATGAAACTACACAAATGAATTAAAGATGGTGACATGAGAAGTGAGACAGAGAACTCCCAAAACCACATACAATACAAAAATATATTTAATACAACTTATCTTATAAGTGCAACAAGAAAGAAGGTGGTGCCAGAATGCATACACCTGGAGAAAACAAAAGACCTCATGAAACAGGGTAACGGATGAATGCCTTGATCCAGCAGGACTCAAGCCCTTCCCCCATCCCAGATCACTGGCAGGAGAAAGAGAAACTGAGTGGCATGGTGGTGGAAGCATAGGATTGCTGAAGACCCAGTCCTGGAGATCTGCTTTGGGAGCATGAACATAGAATGCATGGTGCTCTGGAAATTAGTGGGGTTGGAAAGTGGAGACAGATGAAACACATGGAGAGACTGAGATTCCAGCCATTTGTGGGAAACAGGGATCCACATCTGGCTCCTCTGCTACACAAGAAAGGCGGGCAGTCAGAGAGACTTCCTAACAGTGAGAGGGCTGCTAAAGGGGCAAGGATTGCACAGAGATTGCTGCTCAGGAGAAAGGAGATGTGGAAAAGGTTGTCGGGGCATGCTCAACACAGCAGGTGGGGAACTTGCAGGAGCTTCAGATGCTCCATCCCCCTGGCTGGCTACTCAGCTCTCCGAGGCTCTCCACAGTGGTATGCAGGTGCTATGCCTTCCTTCTGGCCTGCTGGCACCAGTTCACAAAATGGGAGTCCCTGCCTTGGTATCAGGTCACCCAGGGGGAGGTCCCGCTTACAGCAGCTACAAACTCAAAGCACACAGGCTTACATTGGTTCAGATGGTGGAGAAAGGTACAGAAGCCAGGAAGCAGGAAACAGCTCTTTCCTCACTCCAGGCACCAGCGCCGCTCCCCTGCAAACTCCAACATCACTCCAGGGACTGAGCAGATCCAGAGAGTATAGATTCTGGGCACTAGAGGGCGCCACATACAAATATGAAACATCAACGGAACCTGGTTCAAACCAAAATCCCACAAACACCAGGAAAAGGACCAAGTGAAATGTAACTCATGAATCTTCCTGAAAGAGATTTCAAAATAAAAATTACAAACATGCTAATGGAGATACAGAAAAATATTCAAGAACTCAAGCATGAATTTAGGATGGAGATTCAATCATTGAGAAATTCTATATCTGAAATGAAACATATAATGTAGGGATTTAAAAGCTGATTATATATAGTAGAAGAGACAGTAAATGGAATAGAAATTAGAGAAGAGGAATACAAAAAAGTTGAGGCACACAGAAAAAAAGATGTCCAGGAATGAAATAATGTTGAGTGAATGGTGTGACCAATCCAAAAGCAACAATATTCACATTATAAGGGCAGCAGAAGAGGAGGAGGGAGAAAAAGGGATAGAAAATATCTTTGAGGAGGTAATTACTAAAAATTTCCCCAAGCTGGGGAAGGAGATAGTCTCTCAGGCCATGGAAATTCACAGATCTCCCAACACAAGGGACCCAAGGAAGACAACACCAAGACATATAGTAATTAAAATGGCAAAGACCAAGGATAAGGACAAACTGCTAAAAGCAGCCAGAGAGAAAAATAAAATCTCATCCAAAGGAAAGCCCATCAGGCTATCATCATACTTCTGAGCAGAAACCTTATAGGCCAGAAGGGAGTGACATGATGTATATAATGCAATGAAACTAGATTACTTTATCTGGCAGGATTATCATTTAAAGTTGAAGGAGGGATTAAACAATTTCCAGATAAGCAAAAGCTGAGAGAATTTATCTCCCAGAAAGCATCTCTACAGTGTATTTAGGAGGGACTGCTATAGATAGAAGTGTTCCTAAGGTTTAATAGCTGCCACCAGAGGTAATAAAGCCACACTAAAGGAAATAGAACAGCTAATTACTAAGCAAATGCAAAATTAAATTAACTATCCCCAAAGTCAATCAAGGGATAGACAACACAGAATATGATACCTAATATACAAAGAATGGAGGAGGAAGAAGAAGGAGGAGAAAAAAAAAGAACCTTAGGCTTGTGTTTGTAATAGCATGTTAAAGTGAGTTAAGTTAGACTCTTAGATAGAAAGGAAGTTAACCTTGAACCTTTGTTAACCACAAATCTAAAGCCTAAAATGGCAATAAGTACATACCTTTCGATAATCACCCTAAATGAAAATGGATTGAATACACCAATCAAAAGACATAGAGTCACTGAATGGATAAAAAAAAAAAAAGACCCATCTATATGCTGCCTACAAGAGACTCACTTTATACCCAAAGACATACACAGACTAAAAGTGAAGGGATGGGAAAAGATACTTTATGCAACTAATAGGGAGAAAAAAACAGGAGTTGCAGTACTTGTACCAGACAAAATAGGCTTCAAAACAAAGAAAGTCACAAGAGACAAAGAAGGATATTACATAATGATAAAAGGGTCAATCCAACAAGTAGATAAAACCATTATAAATATCAATGCATCCAACACAGGAGCACCTACACATGTGAAACAAATTTTAACAGAATTAAAAGGGGAAAGAGAATGCAATGCATTCATTTTAGGAGACATGAACACCCCACTAACCCCAAAGGACAGATCAACCAGACAGAAAATAAATAAGGAGACAGAGGTAATGAAGAACACATTAGAACAGAAGGATCTAATGGACATCTACAGAACACTCCATCTAAAGCAACAGGATATACATTTTTCTCAAGTGCACATGGAACATTTTCAAGAACAGATCATATACTAGGCCACAAAAAGTGCAACACTAAATTCAAAAAGATTGAAATTGTACCAACCAGCTTCTCAGACCACAAAAGTAAGAAACTAGAAATAAATTATGCAAAGAAAATGAAAAAGCTCAGAAACACATGGAGGCTTAACAACATGCCCCTAAATAAACAATGGATCAATGAGAAAATAAAAACAGAGATCAAGTAATATATGGAGACAAATGAAAACAATAATTCAACACCTCAATATTTGTAGGAAGAAGTGAAGGCTGTGCTAAGAGGGAAGTATATAGCAATACAGGCATACATCAGGAAAGAAGAATAATACCATATGAACAGTTTAAACTCACAATTAATGAAACTAGGGAAAAAAGAACAAACGAGGCCCAAAGTCAATAGAACGAGGAACATAATAAAGATTAGACCATAGATAAATAAAATTGAGAGGAATAAAACAATGGAAAACATCAATAAAAACAGGAGCTGGTTCTTCTAGAAAATAAGCAAAATAAATAAACCCATAGCCAGACTGATCAAGAAAAAAGAGAGTCTACACACATAATCAGAATCAGAAATGAAAAAAAAAAAATCACTACAGACACCACCGAAATACAAAGAATTATTAGAGAATACTATAAAAATTATATGCTAATAAACTGGATAATCAAGAAGAAATGGACAACTTTCTAGAAAAACACAACCTTCCAAGGCTGACCCAGAAAGAGAGAGAAAATTTGAACAGATCAATTACCAGCAACGAAATTAAACTAACAATCAAAAAACTACCAAAGAACAAACTCCTGAACCAGATGGCTTCACTGTTGAATTCTATCAAATATTTAGTGAAGACCTAATACCCATCCTCCTCAAAGTTTTTCAAAAAGTAAAAGAGAAGGGAATACTTCCAAACCCATTCTATGAGGCCAGCATCACTCTAATACCAAAACCAGGCGAGGATACAACAAAAAAAGAATATTAAAGACCAATATCCCTGATAAACATGGATTCAAAAATACTCAGCAAAATATTAGCAAACTGAATTCAAAAATACATCAAAAAGATCATCTGTCATGATCAAGTAGGATTAATTCCAGGGATGCAAGATGGCACAATATTAGAAAATCCATCAGCATCATCCACCACATCAGCAAAAAGAAGGACAAAAACACATGATCATCTCCAGAGATGCCAAGAAAGCATTTGACCAAAATTCAACATCTATTCATGATAAAAACTCTCAACAAAATAGGTAGAGAGAGCAAGTACCTAAACATAATAAAGGCCATATATGACAAACCCACAACCAACATCATGCTTAACAGCAAGAAGCTGAAAGTCTTTTCTTTAAGACTGGGGACAAGACAAGAATGCCCACTCTCTCCAATTTTATTCAACATAGCTCTGGAGGTCCTCGTCCCAGCAATCAGACAACACAAAGAAATAAAAGGCATCCAGACTGGTAAAGAAGTTAAACTGTCACTGTTTGCAGATGACATGATATTGTATGTAAAACACCCTAAAGAATCCACTCCAAAACTACTAGATTTAAGATCTGAATTCAGCAAAGTTGCAGGATACAAAAGTTATGCAGAGAAATCTGTTGCATTCCTATACACTAATGATGAACAAGCAGAAAGAGAAATCAGGAAAACAATTCCATTCACAATTGCATCAAAAAGAATAAAATGCCTAGGAATACACCTAACCAAGGAAGTGAAAGACCTATACACTGAACACGAGACACTCATGAAAGAAATTAAAGAAGATACCAATAAAGAGAAACACATCCCATGCTCATGGATAGGAAGAATTAACATTGTCAAAATGGCCATCCTGCTTAAAGCAATCTACAGATTCAATGCAATCCCTATCAAAATACCAACAGCATTCTTCAACAAACTTGAACAAATAGTTCTAAAATTCATATGGAACCACAAAATACCCCAAATAGCAAAATCAATCCTGATAAGGAATAATAAAGCTGGGGGGATTATGCTCTCCAAATTCAGCTCTACTACAAAGCCACAGTAATCAAGGCAATTTGGTACTGGCACAAGCACAGACCCATAGACCAATTGCTAGAGTACAGCTCCAGTGGGGGCGGGGGGTGGGGGGTGAAGCCCAAAACGATGAGACGGAGTCGGTGCATGGAGAGACAGGACACAGAGTCAGATGGAGGTGGTCTCTCGACAAAATGCCTATGACAGCTTTATACCATTTTGCACAAGGATATGATTATTTTTTATTGTTCTGTTGATTAATTGGTATAGGTAGTTGATTAATAGGTATAGGCAAGCTTTTTTCTTTCTTTTTCTTTCTAATATATTCATGGTTGGTCAAGTGTTAAACAGGTGACCTTTTTCTGTTCCTTGACCGAAACTTTTCCTAGCAACATGTACTCTTTTATGTTTTACATTTCTATGCAACTCAGTTTCTAAGTAGTGCATGTGACTGCAGGAGCGTGCAATATGTAGCAGTGACTATGGAGTTTATCAGCTCAGGGTGAAATATAGGTCACTCACTACTTCAGTGAGCTAGGCAGGTGTCATCATCTATATTTCTAATGCAATGGGTACATTTTATCTCCTCATAATATTTATTCTATCATAGGTAGATGTAAGATAAAGATAGCATGATTTAGAACTATAAGAAGGCAAGTGTAGATGATCAGGTTTGTGCCTATAGACTAGGTATTAATCCAAGCCAGACAAGGGCAACAAAACATCCACAGGTGTGCACAATTTCTCTCAAAACTTGGGGGGGGGGGGTGAGGTTCTAAGCCTCACCTCTGTTGGCCCCCATTTTCTCACCTGATGGCCCCCCTGCGACTGTCCCTGTCTTAGGTTGTTCCTCCCTTGAGGAATCTTACCCGTCTCTGGCTAACCAGCCATCTTCCGGGGCCATCCAGGGAAATGTAAAGCTGGTAAGTGAGAGAGAAGTAATGTTCTTTGAAAATGTTAGTTTTTCACTTCTTTGAAGATTTATTCCCTATGGCTTCCAGGCCCAGCACTTGTCTTGAGGTATCTTTACTTATTGGAAAATTATGGTATTTGGTAATTTCACATATAAGGCATGAATTTTAGTAAATGGCTGTAATTAGGAAGAAGAAAAGTTGTAGAAGTAGCAAATAGAAAAAAACATGAGAAGATTGATTGTCAGAGTTATTCTATTCAATATTCTCTCATAACTCTATTTCTATAAAACTCTCCATCACTAATTTCACTAGAATTATAAAAAAGGGGGGCATTCCCACTTAGGTGGAGATGGGGTAGTCAATGTTTGACTAGCTACCTGCAGGTTTTGGTACTCTATGCCAAGATCGCCATCTGGCCCCTGTGTGTTCTATTCTTCAGGAGCACTGTCTTGAAAAGCTTCTGGGAAGTTTATGTTCTCCTCCTTTCTGTGCTGCTTAGCAAAGGTTATCTTAGTCTTTGGCAAAAATGCAAGCAAAAGCAAAACCAATAGTATAATGGAGAAAAACAAAATCAAGATGGGTAATAGGGGAAGCCAGCTGAGAAGGCCCCTGCTTTGTGGGGGTCTTCTTCCAGCCTGAGCTTTGCTACACAGCTTGAGTAGCATGGCTCCCAGCAACCAATGGAGCAGACTAGAGAGCCCAGATATAATCCCAAGCATACATGGTCAATTAATATATGACAAAGTAGCCATGAACATACAATGGGGGAGTGACAGCCTCTTCAACAGCTTATGTTGACAAAATTGGACAGCTACATGCAAGAGAATGAAACTGGATTATTGTCTAATCCCATATACAAAAGTAAACTCGAAATGGATCAAAGACCTGAATGTAATTCATGAAACCATAAAACTCATAGAAGAAAACATAGGCAAA
Source organism: Manis pentadactyla (assembly GCF_030020395.1). Lineage (NCBI taxonomy): Eukaryota > Metazoa > Chordata > Mammalia > Pholidota > Manidae > Manis > Manis pentadactyla. The sequence goes on along the minus strand of NC_080030.1, from coordinate 68,803,145 downwards.
AATCTCCTGAATATAAACATTAGCAACTTCTACCTGAACGGATCTCCTCGAGCAAGGGAAACAAAAGCAGAAATGAGCACATGAGACTACATCAAACTGAAAAGCTTCTGTACAGCAAAGGACACCATTAACAGAACAAAAAAGCATCCTATAGTATGGGAGAATATAATTGTAAGTGACATATACAACAAGGGGTTAATGTCTAAAATATATAAAAAACTCACATGCCACAACAACCAAAAAGCAAATAACCCGATCAACATATGGGCAGAGGATATGAAAAGACAGTTTGTCAAAGAAAAAATGTAGATAGCCAACAGGCACATGAAAAGATGCTCACTAATTATTAGAGAAATGCAAATTAAAACCACAATGAGAGATCATGTCACACCAGTTAGGATGGCCAACATCCAAATGACAAACAACAAATGCTGGCAAGGATGTGGAAAATGGGGAACCCTCCTACACTTATGGTGGGAATGTAAATTAATTCAAGCACTGTGGAAAGCAGTATGGAGATTCCTCAAAAAACTAAAAATAGAAGTACCATTTGACCCAGGAATTCCACTCCTAGGAATTTACCCTAAGAATGCAGGATCCCAGATACAAAAAGACATATGCAACCCCTATGTTTATTGCAGCACTATTTACAATAGCCAAGAAATGGAAGTAACCTAAGTGTCCATCAGTAGATGAATGGATAAAGAAGAGGTGGTACATATACACAATGGAGTACAATTCAGCCATAAGAAAGAAACAAATACTACCATTTGCAACAACATGGATGGAGGTGGAGGATATTATGCTCAGTGAAATAAGCCAGGTGGAGAAAGACAAGTCCATATAATTTCTCTCATTTGTGGAGTATAACAATGAAGCATAACTGAAGGAAGAAAACAGCAGCAGACTCACAGACTCCAAGGGACTAGTGGTTACCAAAGGTAAGGGGTCAGGGAGAGTGGGTGGGGAGGGAGGGAGAAGTGGATTGAGGGCTATTATGATTGGCACACATGGTGTGGAGGGTATCATGGGGAAGACAGTGTAGCACAGGGAAGGCAAATAGTGACTCTGTGGCATCTTACTACACTGATGGACAGTGACTGCAATGGGGTCCGGGGGGCACTCAATATTATGGGTGAGTGTAGTAACTGCATTGTTTTTCATATGAAACCTTTATAAGAGTATATATCAATAATACCTTAATAAAAAAATTTAAAGATAAGTAAATAAATGAAACTATGCAATATTTTTTAAATTACACTTCCACATTTTTTTAAAACAAATATATATTTTTTAATATTGACTTTGCCTTTGCTAAGAATGGTGAGTGTCAAAACATCAAAAGATAATTTAGATACAATTTCTAAAAATAAATAACTACTTTGATTTTAACCAGTAATGCATGTCAGTAATGAAAGGGCCCAAGGACATGATTCCAGAAAAGAACTTAATAGTCTCATTTGAAATTAATATCACTTAACTCTTGGGGAGTCAAACTCAGTAATTCAGGTTTCATTATGTAAACATCTTTGGCATTTCATTTACTCTTTCTGAGCACAAACAAATGGCAAAACAATAGACATACAAGATTACTAGAAAATTAGTTCTTGGGTTAATTCTAGAAATGGCTCTAGGATAGAAGCAAATGTTTCAATCTGTTGTGTGTTACTTGAAATTAGTATTTTTCTTCTTGGTAAAGCAAAAATATTTAACTATAACTTTTAATGTAAAATCTGTTTGGAGCTCATGATCATGATTTGTGATACAACTAAACAATCAATATCAAGAAAGTAAGCAAACACAAATATCAAGTCGGTCTTACTCAAAAATTATAGTCTAGTCATGAACACCACCTGTGCCACTTCTTTAATCTTAGATTCAACCTCCTCATTTTCTGCCTGCTTCTAGATTCCTTTGGCAGTACAATTCCAATCACTATTTTTTAATACCTCAGTGACCTACAATTAGTTTGTTATACAAATTTCCATCACTCTCATTTCCTCATTTCACTTATAATCCAGATTAGAATCCATGTTTTTTTCATTAAAATACCTTGCATATTTTCATTAAAATACCTTCTATTGTGCCAAGCTAAACCTCAGCTTTGGTTAAATCCAGCTGTGTACTCCATGAATGCTTGCACTAGGCAGCCTTGTCACTGTTAAATTTATGACCAAATACCTCAGAGAGACCCTATTGCAACAACGAATCTCCTACTATTTCTTATCTTCTCTTTTTAAACTTCTCACACCTCTTCCTTTATCCCCACCTCAGACCATGACTTCCCATTTGATAGAAACACACAAGCCACAAGAAAGCCTTTCTAAGCATTAACCACTTCATATTGATCCAGGAATTGCATCCATCTCCATTTACACTCACTTCTCTCTTATTAAATGCACCATTTGTGTTCCTATCTAAAGCCAACCTCTCTACTGTGCACTAGACCACATTCCTTTTGCCCAAGGCATGATATCATCTCACTCACTCTGCAAATTCCCATGAAGTTATTTCTTTTCCAAGTTCATTTTTCTTATCCACAAACATTATTTTTACCATCTTAAAAATATAAAACAAGCACTGAAAAATACTTGACCCCATATCCTCTTCTAGGTATAGCCCTTTATCTCTGCTCACTTTTACAGCAAAACTTCTTGAAATATTTATCAGTATTTGCTACCTCCTCCCACTCTCTCCTGAACTTGCTCCAATTAGGCTTTCAATTATACAACCTACCAACACCACTTTTGACAATGTCACCAAAGGACTCCCATGTTGCTGAATCTAATAATCAATTATCAGTCTTATTACTTGATAGATCAGCAAAATTTAATACAAGAGATGTCAGTGGCCACACTTCAGTCTCCTTTGCTGGTTTATCTTCTTCTCCCAAGCACTGGACTATGTATGAGCTCAAGCCTCTATACTGACTCCTTATGTGATCTCAGCAAGCACTGTAGTTTTAAATTCCATCTATAAATGCTTCCAAATTTATAGCCCCATTAGATACTTCTACTTTGAATCCTAGACCTATAGTTCTAATTATCTACTTGACATATCTGCTTGCATATCTAACTAGCATCCCAAATTTTACATGTCCAAACCAAACTCCTAAATGTTCAAAAAATGTACATCTCCTAACATTATTCTGCTTCTCAGTGGTAGCAACTCCAATCATCTAGTTGATCAAGATAAAAACCCAAGATCATGTTTAACTCTTTTTTTCTTTCATAGCCCAAATTATTCTGTTAGGTAAAACACCTTCTTAATCTTCACCTTTCTCTTTTTCACCTACAGTTTTGCCATGGTCAAGGCATAATAAATCCTCTCTGTCCTAAACTATTGCAAAAGTATAAATATGGTTTCTCTGTTTTCTGCTATTATCTCTCTTGTTCACTTTGCTCCAGCCACACTAGCTTCCATGATGACTTTGACACAGAACGGCCATACTGCTGCTCAGGAACTTTGCCTTTACTATTCCCTCTGGCCAGATTGTTCTTTCCCAGATGTCCATATGTCTCATTTTCATACACTCCTTAAACTATTCCTTCTTGGTAAGTACTTCTATAATATGACATCCCATTCCACCCACTACATATCTTTAGTAGATATTATATATGTATGTGTTTGCCTGTATACATATATACAGTATATATGATATGTATTTGATATATGAATGACTATATCTATATAGTATGTGAGAGGCAAGCAATGTTTTTCAAATCAGGATCCACTAATTATTCAAACCATCAGTCATTAACATGTCATTCACATTCCTTAGGCATTTGATTTTCTTGACTTGACAACTTAAATAGACAAAATTTTCTACATTGTAAATAATAACTAATGATATATTAATATATGATTAATAGAGATATTGCATTAGGTTTGGAAGAAAAATATACTAGGCTTGAGATGATTACATAATCTGAATTATGTTAATTTCAAGGTTTTAAACACAGAGTCTAACTTACATTGCTTACATTAGAATGAATGTAAGGTTTAAAGGGAAAATATATGACTTTCTTCTAAAAATGTCTTATAATAATGCACTATTTTGAGCAGATTGAAATGAAATTTGTACCAAATCAAAAGCTTCAGTACTAAAAACACTACTTTTCAAAATGTTACTGATGATTTATAAAAGCAAGCAAAACCATTAAATGTAAGGGAAAAAATGCAAGGATTGACTCAATTCAAGTCTTTAAGGCCACATTTGCTAGTCAGATCAGTGTTTGACCTGGTACTCTTAAATTTTCTTACTCAGACTCTCCTGAATGGTTGGCTAAACTATAGATAACCAAACTTCATCCCCAAGTTTTTGACACAGTAAGTGTGGGGTGAGGCCTGATAATTTGCATTTTTATAAATTTCCCAGGTGATGTTGGTTCAAAAAACCATACTTTGAAAACCACTGGCTTAAATTATCATGGATATTTACTGAAGATAATTCTTCCTAGAAAAATATTCCTACTCTTCACCCATGCTTAGAGAAAGGAGATAGTATTCATTTTTAATGATTGGTTGGTGTTAGAATTTTCTTTGTCTTGTGTGGAATTCACACAGCCCTTCACATGAACACCAGCAAATAAAGCAGTTACAGGGCTACATGACTTTAGGACATGTATCCAATAATATTTTAATGACCTATACCATGCAGCTACAACTATAATCTACAGTCTTATAAATGATTCTACTGTGTTACTTCTGATAGGAAAAAAGAAAATAAACAGAAGCTTTAGAGTGCCAGAGAGGATTCTATCAAAATCAAAGTAACAGCACCTTAGAGATTCTGATTATGTGGTGTTATTCTCGATTTACTAACTAGATATGCAGTTTTATCTCTTAACATCCAATTGCAGACATAAAGAGGAAAACCCTTAACTTTCCCTCACAGCCTGTAATTTATGCTGTCATTTATTATAAAAATATGTCATAACTTAATCCAGATCATTTTACAACCACCATCTTTTCTCTTCACACACTTTTCAAGATCAAAGAAGCTATGTGCTCAACCCCAGGCCACAGCATAAGCTCTGCATTAGAGCCTGGCCAGTCGCAGCCCAACCCTCATACCCCTTGCCAAACCAGAGAGCTGGAAAACAAAGCAATGAAAAACACCCGGACAGTGTATTTAAAAAGGAAGAAGTTGTTTTAAAAAAATTAATATAACTTAAGGCACCATTGGGACAACATCAAACAGAATAACATTAATATTATAGGGATCCCAGGAGGTGAGGAGAGGAAAAAATGACCAGAAAAACTTATTTGAAGAAATAAAGGCTGAAAACTTCCCTAGTCTAGGGAAGGAAGCAGATACACACATTCAAGAAGCTCAGAGAGCTCCAACAAAGATGATCCCAAAGACACCCACGACAAGACACATTATTATTAAAATGATAACATTTAGAGTTAGAGCAAAAGAAAAACAACATATTACCTACAATGGAAACACCATAAGGCTATCAGCAGATTTTTCAGCATAAATTTTGCAAGACAAAAGAGAGTGGCACAACATATTCAAAGCACTGAAAGGGGAAAAAATTCCAACCAAGAATTCTGACAAGGTTATCATTCAGAACTGAGAAGGAGATTAAGAGCCTTCCAGTCAATCAAATCCTAAAGGAATTAATTATAACTAACCTGGCTTTATAAGAAATGTTAAAGAGGCTTCTCTAAACTGAAATGATATTAACAAGAAAACATATGAAAGTAAAATTCTCACTAGTAAAGGTAAATATACAGTAAATAAACAATAAGTAGTGAACCAATCATTTATAAAGAAAACATGAAGGGTAAAAGACAAAAATAGAAAAATCAACTAAAACTACAATGATTAGTTAAGGGAGGCATGAAATAAAAACATGTAAAATGTGTCATCAAAAATATTAAATAGGGGCGGAGCCAAGATGGCGGCGTGAGTAGAGCAGCGGAAATCTCCTCCCAAAACCACATATATCTATGAAAATATAACAAACACAACTCTTCCTAGAATAAAGACCAGAGGACACAGAACAATATCTAGACCACATCCACACCTGCGAGAACCCAGCACCTCGCGAAGGGGGTAAGATACAAACCCCGGCCCGGCGGGAGGAGAGGAGTCAGAGCGGGGAGGGAGAGGGAGCCCAGGACTGCTGAACACCCAGGCCCAGCCATCCGGACGAGAGCGCAGACACAGTGCATGTGCGGGGCCCTGGATACTAGTGAAACAGGGCAGCAAGAACGGTGAGCGGGTACTGGAGGCTGGCGCCGGAGGACAAAAGAAAAGCGAGCGGCCAACTTTTTTGTTGTTGTTGTTCTTGTTGTTGTTTTGTTGTGATGAGTGCTTTTTGGAAGTCTTAAAGAGACAGGGACCCTAATACTAGGGAAACAGGGCAGCAAGACCAGTGAGTGGGTGACCGAGGCTGGCACCAGAGAATAAAGAAAAACTAGTGGCCTTTTTTTTTTGTGGTCATTGTTTTGTTTTGGCGGGTGCTTTTTGAAAGTCTTAAAGGGGCAGGTCGAGACACTTAGTCCAGAGGTAGGGAATCCAGGGATCTCTGGACACTCTAATCCCCTGGGCTGCAGGGAGCACGGAGGCCCCTTAACTGAGATAAATAGGCTCCAGGCCACTCCCCCTCCAACGCAACTCCACCAATTTGGAGCAGAAGCCTGAGCCAGGCCACGCCCACATCAACAGCGGAGATAAACTCCATAGCAGCCAGGCAGGAGGCAGAAGCCCTGTCTGCGCGCAGCTGCGCAGCACAAGCCACTAGAGGTCGCTGTTCTCCCAGGAGAGGAGGGCCACAAACCAACAAGAAGGAAAGTTCTTCCAGCCGTCACTAGTCCCAGCTCTGCAAACTATTCCTATCACCATGAAAAGACAAAATTACAGGCAAACCAAGATCACAGAGACACCAGAGAAGGAGACAGATCTAACCAGTCTTCCTGACAAAGAATTCAAAATAAAAATCATAAACATACTGACAGAGATGCAGAGAAATACGCAAGAGAAATGGGATGAAGTCCAGAGGGAGATCACAGATGCCAGAGATTAAAGAAATGAAACAAACTCTGGAAGGATTTATAAGCAGAATGGATAAGATGCAAGAGGCCATTGATGGAACTGAAATCAGAGAACAGGAACGCATAGAAGCTGACATAGAGAGAGATAAAAGGATCTCCAGGAATGAAACAATATTAAGAGAACTGTGTGACCAATCCAAAAGGAACAATATCCATATTATAGGGGTACCAGAAGAAGAAGAGAGAGGAAAAGGGATGGAAAGTATCTTGGAAGAAATAATTGCTGAAAACTTCCCCAAACTGGGGGAGGAAATAATCGAACAGACCACGGAAATACACAGAACCCCCAAAAGAAAGGATCCAAGAAGGACAACACCAAGACACATAATAATTAAAATGGCAAAAATCAAGGACAAGGAAAGAGTTTTAAAGGCAGCTAGAGAGAAAAAGGTCACCTATAAAGGAAAACCCATCAGGCTAACATCAGACTTCTCGACAGACACCCTACAGGCCAGAAGAGAATGGCATGATATATTTAATGCAATGAAACAGAAGGGCCTTGAACCAAGGATACTGTATCCAGCACGACTATCATTTAAATATGATGGCGGGATTAAACAATTCCCAGACAAGCAAAAGCTGAGGGAATTTGCTTCCCACAAACCACCCCTACAGGGCATCTTACAGGGACTGCTCTAAATGGAGCACTCCTAAAAAGAGCACAGAAAAAAACACCCAACATATGAAGAATGGAGGAGGAGGAATAAGAACGGAGAGAAGAAAAGAATCGGCAGAGAGTGTATATAACAGCTCAATAAGTGAGCTAAGTTAGGCGGTAAGATACTAAAGACCCTAACCTTGAACCTTTGGTAACCACGAAAGTAAAGCCTGCAATGGCAATAAGTACATATCTTTCAATAGTCACCCTAACTGTAAATGGACTGAATGCACCAATCAAAAGACACAGAGTAAAAGAATGGATAAAAAAGCAAGACCCATCTATATGCTGCCTACAAGAAACTCACCTCAAACCCAAAGACATGTACAGACTAAAAGTCAAGGGATGGAAAAATATATTTCAGGCAAACAACAGCGAGAAGAAAGCAAGGGTTGCAGTACTAATATCAGAAAAATAGACTTCAAAACAAAGAAACTAACAAGAGATAAAGAAGGACACTACATAATGATAAAGGGCTCAGTCCAACAAGAGGATATAACCATTCTCAATATATATATATATACCCAACACAGGAGCAAGAGTATATGTGAAATAAATACTAATAGAAATAAAGGGGGAAATAGACTGCAATGCATTCATTTTAGGAGACTTCAACACACCACTCACCCCAAAGGATAGATCCACCGGGCAGAAAATAAGTAAGGACACGGAAGCAATGAACAACACAATAGAGCAGATGGACCTAATAGACATCTATAGAACTCTACATCGTAAAGCAACAGGATATACATTCTTCTCAAGTGCACATGGAACATTCTCCAGAATAGACCACATACTAGCCCAAAAAAATAGCCTCAGCAAAATCCAAAATATTGAAATTCTACCAACCAATTTTTCAGACCACAAAGGTATAAAAATAGAAATAAATTCTACAAAGAAAACAAAAAGGCTCATAAACACATGGAGGTTTAACAACATGCTCCTAAATAATCAATGGATCAACTAACAAATTAAAATAGAGATCAAGGAATATATAGAAACAAATGACAACAACCACAAAAAGCCCCAACTTCTGTGGGATGCAGTGAAAGCAGCCCTAAGAGGAAAGTGTATAGCGATCCAGGCACACTTGAAGAAGGAAGAACAATCCCAAATGAATAGTCTAACATCACAATTATCGAAATTGGAAAAAAAAGAACAACTGAGGAATAAACTCAGCAGAAGGAGGGACATAATAAAGATCAGAGAAGAAATAAACAAAATTGAGAAGAATAAAACAATAGCAAAAATCAATGAAACCAAGAGCTGGTTCTTTGAGAAAATAAACAAAATAGATAAGCCTCTATCAAATTTATTAAGAGAAAAAGACAATTTTTTTTCTTAGTCAAATTTATTAAGAGAAAAAGAGAATCAACACAAATCACCAGAAACAGAAATGAGAACGGAAAAATCACGACAGACTCTACAGAAATACAAAGAATTATTAAAGACTACTATGAAAACTTATATGCCAACAAGCTGGAAAACCTACAAAAATGGACAACTTCCTAGAAAAATACAGCCTTCCAAAACTGACCAAGGAAGAAACACAAAAGTTAAACAAACCAATTACTACCAAAGAAATTAAAACCGTAATCAAAAAACTACCCAAGAACAAAGCACCCGGGCCGGACAGACTTACCTCAGAATTTTATCAGACACACAGAGAAGACACAATACCCATTCTCGTTAAAGTTTTCCAAAACATAGAAGAGGAGGGAATTATCCCAAACTCATTCTATGAAGCCAACATCACACTAATACCAAAACCAGGCAAAGACAACACCAAAAAAGAAAATTACACACCAATATCCCTGATGAATGTAGATGCAAAAATACTTAATAAAATATTAGCAAGCCAAATTCAAAAGTATATCAAAAGGATCATACACCATGACCAAGTGGAATTCATCCCAGGGATGCAAGGATGGTACAACATTCAAAAATCCATCAACATCATCAACCACATCAACAAAAAGTAAGACAAAAACCACATGATCATCTCCATAGATGCTGAAAAAGCATTTGACAAAATTCAACATACATTCATGATAAAAACTCTCAGCAAAATGAGAATAGAGGGCAAGTACCTCAACATAATAAAGGCCATATATGATAAACACACAGCCAACATTATAATAAACAGCGAGAAACTGAAAGCTTTTCCTCTGAGATCGGGAACTAGACAGGGATGCCCACTCTCTCCACTGTTATTTAACATAGTACTGGAGGTCCTAGCCACGGCAATAAGACAAAACAAAGAAATACAAGGAATCCAGATTGGTAAAGAAGAAGTTAAACTGTCACTATTTGCAGATGACATGATATTGTACATAAAAAACCCTAAAGACTCACCCCAAAACTACTAGAACTGATATCGGAATACAGCAAAGTTGCAGGATACAAAACTAACACACAGAAATCTGTAGCTTTCCTATACACTAACAATGAACCAATAGAAAGAGAAATCAGGAAAATAATTCCATTCACAATTGCATCAAAAAGAATAAAATACCTAGGAATAAATCTAACCAAAGAAGTGAATGACCTATACTCTGAAAACTACAAGTCACTCTTAAGAGAAATTAAAGGGGACACTAACAAATGGAAACTCATCCCATTCTCGTAGCTAGGAAGAATTAATATCGTCAAAATGGCCATCCTGCCCAAAGCAATATACAGATTTGATGCAATCCCTATCAAATTACCAGCAACATTCTTCAATGAACTGGAACAAATAATTCAAAAACTCATATGGAAACACCAAAGATCCCGAATAGCCAAAGCAATCCTGAGAAAGAAGAATAAAGTGGGGGGGATCTCGTACCCGAACTTCAAGCTCTACTATAAAGCCAGCCATAGTAATCAAGACAATTTGGTACTGGCAGAAGAACAGAGCCACAGACCAATGGAACAGACTAGAGACTCCAGACATTAAGCCAAACATATATGGTCAATTAATATTTGATAAAGGAGCCATGGACATACAATGGCGAAATGACAGTCTCTTCAACAGATGGTGCTGGCAAAACTGGACAGCTACATGTAGGAGAATGAAAATGGACCATTCTCTAACCCCATATACAAAAGTAAACTCAAAATGAATCAAAGACCTGAATGTAAGTCATGAAACCATTAAACTCTTGGAAGAAAACATAGGCAAAAACCTCTTAGACATAAACATGAGTGACCTCTTCTTGAACATATCTCCCCGGGCAAGGAAAACAACAGCAAAAATGAACAAGTGGGACTATATTAAGCTGAAAAGCTTCTGTACACCAAAAGACACCATCAATAGAACAAAAAGGAAACCTACAGTATGGGAGAATATATGTGTAAATGACAGATCCTATAAAGGCTTGACGTCCAAAATATATAAAGAGCTCACATGCCTCAACAAACAAAAAAAAAATAACCTAATTTAAAAAATGGGCAGAGGAACTGAACAGACAGTTCTCCAAAAAAGAAATACAGATGGCCAACAGACACATGAAAAGATGCTCCACATCACTAATTATCAGAGAAATGCAAATTAAAACTACAATGAGGTATCACCTCACACTAGTAAGGATGGCTGCCATCCAAAAGACAAACAACAACAAATGTTGGCGAGGCTGTGGAGAAAAGGGAATCCTCCTACATTGCTGGTGGGAATGTAAATTAGTTCAACCATTGTGGAAAGCAGTATGGAGGTTCATCAAAATGACCAAAACAGACTTACCATTTGACCCAGGAATTCCACTCCTAGGAATTTACCCTAAGAACGCAGCAATCAAGTTTGACAAAGACAGATGCACCCCAATGATTATCGCAGCACTATTTACAATAGCCAATAATTGGAAGCAACCTAAATGTCCATCAGTAGATGAATGGATAAAGAAGATGTGGTACATATACACAATGGATTACTACTCAGCCATAAGAAGAGGGCAAATCCTACCGTTTGCAGCAATATGGATGGACCTCGAGGGTATTATGCTCAGTGAAATAAGCCAAGCAGAGAAAGAGAAATACCAAATGATTTCACTCATCTGTGGAGTATAAGAACAAAGGAAAAACTGAAGGAACAAAACAGCAGCGGAATCACAGAACCCAAGAATGGACTAACAGGTACCAAAGGGAAAGGGACTGGGGAGGATGGGTGTGTAGGGAGGGATAAGTGGGGGGAAGAAGAAGAGGGGTATTAAGATTAGCATGCATGGGGGGCTGGGAGAAAGGGGAGGGCTGTACAACACAGAGAAGACAAGTAGTGATTCTACAACATTTTGCTATGCTGATGGAGAGTGTCTGTAAAGGGGTTTATAGGGGGGACCTGGTATAGGGGAGAGCCTAGTAAACATAATATTCTTCTTGTAAGTGTAGATTAAAGGAAAAAAAAAAAGGAAGAAAGTGAAGGGGGATTACTACCTGATAGGATAAAACTAACTGTAAATCAACGATTAATGCATGATTTAAATATCTTTAATTTTGATCACTTAAAGGGTGTCAGATGATCAGCTATGGAGGTACACTTTTCTGATAATATTCCTTTCTCTTAAAAAAAAAAAAAAGCAGTTCCTATGTGGTGACATCCAATGAGTTCTACACAATTGTATAAAGGGCATATCGAAGTGTGGGCAAAGGGTCTGTTTGTGTTTATACAGAGGATCAAAGCCTTATTTCGCGACCCAGAAAATGAACTAAGATACGATATGAAGAAGATCTTCCAACATCAGCACTCTCTGGAACAGTCACACCAGAAGATGATCATCAAAAAACCTCAACAAAAATCCAGGCGATGCTGCAGTTGTAGCTGCATTCATCCCACTGGTTCCTGGACTTGCTATTGGAATGAAGAAGTAGAAATCTAAGCTGGCCTGTGCATACAGTAAAACAACAAATTTGACTGGATCTATACTGTTGGAACTCAACCAAGAATTAGGAGAAGTGCAAGTTGGAGCGCTCCAAAATCTTACTACAGACTATCTACTGTTAAAAGAACATATGGGATGTGAACAGTTCCCAGGAATGGGTTGTTTTAATTTGTCTGATTTCTCTCAGACTGTTCAAGTTCAGTTGGACCATATCCATTATATCATAGACATATTTTCACAAATGCCTAGGGTGCCTAACTGGTTTTCTTGGCTTCACTGGAGATGGCTGGTAATTATAGATATGCTTTGGTTATGTAACTGTATTCCCATTATGTCAGTGTGTGTGCTCAATTTAATTAGTAGTTTAAAACCTATACATGCTGAAGTTACTCTACAAGAATATATGGCAAATAAATAATCAATCTTCCCATGTTTACTTCCGTCTGCTACTCCTATAGCTTTTCTTCTTCCTTCCTAATTACAACCCTTAAATAGAATTCATGCCTCATATCGAACTCACCGAGTATCATAATTCCTCCAAGTGGTAAAGATACCTCAAGACAAATGCTGGGCATAGAAGCCACAGGGCATAAATCTGAAAAGAAGTAAAAAGCTAACCTTTTCAAACAATAAGGCTTCTCTCTCACTTACCAACTTTACATTTCCCTGTATGGCTCCGGAAGATGACTGGTTAGCCAGAGATGGGTAAGATTCCTCAAGGGAAGAACAACCTAAGACAGGCACAGTCACAGGGGGGCCATCAGGTGAGAAATTGGGGATCAACAGAGGTGAGGCTTAGAACCTCACCCCCCCTGTTTTGAGAGAAGTCTTCTGCATCCGTGGATGTTTTATTGCCCTTGTCTAGCTTGGATTAACACTTAGTCTACAGGCACACATCAGATTATCTACATTTGCTCTCTTACAGCACTAAACTTTGTTTTCTACTTTTATCTTGCATCTACCTACCACTTCAGCATTTTATTTAAAATAATAATAAAGGGAGAAATGTGGGATTCACATATAAATCAAGTATAAAAATCAAACGAATATTCATATTTGACCTGATTGTTTATAGTTCATAATGCGTGATCAAAACCGAAAGTTTCTGTGATGACTGCCCTTGTACTGTTCACCATGTAAGAACTTATTCACTATGTAAGAATTTGTTCACCATGTAAGAATTTGTTCATTATGCTTCAGAAGATTGGAGACTGACGAGAATTAGGCTTGGGGTGGATTAATGATTGTGCATTGAGCATTGACTCCTCTATACAGAATTTTATTGTTGTTAACCATTTGATCAATAAATATGAGAGATGCCCTCACAAAAAAAAAAAAATATGTAGTACAGTTTTAGCTGTGTAAGGACCAGTTACCTGACTCCAGAATTTAATACTGTTCATATTCTTGGCTTTCTACTTTAGACCACTACTTATAGTTAACATAGTTGTTATAAAGCCTAAAATTAGAGGAACACAATAAAAGTTCTTATATTTATGATCAAAAAAATATTAAATACGGGGAAAATGCAAAGTTTTAGAATGTGTTCAAATTTAAGTTTCTATCAACTAAAAACAGACATACATAAGAAGTTATATTTGAAACTCATCTTAACCACACACAAAAAAACTTAAAAGTAAATACACAAAAGAAACTGAGAACAGAAGCTAAATAACACTAAAGAAAATAAATCATTAAACCAAAATAAAAAAGAGAAGAAATGTAGAAACTGTAGCCATAAAAAAAGTTCACAAAATGTACATGTCAATAATTACTTATATGTACATGGATTAAACTCTCCAATCAAAAGACAGAGTGGCCAAGTGGATAAAATAAATAAGATCCATCCATATGCTACCTAAAAGAGACTCACTTTAGAAGTAAGGATACACACAGACTGCAAGTGAAAGTTCCATGCAAATGGAACCAAAAAGCTCTGTATTATATTCAGTACACAAAATAGAATTTAATATAAAGACTGTAATAATAGGCAAAAAGGGTATTACATAATGATAAAGGGATCAATCCAACAAGAAGACATAATATTTATTTTATTTTATTAAGGATCATTGATATATAGTCTTATGAAGATTTCACATGAGCAGCATTGTGGTTATTACATTCACCCATATTATCAAGTCCCCCACACACACCCCATTTCAGTCACTGAAGAAGACATAACATTTGAAAACATATATGCACTTAAAAAAAGAGCACCAAGATGTATTAAACAAATATTAATAAACCTAAAGGAAGTAATTAACAGCAATACGCTAATAGTAGGAGACTTTAACACTCCACTTACATCAATGGATAGGTAAATCAAGCAGAAAATTAATAAGGAAACTTTGGCTTTAACTGACACATTAGACCACATGGGCTTAATAGATTTATACAAAACATTCCATCCAAAAACAACAGAATACACATTCTTCCCAAATACACATGAATATTCTCAGAATAGATCACTTGTTAGGCTACAAACAAAGTCTCAATAAATTCAAGATGATTGATATCACTATATTAAGCATCTTCTCTGACCAAAATGGCATGAAACCAGAAATCAGTCACAAGAAGAAAACTAGAAAAGAAAACACAAAAGTGTGGTGATTAAACAGCATGCTACTGAACAACCAATGGGTCATTAAAGATATCAAAAGCAAAAAATACTTACAGACAAATGAAAACAGAAATACAATATACCAAAGTCTTTGGGATGATGCAAAAGTGGGTATAAGAGGGAATATCATAACAATAAAGGCATAGCTCAAGAAACAATTATCTCAAATGAATAATATCTACCTTTACACCTAAAAAAGCTAAAAAGAACAAGCAATGCCAAAAGTTAGTAGAAGAAAGGAAATAACAAAGATCAGAACAAAAACAAATGAAATAGAGAAGACCAATGAAACAAAGAGCTGCTTTTGTAAAGATTAAATTAACAATCCTTTGGATAGACTACCCAAGAAAAAAAGGGAGAAGTCTCTAATAAAAAAATCAGAAATGAAAAAGATGAAAAGATTTTACAACTGAAACCACAGAAATAAAAATGATTATAAGAAACTATTATGAACAATTACATATGAACAAATTGGGCAATCTAAAAGAAATGGATAGATTCCTAGAAACATATAATCTTTCAAGAATGAATCATGAAGAAATAGAAAATATGAACATACTATATACTAGTAAGGAGATTGAATCAATAATCAAAACACTCCCAACAAACAAAAGTCCAAACCAGATGGCTTCACTGGTGATTTCTACCAAATTCAAATGAGATTTAATACCCACACTTCTCAAATTCTTACAAAAAATTAAAGAGGAAGAAACACTTTCAAACTCATTGTACAAGGCCAGCATTACTCTGATACTAAAAGACACCACAAAAAAGAAAATTACAGGCTAGTATCATTGATGAATAGTAATGCAAAAATCTTCAATGAAATATTATCAAACCAAATTAAGAGGATCATACAAAACAATCAAGTGGGGTTTATTCCACAGATGCAAGACTGGTTCCACATCTGCAAATCAATGTGGTACACCATGTTAATAAAATGAAGGTCAAAAAAATCATATGATCATCTCAATAGATGCAGAAACATTTGACAAAATTCACCATATATTTATAATAAAAACTCTCAAGAAAGTGGATATAGAGGGAACACATCTAACCACAATAAAGGCCATATATGCAGCTAACACCATACTCAATGGTGAAAAGCTGAAAACTTTTCATTCAAGATCAGGAACAAGACAAGGATGCCCATTCTTACTACATTTATTTAACATAGTATTAGAAGTCCTAGCCACAGTAATAAGGTAAGAAAAAGAAATAAAAGGCTCCCCAATTGAAAAGTATGCCATATCACTATTTGCAGATGATATGATTTTATGTATATAAATCTCCAAAGACTCCACCAAAGCACTGTTGTGACTAAAAAATGAATTAGGATGCAAAATAGGATACAAAATCAACATACAGAAATCTGTGATGCTTCTGTATACTAATAACAAAGTAGCAGAATGAGAAATTAACAATCCCATTTATAATTGCATTGAAAAGAGTAAAATGCCTAAGAATAATGTAGCCAAGGAGTTAAAAAATCTATGCACTGAAAACTATGGGATACTGATGAAAGAAACTGAAGAAGACACAAATAAACGAAACTGAAGATGCAAATAAATGAAAATTTTCTATGCTAAGGGACTGGAAGAATTAATATTGTTAAAATGTCTATACTATCCAAAGCAATCTACAGATTCAATGCAATCCCTTTTAAACCGCAATGACATTTTTCATGGAAATAGAACAAACAATCCTAAAATTGAATCAAGAAGAACCCAAATAGCCAAACAATCTTGAAAATAAAGAACAAAACCAAAGGTACCATACTTCCTGATTTCAAAGTGTATTACTAAACTATAGTAATCAAAATAGTATGGTACTGTCAGAAACACACAGAAACAGATCAGTGGAACAAAGTTGAGAGTTCAAAATTAAACCCACACATATATAGACAATTATTTTACCACAAAGGAACCAAGAACATACCATGGAGAAAGGACAATCTTTTCAATAAATGGTGTTGAGAAAACTGGACAGCCATATGCGAAAGAATGAAATTAGACCACTATCTTACACTGTACACAGAAATTATCCCAAAATGGATTAACGACTTGAATGTAAGACCTGAAACCATAAAACTCCCAAGAGAAAACATAGGCATTCAGCCCCTTGACATCAGTCTTAGAAATATTTTTTGTGGCTCTGACTCCAAAGACAAGGGAAACAAAAGCAAAAGTAAACAAATGGGATTAAAACAAATTAAAAATCTTATGCATAGCAAAAGCAACTATCATCAAAATGAAAAGACTACCTGTTGAATGTGAGAGACTTCTTCAAATCATATATCCAACTGGGAATTAATATTCATATATAAAGAAATCATACAACCCAACAATAACTAAAAAACCTGATTAAAAAATGGGCAGAGGATATTCTGATCCATATTTTTCCACAGAAAACATACACATGGCCAACACACAGAAAAAGATGCTCAATTTCACTAATCATCAGGGAAATGAAAATCAACTATAAAATGAGATATCACTTCACAGCTGTTAGAATGGCTATTATCAAAATGACAAGAAATAACATGTAGTGGAAAGAATGTAGAGAAAAGGGGACCATCATACACTACTGGTAGGAATCTAAATTGGTGCAGCTAGTGTTAAAAACAGTAGGGCAGTTCCTCAAAAAATTAAGAATGGAATTTCCATATCATCCAGCTATTCCCTTCTGGGTGTTTATCCAAAGAATGTGTAATGTTGATTAAAAAAGATATATTCAACCCTATCTATGTTCATAGCTGTATTGTTTGCAATAGCCAAGAAGTGGAAACAACCTAAATGTCTGCTGATGGATGAATGAAAAAAATGAATGGATAAAGGAACCAGATTCCACATATACAATGGAATATTACTGTTATAAAAAAGAAATCTTGCCATGTGACAACATGGATGGACCCTGAAGGTATTAGGCTACATGAAATAAGTCAGACACAGAAATGCAAATACCACAGGATTTCATTTGTATGTGGATACTAATAAAACAAATGAACAAAGAAAACAAAAACCAACTCATAGATTCAGAGAACAGATTGGTGTTTACCAGAGGGTAAATGGGATGAGGGGTAGGTGAAATGGGTAAGAGGATCAATTATATGGTGATGGATGGTAAGTTGACTTTATTGATGATCACTTTGTATTGCATAAGTGTTGAATTATGTTATATATCTGAAAATTATATAATGTCATATACTAATTTTACCTCAATTTAAAAAAATAGAATTTTAAGATAGTCAAAGTGGCAATGTGCCCAGCTAATAACCATATTTTCCACCCTCCCTTGCAGACATGTAACTCCCATATTAGTAAGTTCTGGCTAATGAGAGACAAATGGCTGTGATTAGCTAACATGGGAAAGGCTACCAAAGGGAATAGACACCTGCAATTTTCCCCATTCCTCTAGCTTTCTTCAAACATTGAATTGATGGCTAGAGCTTCAGCAGTTATATGGCACTAAGAGGCAGGCTTAAATATAGAAGCTGTATTAATCAGCTTTGGCTGCCAGGACAAAATATAACCAACTGGATAACTTAAACAACAGAAATTAATTATTTCACAGTCTGGAGATTGGAAGTCCAAGATCAGGAAGTTAGCAGATTTGGTTCCTTCTCAGGCCTCTCTCCTTGTTTTGAAGGTGCCCACCTTCTTGCTGGGTCCTTGCATGGTCCTTCCTCCGTACGTTTGCTTCCCTAGTGTGTATCTAAATTTCTTTTCATTATACAGACATCAGTCAGATTGTATTAGGTTCACCCTGTTGGACTCATTTTAATATAATCACCTATTTATAGGTCCCTCCTCCAAATAAAGTCATATTCTGAGAGACTGGGGGTTAAGACTTCAGCATGTCAGTGTTGGGGGGATACAGTTCAGCCCATATCATAACAGATATTATGCACAAAAAATGCTGGGTCAGAAAGACAGAAGGTACCTAGATGTCCGTTGCTTTTGTGGAACCTCCATACCAGTGTGAACCACTTCTAGCCTTTTATTTTTTTTAATATGATTCCATCATAATTCAGGACACATGAGGATGATTCCTCCCTGTTTCTGTCACCCTAAAATATCTCTTTGTTATAAATCTAGTCCTATCTTAAACATAACCTCTACGGGAAAACTTCTGACACCTACAGGTAGACTTCACCATAAGGAACCTTAGAAGTTTAAACTTATACTCAGTTCTCTGTTGCTAGCAGTGGAATCCTAGCAGATTCACAAGACTTCCTAGAAGAGGAAGGATTTGGCCAATGTGTTTTCTAGAGGTTTCAGGCAAAGTGGGGACATTTGTAAGCCAGGGAGACCCTATCAGTAGAAACTAAATGGGAAAGACTAGGGAGGAAAACTCCTGTAGCCAAGAACAAGAACTTTCATGTTTTCTGAAGTAAAGTTGAAAAGTATTTTCAGGTGATTCCATCATAATTCAGGATACTAATTCTAAACTGCTCTATGGCCTTTCAGTGAGATTCAGAGCTAGTCAGCTCAATGTCTTTTATTCTTGTTATCTATGAATTGGGGATAATAACACCTGGCAACTTACAGCTTTCAGTGAAGATCAAATAAAAGAATGCATGAAAATGTTTTGAAAAAAAAGATTAAAGAGGCTATAGACAGAGAGATAGAACAATAAGATGATGGTGTGTACTGTTGTCTGGAAAGTAGTGTTTGATTCACTGTACAGTATAGCTTGATTGAGAAAAAAGAGACTCTGGCACATACAAGGTTTATCTCTTCCTTTTATTTACAGTTCTCAATAATGAAGCACTGAGAAGACAATTCCTAAAATGAACACAGTATATCAGAGATAGCTATGATGACCGAGCCTACTCAAAGGTAACATTTGTTTCCACTGTTGTTCTTAAAAGCCTAGTTTAAGCCACCTCTTTCACAGTGCCACCTCTCTTTGCAGTCTGTTAGAAGGTAATACAACACCATTTCACTCTATATTTAAATTTTAAAAGGAATAAACTCCAAGGCATTTTTATTCAAAATACTGATATAACTCTCATCTATGAATTTTATACATTAACATACCTCACATGAACATATGAATATTAAGATTTTCAGAGGTATGTAGTACTTTGTCATTGACAATGTTGACAAATACGGGAATGTTAAAGTGACTGTTATATAGTCCCCAAGATATAGTGTCACAGAGTTATGAAAATGAAAGCCTTCATGTGCTCTCACAAAATTTTAACAGGCATCTGTTTTCTGTAGTGGTTTAAAATCTGAATTTAATTCTAAATCTACATTTTAAATTAGTGTCTTAGAGTGTCATTTTAAATATTAGTGATTAAAGTAGAACTAAAAAACAACTAAAGCTCAAAACAACCAGATTTGTCTGTGTAGAAGTAAAGCTTCAATATGGTCTACAGGTTATTCTGACCACACAGAATTACTGATTGTAAGATGTCTAGAAAACATCTACAGATTTTAAAAACTCTAGAGCTACCATGACTTTTAGTCATAAAAGAAAGAGTATTTTACATGAGAAAATTAAAAGTATTGATTTAACAACCCTGCCAAGAAAATCATGAGTTTGGCAGACTATCTCTATAGCATGACATTAAAAATTAAATCCAAGAACCTAATTGGAGCATATTAATGTGTATAAGTTAATGAAAACTCAAGATACTGCAATTGAGAATAAAATTTTCTTTGATTTATATGTAAAGGAAAAAAGTCCTTGATCATTAATTACTATCTAATGGGCTTCTCCATTCTTTATGCATAAATAAAAAAATTAATCTATGAGCCTTGTGATAAACTCCAATAACAAAATATCAGATACTTTAAAATAAACAAAAGTAGACTAAGATTTTAGTAACACTTGACTGTATCTTAGGAAGGAGTGAAATACAATTCCAGAAAATGAAAACTCCCTTGTTCAGAAAAAAAAAAAAGAAAGAAACAAAAGGTTTACCTTCCAATGATTTTCCATTAGTACTAGAAACTA
Organism: Manis pentadactyla; assembly: GCF_030020395.1. Taxonomy (NCBI): domain Eukaryota; kingdom Metazoa; phylum Chordata; class Mammalia; order Pholidota; family Manidae; genus Manis; species Manis pentadactyla. The sequence continues at coordinate 68,781,979 of NC_080030.1, read as the reverse complement.
AAATCTCTGCCATGATTCTAACTGTACTTGTTAGACCCAACATGGCTGCTCCTGCTGGAAACAGTGGAAAGCATTTAGTAAGGCAAAGTGAATATTGGGGCCTCACTTATTCCTTTGTAATTACATGTCTTTTTTATATTCTACTTCATTTTTTAAATGATTGAGAATATTTCCATAGTTATAGGGTATGTGTAAAATTGCAATATTTCCAGAATCTCTCACCTGGCTTCTGTATATCAATAGGTGTTTCCAAGGGGTGGAGAGAAGTTGTCAATAGGCAATTACATGGGCAAGCAAGGATGTATCTGGACTGGAGAGGTTGGTGGAGCTCACTTCTGCTGCAGTCTGTTCAAGAGAGAGACAAGACAACTATTTATTAGAAATAAATGGGTTTCTTAAACTTTATTTCTCCCTTTGACTGATTTCAGTTTCAAAGGTATTTTGCCCTGAGATTATCTCCATGGAATTACACCTGATGGAGACTGGCAGAACCTCTGAACCCAAAATCTGTCTACATGGGTGTGACCCTTGGGCGGGCTGCCTCTGGGGATGGTGGGGAGGCCCCAGTGGCTGCAGTGGTAGAGGGTGCAGCTTTACTTGGGAACTCCCCATATGTGGGGCTTCCAATTGGGGAGCCCCTAGTAGGGAATAGGTCTAGGGTGGGGCCTTCCCTAGAATTGAGGAAGGGTGGAGACTCCAGAAGCTCCAGAATTAGCCTTCTGTCATATAGAAGACTGCTTAGAAGCCTTGAATGGCCATGTAGCAGCTGGCATTGTAGGATCTCTTTTCATTGAGTTAGTGGGAAGTGTTATTGAGGAGAGAGAGGTTTATCAAGGAAAGAGACTTTGACAGGAGAGAGACACACCTCAGCATCGGTTGGAGGAGCTGGGTGATGGATGACCTAGCTTATGGGTTCCCCTTAAGGAAGAAAGACAGTGATTGAGAGGACAGGTCATGCTCCTGGAAAATTCCTTAGCAGCAGCTAGGGGGAAGGTGCAGGACAATCTGCCTTGCAGAAGGTCATGGGGGAGGGGGAGGAAAGAGCGATGTCTTCAGCTATTGGTGTGGAGGTGTCAGAGGATGAGGGGGTGGCGCCAAGGGCCGATGTGTTGCAGAGGCCACCATCTGAGGCACCAGCCTCTCCTGTATTAAAGGCCCAACTGCTGGTTGTAATTAAGAAAGTAAAAACACAATTGTGGGCTCCTGATGGGGAGGAGCCACCCTCTCCCCAGGTTGTGGAGCACTCTGTGCTCTGCCGGTATACTCAGACTGAGCTGTTGGACATGAATGTCCAGTATCAGTAGACGCCATCAGAACCTCTGGCTTTTGTGTCTCTGGGATATGGGAATGGAAAAACATTGCTATGGCGGGTTCTGAAATGAATAGACTGGCTTCCCAAAGATGACAGTAGTGTAACCAAAAAGGCCAGAGGTAAGACCATCTTACTGGGGAGTTTTGTCTTACCATTGTGGTCAATGCATGTGCCTCCCATAGCCCTATAAACCCATCAGTAACCCCCACAGGGAGAGGGGTGAAAGTCTGGTATACTAGACCAAGATGAGATTCTATTCCTGCCACTGTCCTGTCACAAGACCACTCTCTTGCATGTATCCTACCTGATGGAAAAGATTTGTCTATACTGGTGTTATTAAAACATTTATAAGGTTATTTTCTTCTGTAGTCCTGTGGCCTGGATGCACCACCCTGGCTGCAGCTGCTGTGTGATGATTGCTCTGAACTCCCTACCTGTTCAGCTACTGCCTGCCTGTGGAATGCGTGAGCTTTGGACTTGATCTGCATAGGACTTTGAACCTAGCTGAAGCCTCTGGCTTGAGGATTATCATGATTTTATTGCTGTTGCTATTTTATGTTACTCGCCTGGTTACAATGCTCCACTTTTCTCATACAGGGGCCATTGCGGAAGATAGGAAACATGCAGATTGTGAGGCAAGATTTCTGGAGGGGTGGACTATGGGTAAATATGCAATATTTCCAGAATTTCTCACCTGACTTCTTATATCAATAAGTGTTTCCAAGGGGTGGAGAGAAGTAGTCAATAGGTAATTACATGGGGGAGAGAGGGTTTATCATAAACAGAAAGGTTGTGTGGAGCTCTCTTCTGCTGCAGCCTGCTCAAGAGGAAGATGGGACGATTGCTTGTGTGAAATAAACAGGTTTCTGAAACTTTATTTCTTCCTTTGACTGATTTTGGTTTCAAAGGTATTTTGCCCTGGGATTTCCCCGCTGGAGTTACACAGCATAACAATGTAAAATAACAATGAGGGAGTAAGGGCAAGGAATAATAAAGATCAGAAAATAACATGAAACAGGACTAAATATAGAGTTATAGCTGAAAATATGATACATAGAGATACAAATATAGACATTGATTATATATACTATAAACTCTTACAATTAAAGGTGTTACAAATTTTCCTCTATGCTTAATTTTTTTTAACTAAAAATCATTTTCTGAAATCTTTAATCTCATGAATACAGTAAGAAAAAAATGAATAATGGTTACTACATTTATCATGGTCATTACTTTGCAATTATAAAAATGTTGAATCACTACGTTGTAACCTGAAACAAATATATTTTATGTCAACTATACTCAATTTCTTAAGTAATAAATAAACATATTTGAACTATAATAATTTCTTTTCTCTGATACTCTTCAGATTTCCCTACAATCCTCCCCAAAGGTTCATATGTTTTATATTTTGCAGCTGAAAAACAACAGTTGAAGTTTAATTCCTCTTCTCTGTTATCAATTGATTTCTGTGGAAAATACTACTTATATTTGACTTCTATACAAGACTTTTAATGCATTATTGTCTCATATAATCACCATTCATTTATCTACATTTCAAGTTATTCCTGAGAGGAAATCACAAATAGTGCCTAATTAATTTTTTCCATAGGAAAGAAAAAAACTGTCCATTTTACATTATTAATAAAAACCCTAAGAATAAGATATTTACTGCTAATGTCAAAAGTAAAAACATTCCCTGCTAATGGGGTCAGGAGCCATTCAGTGAGCAGAGTTGCACTACTGTTTTTCCGGCTTTTATCTAAGGTACATGCTGGCTGCCTTTATCCACCCACTTAATCTCTTAAACTTTTAAATCTAATTTATTCTCTAAATCCTCTTTTCTTGTTTTGTTTGGTCTCCTAACCCTTGAAGTTCTCTTAGATAAGCTCTAAATTCAGTTGAAATAATCCCTATTGATCTTTGTGTTTCTCTTAAATTTGAGAGCAGGAAAACAAAATTAGATCAAGCTGAAATAAATGTCACTGAACAAATAAAAACAATAAATGCATTTAATATTTAAGCCAACAATAGATATTTGCAGCAGAAGGCATACATTCAAAAATAGCAAGCACTTACTAAATACTCAGCTAATCCTTATGTACCCCTACAGAGCAGGTGATATCATCCCCATTTTACAGATGAGGGAACTGAAGAAAGGCAGATTAAATAGTTTGTCCAGAGTCACATGGCTAAGGAGTGCTAGAACGTGATTCTAACTTTCAAAGTCTGCTCTAGTCCCTGCTCAAACCTCTAAACTGTGTCTCCTAAGAGGGAACTGTTCAAAGGCAAGACCTGCCTATTTCATAGGCAGCTTCTTATATAACCCTGCTTATTTGCTCTCCCACATCCATCTGCTCACACCCTTTCCTAGCAATTTCACATTACCCAATAAAGCATAATTTAGTTGACCAATATGCAGAATATTTTAAATTAAATATACATATTTATTTAGAATCATAGTTGAATGCTAATCTATTCACAGAATATTTAAAATGAATTTCTATCTCTCATTATGTGTAAAGAAAAACTAAAAGTAGTTAACATAAATAATTAGGTCCCATATAGCCCCAAAACATCTTTGAATTCCCATACTAATTTGCTAACCAAATGTTAACATATTTTTTCCTAGGTTCCCAAATACTAGCAACCATATGAAAATTGTAGACATTTTGAAATTCAAAATATTGAATTAACCATAAGGTCTAATGAAATATTGGCTAAACACCTAAATGGCAAATCACAAATTTTGGTGTGCTTGATGAGACTACTATCTATCATTTATTGCTTCTATGATTCTAACTCAAATGGTGGACGATTTGTATAACAAATACTTTCAAACTGTAATATTGCAAAGAAGTGATGGAGTAGGATAAAAAGTATAGTTGTTTCTGTTTTTTGATTTTGTCTCTGAACAGGTAAGGATCTTGGGTTTGTCTTTCTGTCTCATTCTAATACAATAAGTCTTTGTGGAGCACATATTATCTTTAAAACTCTTGAGCTAAGGTAAGTCCTGAGAATAAGTGAAGCTATCTGCTTTCATGAAACTTTAGACCTTGTAGCAACAATCAAATATGTACAGAATAACTACAATAAGATGCAAACTATGAGAAAATGAAATACTATCAAAATTTACACAAAGGAAACACTTTGAAATTAGATATTATGCAAATTCCTGATAAGTAGACTTTGTATTAGGTAGAAATGGGAAGAAGGACACTAATAATGGAAAGAATATTAAGAACAAGTACAACGTGGCAGGGAAGATCAATGTAGGCTATGGGAATAGTACCTACTGAGCTCAATGTGCCGTGGAAGGAGTAGAAGGCATGGAATGACCACTTCTGATCAGATGGTGGGAGCCTTGAATTTCAAGAAAGAATACAAGTAGATGTAATAGAACAGAATCAGAGAATGATATGATAAGACAGTCATTTAAGATTCTCACAGCAGTGAGCAAAACTGATTGGGAAAGCTGAAGGCCAGAGATGGGAAGACCAATTAGGAAGCTATTACAGTTCTATTAGAAATGAGGGTGTGAGTAAGGTCAGTGATAATGATCTTAGCAGAAAGGAGATGGATGCAAGAGAAATGGCAGAAGTAGAATTGACTCTTCTTGGTAATTTCTTGGACATGGTTTCTGAGATAAAGGAAAAATAAAAATTCTAAACTGCATGTCTAGTTGATAGTAAATAATATCAAGGCATTAACCCAGCAAACGATCATAGAAAGAAATGTTGCTGTTAAGAGAAGTCTGAGTGTGAACATGATTAATGTGAGGTGGTTGGGCAAAAGCTACGCAAAGATACCTATCAAATATTTATTAACTTCAGTATGGAAGTCAATACAGAAATAGATGTATATATTTGGGAGTTATCTGGACAGAGATGATAGCTGAAATTATGGCGATAAATGACATGGCAGAAAGAAAGAGAAAAAAGCTAATAGAGAAAAGGAAACCTGAGAAGAGATTCTTGGAGACAATACATATATAATATGTGCATGTGTATATACATATATATGTATGTATGTGTATATATATATATATATATATATATATATATATGTATGTATATATATGTGTATATATATATATATATATATATATATATATATATGTATGTATATAAAAGGAGAGCAGGGCAGGAAATGTCAAAAGGTTAGCACAGAACAACACAGAAGCCAAAGAATAAATTTTTATAGAAAAGATAATGACATAAAAAAGGCTGGAAAATTAGAAGAAACTATTTGATTTTTAAGTAGGTGACTTTTTATACAGAAACTTTAGAAGAGTATTAGGAATAAAAGCTATGTTGCCAGGTAGTGAACAAGCAGTGAGAAAATACAGATATAGAAGTAAAAAGTATAAATAGGTTTACCAAGAGTTATTAAGTGGCAAAATATACTGTCATAAACATTTGTTAAACTGTTGTTTATTTTAATTGCTTTTGGCAGCCCAGCATGCAATCCTGTCCTATGTTTGTGGGATGTCCCACTCTTTGGTGGGTGACATTAGAACTTAGAAAGCCACCCCCTTAAATCCACCCCTAGCAGCTAGGGCAAGAACACAGGACTAGGACTTGTCCATGCACGTGCTTTTGCTCACACATTTGTTTCTGGAGTAAGCCACACAGACCAGTAAAGAGAATGGACAATGTCTTTCAGAAGTAGCAGGAGAACTGAGTGCCAGCAACAGTAGCTAGTATACCACGGTGGTGGTAATGGCACTTCTCAGGTCATTTCTAAAACATGATTTTGGGAGTAGTGTTGGTTGCACTGCCCATCTTGTTTCTCTTCCATTTTTTTAAGTCTGGTTTTTCAGCCTTCCAGACAATGTGAAGAGCTACTCAATATGTTTTAAATACATGACTTACCTGTATAAATCAGCTAGAATCTATATCTATTTCTTACAGCTAAAAATACTGATTGACACATTTTGGATATAACAAAAGATAAAGGTAGCTAGGATTTTGAGACCTTAATCTTGATGCCTGATGGTATACTGGCTGGGTAAGAAAGCAAGTGGAAAGAGAAAGGATTAAATTTATGGAGTAATTGAAGGTCAATAGGTTCTTGAAAACTTGACAAAACTAATAGATTCATAGGAACAAAAGAATCAGAGATATTAGAGGAGAATTTAACCATTCAGTATAGCAGAAGTCAGTAAATCATGTCTCCCTGTTTTCTAGGCAACTACATGAAATCAGTTTGACCTTGCTACTAGTTACACACCCTTAGGGAGTAGTTGCCACACTGACGGAAAATAGAGTCCATATCTGGGTGTTGCTTGGAGCTACTGCCTCCATCTAAATCTTCAGACAGTGTTTCCTCAGCCTCTTGATTCCAATACATCTTGTGGTTCTCCCTGGCTGACTTGATATCACTTGATTTACTTTAGATTCCTTTGAAATGTTTATATCCAAGTAATTGCATATGGTAAAATTGAAATATAAAAAGAAAAGTTTCTTGCTTTAGTTCTTTCTAGCCTAGCCCTGTTAGCCCAAGGTAAACACCTCTCTTTCTATTTTTTGTTCTTCTGAAGAATCAATTTTAAAACACACAGAAAACATGAGAATTATCACCATGTACACTCAGTGCAAAATTAATTACTATAGCTACAATTCTGGGAGTGGAAATCTCCAAAGATATATATAAAATAGAACTGCCATAGGCTTAAATAACTCTGGGAATTTCCAATTTTGTTCCTTCTAAAGTTTCAAACTTTGTTTTCTTCTAACACAGGATTACTGTGTTGGGTGGGGGTGTATGTGTGTGGGGTGTCTGTTTCTCTATTCATTTATTTGTTGTTGGAAGTTTGTTTCTTTGACATGGAACTGACACTCTGAGCTTAGAGACAGTGTAGAGATTGGAAATGGCTGGATCTGTGTTTTCAGGGCAAAGCATAAATTAAAGTATATAGTTATCCCTATTATTTGCCTAAGTATCTAGGTGCTTTCAGTTATAAATGACTTGTCAATTTTTTTAAAGTACTTATCTCCTCCCAAGAAAAACATGAAAAATCAGGTTTGGTTGCAAATGAAGATCTCATCCAAATAATGACTTAGAATTTAAAAACTACAAAGCCAAGTGACTTCAACTATTTGATAGATTATTGATAGGTTATAGATGATATTTTATCTATTATACACATTATATATATTATCTTTAATATATGTATTATAGATGACACAGTACTCTATTATATTGAAGGTATAGTTGATATATTATCAGAATATTTAAAAATTTTAAAAATATATCTTAGGGAAAGGGCTAAAATGTTACCTTCATTGTCCTACAGTGAAGAACTTTGCTGTAGTATTTCTAATTTGGGTCATCTTTATCTTGGAAAACTCTAGTTATTAGAAAGTTCTATCCTATTTTCAGCCAATATGCTTTCTATGTTTTCTCTTTTGTCAAAATTATACTGACTGCAATAACATAGCTTAAGTGTCCTTCATTCTCCCGAACCTTAAAATTCTAAATAAAACAATTATTTCTCCTAGCTAATATCCTTAGAAACTTTAATTACTTTTCACGTGAAACCCAAACCTGTTTGTCAATCTCTCTTACAATGTAGTAACTTGAATTGAACACGATATTCCAGGCATTATATCATTGGTCCAACCATTTCACAAGATCAGAATGCTCCATTTTTAGTAATGCAGCCTAAGAAAGAATCATATTTCTTAAACAAATATGGTATCATCTTGACCCTGTGGTCTTCCAAAGTCTCAAGTGTTTTTCATATGTACTGATCTCAAGACTCATCTTCTATGCCATTCATTCTATTTGCATTAGCTCTGTACATATGACTCAGTGGGGAGAACAATAGTTCCATTTAACAATGTTTCCAGCCATCATTCATTTGCTCATGTACAGCACAATCCAATGAATGCTTTCAAAGACCACAGAGTAAGTTAAAAGCTTGCTATAGGCTTGACATAATGAGGCTGCCAACAAGTTTTTACTCAGGTGAAACAAATAGCCCTAAATAATAATTATGTATTTATTTAGTGTTATTACTCCTCAAGGCATTTTTCAATCATTGATTTACAGTGCATCATGTAATATAGGCAAAAATAAAAAAGTTTTTTTATAACAGGACTTACTACGCATGAAAATATTTTAGCCTTACCGTAATATAAAATCTTGAAAGTTCTTCAAGGAAAGACAACTCCCCACTTGGTAGCAGGCACAGATAACTTTGCTTTCACAGTAACTCTCCAGTATAAGTTTTACATAAATTCTGTCTGTGTTTTCATTCTTGTCTCGCCTGAGAGTCTCAGCTCCAGGCAAGTTCACTCTGGATTCTTGAGACTGAAAAATGACAATGGAAAGTTGGGGTAAAAGGTTTATACCCAGCTTTATTCTCATGGTTGCAGGTCAAGTGCTAGAATCCCACCTGCCTCCAGGGCAAGTCTGCATGCAGCAAGCTGATCTCAGCCTCTAGACCTCTCCAACACCTCACAGCCCAGAGCTCTGGGTGGAGCTCTTTATATAGAGTCAATAATAGTTCACTGCCAACACATGTGCGAGCATGCATCTTCCAGCATTGCACATGAGCAGTAGACAAATATAGCAGGGTCAGATGAGAATCCTGGTTGCAGGAACTTCCATTTTCTCAGCAGTTCTAAATACTTTATCAATGACTGTCTTTCTGACAGTATCGTTCTTTGGTCAAAATTTCTCTTCATGCTGTCATGATTTTCTTTGGAGAAATAAGTAAGTCTGCTATAGTGAATGCCAGTTGGATATAGGGAAATTTGAGCTTTGTTGACTTAGGTTCAAAAGAAGACAGAAAAAAACAAATAATTAGTGAGCATTCTCTATGGTAGAGGTGCTAGGCTGAGCTAGTCCAGAGACATGATCTCATGTCAGCCTTACAGGATCCTGTAAGAGACATAATATTTTTGTTTTATAAATATTTTAAAAATGGCAGAACTAAGAGTCAAGATTAAGAGTCAAGAGTCAAGGTTAAGTGGCTCAATATCAGAATGTGATTCAGCTGAGATTCAGACACAATTTGTTTTTTTGTTGTTGTTTTATCCTGTGACCATTCCCTTTCTTTTGAAAGCACTTTAGGTGAGATTCACTATGTTTAGTAAGGGTAACTGGAAATTCTTTTAAGCATCAAAAAAGTGTTGCTTATCTGTGGGGAATTAGGGTTCCTATGGCCAGGATCCTCACTGAACTTAAACCAGCTGATGATGAAACTGGCCTGTTGCTAGGCTACCGCTTCCACACCTGTAAGCAATAAGCTATTATTGCGCTATATAGCGAGCTTGCCCAGTGTTCTGGACAGAGGTAGAGACGTTGGTGCTCGACCTACCCTTGGGAGAACAAGCCGGGTAATAAACCCTTTCACCCCAAAGAACGTTTTGCTGTCAATTTCTTTGGTCAGACTGAATCCATAGCGAACTTGCCGGGAGCTGAAACTCATTGGCAAGACAATATCCTCTTTGGATCTACCACAGAGAGAATTTCTACAGAGATGTTAGAACCCCAGATTTCATATACAATAGGCCTGAAGAGCTTTAAATATGGACACCATTTTAATGAGAATCCCAGTGAAGAAAAAGACTGAATATTGCTGTATATTTCCTTGCTAAAGTGAAGTTGAACAAAATGCACAAATTCAGTTCCATGGACTACTAGTGAGAATTTACAAATAATTGAGAGACCCCAGAAGACTTTGCAAAATCCAGATACATCAGGATAGCACAGTTACATAAGGCATCTGCTGCGTAACCATCACTGGCTTGTAAACGTGGTAATCTCATTCTGCCTGTTCCGTTTTATTTGTTCCAATTTCAAGATGAACATCTTACCCATCCAATTTGTCCTTTGATCTCCCAACTGTTTGATTTTATTTGCTAAAATGAAGTAATAAGGTGATATTTTAGGTTGTCTCTTGCTTTTCATGGGCTCAAAAATAGCTCCGTTTCTTAAAAGTTTCCATATCTTGAAGGAATGTCTAACAAGGCTTTTGTTGTCAATGTATTTCCTTTTCACAGATGGCTAGCTTGCTTACCAGCTGCAGTCTGATAGTTATTACAGTTAATTTACTTAGAGATTCAAGGTTTCACTCTGGAGCCCAAGGGTATTTTACACTTAGCAGATAGACCCAGTGCCCTTCTAGCTGCACTGGCATATGCGCTCTGCCATGCAATTTTGCTCATAAGTCTCTACCTCTCAAGTGTAGGCAGTAGCCTGGATTTAGAAACCCCTTTACGACACACTGCAATCACCACTCAAATTAGGAGTTCTACTTTTTCACAACTATAGTTAGAGGGTCATCATATGAGAGAAGTAAACCATTTTAATCTTTGGAATGGACATTAGAACACCAAACCCTGACTCATTATAAGGAAGAGAAGAGTATTTAATCTATTTTATCATATAGTAAAACTCTCCAAATCTACATAGCTTGCTCTCAAGAAGTACCAGATCCTTAAATTCAAGGAGTTTAGAGTTACTTGGATCATAGTGAGAGTCACCTCAGTTGTTCTACATTGCTCGATTTCAAGTCAAATAAAACTTTGTTTCTGTCATCACTATGATATGATAGCAATATGTATAGTGTATTGCCAGGACTGTTAATACAAGTGGATACAAAAAATCATCTAAACTGGGTGTTTGGAGAAATACCAAGAAAACCCCATGACTCAAAACAATTTTCCTACCCAGATGCTACACCTTTAGAATGTCATTAATTTGTATGAATTTTTAAATGTATTTATATTCACAGGATAAGCCACATGTTAAATTATTAACGTGATATTAGATCTTCTCAGATTGCCTTTCTCCTAACAGGAGAAATTCACAATTAAGAATCTTTTATAATACTAACATGGAAATGATTTTGTGTATAATTATTAAGTGAAAAAGATAAATAATTACATGTATGTGCATGTGTATGTACACATACACACACACACACACACACACACACACATGATCACAACTATTTAAGACAAAAAAATATAGAAAAACATTGGAAGGAAAGACAAAAGAATAACAATCATTGTCACCAGGAGTGTGGATTCTTATACTTACTGGTTCTGTATTTTCTAAATGCTTTATGTATATTTTTAAACAAAAATTTTTAAATAATAGTAGGCTCTTGAAAAAAAGAAGATTAGTATGCATTTCACATTGTCCAAAAAGTTAAAGGGAAACACTGGCTGTAAGATCTGGCCCTTAATGCATCCTTGTTTATCTTCCTGTAAATTGCCTGGCTAGCTCGCAAGAAGTTGTAAGTACCTGGATGTTCTCCCACTTCAATTGCAATTTTGCTGGCAATGTGTTCTGCTGACCTTGGTCAGCTCTCATGCTCTACATTGAGATCTGTGTGAAGACTTCTCTATCTTTCCCCATGTCTGTAAGTGTTTAGTCTCTACATGTCACTTTCACATTCCTCTCCAAGGGAGAATCACTTTTTGTGGCATCTCCCTGTTCTTTTTTGAAGAAGTGACTTTCCCAAGGAAAGGTATTTTAATATATTTCTACAAAGATCAGTTCAGTCGACTCTATTGGGAGAGTTATCTTCTGTGGAATTTTATGTGCCCATTTAGAAATCATTCCTTAATATATGATGGCGTTGTTCTTTTTAAGAGAATTATGAGATATTGAAAGCCTGCATGTGACCGTTTACCTACTTTGTTCTTTCAGCTTTCTTTCTAGTTTTTCTCCAAGGGAAATAGGTGTGAGTACCTCTTATTAGAGGCATTGCAGTACGAGCCAATTACAGTGCCATAATACATAATATAGTGTCACATGCTAGGTTGTTTCCCAAACCAATGAGCTACTTTTGTTCCATCTGTCTGCCTATGAATTGGTTAAAAACTAATGATAAATTAAAAATTAAAGGATCATATGATAGATATTCCCTAAAAGGCCTCACATACAAATCAAAGAAGCCTGTTGAGGACTGAATGTCAGTAAAATTCCAGGATACTCTGCCTTGTTAAAAAGTCATTGTTAGCTTGTGAATCTGCACTACATTAGGTTTTAATTCAAAAGACTACTAGAGTTACAGTTAGAAGAAGAGAAAGAAAAATCTGTGATTGGCTATGATTTCAAAGAAATCATACTGGTTGTAGCTTAAGATTTGTCATGTCTCTCCTGAAAGCTCATAAAGCAACTGATGAGTAATGTATTTAGCAATTTTCAGAATCCTTGAGGGTGTAAAATGCCAAGTGTAACCAGAAATCTTATTTTCAGGGAGACTATATATTCCTTTTAAGATTTCATTAAAATTAGGGGAACAAGGGTGAATTGTATTAAAGAAAGACTGTGAGTTTGAAAGCAGGCATTGTCATCTGGAGTTTGGGGTCAGCATCTCAATTTCTCATCTGATTTTTCTTAGTCTTCTCAGATGTAGAAAGGTTGTGAGGTTAGCTGGGGCTGCCATGCAGCTGCTCTGCGTTACTGAGGAGGCTGGCCCAGGGAAGCTGAGGTGCTTCAGGTCCTTTTGGCAAAGTCGATTCACCAGTTTCCCATCACATTATTGCCTTGCAAAGCTGAATGATGGATTCGCAAGTGGATTTAAGAAAGTTAAGAGGGAAGAGTATAATTTCTCATTATGCTTTATTCTGTGTCTTTCTCTGTTAACCTGTCTTGCCAATGGGTTTCAGCCCCGGGCAAGTTCGCTATGGATTCAATGTGACCAAAGAAATTGACCACAAAACGTTCTTTGGGGTGAAAGGGTTTATTTGTCGGCTTGTTCTCCCGGCGGTAGATCGAGCACTAGCCTCTCTACCTCCACCCAGAGCCCTGGGCCGAGCTCTCTATATAGCGCAGTAATAGCTTATTGCCTAAAGGTGTGGAAGCGGTAGCCTAGCAACAGGCCAGTTACATCATCAGGTGGTTTAAGTTCAGTGAGGATCCTGGCCATCGGAACCCCAACTTCCCCACACCTATCTCAGGAAACGTTAAGCATCACACTTGTTTTCACTGATAGCTGGAACTATTCACTGACTTTCAGAAGTAAAATTATTTCCATTTCCATTTTAAAACAGTTTCTATCCATAGATACATTTTAATGTTCAAAAATATTTTTGATGGTATGATTTAAACATTGACAAATATACTTAATACAAGATGAAAAATGCTCTATGTAAATTAGAAACCGAAATGATCATGCTGGACTTTGAAAGAGGCTCTTGTTTTAAATGTAGATTCTGTATTATTCCCTACTGATAAATGAAGGCTAACAGATGGTATTTGTTCTCAGAACAATTGACAAGGGTGATATTTGTTTTTCCTTTTCCATTTTAAAGGTGCTATTGGAAGAATTTTTATACTATTTTCCCTTTTGCTAAATGAAACCTTCCTGCTTTAAACTACCCAATTCAGCATAACTAGCTGAAAAGTGGAAGATGCAGCATACAGTTATTTGTTTTTTGTTACACCAAACAATTACTTTGAGTTCCTGATATCTCCATATTTTTCCTCTGGTTTAATTGTTTAGGTATCATGTTAATACTGTTGAAGAGAAAATGAAAGTTCCTATGGCCAGGATTCTCACCTGACCCTGGTTGGCTTGCTCACTCTGCACGTGTGGGCAGTACATTATTACTGACTCTATTATACAAAGAGTTCTGCCCAGTGCTCTGGGCTGCATGGCTGCAGGAAAGCAGAGGTTGGAGTGGTGGCAGCACCGAGGACAGAGACAGAGATAGCTGAGGAGCCAGAGAGGCCCAGAGGCAGAGACCAGCTTGCTGCATGCAGTCTTACTCTGAGGCAGATGGGATTCTAGCATTTGACCTGCCACTCTGGGAATAAAGTTAGGTATAACCCCTTTCACCCCAACAATGTCCATTGTCATTATTCGGTCTCACAGAATCAAGAGTGAACTTGCCCAGGGATGAAACCCATTGACAAGACAACTGTCTAGATGTCTATGGTGTCTATCTCACTTTACGTTCTTTTCTCCCCATCAAATTAATATTAAAAGGCAGGTGGTGTCTATTTTTTTTTCATATCCTCTCCTCAATCCCCAACCCTGCCTTCACTGAAATCACCTCCTGTGTTCCTGATTAACATAAATTAAGACCAAGACCACTGGCCAGCAGAAATGTAAGAGATTTCACAGCCCTCATGGTCAAGTCTGACCCCAAAAGTGAGAAGCTTCCAAATAATTTCACATGCATCCAATAAAAACCAGCTTTTCTCCCACCAGCTACATCTTCCCCCAACCTCAACATCATACTATAAACACCCATATCCATAGACAAGGAGCAGAAAAGTGGAGACAATATCAGGTAGGAAGGTAATGATTCATCAGGCTTGCAATCCATTCTTCCCTTACATGGGAGTGGGGAGCACTCCCAGAAAGGAAGCAGGAGGGCGACCTTGGCAGATTCCTTTGCTGGTGATAGGCTTCCAGGCAAACATGCTACTAGTATTTCCTAGAAAGACTTTATGGGTAGAATGCTTCTAGCAGGATGTACCTGTTCTGTCTAGGGCTGTCTATAGAAAATACAAATAAACAAATAATAAAATCCTGGAATCTATGATCAAGGGAAATAACATGTAAGCTATGTAATTATATATTAAATAGAGATGCATCATAGCTGAAAATCCCCTTTGTGTGTGTGATTTAGCCACACACATCACTTTAAGATGTCATATGTTGAAACTCAGCAAAAGCCTGCAACAAAAAAGAATTGAGGGAGTGACACTGGCTCTGTCAGACCTTTCCATGCTTCACTATTCCTTGAGATAATTTGGACACTCGCAGTCATTATTGAAGCTTATACAAGATAAAAACTCTTATGAGTTTGATTTAGAATCAGATCTGTTGTGTTATCTCATCAAGAGGAGTAATTCATGGCTGCCCCCTTTTGTCTTAAATGGTCTCCGATCCTGTATTGTTCATCTGAGCTCTTAATATATCATAATCCTTAACACTCAGCAACACACCTAAGAATCAGGAGTTCAGTACACATTTTAACACCATAGTTCAGAACTCAAAATTCCCAATTTCTTGATTTTTATATGCCAGAACATGAAAAACATACATGCATGCATGTTACCACTAAGCCTATATTTGTTGAGAACTCTGGTCAAGCCAAGGTTTGTTTTACACAAGTATTATGTTTTAATTAGAGCAAAGCAGATAACAACCATTTAAAATCTTTCTGCCTTTGATAGCACCCTTCCAATGAAAAGACAAGTTTTCTGTTCCTACTAATTCTGCCTCTACTATTTTTTAACATCAGATTTCTGTGTAATAACATTACAACTGATAACTTTATACCAGATGGTAAGCTTAGTAAGTCAATATTAGTCCTTTTTTTCCAGAATTGTGTACCTCTTTAGTCATTTTGAATGTTAATAGTATATTGATCCATAAAAGTTTATATACTCAATTACTCATAAAGCATTTATTTGTTTTAACCCTACTATGTGGCAGACATGGTACTATGATAAAAGCTGTGGCAAAAATAAAATACAATCATGACTCTTTCTTGGAAGAATGTTTAATACATAGAGTAAATCCAGCAACCAGGTCATTAAAGTAAAATGAGACAAATATTAGATTAAGTGTTGAGTGCTATGGAAACACAGACAACTGATGAGCTGGAAGGAAGAGTTGATAAGATTCCTCTGAATGGGTGACAGTTGGTCCGAGTCTTGAAGACTAAATAGGAAGTCATGTCATCATGTGCAGGAGAATGGAAAGGTCATTTCACTGAGAGGAAAGAGTAGACATGCAAGCAAAGCATGAGAGATGGTAATTGTTCAGAAACAGTTGAGAAAGTCCATGCAGTTCCGGGAAGGCAAAGGAACTGAGGAAATACAACAGTCTCTAGTAGGAAAGCATTTTAGAAGATACTGCAGTAGCTCTGGCTTGAGAATTTAATGGGCTCAATTCAAGCAGAGGACAAGAATTTAAAAAAAGAAGAACAAGAACAAGAAAAAACAGGAGAACTTCAGTGGGTGCACAGAGTATAAGAGGAATAAAGGGATAAAGAAGAAAGATTTGTAGGAGAAGCAGGCCTCTGTGCCTTTGGGTTTAAGAACTTGGGTGGTGAGATTAGCTTGCATAAGGATTATAGGAAGAAAAGCAGGTGTGTTGAGAAACAGGCAGACACCACAATTTCAACCCACTGATTTTCTCCCAGTTCTTTGAACAAACTAAAAGCCTGTAGGCCTCTGAGTCCTTGTCCATGCTCTTCCCATTGTCTGGGACACACTACCACCTTTCACCCTTCTTCTTAACAAAATGCCACAGGGTTTTCAGACACAGAACAAATATTAACACCCAAATATTTCACAGGAGAGTAAGAGCTTTATTGTCATGTATCATCCTTTATTAAATACCTTCCTCACTTAAAATCATCATTTCTTAGCTTTTTGTCTTCCTCTATTCAAACTTCCTCTATTCTATCACAAAATAAGCACAGGAGCACCTATCACTAAAATAAGACGATGATCATTACTCTTTTGTGTTGTTAGTATTTGCTACGTCATTTCTGAATTAATGTTAATAGTATCAAAATTGAGTTGCTTCAATTTATGTTTTGTGTCAGTGGAAAAACCTACATAAATCTGAAGAATCAGATATTCACCTTTGCCTATAGATATTGCCACATTTTCTTGTATACCTGTAAGCATTCAGTTAGTATATGTATTGTACATTGAACAACCAGGATGAGAAATAATAACAGTAACAGTAATTTCTTTGATGTTTTTCTGAGCACCCAAAACATTTAAAAGGACAATTAGTTGCTGTTGTTGGCAAATGACATCTGGTTTTTTATTCTAATCAGCTGGAGAATCAGGAAATAGATGAATTTGTCACTTTCTCTCTTCTAGCTTGTTTGCTTCTATGCTCCATTGTTCCACCAGCGTGAAGTGTTCATGCAATTGACTGGTAGCACCTAACAAAACAAAGTCTTTCTCTGCTCCTTTTAATAGATCATGGTCTTAAGAGCTGAACTGCAAATTAAAAAAATGAAAAACTAAACAGTTTTAATTATCTTGCTTAAAAAACCTATGTCCCTTTAGTTCACTACATTTTTAGTTTTCTCTCTAGGAACATGTCATTACTTTTCTTTGCTAGGCCCTGTGTCTTTCAATCACTTTCCAGATTTTCCAATGAAGTATTCAAAACCCCATAGTATGTGAAAACTTTGCAATTTCCACTGGGTTCAGTTCCAATTAACTTGAATCTTAAGGTCCTAAGAGCTGCATGATGTGTCTGTTAGAACAAACTAATAAGTGAAACAAAAACATCAACAGCTCACAGCATCACAACCTGGAAAATTATGGAAAGAAGCACTTTTCTTGAAATGTTTATAATCTGAATATGAGCTCTAATGACCATGTTCTGATTAATTTCCAACAGAGATGGCTAGCCAAGCCAAAGTATTTTCCTTCTACTGCCTGCTGAAAAAAGATTTCTGTTTTAAAACAATATAATGATTAAAACTCATGGCTGCTGCTTCTTGCTGCTTTAGTTTTCTAGAAAAGCACTTCTTTTGGTGTTTGGTGTTCTCTGGTACTTAGAGATTCTGCCAAGAGGATTTTTCAGAAAAGAAGTCAGTGGGTTCTATATACCATCACTCCGACTAATTTAAAAGCTAACAGGGAGTTTTAGCAGGCTTTCCCACTCTCAAGCACCATTACAGCTAACTATGTTAAGTAATACCTCCTTTTTTAGAGCATTTTTAATCTGAAAGAGAAATCCTGGATTTTAATATGTGATATATGCTGTACTAGAGAATTTTCTTTCCAAAAAATCACTCAAACTCCAAAACTACAGATTGCTGCAAACTACTTTATCAATACTGCTTTGAAGCAACGAAGGGTTTCAGGACATAGAAAGGCTGAAAATTTCCATTATGAGGCTGATATAGCTTCAAGATGTTTTCCTTAGTGAAGTGAGATACTCAGGGTACCTAGAGGAGTTTAATGTGATTTCCTAAGAGATACCCAGATAATTATAATTAACTGCAAACTTCCCAAGGCAGTACTATATTATGACTGTTCTTCCAGATTTAGGCCTGTCCAATAAGAATACCATCCTGGATGTTCCTGGCACCTCTGAAGGCCAGGATCCATCAAGGATGTCACTGTGATGATATCAGGCTTCCTGCCTTAATGGGAAGCTCCCAGAATGGAAAGTCCTATTTTTGGAAAGCCTCTATTTTTTCCCCTTTAGCAATGCCAATCAATTAACATTGACTTACTGTTTGACAAGAAATTGGTAAACTGACTACCGCTTTTACTTATCTAGGTTTATGAAGTAAAAAAACACTTCTTGTAATGTACTAGAAACCATATGAAGCCATATTAATCCTCCCAAAAATCCTAAAAGGAAGTTATCATTGTTTCCATTTTTCATATGAGAAAATTCATAGTCTTAGAAGACAATATCCTAAATGATAGTGCTTTCTTTGCATAGTGTTTCATTTCTGAGTTTTGTGTTCACATTTTTAATACTCTTAACAAAGGAAATGACTTCAAAGAACTAATATCTGTTCATGTCACTCATCTATTTACAGTCATTTCCTGGTGGTCACAGAGGATGAAGACCAAACTCTTAACATGGCCCTGAGGCTCTTTATCGCTCTCCCCATGGACCACATTCCTTTCTTGTAATGTTCTAGGTAAAGATACCTGCTTCTAGTTCTCCCAATGGCTCCTTCCTATCTAGCTGTGTTGTCATTCAGAAAGCTCTCTCCAATCCTCTCCACTCCCAATTTATCAAGCTAACTTCTATCATTTCTTCATTCTTGGAATAAATTGTACTTCCTCAGGTAGTTAAAAAAATATGTCTCCAAGACTACTGAAATGCACACTTTGGCACATACTAAAATTTTGTTATGTATTGTGTAACAAGATGCCCTATTATATGCCCTTAAAGCATTGTGTATGTCATCTTAAGAGTATGTATTTCCACCTTGATTAGTTAACTTTTCTTTATCATTTACTTTTCATATCATCTATAAATTAAAGGTTTAAGAGAGCACTAGGTCTGCTTCTTGATGCTGTATCCTTATGATCAGAACAGTGTTTCGCACATAAGTGCTCAGTGAATATTTGTTTAATGAATGATTAAATAACTATTCTGCAGAATTAGATTTCTTATTTCACTTAAGAAGTCTTAGGTAAGTTTACTCTGAGTTAATGTTTCTAAGGATTTTTTTACATTTTTATCCCATATCTTAAAAATACTTTGCTGCCTTTCTGTGAAATATGGTAATCCACAAAGTTGTAACATGTTAAAAAATAAAGTAAAATACTTGTTTTCACTCTTGAGGCTCTAGATTGCATTTGCATCTGTATATCTGATTATTGATTATAAAATTCAACCTATGTTCAACAAAATATCATTTTGCTTCTTGATACTCTCATTTCATGTACATTTTTTGGTTCTGATAAATACGTACTTTGGAAAGTTATAAATTTGACATTGAGCAAAGAGAAATCCATCTACCAAAAACATGGCCTGACATTATTTCCACAGCTAAGATTTTTTTAAATGTATATAAAAATGAAATGCATATATTTGAATTTCTGTATAAAAGAATAACAACACATGCTCTGGTTTTATAATTTCTATTCTGTGTGATTCCTTTGAAGCATTAAACACCATTGAGAAGTACTTTTTTGAATCTCTCCTCTGGGTTTACATGACACCAAGCTTTTTGCCTGATTGTCCTTCTTTCTCTCTTATTGTTCCCTATCACTTCCTTTTCTGGTTTCTCTTCAACTACTATGTGCTCCTTAAACAAGCACATATTGAAAGGTTACTATATATCTGGTGCTGAGCTGCATCCTCAAAATATGATGATGAGGAAGATAAATATAGTTCTTATCCTCATAAATCTTACACTCTTTTCATCTCACTATATCCTCTTGAGGGTATCAACAGTATGTTTGCTAACGTTTATATATTGATAACTCCAAATCTCTATCTAGCCTAGACTGCTCCCCTAAGCTCAAGGTTCACATAACGACCTGTGTAATGGGCATAGCCACCTAGATATCTCACAGGCATCTCAGATTCAGTGGGTAAAAATTAAACTTGCCATTCTCCTCCTAAAACATATTCACCCTCTATTTTCTAACAGGATAATGGTACCCATCTCACAATTTTCAAATAAGGAACGTAGAATTATTTCTGACTTTTCTTTCCCTTTATTCTTCAAATGCAATGGCCCTCAAGTCCTGTCTGGCTAACCTTTTTCTTATATCCTTTCTTTATTTTATTTTATTTTTTTTTGTAGATAATTATTTTTTATTGAAGGGTAATTGACACACACTATTACATTAGTTTCAGGTGTACAACACAGTGATTCAACATTTATATGCATGATAATTCTAGGTACCAGCTATCACCATACCAAGTTGTTACAATATTTTGACTATATTCCTTATGCTATACATTACATCCCGGTTACTTATTTATTTTACAATTGGAAGTGTGTACTTTTTTTTTTTTGTGAGGGCATCTCTCATATTTATTGATCAAATGGTTGTTAACAACAATAAAATTCTATATCGGGGAGTCAATGCTCAATGCACAATCATTAATCCACCCCAAGCCTAATTTTCGTCACTCTACCATCTTCTGAAGCATAACGAACAAATTCTTACATAGTGAATAAGTTCTTACATGGTGAACATGTGAATAGCTTTGTAGTATACAAAGGCAAGGGCAGTCATCACAGAAACTTTTGGTTTTGATCACGCATTATGAACTATAAACAATCAGGTCAAATATGAATATTCGTTTGATTTTTATACTTGATTTATATGTGAATCCCACATTTCTCCCTTTAATATTATTATTATTACTTTTTAAATAAAATGCTGAGGTGGTAGGTAGATGCAAGATAAAGGTAGAAAACATAGTTTAGTGCTGTAGGAGAGCAAACGTAGATAATCTGGTGTGTGCCTGTAGACTAAGTGTTAATCCAAGCTAGACAAGGGCAATAAAACATCCACGGATGCAGAAGATTTCTCTCAAAACAGGGGGGGTGAGGTTCTAAGCCTCACCTCTGTTGATCCCCATTTCCTCACCTGATGGGCCCCCTGCAACTGTGCCTGTCTTAGGTTGTTCCTCCCTTGAGGAATCTTACCCGTCTCTGGCTAACCAGTCATCTTCTGGGGCCATACAGGGAAATGTAAAGTTGGTAAGTGAGAGAGAAGCAATACTGTTTGAAAAGGTTAGCTTTTTACTTCTTTTCAGATTTATGCCCTGTGGCTTCTATGCCCAGCATTTGTCTTCAGGTATCTTTACCACTTGGAAGAATTATGATACTCGGTAAATTCGATAAGAGGCACGAATTCTATTTAAGGGTTGTAATTAGAAAGGAAGAATAAAAGCTATAGAAGTAGCAGGCGGAAGAAAACATGGGAAGATTGATTATTTCTGTGACATATCTTCTTGTAAAGTAACTTCAGCATGTATAGGTTTTAAACTACTAATTAAATTGCGCACACACATTAACATAATAGGGGTACAGTTACATAACCAAAGCATACCTGTAATTACCAGCCATCTCCAGTGAAACCAAGGAAACCAGTTAGGCACCTTAGGCATTTGTGAAAACTTATCTATGATATGGTGGATATTGTCCAACTGAACTTGAACAGTCTGAGAGAAATCAGACAAATTAAAACAACCCATTCCTGGGGACTGTTCACATCCCATATGTTCTTTTAACAGTATATAGTCTGTAGTTGTAAGATTTTGGAGCGCTACAATTTGCACTTCTCCTAATTCTTGGTTGAGTTCCAACAGTATAGATCCAGACAAATTTGTTGTTTTATTGTATGCACAGGCCAGCTTAGATATCTCCTTCTTCATTCCCATGGCAAGTCCAGGAACTGGTGGGATGAGTGCATCTAAACCTGTAGCAGTGCGTGGATCATTTTTGGGGTTTTTTGATGATCATCTTCTGGCATGAGTCTTCCAAAGAGTGCTGATATTGGAAGTTCTTTTTCATATGGTATCTTAGTTCATTTTTGGGGTAGCCCAATTAGACTTTGATCCTTTGTATAAACACAAACAGACCCTTTGCCTACACTTTTATATGCCCTTTATACCATTGTGTAGAACTCATTGGAGGTCACCACTCAGGAACTGCTTTTTTTTTTTTTTTTTGATATCATTAATCTACACTTACAATGACGAATATTATGTTTACAAGGCTCTCCCCTATACCCGGTCCCCCCTATAAACCAGTTTACAGTCATTGCCCATCAGCATAGCAAAATGTTGTAGAATCACTACTTTCCTTCTCTGTGTTGTACAGCCCTCCCCTTTCCTCCCACCCCCCCATGCATGGTAATCTTAAAACCCCCGTTCTTCTTCCACCCCCTTATCCCTCCCTACCCACCCATCCTCCCCAGTCCCTTTCCCTTTGGTACCTGTTAGTCCATTCTTGAGTTCTCTGATTCTGCTGCTGTTTTGTTCCTTCAGTTTTTCCTTTGTTCTTATACTCCACAGATGAGTGAAATCATTTGGTATTTCTCTTTCTCCTCTTGGCTTGTTTCACTGAGCATAATACCCTCCAGGTCCATCCATGTTGCTGCAAATGGTAGGATTTGCCCTTTTCTTATGCCTGAGTAGTATTCCATTGTGTATATGTACCACATCTTCTTTATCCATTCATCTATCGATGGACATTTAGATTGCTTCCAATTCTTGGCTATTGTAAATTGTGCTGCGATAAACATAGGGGTGCACTGGTCTTTCTCAAACTTGATTGCTGCATTCTTAGGGTAAATTCCTAGGAGTGCAATTCCTGGATCAAATGGTAAGTCTGTTTTGAGCATTTTGAGGAACCTCCATACTGCATTCCACAATGGTTGAACTAATTTACATTCCCACCAGCAGTGTAGGAGGGATCCCCTTTCTCCACAGCCTTGCCAACATTTGTTGTTGTTTGTCTTTTGGATGGTGGCCATCCTTACTGGTGTGAGTTGATATCTCATTGTAGTTTTAATTTGCATTTCTCTGATAATTAGCGATGTGGAGCATCTTTTCATGTGTCTGTTGGCCATCTGTATTTCTTTTTTGGAGAACTGTCTGTTCAGTTCCTCTGCCCATTTTTTGATTGGGTTATTTGTTTTTTGTTTGTTGAGGCGTGTGAGCTCTTTATATATTCTGGATGTCAAGCCATTATCGGATCTGTCATTTTCAAATATATTCTCCCATACTGTAGGGTTCCTTTTTGTTCTATTGATGGTGTCTTTTGCTGTACTGAGCTTTTCAGCTTGTTCATTTTTGCTGTTGTTTTCCTCATGCAGGGAGATATGTTCAAGAAGAGGTCACTCATGTTTATGTCTAAGAGGTTTTTGCCTATGTTTTTTTCCAAGAGTTTAATGGTTTCTTGACTTACATTCAGGTCTTTGACCCATTTTGAGTTTACTTTTGTATATGGGGTTAGACAGTGCTCCACTTTTATTCTCCTACATGTAGCTGTACAGTTTTGCCATCACCATCTGTTGAAGAGACTGTCATTTTGCCATTGTATGTCCATGGCTCCTTTATCAAATATTAATTGACCATATATGTTTGGGTTAATGTCTGGAGTCTCTAGTCTGTTCCACTGGTCTGTGGCTCTGTTCTTGTGCCAGTACCAAATTGTCTTGATTACTATGGCTTTGTAGTAGAGCTTGAAGTTGGGGAGTGAGATCCCCCCTACTTTATTCTTCATTCTCAGGATAGCTTTGGCTATTCGGGGTCTTCGGTGTTTCCATATGAATTTTTGAATTATTTGTTCCAGTTCATTGAAGAATGTTGCTGGTAGTTTCATAGGGATTGCATCAAATCTGTATACTGCTTCGGGCAGTATGGCCATTTTGACGATGTTAATTCTTCCAAGCCACTAGCATGGGATGAGTTTCCATCTGTTGGTGTCCCCTTTAATTTCTCTTAAGAGTGACTTGTAGTTTTCAGAGTATAAGTCTTTCACTTCTTTGGTTAGGTTTATTCATAGGTATTTTATTTTTTTTTTGATGCTATTGTAAATGGAGTTGTTTTCCTGATTTCTCTTTCTCTAGGTTCATTGTTAGTGTATAGGAAAGCCACAGATTTCTGTGTGTTCACTTTGTATCCTGCAACTTTGCTGTATTCCAATATCAGTTCTAGTAGTTTTGGGGTGGAGTCTTTAGGTTTTTTTATGTACAGTATCATGTCATCTGTAAATAGTGACAGTTTAACTTCTTCCTTACCAATCTGGATTCCTTGTATTTTTTTGTTTTGTCTGATTGCCATGGCTAGGACCTCCAGTACTATGTTAAATAACAGTGGGCAGAGTGGGCATCCCTGTCTAGTTCCCTATCTCAGAGGAAAAGCTTTCAGCTTCTCGCTGTTCAATATAATGTTGGCTGTGGGTTTATCATAGATGGCCTTTATTATGTTGAGGTACTTGCCCTCTATTCCCATTTTGCTGAGAGTTTTTATCATGAATGGATGTTGAACTTTGTCAAATGCTTTTCAGCATCTATGGAGATGATCATGTGGTTTTTGTCTTTCTTTTTGTTGATGTGGTGGATGATGTTGATGGACTTTCGAATGTTGTACCATCTTTGCATCCCTGGGATGAATCGCACCTGGTCATGGTGTACGATCCTTTTGATGTATTTTTGAATTCAGTTTGCTAATATTTTGTTGAGTATTTTTGCATGTATGTTCATTAGAGATATTGGTCTGTAGTTTTCTTTTTTGGTGGGGTCTTTGCCTGGTTTTGGTATTAGGTGATGTTAACTTCATAGAATGAGTTCGGGAGTATCCCCTCCTCTTCATTTTGTGGAAAACTTTAAGGAGAATGGGTATCATGTCTTCCCTGTATGTCTGATAAAATTCTGAGGTAAATCCATCTGGCCCGGGGGTTTTGTTCTTTGGTAGTTTTTTGATTACCGCTTCAATTTTGTTGCTGGTAATTGGTCTGTTTAGATTTTCTGTTTCTTTCTTTCTGGGTCAGTCTTGGAAGGTTGTATTTTTCTAGGAAGTTGTCCATTTCTCCTAGGTTTCCCAGCTTGTTAGCATATAGGTTTTCATAGTATTCTCTAATAATTCTTTGTATTTCTGTGGGGTCCGTTGTGATTTTTCCTTTCTCGTTTCTGATACTGTTGATTTGTGTTGATTCTCTTTTCCTCGTAATAAGTCTGGCTAGGGGCTTATCTATTTTGTTTATTTTCTCAAAGAACCAGCTCTTGGTTTCATTGATTTTCGCTATTGTTTTATTCTTCTCAATTTTGTTTATTTCTTCTCTGATCTTTATTATGCCCCTTCGTCTGCTGACCTTAGGCCTCATTTGTTCTTCTTTTTCCAATATCAATAATTGTGACATTAGACCATTCATTTGGGATTGTTCTTCCTTTTTTAAGTATGCTTAGATTGGTATATACTTTCCTCTTAAGACTGCTTTTGCTGTGTCCCACAGAAGCTGGAGATTAGTGCTGTTGTTGTTGTTTGTTTCCATATATTGCTGGATCTCCATTTTGATTTGCTCATTGATCCATTGATTATTTAGGAGCGTGTTGTTAAGCCTCCATGTGTTTGTGAGCCTCTTTGCTTTCTTTGTACAGTTTATTTCTAGTTTTATGCCTTTGTGGTCTGAAAAGTTGGTTGGTAGGATTTCAATCTTTTGGAATTTACTGAGGCTAATTTTGTGGCCTAGTATGTGGTCTATTCTGGAGAATGTTCCATGTGCACTTGAGAGGAATGTCTATCCTATTGCTTTTGGGTGTAGAGTTCTATAGATGTCTATTAGGTCCATCTGTTCTAGTGTGTTGTTCAGTGCCTCTGTGTCCTTACTTATTTTCTGTCTGGTGGATCTGTCCTTTGTAGTAAATGGTGTGTTTAAGTCTCCTGGAATGAATGCTTTGCATTCTATTTCCTCCTTTAGTTCTCTTAGTATTTGTTTCAGGTATGTTGGTGCTCCTGTATTGGGTGCATATATTTTTATAATGGTTATATCCTCTTGTTGAACTGAGCCCTTTATCATTATGTAATGTCCTTCTTTGTCTTTTGTTACTTACTTTATTTTGAAGTCTGTTTTGTCTGATACCAGAATTGCAACTCCTGCTTTCTTCTCTCTGTTGTTTGCATGAAATATCTTTTTCCATCCCTTGACTTTAAGTCTGTGCATGTCTTTGGGTTTGAGGTGAGTCTCTTGTAAGCAGCATATGGATGGATCTTGCTGTTTTATCCTTTTGTTACTCTGTGTCTTTTGATTGGTGCTTTCAGTCCATTTACATTTAGGGTGATTATTGAAAGATATGTACTTATTGCCATTGCAGGCTTTAAGTTTGTGGTTACCCACGGTTCAGGGTTAGCTTCTTTACTATCTTACTGTCTAACTTAACTCACATATTGAGCTATTATAAACACGGTGTGATGATTCTTTATTTCTCTCCCTTCTTATTCCTCCTCCTCCCTTCTTCATATGTTGGGTGTTTTGTTCTGTGCTCTTTTTAGGAGTGCTCCCATCTAGAGCAGTCCCTGTAGGATGCCCTGAAGAGGTGGTTTGTGGGAGGCAAATTCCCTCAACTTTTGCTTGTCTGGGAATTGTTTAATCCCTCCTTCAGATTTAAATGATATTCGTGCTGGATACAGTAGTCTTGGTTCAAGGCCCTTCTGTTTCATTGCATTAAGTATATCATGCCATTCTCTTCTGGCCTGTAGGGTTTCTGTTGAGAAGTCTGATGATAGCCTGATGGGTTTTCCTTTGTAGGTAACCTTTTTTTTCTCTCTGGCTGCCTGTAATACTTTGTCCTTGTCTTTGATCTTTGCCATTTTAATTATTATGTGTCTTGGTGTTGCCCTCCTTGGATCCCTTGTCATGGGACTTCTGTGTACCTCTGTGGTCTGAGAGGCTATTTCTTCCCCTAGTTTGGGGAAATTTTCAGCCATTATTTCTTCAAAGACACTTTCTATCCCTTTTTCTCTCTCTTCTTCTGGTACCCCTATAATGCGGATATTGTTCCGTTTCAATTGGTCACTCAGCTCTCTTAGAATTCTTTCATTCCTGGAGATCCTTTTATCTCTCTCTGCATCAGCTTCTCTGCGTTCCTGTTCTCTGTTTTCTAGTCCTTTAATGGTCTCTTGCATCTCATCCATTCTGTTTTGAAGTCCTTCCAAAGCTTGTTTTATTTCTGTATTCTCCTTCCTTAGTTCTTTCATATTTCTCTGCAAGTCCATCAGCATGGTTATGACTTTTGTTTTGAGTTCTTTTTCAGGAAGACTGGCTAAATCTATCTCCCCAGGTTCCTTCTCAGGGGAAGATGTAGCAGATGCCGAAGCTGTCTGGGTTAGTCTTGTCTGGATCATATTTTTTTGCCTTTTCATGTTGACAGGTGCTATTGACTGTCAGCTGGGAGGGCCAACCTTTTCACTTGCTACTGGCCTTTCTTTACTGGGACTACTGCGACCCCTAGTGGCTTCTGTTGGGTAATTACGTGTAGGCTGGGTCTTTGTGTCTTGCCCGGCTGATATGGATGGATCTCCCTTCTGTGGGCGGGGTTTGCCTTAGACTGTTTCTCTGCTTTTGCAGCGCCTGGAGGGGTAATGGACGGGGGGGTTGTTTAGCTCTTTACCTCTGTGAGGCGTCTCAGAGCTGTTGCCCAGGGGATTAGTGCACCCGGTTTTCCCTGTAATTTCCAGCCACTGGGCTGTGGCCTTTGTTGTTTCTGTCTAGCTGTTAAGTCCCTGTCCCTTTAAGGCTTTCAAAAAGCACTCGCTTTTCTTTGTCACAGGGGCATCAGCTTCGAAACCCACTCAGAGGTCTTGTTGCCGTATTTCCCTTGTTTCCAGCCCTCTACGCATGCACTGTGTCTGCGCTCTGGTTTGGGTGGCTGGGGCTGGGTGTTTAGCAGTCGTGGGCTCTCTCTCCCTCCCTCTGGGAGCTGGGGGGAGGTGTGCTCGGATCCCACCAGTCCGAATGTGTATCTTACCCCTTTCACCAGGCGCTGGGCTCTCACACGTGTGGATTTGGTCTGGCTGTTGTCCTGTGTCTTCTGGTCTCTCTTTTAGGATTAGTTGTATTTGTTGTATTTTCAAAAATATATATGTTTTTGGGAGGAGATTCCCACTGTCCTACTCACGCCGCCATGTTGGCTCCCTAGGCTTATATCCTTTCTCATTGTCACTAATGTAAGCTCTTCTTACCTCTCTTCCGTATTATATTTACCTCGTAATTGGTCTTCTCTCTCATTTCTTTCTGTCTCTAGTCCATTTATGCCACTGCCACCAAAAGGATATTTTTAAAATTCAAACACAGCCCATGCTTAAAACCTATGGATAGCTTTCCATTTGCTACTTCAGTCTGACTCCTGGGATGGTTGCCTTACTCAACTTACAGGATAGCAGAGGGTATCATTGTTTGGCTACACCAAATTCAACCATCTCCCTTCTTTATTTCAAACAGAACATGGAAGAGGTTATGGAGAAGTTTCCTCACTGGTAAAAGTAAATATCCAGAAAGATTTGCTCCTTCTTTTTCCAATAGAGATATATGTGAATATTCTATGTATGAGATTATGGTTTCTATCTTAACTTTCCTCAAGTTTCAAGTTTCTATCTTAAATTTCCTCAAGTTTTGAATTTTTTTCTGTTATTGTTAATTATGCTACAGTCTTTTCAATAAAGATGGTAATTGCAGGGTTTTAAGCATCTTTAACTCCTGTGTATAAATGAGTTGTATGTTGGTTCTCTCATCCAAAAGTTATAACCACAAATTCATTTTTTGCTATTGATATTCTTTGCACAGAGAAAAAGTCATATCTAGTAAGTGCTTCATGATTTCCTACAAAAAATGGATTTTATCTCACTTTGAGAAAAGGAAAACTGAAAGTCATGCTGAATGTATTTTGGATTGGTATTTACTGCTCTTGGAAAATTTATCAGAGGTAATCTGGTTCATGTGACAGGAACACAAAAAATTCAAAGGCCTAGTATTAGTTAAACTGTATATCCTTAAGCAAGAAAGTGATTTGATTCATGAATAATTTAAGCACATAGTTCTTTAACAGATTTTGAGGGAAATGAGTAAATGAGAAGTAAGCCTTCTGATGTAGCAGCTTTCGGGAGACAGACCCGTGGAAAGCTGATCTTGCACTGACAGGAATACAAGAATACTATAGGAGGACTCACATGTGAAGTAAAATTGCTGCTACTGGTTAATACCACTTATCTTGCTTGGGTGCCTCTAGAGGTTCAAACCATCTCCTTTGTAACCAATATCTTTTGTAGTCAGTCTAATCCACCTCTGGGGGAAAGAGTTTCTGGAACCTGAGTACATCCTGTCATGGGATAATAGCCTGGGCAGATTGCTAATTACACTTCCTTCTTTGCCCAATACACTAATAAATTTTCCTTTTTCATTGTTTAAAGCCTCATTAGAGAGTTGTGTTCTACCCATCTATAACATACTGAGTAGGTTATGGAGGATTAAAACAAACTGTCCTTAATATCTCAATATAATTCAAAAGGCTGTCCAACAATCATGGTGGTAATGATAGTGAAATCTAGGATACTGCATAAATCCCAGGATAATGAAAAAATGGGTAAAAATGTCCCACTATAATTTCTAAATTAAAGGATCCCCAGGAATTCCCATGACTTTTTCAATATCTTCCAAGCTTCTTAGTGTTGTCTATTTTTAAATTCTGATTAATCAAATGAATTAGGTTTGAACATCTACCTTTCTGTAAGGTAAATTTAGTTAGTCCAGTATTTTTTTAATAATATAAAAAACTAAGATAGATTAAAAATAGATAATTTTTAAATAAACAGCTTTTATAAAAATTAACTGGGTTACAAAGGAAACTGGCTGTTAACAGAACCCTCCAAAACTGATTTAGTAATCTAGACAAGTCGATTGTAGACTAGAGATCAAGGCATAGTTATTATACCATATAAAACGTAAGTTTCATCATAGAAATCCATACTAAGTAGACTTTATCATAATATAAAGTCAGCTCATTCTAATATAAATTTATAGCATTAAGAAAGTCATAAAAGAGAGTTACTATGCATTCAGAAAGGATCTAAGTTCAGAATAATATGATGAATTTTTACAACTTTAAATTGCCTGACTTTATTACTAAAACACTTGAAATCTTCTTTGTAATTCTGCTCTCATTTCTCTAGATCCCCTAAGAGCTGTCAGGTGCATACTTGGAAACAACCCTGTTTCTGTTTTCATCAGTTCACATATTTCTGGCATTTCCCCATTGCTTGTCAAAATAATTAATATCTGGAGTGGAAGAAACAGATATATTGCATTTTAATATAAACTTTTTGAGAAAAACATGGCTAAAGAATAGTCTATTAAAATTGAGCTTTCTGTCTTTGACCTTTGCTACAGTGCAAAAACACTTCTAATCTGCTTAAAGAATTATGGATACAGCTGTCATTTCTGTAGAGTTAATGAAGGGTTTATTTGCAAGAGACTATTTCACCAAAGTTTTGAAAAAGTTGGACTATCAATTTATAGTTCATTTCACAGTCAGTGAGAATAAATATAACAAATTCATTCCATGAAATGAGGGTGAAAATTTGAATACTTTGAATATATAATTTTTGCTTATTTGTCAATAAACATATGCAAGCCAATTGTACATTCTTGCCAGCTACACATAGGTTATTGACCACTGCATGACCACAAAGTCAAAATATCTTGATAAATTAGCAGATCTAGTCCTTTTCACAATCCACTATAGGAAAAAATGATAGTTCACTTTCACAGTATCTTGCATCCTCCCCTAAAGATGTGGAACACATCTAAGCGCATACTTCTTTAACAGATTTTGAGGGAAATGAGTAAATGAGAAGCAAGCCTTAGCTTCTGACATAGCATCTTCTTCTATATAACATACTTGGAGTTTTTAGGCCCCACTGCCTCTGCTTTTAGTTTATGATTAGGAACATTTGTCCTTTTGTGTAAAATCACTCTCTGTGGTTACTTAAATCAGCCCAGAGTACAGAGTTTCATAAAATAGGTAAATGGAATATACAATTCCAAGAACCAGACTTCAAAAGGACTAATGAAATCAGAAACATTTGGAAGAGAATATACTTTTGTTTAAAATATATTATATTCTTTAAAAAAATTCAATCTTTTACAAATTGAAAGTGATTAAATAATGAAAAGGGTTAAAAATATCACACAGGTTCCTAGAGCATTTCATTGCACATACTTTTCTCTATTGGAAGATGTAATGACATAAGTGCAAAAAGATGTTTGATACCTTAAAAAGGTCCCTAATGTACAGTCTATAAAACTTTTCTCTCATACTATCAGATAACCAAAATGTATATATTCAAAAAAAAAAACCCTTGGTTTCCAGAATCCCTAAAAATAATTAATGTGCTATTAAAACAAAAATAAGTAATTATTAGAAATTTTTAATGTATTTAAAAATACATAGGAGAATATCTGGCATAGAACAGACATTCAGGAAATTCAACATTCTCATTCCTTATCCCTCTCTTACTAAAAGAATGTAGATAAAATTTTGCAAATACAGGCATACAGACTTTCAGAGATGCCAAAAATCTCTTCCTCAAAGAGCAATTTTCACACTATAGAATTTTATTTTATTTTTACTTATTACTAATCTTTAAAATTCTTAACTGATATTACAAATGGCAACTACATCAAAGTAAACAATAGTTGTATATCCTTTCATGAACATTTGAAGTAAATCAATGTGGAATTCAGTTCAGTTTTCTTTTTGAAGTATACATATTATATACTTCCCAAACCATAAACGTTCTTCCAGTTCCTGTTGATGCTTAAATTCCTTTAACAGAAGGAAAATCTTCTATTCCACAATTCTAGGTTAGGCTTAAATATGCAAATGTAATTTGAAAAGGGTAGCAGTTTATCTTAACTCACCTTAACCTTGCAGAGTGATTTGTGGGCCCCATGGAAGCTGTTTTGGACAGAAGTAGAAGATTGAAGAGTGCTATAGGGTAAGACGAGAATGAAGGTGAGGAGCTGAAGGGGAAATGAGTCAATCAAGGTCAAACTTTGTCTTTTACCAACAAAGCCTCCCCCTGCCTTTCACTCTGTCTTAGATCTCAAACAGTTCTTTTCTTAGTGAGGATGATAGTTGTGTGCATATTTTCAGGTATGTGAAGGTTAAGAGGTACCAAGCTGGATATATCTCCATGCATTCTTTTTAGGTGTTCTAGATAAAAGAGTTGGTCTGGGCATGGAATTTAGAAGATTAAAAGAAAAGGAACCATTGCAATTTCCTTTGTAGTTTTTCTCTAACCCTGGAATTAAATAAAATGAGTCCTCCTTTTTACAAGAAGGCTTGCTACTATGGTAAGATGTTTGCATCTTCTTAATGTAAAGAAATCATAAAATCTGAATTTATGAATATTTTCCAGAGCTATAATATAAGTTATTCAAATTTAAATGTCAGTTTCCTTTTACAATTCTCATTCACTCCCTTCCCCCCTTAAAATAAGACCAAAAAAATTTTAATCTATTCCTGTAATTATAAGACATGGTCACTATTTTATTTCCTCTCTGAATTCTCTTGCCTTTCTAGCCTTCTTGCAGTTTGCTGAAGGTCAAGCTTTGTGAATATTTGTTTCTATTGATTACAATCAAATAACCAGTAGGTGGGAAAGTTGAGTAAAGTTCAGAAAATTGCATGGCAGGCACAACAAGACAGAGATGCAAGGTACAATGGATTTGTGGAGCAGCATGGGCCTGTGTAATTTAACATGACCTTTCTGGTTTTCTATGCGGGAGTGCACTATTCATTGGTAACTAGGGGAATTTAGTATGAACTGTGAGGTTTATTGAAACTGAAGTTTTATACTGAATTTCTTGGCCTGATTGCATAGCAGCTACAAAGTTTGCTATCAAAAGATATTTGGATTTTTGTTCATAAGAAAATTATCTGGATCCTATTCTCTTTTCTGCACCTTTACTTTTCTGCTCTTTTCCCCACGCTGTGAGAAGAACCCACTTAACAAATAATTTCCTGAGGACTAAAACTCCTTCAAGGGCATCTTAATATTCCACATTTATAATTGAGAGCGTTCTTCCTTTTTGGTGTGAGAAAATCATAGCTAAAAATAACTAAATATCAAAGGTTGTAAAAAAAGAGGAAGACATACATGGTAAGACTTTTTTTCTTTCTAAGAATGTGCATCATGTACCTTGTTAATTTATGCTTATAGGATAAAATACTTTATTATAGATCAAAATTTACCTTAACTATAAATAAAAGTGGATTACTTCTTAGGGTTCTCACTCTGTGACTGACCACGTTTCATAGAAATAATTCCAGAAATAATGTCACAGATCCCAGAAATTCCAGAAGTAACCAGAAATAATTTCACAGATTCTTAAGGCTATCTTTAAATTTATGCAATTTTTTTTTTTTTTTTTACCAATTCAATTATATCAAAAGCCAGTTAAACTTTGAACTAAGTCAAATTAAAGATTTGGTCTTTAGTGTTTCTGGACTGATTTGGTTGGCCATGTTGGTCAAACAATTGAACGTATTTGTTAAAGATAGCAAATAGCACAGTCTCAAGCAGCTATAGACTGACACAGCAGAGATTTTTTTAAAAGGGGTCTGCTGTGGAAATGTTAATTCCTCATTTGTCTATCCAGATAGCTCTGCCTAAAATAGTTATGCTCACTGTGACAGAGCAATATTCTTCTTTCAGCACTTGGAGTAAGCTTTCAAATAATGGTGATAGCAACAGTTGAGTTCAGTAGAAAGAGCACTGGACTTGAAATCGTAAGGACTGCATTTCAGTTTGACCATTAACTAGTTCAGCACCCTTAGATAAGTGATGTCTCTTGACCACACTTCCTCTCAGATCTAAAATGAAAGCTTATATTAAATGATTTATAGAGACACTTACAGTTCAAATTCCTGTGACTTATTCCAACCATACTCTTCTACCCAATCCTTTTTTTGTTATTTGTAAAATCACTGGCTAACCAATATTTGGAATGAAAATGAAAGTAAAATAAATGTAATTTTCATTGGAAAAATCAAATTAGAGATTTTATTTCTATTCATTAATTTATTGTATAATCAAGGCCTGGAAAGAGTGACAGAAACAGAGAGAGAGACAGAGGAAATAGAGGCAGCACTTAAAAAATTGGTTTTCTATTTTTCTTCCTCACAATTTTTAGAAATTAAATATCTTCAATGTCTACCCTATAAGGATGCTCAAGAGAAAAACTAACAAGAAAAAGATTTTTGTAATTGGGAAACAATTTATAAGATAATTTTTGAAAATTATTGGATATAAATCATTCATATATAAGTGAATCTTTATTACAGATGGTGCATCAAATAGAGTGCACTTCAGTGTTTTATCATAATTTTCTTAAAGATATTAAACTAAAATATAGACAATTGTAACTTCTTTTATTAGGTACAATGTGTTCCTCATTATGTATTACTACTAAAGAATTGGCTTTTGAGTACTACTTACTTGTGAGGTTTGGGACTTAGAGAACTCAAGTCATCTAGATCCAAGAGCTGATGAGTAGTGTTCTTACACCATCATTTCGAAGTGAGTTCTTATTGCTAATACTGATTGTTCCATTACAATTAGAATGAAAGACTAAGGAAGTTTGTTTGTAGGAAGCTTAATGTGGTTTTTCACTCACAAAGACTGTTAATTTGCCACTACAAATATGTGACTAAGTAGAGCAGTTATTCATCATTTTGACTCTCCAGCAAAAAAGAGCATTTGTGTCCATGGTTAAAAGGCTGAGAGGGCATCATTTAATATCTTTTTTTTTCCTCCCAGACTTCCAGATACATTAAGAAGCTAAAGAGACACAGCTATGGAACCTTAGAATATTCAGTGGTTTATAGAAAACATTTTGGGACTGGATCATGGGAGACAATGAACAATTTATTCATTAAGTGAGTCTTCATATGAAAGGAAATCAGGAGGTGTCTAGTAAATACGCGCACATACACTGCATCTAAATTGAAGATTATTGATTGAACAAAACTGTATAATGTTTAATTTCTCTATTTCTTGAAGCAGCAGAAACTTTTTTGCTCTTAAAAAGCTTAAAATAGTTGATATACAAAATATTAAAGAAAACTACAACTTTTGTTGTTTTTCAGAATATCTGATCTTTCAATAAGTGAAGTCAACAGGTACTAATTGTCTACTGGATGCCAGTACTTATGTTGTTTGGTTGTTGATGTTAAAAAAAAAATCAGGCTGAAAAGGAGAAAGGAACTAACCTTTTCTGAGCATCTAGCATGAACCTGGCCCTATGCTAAATGTTCTAAATTCATCCCATTTAATTTGAGTTCATCAAAGGACTGTGAGGGAGGATTTGCTCTTTAGAGCCATAGGTCAGAGCTCTTACAATCTTGAGGAACTAAAATGGCTTTGACTGATTATACTGACAGTGGCAATAAGTCAAATGCTTTTGGGCTTTGTTTTGAATATTCAATTTTTAAAATAACTTTCTATAAGTCCACATAAAGTACATAGCCAGGTCAATTGCACTATTAACATTTCGTCTCTTGTGTAGAAGCATGGTTGTGAAACCAATGCATAGTGGACATGAAAGAGTTCAGAGATAACTAGTTAAGCTGTTGTAGTAGGTAGTGGTATGTGTGACAGGGAGGGGGTTTGGACAGCAACACGGGAATGCCTTCCAATTACTTTGGTGTAGTGAAGGAGCATGTAGCAACTGTATTTTTTGTGCTTTTGGTATTCTCAGAGCTCTGGCATTTGGCCTTCCCAAATGTGAATTTAAAAAAAAAATCCCAGGTACATTTAAAACAGAGCAATGTTCAGATCACAGTTAGTCCTGAAGATGCTCTCTTCCAGACAAAATGCTAAAGAATAGGAAGGAAATAAAACCTTCCCATTCTACCACTGCTGTTCCTTGCAACAAGGAACAGTGGAGAAGAGACAGGTCAAAAGGTCACAGCAAAGTTCAGGAGAACCATTCCTGGAGTAACAATTACCCATCTGCAAGGACTGTTGACAGAACACTGGGAATTGGCATATATTTTTATGCAGTTGAGATTGGTGATATCTAGAGCTACAGAAATATAGTTAATAAACACTAGTACTTAGGACTTAATGTGTGTATATTTGAGCATTTACAAAAGAAGACAGAGAATTAGTTGTAATTTGTACAAAAGCAATGGTGCAATTATGGAATGGATAATGTTGAACTCAGAAGTACACCACTGGAAAATACTGAAGTTAAATTGTGAAAGAAAAGTGAGGCTCCTTTTGAGATTTGAAGGAAGAAATAGCCACCTATACCACAGGTGCATTATTCTAACAGGGAGGATTTTAAAGAAAACACCAGAATCACATTAAATATAAGTGGTCACCACTCTAGATAGTTCTTCTACAGCATGGATTTAGCTAATTGATTATTCTTTAGTCATAATTAATTTTTCAAGTTTAAAAAAATAGCTATTTAAACCAAGTGGACCCAACTGACAAGCACCATCGTCATAGTAATGCCAGCCTAAATACACCAAGTAGGCACTTACTGTGATCCATACTTTCTTAACAAAGAATATTCCATTCTGGCACCAGTAATTATGGCTTGGTCATAGTGTACAGTCAACCATAGAAACGATCTCTTTATTTTAATCTGAAAAATTACTGGAGCATAAGGGTGGAGTGAAGGCGAACTGGGGAGCAATCACTAATTGTTTTGACTAGTTCATACTGGTTCATGCATTGGTAAACACGGATGGAGTAGAACTCTGTACCAGGCATTCTGCTACCTTCCAGGTAACAACTGTGCACAAACGAATCAGTTCTCCTGGAGTTCAGAGTCTACTGGAAGAAGCAGACGTTGAGAAGACCACACAAAAATTTACAATTGTGGTAAATTCTATAAAGGCAAGTAAAAGTCCTGTGAAAAGACATAGGCAGGAGATGGTGGGAAACACAGCCTGAGTCAGAAAAGAACCAATCAGCCATATAACTGATTTGATATGATATAGTATTTTTTAATGACTGAATTTTGTATCCCATAAGTATGTGCTTTGCTTTTTGGATATTTTGGTAAAGAAACCCACTCAATTTAGCAGTTCTTTTTATCTACTCCTGATCTTTTATCATGCCAGAGTTGTGCTCTTTATCTTTTTCAAATTTCTTTCTCAAAACTAAACGGGTTGACTTAAGGTGTCTCAAGCATTTAATAGGGCAAGAAGATGATATAAATTATTCACTCTATAAATGTCTTTCTAAGGAATTCTGCCAAACCAGCAGGAGAATGTGTTTTAGCAACAATTTTCTGGGCAGTCAAATTAGGCTGTACTTGGTCATTACATATTTTATCATTCAAAACGTATCTATATGTGATATTTAGTATTTTCTTGGTGTGTGCTGAGCTTACGTTTCTGTTTAGGTAACTAGTAATCTTAATAAAAAAAATGATAATGATAAAGTATCCAATAATTTAACGCTTATTTGAGAGATCTACCCAAATATATCCTTTTAGCTAAAAGAACATACAGGATATAACATAGACTAAGCTTTTATGATATAAACTGAGAATCTTCTAATCAAACATAATTTGATTACTTGAGCTTAAGCATATCAGCAAATTGCCAATAATTCAAGAGTGGGTATGTGTCTGTGTATGTGTGTATTTAATAGGCAAATTAAGTTGTTTTTCATGTATGGTACAAAATAGTGGTCTACTTTCATTCTTTTGCATGTGGCTGTCTACTTTTCCCAGCACCATTTATTGAAGAGAATGTCCTTTCTCCATTTTATGTTCTTGGTTCCTTTGTTGTAAATTAATTATCCATATGTATGAGTAAAACTGTGCACTGTCAAATATATTCAATTGATCTGTGTGTCTGTTCTTATGCCAATAGTATACTGTTTTGATTACTACAGCTTTGTAGTATAGTTTGAAATCAGGAAGCATAATATCTCCCAGTTTTACTTTTCTTTCTCAACATTGGCTATTCAGGAGCTTTTGTGGTTTCATACACATTTTAGAATTATTTGTTCTATTTCTGTGAAAAAAATGCCATTGAGATTTTGATATGGATTGCACTGAATCTGTAGATTGCTTTGGATAGTATAGACACTTCAACAATATTAATTCTTCCAATCCTTGAGCACAGACTATCTTTCCATTTACTTGTGTCTTCTTCAATTTCTTTCTTAAGTGTCTTATAATTTTCAGAGTACATGACTTTTACCTCCATTGTTGAATTTATTCCTAGGTATCTTATCGGTGGAGTCTTTAGGGTTTTTATATATGTAAAATCATGTCATTTTCAAAGAGTGACAACATGTTACTTCTTCAGATTTGGATGACTTTTATTCATTTTTCTTATTTGTTATGGCTAGGACTTCCAATACTATGAATGATCTATCCATTGATACATGTGGGGTATTAAAGTCCCTTACTATTATAGTAGTGCTCTCTCTTTCTCTCTTTAGGTTTGTTAATATTTGATTTTTATATTTAGGTACTGCTAAGTTGCATGCATAAGAATTTCCAAATATTGTATCTTGTTGAATTGACCCCTTTATCATTATGTAATGCCCATCTTTGTCCATTATTACAAACTTTGTTTAAAGTCTATTTTGTCTGATATATGTATAGCCATCTTGGCTTTCTTTCAGTTTCCATTTGCCTAAAATGCCTTTCTTCATCCCTTAATTTTCAGTCTGTGTGTACTTTTTTCTGGAATGAGTCTCTTTAGTCAGCATACAGATGAGTCTTGTTTTTTTTTACCCATTCAGTCACCCTATGTCCTTTGTTTTAGAATTTAGTCCATTTACATTAAAATAATTATTAATAGGTATGCATCTATTGTTATTTTGTTTATTATTTTTGGACTGCTTATAGTTCCTTTTTGTCCCTTTCTCCTTCTGTTGCTTTCTTTTCCTTGTGCTTTGAGGACTTTCTTTAATGAATTCTATAGAGAATATAGAATATTACTCTATATTCTAGATCACTAACCCTTTCTTATGCTTCATCTAGTCTGATGTTGAACCTCTCTAGTTCATTTTTCAGTTCAATTATTATATTCTTCAGCTCTGTGGTTTTTGTTTCTGTTTCTTATGTTCTTTGTCCCTTTGTTTAAGTTATCACCATATTCATCCATTTCTCCTGAGTTCAGTGAGCATCTTTATGATCATTACTTTGAACTCTTTATCTTGTAAATTAATTATTTCCCTTTTATTAATGTTTTTTTCTGAGGTTTTATCTCATCCTATCATTTGGAATATATACCTCTGTTTCTTCATATTGCTTGACACTTCGTACATTTGTACATATTAAGTTAATTTTTCTTGACAGATCTCAGTTGTTGAGGGTGTGCCAAGACCTGTCAGTGTTCCAAAGAGAAGGATCTCTGGCAGCACCTAGTTTTAGGTTGATTGAGTGCTAGTCTCTCAGGCAGCAGCTTTTAGAGTACGCAAATGTTTATGGTAAATGGAACCACAATCATAAACTCTGCTGGCCTCTTCTTCAGGAGATCTGGAGGTGTCCTCTGGATGACGGTTACAAAAATCAGGGCTCCAGACAATTGTATAAGCTCCTTCCTGGGAGGTACTTGTGAGCTGTTGTGAAACTAAGGGAGAGTACAAAAATGACCACCATGGAATTCAGCAATTCCATTTCTGAGTATATATCCTAAGAAAATGGAATCACTATCTTGAAAGGGCATATCACCCTTTTGTTTATATTGCAATGGGACATTATTCAGCCATAAATAAGAATGAAACCTTGACATTTGCAAAAACACAGATGGATCTTAAGGGCATTATGCTAAGTGAAATAAGTCAGACAGAGCAAGACAAATACTTATAATACCAGTTATATGAATAATGTAAAAAAGCCAAACTCATAGAAGTAGAGCAAAGTGGTAGTTACCAGGATTTGGGAAGAGAGGGAAATGGAGAAACATTGGTCAAAGGGTACAAACTTCCAGCATAGGCTGAATAAGTTCTGGGAATCTAATATACAACATAGTGACTAAAACTAACAATACTGTTTATGTATTTGAAAGTTGTTAAGAGAGTACACCTTAACTATTATCACCACACCAACACACACACACACAAATGTGAGGAGCTAGCGCTGATAATTAACCTTACTTTGTTAACTGTATCACAACATATACTTGTATGAAATCATCTCATTGTATACTTTAAACTTACATATTATATGTTGATAATATCTCAGTAAAGTTAGAAATAAATAAAATTTACCATTTTGACCATTAAAAAAATAAAATAAGCTAAATTTGCTAAAAATAAAAGAAATATTTTGTGCCTCAGTGACTATTTGAGCAGGTCCCTTCCTATGACATCCCATTACAAGAAACATAAAAGGGGCTGTTTGCCACACAGGCATTCTTAAATGTCACCTCAAGGGACAGCTCCCTTCCAATCAGATTATCAGTTTCCTAACAATCCCACTAGGAACTAACCTGAACAACAGTCCTTTATTTTCCTTTCAACTGGCTAAAATCATTTATCTCCTCATTTAATTCATTTTCTCCCAGTTTTGACAGTGAATGTACCCTCTATCTAATGTCATTACCACCTGTACATATTGGTAGCCTCATAGTGATGGTAATTGGAGTTGATGCTGCAGAAACAGGGACTTGGTCTCCTTCCTCACCTGATTTGATCTCATCAATGAGATTGGGCCCATCCACATCAAGCTTACACTTGCTGTGGTCCTGCTTCTAACTTGAACCAGGTCACTTCAACCTTACTTGTACCAGTCAATCCATCTTGAACCAAGTTACCTTGACCTTCTAAAAGAACCAGTTCTGCGAGAGAGTTCTTCCACTTTGCCTCCCTCCTCACACTGGACTGAAACACTGTTGTCATCTTTCATGCACAGACAAAATAGTCATCTTCTGTGCCTGCTGCAAAATAGAATTTGAAGGCTGTATTCCTCTCCCAGAAGCCAGCTCTGGACCTGATCTTCTAGCCATTTTTTTTACGCAATTAACTCTGAGAAACATAAGTAATAAAATGGAGCCCAGGCAGTGACACTAATTTATATCTCAAAGTAACATACTTTTTCCCTGTCCCCCAACAAGACAAAGTTCAAGCCTTTATCACAAGCACACATTGAGGGAAACAAAAACAAAAGCAGGACTGGTTCAGTCCTGAGTGTGCACACATTAAATCTCTTTGTACTTTAGCTGGTGATGGGAAATACTAAGGGAGACACCGGTTCAGCACATGGTGCTGTGTATTCCAATCAATTTGCTTAAAAGGCTATTGATCATCAGCTCACTCCAAGATATACATGACTACAATGAAGAAAATACTCTGGTCCCTGAAATTTCTGCAGTCAGCTTCGTTTAGAGCTTCAGGTTCCTATGATACAAATATAGGTGGCATCATGTTAAAAATTCTTGGGGGCGGAAGATGGCGGCGTGAGTAGAGCAGCGGAAATCTCCTCCCAAAACCACATATATCTATGAAAATATAACAAAGACAACCCTTCCTAGAATAAAGACCAGAGGACACAGGACAATATCCAGACCACATCCGCACCTGAGAGAACCCAGCGCCTCGCGAAGGAGGTAAGATACAAGCCCCGGCCCGGCGGGAGCCGAGCGCCCCTCCCCCCAGCTCCCGGCGGGAGAAGAGCAGGCAGAGCGGGAGGGAGACGGAGCACAGGGCTGCCGAACACCCAGCCCCAGCCATCCGGGCCAGAGTGCAGGGCGCTCGATACTAGGAAAACAGGGCAGCAAGAACAGTGAGCAGGCACTGGAGGCTGGGTGACAGAGGACATAAGAAAAGCGCGCGACCATTTTTTTTTTGCTTTTTTGCTGTTTTGTTTTGGCGAGCGCTTTATGGAAGTCTTAAAGGGATAGGGACCCCACTACTAGGGAAACAGGGCAGAAAGACTGGTGAGCAGAGGCCTGAGGCTGGCACCGGAGAATAAAGAAAAACGAACGACAACCTTTTTTTTTTTTTTAATTAAAAAAAATT
Organism: Manis pentadactyla; assembly: GCF_030020395.1. Classification (NCBI taxonomy): domain Eukaryota; kingdom Metazoa; phylum Chordata; class Mammalia; order Pholidota; family Manidae; genus Manis; species Manis pentadactyla. The sequence continues at coordinate 68,739,707 of NC_080030.1, read as the reverse complement.
TTTTTTATTTAATTAAAAAAAATTTTTTTTTCTTTTTTTTTTTGGTGGGCATTGTTTTGTTTTAGCGGGTGCTTTTTGGAAGTCTTGAAGGGGCAGGGCGGGTCACTTAATCCAGAGGTAGGGAATCCGGGATCTCTGGGCACCCTAACCCCTGGGCTGCAGGGAGCAGGGAGGCCCCTTACGGAGATAAATAGCCTCCCAGCAGCTCCTGCTCCAACGCAACTCCACCATTTTGGAGTAGCTGCCCGAGCCAGGCCACGCCCACAGCAACAGCGGAGATTAACTCCATAGCAACCGGGCAGGAAGCAGAAACCCTGTCTGCGCGCAGCTGCCCAGCACAAGCCACTAGAGGCCGCTGTTCTCCCAGGAGAAGAGGGCCACAAACCAACAAGAACGGAAGTCCTTCCAGCCGTCACTCGTCCCAGTTCTGCAGACTATTCCTATCACCATGAAAAGGCAAAGCTACAGGCAGACAAAGATCACAGAGACAACACCAGAGAAGGAGACAGACCTAACCAGTCTCCCTGAAAAAGAATTCAAAATAAGAATCATAAACATGCTGACAGAGATGCAGAGAAATACACAAGAGAAATGGGATGAAGTCTGGAAGGACATCACAGATGCCAGAAAGGAGATCGCAGAAATGAAACAAACTCTGGAAGGGTTTATAAGCAGAATGGATAGGATGCAAGAGGCCATTGATGGAATTGAAATCAGAGAACAGGAACGCATAGAAGCTGACATAGAGAGAGATAAAAGGATCTCCAGGAATGAAACAATATTAAGAGAACTGTGTGACCAATCCAAAAGGAACAATATCCATATTATAGGGGTACCAGAAGAAGAAAAGAGAGAAAAAGAGATGGAAAGTATCTTAGAAGAAATAATTGCTGAAAACTTCCCCACACTGGGGGAGGAAGTAATCGAAAAGACCACGGAAATACACAGAACCCCCAACAGAAAGGATCCAAGAAGGGCAACACCAAGACACATAATAATTAAAATGGCAAAGATCAAGGACAAGGAAAGAGTGTTAAAGGCAGCTAGAGAGAAAAAGGTCACCTATAAAGGGAAACCCATCAGGCTAACGTCAGATTTCTCAACAGAAACCCTACAGGCCAGAAGAGAATGGCATGATATATTTAATACAATGAAACAGAAGGGCCTTGAACCAAGGATACTGTATCCAGCACGACTATCATTCAAATATGATGGTGGGATTAAACAATTCCCAGACAAACAAAAGCTGAGGGAATTTGCTTTCCACAAACCACCTCTACAGAACATCTTACAGGGACTGCTCTAGATGGGAGCACTCCTAGAAAGAGCACAGCACAAAACACCCAACATATGAAGAATCGAGGAGGAGGAACAAGAAGGGAGAGAAGAAAAGAATCTCCAGACAGTGCATATAAAAGCTCAATAAGTGAGCTAAGTTAGGCAGTAAGATACTAAAGAGGCTAACCTTGAACCTTTGGTAACCACGAATTTAAAGCCTGCAATGGCAATAAGTACATATCTTTCAATAGTCACCCTAAATGTTAATGGGTTGAATGCACCAATCAAAAGACACAGAGTAACAGAATGGATAAAAAAGTAAGACCCATCTATATGCTGCTTACAAGAAACTCACCTCAAACCCAAAGACATGTACAGACTAAAAGTCAAGGGATGGAAAAACATATTTCAAGCAAACAACAGTGAGAAGAAAGCAGGGGTTGCAGTACTAATATCAGACAAAATAGACTTCAAAACAAAGAAAGTAACAAGAGATAAAGAAGGACACTACATAATGATAAAGGGCTCAGTCAAACAAGAGGATATAACCATTCTAAATATATATGCACCCAACACAGGAGCACCAGCATATGTGAAACAAATACTAACAGAACTAAAGGGGGATATAGACTGCAATGCATTCATTCTAGGAGACTTCAACACACCACTCACCCCAAAGGATAGATCCACTGGGCAGAAAATAAGTAAGGACACGGAAGCACTGAACAACACAGTAGAGCAGATGGACCTAATAGACATCTATAGAACTCTACATCCAAAAGCAGCGGGATATACATTCTTCTCAAGTGCACATGGAACAGTCTCCAGAATAGACCACATACTGGGCCACAAAAAGAGCCTCAGAAAATTCCAAAAGATTGAAATCCTACCAACCAACTTTTCAGACCACAAAGGCATAAAACTAGAAATAAACTGTACAAAGAAAGCAAAGAGGCTCACAAACACATGGAGGCTTAACAACACGCTCCTAAATAATCAATGGATCAATGACCAAATCAAAATGGAGATCCAGCAATATATGGAAACAAATGACAACAACAACACTAAGCCCCAACTTCTGTGGGACACAGCAAAAGCAGTCTTAAGAGGAAAGTATATAGCAATCCAAGCATATTTAAAAAAGGAAGAGCAATCCCAAATGAATGGTCTAATGTCACAATTATCGAAATTGGAAAAAGAAGAACAGATGAGGCCTAAGGTCAGCAGAAGGAGGGACATAATAAAGATCAGAGAAGAAATAAATAAAATTGAGAAGAATAAAACAATAGCAAAAATCAATGAAACCAAGAGCTGGTTCTTCGAGGAAATAAACAAAATAGATAAGCCTCTAGCCAGACTTATTAAGAAGAAAAGAGAGTCAACACAAATCAACAGTATCAGAAACGAGAAAGGAAAAATCACGACGGACCCCACGGAAATGCAAAGAATTATTGGAGAATACTATGAAAACCTATATGCTAACAAGCTGGGAAACCTAGGAGAAATGGACAACTTCCTAGAAAAATATAACCTTGCAAGATTGACCCAGGAAGAAACAGAAAATCTAAACAGACCAATTACCAGCAACGAAATTGAAGCGGTAATAAAATACTACCAAAGAACAAAACCCCCGGGCCAGATGGATTTACCTCGGAATTTTATCAGACATACAGGGAAGACATAATACCCATTCTCCTTAAAGTTTTCCAAAAAATAGAGGAGGAGGGGATACTCCCAAACTCATTCTATGAAGCTAACATCACCCTAATACCAAAACCAGGCAAAGACCCCACCAAAAAAGAAAACTACAGACCAATATCCCTGATGAACGTAGATGCAAAAATACTCAACAAAATATTAGCAAACCGAATTCAAAAATACATCAAAAGGATCATACACCATGACCAAGTGGGATTCATCTCAGGGATGCAAGGATGGTACAACATTCGAAAGTCCATCAACATCATCCACCACATCAACAAAAAGAAAGACAAAAACCACATGATCATCTCCATAGATGCTGAAAAAGCATTTGACAAAGTTCAACATCCATTCATGTTAAAAACTCTCAGCAAAATGGGAATAGAGGGCAAGTACCTCAACATAATAAAGGCCATATATGATAAACCCACAGCCAACATTATATTGAACAGTGAGAAGCTGAAAGCATTTTCGCTGAGATCGGGAACTAGACAGGGATGCCCACTCTCTCCACTGTTATTTAACATAGTACTGGAGGTCCTAGCCACGGAAATCAGACAAAATAAAGAAATACAAGGAATCCAGATTGGTAAAGAAGAAGTTATACTGTCACTATTTGCAGATGACATGATACTGTACATAAAAAACCCTAAAGACTCCACCCCAAAACTACTAGAACTGATATTGGAATACAGCAAAGTTGCAGGATACAAAATCAACACACAGAAATCTGTGGCTTTCCTATATACTAACAATGAACCAACAGAAAGAGAAATCAGGAAAACAACTCCATTCACAATTGCATCAAAAAAAATAAAATACCTAGGAATAAACCTAACCAAAGAAGTGAAAGACTTATACTCTGAAAACGACAAGTCACTCTTAAGAGAAATTAAAGGGGACACTAACAGATGGAAACTCATCCCATGCTCGTGGCTAGGAAGAATTAATATCATTAAAATGGCCATCCTGCCCAAAGCAATATACAGATTTGATGCAATCCCTATGAAACTACCAGCAACATTCTTCAATGAACTGGAACAAATAATTCAAAAATTCATATGGAAACACCAAAGACCCCGAATAGCCAAAGCAATCCTGAGAAAGAAGAATAAAGTAGGGGGGATCTCACTCCCCAACTTCAAGCTCTACTATAAAGCCATAGTAATCAAGACAATTTGGTACTGGCACAAGAGCAGAGCCACAGACCAATGGAACAGACTACAGAATCCAGACATTAACCCAGACATATATGGTCAATTAATATTTGATAAAGGAGCCATGGACATACAATGGCGAAATGACAGTCTCTTCAACAGGTGGTGCTGGCAAAACTGGACAGCTACATGTAGGAGAATGATACTGGACCATTGTCTAACCCCATATACAAAAGTAAACTCAAAATGGATCAAAGACCTGAATGCAAGCCATGAAACCATTAAACTCTTGGAAGAAAACATAGGCAAAAACCTCTTAGACATAAACATGAGTGACCTCTTCTTGAACATATCTCCCTGGGCAAGGAAAACAACAGCAAAAATGAGTAAGTGGGACTATATTAAGCTGAAAAGCTTCTGTACAGCAAAACACACCATCAATAGAACAAGAAGGATCCCTACAGTATGGGAGAATATATTTGAAAATGCCACATCCGATAAACGATTGACGTCCAGAATATATAAGGAGCTCACACGCCTCAACAAACAAAAAACAAATAACCCAATTAAAAAATGGGCAGAGGAACTGAACAGACAGTTCTCCAAAAAAGAAATACAGATGGCCAACAGACACATGAAAAGATGCTCCACATCACTAATTATCAGAGAAATGCAAATTAAAACTACAAAGAGGTATCACCTCACACCAGTAAGGATGGCTGCCATCCAAAAGACAAACAACAACGAATGTTGGCGAGGCTGTGGAGAAAGGGGAACCCTCCTACACTGCTGGTGGGAATGTAAGTTAGTTCAACCATTGTGGAAAGCAGTATGGAGGTTCCTCAAAATGCTCAAAACAGACTTACCATTTGACCCAGGAATTCCACTCCTAGGAATTTACCCTAAGAACACAGCAATCAAGTTTGAGAAAGACAAATGCACCCCTATGTTTATCGCAGCACTATTTACAATAGCCAAGAATTGGAAGCAACCTAAATGTCCATCAATAGATGAATGGATAAAGAAGATGTGGTACATATACACAATGGAATACTACTCAGCCATAAGAAAAGGGCAAATCCAATCATTTGCAGCAACATGGATGGAGCTGGAGGGTATTATGCTCAGTGAAACAAGCCAAGCGGAGAAAGAGAAATACCAAATGATTTCACTTATCTGTGGAATATAGGAACAAAGGAAAAACTGAAGGAACAAAACAGCAACAGAATCACAGAACTCAAGAATGGACTAACAGGTACCAAAGGGAAAGGGACTGGGGAGGATGGGTGGGTAGGGAGGGATAAGGGGGGGAGAAGTAGGGGGGTATTAAGATTAACATGCATGGGGGGGTAGGAGAAAAGGGAGGGCTGTACAACACAGAGAAGGCAAGTAGTGATTCTACAACATTTTCCTATGCTGATGGACAGTGACTGAAAAGGGGTTTATAGGGGAGACCTGGTATAAGGGAGAGCCTAGTAAACATAATATTCATCATGTAATTGTAGATTAGTGATACCAAAAACAAAGCAAAAAAAAAAAAAAAGGGCAGTTCCTGTGTGGTAACCTCCAACGAGTTCTACACAAGCGTATAAAGGGCATATAAAAGTATAGGCAAAGGGTCTGTTTGTGTTTATACAGAGGATCAAAGCCTAATTGGGCTACCCCGAAAATGAACTAAGATACGATATGAAAGAGAACTTCCAACATCTGCACTCTCTGGAAGACTCATGCAAGAAGATGATCATCAAAAAACCCCAACAAAGATCCACGCACTGCTACAGCTGTAAATGCACTCATCCCACCAGTTCCTGGACTTGCCATGGGAATGAGGAAGGAGATATCTAAGCTGGCCTGTGCATACAGTAAAACAACAAATTTGACTGGATCTATACTGTTGGAACTCAACCAAAAATTTGGAGAAGTGCAAATTGTAGCGCTCCAAAGTCTTACAACTACAGACTATTTACTGTTAAAAGAACATATGGCATGTGAACAGTCCCCAGGAATGGGTTGTTTTAATTTGTCTGATTTCTCTCAGACTGTTCAAGTTCAGTTGGACAATATCCACCATATCATAGATAAGTTTTCACAAATGCCTAAGGTGCCTAACTGATTTTCTTGGTTTCACTGGAGATGGCTGGTAATTACAGATATGCTTTGGTTATGTAACTATACTCCTATTATGTTAAAGTGTGTGCGCAATTTAAGTAGTAGCTTAAAACCTATATATGCTGAAGTTACTCTACAAGAAGATATGTCAAAGAAATAATCAATCTTCCCATGTTTTCTTCCGCCTGCTACTTCTATAGCTTTTCTTCTTCCTTCCTAATTACAACCCTTAAATAGAATTCGTGCCTCATATCAAATTTACCGAGTATCATAATTCTTCCAAGTGGTAAAGACACCTCAATACAAATGCTGGGCATAGAAGCCACAGGGCATAAATATGCAAAGAAGTAAAAAGCTAACCTTTTCAAACAATAAGGCTTCCCTCTCACTTACCAACTTCACATTTCCCTGTATGGCCCCGGAAGATGACTGGTTAGCCAGAGACGGGTAAGATTCCTCAAGGGAGGAACAACCTAAGACAGGCACAGTCGCAGGGGGGCCATCAGGTGAGAAATTGGGGATCAACAGAGGTGAGGCTTAGAACCTCACCCCCCCTGTTCTGAGAGAAATCTTCTGCATACGTGGATGTTTTATTGCCCTGGTCTAGCTCGGATTAACACATAGTCTACAGGCACACACCTGATCATCTACATTTGCTCTCTTACAACACTAAACTATGTTTTCTACCTTTATCTTGTATCTACCTACCACTTCAGCATTTTATTAAAAATAATAATAATAAAGAGAGAAATGTGGTATCCACATATAAATCAAGTATAAAAACCAAATGAGTATTCATATTTGAACTGACTGTTTAGAGTTCATAATGCATGAGCAAAACCGAAAGTTTCTGTGATGACTGCCCTTGTACTGTTCACTATGTAACTTATTCATTATGTAAGAATTTGTTCTACATGTATAAGAACTTGTTCATTATGCTTCAGAAGATTGGAGACTGACGAAAATTAGGCTTGGGGTGGATTAATGATTGTGCATTGAGCATTGACTCCCCTATACAGAATTTTATTGTTGTTAACAACCATTTGATCAATAAATATGAGAGATGCCCTCACAAAAAAAAAAAAAAAAGGACAGACTTCCAATGGTAAAATAAATAAGTAACCGGGATGTAATGTATAGCATAAGGAATATAGTCAAGATATTGTAACAGCTTGGTAGGGTGATAGCTGGAACCTAGAATTATGTATATAAATGTTCTACCACTGTGTTGTACACTTGAAACTAATGTAATGTAATATTGTGCGTCAAATACCCTTCAATAAAAAATAATTATTTAAAAAAAAAAAAAATTCTTGTGCCTTCACTCTCAGAAGGCAAAGGCAGTCACTTTAACCTTTGCCCCAAAATATAAGAAGCTGGAAGCCAAAGTCTCCCCAGGTGGAAGGAACCCTTGCTCTGTCTCTATTCCCTGGAGAAATAATACAGTTTCCACAGAATCCATGGGAGTTAAATAAATGCTTGCCAAAAATAACACTGCTTTTTAGAATTAATTATTAGGGATTTGTTCTAATGGAATTTGCAAACTGTTCCTCAGATAAATCTTCTGAATACCATCTGATGAGCAGGAGAAATATAGCAAGTCTTAAATTGACATGATTAACCTGATTTCTAAGCTGTCATCATGGTTCTGTGCTGTATCTTTTCCAACTTTGAAGCCAACACGCCATTGCCCCTCAAAACACAGGAATGCCATGCATTTTATCATTTTAATATATGATTACTTATCACATTACATCACTTGATTCTCTGGAGTAAGATTTGCATACATAACTCTGAAATAATTTACATAAACTGTAAACTGCTATACAAATATAAACTATGATCCTCATTGCTAACATTATCATCATCTTTATTCATAACACCTGTCATTTTATCTCCAGAATCTTGTGATTTACCATCTCCTTTCCTGTACACAGTCATTGTCCTGGACCCTTACTGCCTCATGACTGAATATCACAATGTGTTCCTAAATATTTTTTCTAACTCTATAATATCTCAGCCCACAATCCATCCTATACAGGACCGCCAGATTTATCTCACTAAGAAAACTTCAATCAGTATGCTTCAAAAACTCTAATTCAATTCAATGTTCACTTATTGAGAACATAACATATGTAAACATTCACTATGAGGAAAGCAGAGATGAACAAGACAGCAGAGCAAAAGTGTTTTCACAAATTATTATAATGTTAAGCAAAACAGATAGTTGACAGAGCAAAATTAAAACACACTGCTATGGAAATTCAGTAAGGCTTAATTTGTGTTGAGTAAATTTAATTTTATAAAATAGTTTAATCAAAGTGGTGAGATTTGGAGGCAGGTTCAAAGGAAAAGATGAATTTTGAAAGGCAGAGAGAGGGAAGGAAAGCTATAGGAGGAGAAAATTGTAAGAGAATCACTCAAGCAGAAGAGTATAGATTGCGTATTGCAAACAGCAATTGAACAGTTAATACTGAGATCATAAAGTGTGTGATAGGCACTGTCTTCCAAATTCATTTCCACTGTTGACTGTAGATCAACCAGTCAGATTAGAAATAATAGGGGAAGAATTTTTTTAAGTGGAGGAAAAATTAGGGTTCCTTTGCTTTTACGTCATCTGTTAGTTAAGCATTTTATTTAACCAGACCAAAATTTTTAACCTTTCTTAAAGTGCATCAATGCAGTTTCCAAGAGAGATCCTTAAGTTCTTTTTGAAGACTGCAAATGTTGATTCAGGTGACTAATAAGAAAAATGCTAAAGATAGTTGTCTTCCTTATAAAATCATTTCCTCACTGCTGTGTGAGTTTAATCTAATAACCTACGTCTGTTTCTAAGAGTTACAAGCAAATATAGGCAACTCCAAACAAGAAACAAGTCATGGTCTTTTCAGCACTGCCATTGTGACTTAACATTTTTTAATTTTCTTGTTCTAATGCAGATTGTTCCCACTGCCTGATTTCCAATTGCTGTTCATTGGTGTACATGAAAGTGTGGAGTGAAAAATACCCAACAATTTATTTCATTTTCTTCTGTGATTCTTGTGATATGTTTCTCATTTTTTGGTTATTGTGAATTTTTTTTTATTGCTCATCGCAAAACTCATGTTTTTATCAGGCAGACAATAAGAATCCAAACAGAGAACAATTCTTTATTTGAATTAAATTTATGGCTGTTGAATGAGGATAGGACTTATGTAAAAAGACTGCAATTAGTATAGAAGGGATAAGAAACCCTGCTCTCCGTGCTCTATATTACCACATGACAGAAGACTGACATCTAAGGTAAGACAACTGTGTAAGTCCCCAGCTGTGAACTCCTTCTTGTATATTAACCAAGACCGACAAAAGGCCAATTCCTTCTCACCAAACTAGCTGAAAATATATCCTTTGTTATCATTTTGTTGCTTGTTTTTTGACTACTTCTTGGTCTTTCCTTCTATCAGTGCTTGAAAAACCATGCTTAAGTACAAAATCCTTGAGTTAGATTGACGTACTTTCACATATCCAAAGGGTTAAATGAGTCCTGCTTTTCCATGTAGGGAACACTTTCATCACTGGACTGTGTAAGAACCCTCTCTTGATGTATTTATTTAATTATTTCCTTTTATTTCCATTCTACTATGTTTTGCAATCCTTTAAAATTAATGTATCCTTCAAAAACATGTAGTTTGGTGGGTATGAATTTTTAATCTCCACTAATGGTATTATTTTGTAGCTCACTGAAGTTCTTAGTCATATAAAGAACTGCTTGAGAATAAGAATTCTGCAGTTAGATTGCTCAAGTTCAAATTCTAACACATATACTTACTGTGTGACATTATATACCTAAGTTTCTTCATCTGTAAAATGTGGATAGTAATAATACATCACAAGGTTGTTATGAGCTCAGAAAGTAATTGGTGCCTAGTAAGCACCACCTAAGTGCTACCTATTGTCATTAAAGTTAGTGCTATTCTTTAGATGATATTGTTTCTTAAGATCTATCCACGCTGCTCTGTGCAGATGTCTGTTGCTTCTAACTGCTTCATCCTATGCCATAGTGGGGTGTCCACCATATGTCATTTCATTCTTCCAGCCAAACTGTCTCCAACTATCCGTCATCACAATGCCCCTCCATATGTAAAAATACCTCGGGTGTATTTCCAGGAGCAGGATTACTAGGTTATAGGTCATGAGCACATGTACTCAATTTGAGTACATGCTGGCTGCCTGCTCTATAAAGGCTATTAAAACATTCAATTATGTATGTTTCTTTCTAAGCAGATCACAGAGTTCTCTGAGTCAGGTGTGCACCCAAAGCTTTCGTGTTTAATCTAAAATTCGTGTTCTCATCTAAAATTATGTGAGCATTTCTTTCACCAAGCTAACATGGAAGAAGAAATTCAAAGTGACTATTCATCTCACTGTCCCACTCACTCAGAGACTGGTCTGCTCATCTACAGGACATCCTTAAATAGGGACTAGTCTGGTCTTGGCTTTGAATTCCTTTCCTTAGAAGTGGCCCTCAGTGTTTCCCATGGCAAAACTTGCCTGGTAGCCTATCTTGAATTTCTATTCATGTAGCCACTATTGCCTCTCTTCCCTTCTGACTCAGTGTTGAGCACCTGCTAAATACCAGTTAAACTATGTCAACTGTACCAAGAATAACTGTGAACAGTACGGACAGGATCTCTGATCCAATCGAACTAACAGTGAGGAAGATATTCCTTAAATGATTAATCAAATACAACTATAAACTGCAGACTCTGGTAAGTGCTGAGAAGGAAATCTATAAGGTACTGTGTGAGATTATAATGGGGCAGGGGGTCTCACTTAGATTAGAGATTAGGGCATTTTTGGAGTAGTGGAATTTAAACTGTGAGCTGATGACAATGTAGGAATTTGCCACAGAATCAAGACTTAGGAGAGATTCAGGCAATAGAGCTACATGTGATGGCCCTGAAGGGGGAAGGAACTTGATGGTACCTGGGTCTGAGGCCCTGGAAAAGGTCCAGGTGGTTACTAGGAACATTTCATTTTGTGTCTCTGGTTGTGGGTGAAGGTAATTGGAATTTGAACCAACTTAATATTTCTAAAATGGAATTCTCACCAACACCAAGATTCCACAATGTTTCTAGAGTTACTTGGAGATTAAGTAAATTAAAAAAAAAAATCTTTTATGTTTTTAGATAGTCCCTATACTGAGAGTCTAAATCAGAATACAAAGAAGAAAAAAGTAATCCTTTCACTTGGGATATAGCTAGAGACAAGAAAAAGTCACTCCCACCCTAATTACAAAAAAAGTCAGACAATCTATAAAATCTTGTCTTTATTTGAGCCTGTCAGAGGGCCAAGATTTTCAAAGCAACCAAGTGTATAGAACCCAAAGTGTGACAAGCTCTTCCAAGGACCATTGGGAGCCCTAAACTGTTTTGCTCTTGGAAATGCATAGGAGGAAGAAGTACCAACCATAAAAAGGGCGTAAGAAGGAAAAAATGAAACTTTCAACAATTCTTAAAGGCCGACTGTAGGCTAGCATGACAATTCAGAATCCCTGGAAGCCAAAGAGACATGGAGCATCTGCAAATAACTCACCAGCAATTTAACATGACCCTCTACCAGTTGTGCAAAGAAAGACTGCTGGTAATGCAGGAGAGCTGGGAGAGCCGCTCCCATAGGCACCGGCATGGAGATGAGCAAGCAGCTGCAGCACCAGCAACTGGCACAAACCCAGGAGTGTCCTAGGCTCATCTCCAATACAAAGAAAACCCTCACCTTGACCCCCACTGCCATCTCAGAAAAATGTTGATAGCCATTGGGATAGGGTTAGAAAAAAAAATGCCATGTGGTATTAGGAAAAGGCCAGAGAGTATTCCTACCTCCAAATCCCACGAAAAATGACTTCAGCTGCTGGGGGAGGGGTCCAAAAACTCACCCTCCCTGTCCTTCCGTGAACCTGAGCAAAATGGGGGAAGGACAAGAAATGCCCTCACACTTGCTCTCATAAGCTGTCAGAATCCAGAGGTCTGCTGAGCTAAGGGAGAGCAGAAAACTAGTCTGTAGCCAAGATATTTCAAAGACACAAGGCAGAGTTCAGCTGCCATAGGGGAGAAGGTGAGGAATATTAAGAAAGCTCATTTCTCAGTCTAGGGACACAAAGCCTTACTAAGACTGAGGCTGGAAAAGGAAACAGAGGTTCACTCCACTGCTGCTATTAGTCATCTTGAAGCAAGTAAAAAACTATAACAATCCACTGCTGGGAAGATAAAAGAGCTGAAAGAAACCCATCTGTGGTGCAAGCATGCAATATCTGGTTAAAAACTGAAGATCAGAAACATTCAGAACCACCACCTCCACCCTCACCAGGTAAATCCAGAATTTGCACAAAGAACAAAATTGCTGCCATCTTCTCCTATGGGAATTTGAAGCCTGGTACATTAAAATAACTACAGCAATAACAAAATCCTTACCCAGTGAAACTACTGAAATTAACTCCCCACACTATTAACAACCTGATAGGAAAAGAGGTGTAACCATTGCAGGGCAGAAAAACTATTTACCTTAATTTCTGCTGATCTTCTATATACAATATCAGCATTAAAAAATTGTGAGACACAAAATATCCACAAGAAAAAGAGATCCATTGTCAAGAAATCAAGAAATTAAAAGAAACAGACCCAGAGATGTTCCAGATGTTGATGCCACCACATAGACTTTAAAATGAGTATAATTAATATGTTAAAGGCTAGATGAAGTGGACAACCTCTTGGAAGGAATAGATAATCCCAATAGCTCTCTACTAAAAAAAACCTGTAACTTCTATAATAGAAGAAAACTCCAGGTCGAAATGTCTCATTAGAGTTAAAGAATTAATACCAATTTTAGGTAAAACTGTTTCATAAAGTAGGAGAGTGGGGATCACAAGCCATCTCATTTTTTAAGGCCAGAATAACTTTATAACTAAACCCAGAAAAAAGATATTACAAGAAAAGAAAACTTCACACAAATATATTTCATGGATATAGATGTCAAAATATTTTAAAAATGTATTAGCAATCAAATCCAGTAACAAGTTACAAAAGGATGATAGCTCGCGAAGTACTTAGGTTTGTCCCAGGACAGAAAGGGTTTAACGTTGAAAAAAATCAGTCAATATAATTCACCATATTAATATGCTGAGATATAGATGGCCATCTTTATAGACACAGAAAAAATGTTTAATGAAATTCAACATCCATTCATGATTAAAATTCTCAACAAACCAGAAACAAAAAAGGAACTTCCTCAACTCCATAAAGCTCATCCATAAAGTAACTAGAAACAAATATACACAATGGTGACAAAGACAGAATTTGTTCTCCCAAAGATCAGAAACAAGGCAAGGTTATTCACTCTCATCAGTCCTAGTCAACACTGAGCTGCAGTAAATATTTAAGAAAAAAAGCATACAAATTGGAAAGGCAGAAGTAAAAATACCGTTCTTCACAGACAACATGATTGCTTATATAATAAATCCCACAAAATCTACACAAAGCTACCAGAACAAATAACTGAATTTAGCAAGGTCAGAGGACATAAGGTAAATATTTTAAAAACAACTGCATTTTCATACAGTAGCAAAAAACAATTGGAAATTGACATTTCAAAAACAATATCATTTACAACAACATGAAGATAAACATGAAATAGAGATGAATATCACAAAATACGTGCAATGCCTGTACTCCGAAAACTAAAACATTGCTGAGGGGATTTAAAGACATGAACAAATGAAGAGAGAAACTGTGTTCATAAGCTAGGAGACTCAGTTAAGGTATCAATTCTCCACAGTTTTAAACATAATCCCAATCAAAATGCCAGCAAACTCTTTTGTAGAAATTAACAACCTAATTCTAAAACTTTTATCAAAATGAAAAAAGACCTAAAATATCCATGACTCAGGCTTTTATTTTGGAATATGTATAGACGAAGAGATCAGTGAGAAGCGAATAGAGCATTCATAAACAGACCAACTTATATGATCAATTGATTTCCAATAAAGGTGCCCAAGTAATTAAATGGGAAAGGATAGTCTTTTCAACAAATAGCACTGGAATAATTGGACATGGTATGCAAATATTAACTTCAAATCAGACTTTCTAAAAATGCAAAAATTATCCCTAAATGGATCAAAGACCTAAATGTGAGAGCTCTTAACTATAAAACTTCCAGAAGACAGCAAAAGAGAATCTTTGTGGCTTTAAGTTAGTCAAATATTTTTTAGGACTCACAAAGCACAAACCACAAAAGAGAAAACTGATAAATTTGGTTGCAGCAAATTGAACAACTTTTCCTTTTCAAAAGACCCATTAAGTAAAAGAAAAAAAAAGCCATAGATGGATAAAAAATTTACAAAACCTATACGTAATAAATGACTTATATCCAAAATGTGTAAACACAAAACAAAACAAAACAAAACTCTCACAACTTAATGATAAAATAATTTAACACAAAAATGTATAAAAGATCTATACAGACACTTCACTAAAGAATATATATGAGCAGAAGAAAATAAGCATATGAAAAGTTGCATAACATGAGTAGTCATCAGGAAAATGAAAATTAAAAATCATTATATTTTGCTGCATATTAATAACAAATGCTAAAATTATAAAAGATTATGTTACTAAGTGCCAGCAACAAATGCAGAGTGACTGGAACTCATTTATTGCTGATAATCGTACAAAATGTTACTCCCACTTTGAAAAACAGTTCAGCACTTTCATATAAATTTAAACATAATTAACCTTAACCCAGCAATCCTTTCCTAGTCATTTACCCAAGAGAAATGAAATATACATCCACACAAAGACCTCTGTCTGAATGTTCATAGATTTATTCATATCCAAAATCTGGAAATAAACAAATGTAAATTATTTAGTAAAAGGTTAAACAAACTGTGTTATATATATCAATATGATGGAATACTCCTCATCAACATTAAGTACAAACAAATGGTACATACAACAATATGTATAAATCTCAAAATCATTATGGTAAGTGAAAGAAGCCATACTTGAAAGGCTCCATACTGTATGATACCTCCTATATGATATTCTAAAAAAATGCAAAACCAAAGTTTAGGAAATCTATCATTGTTTCCCAGGGACTGGAGTACAGAGAAGTTAATGCATGCAAAGGGGCATGAGTGAACTTTTTGAGGTAATGGTTATATTCTGTACCTTGATTATGAGGGTGGTTGACTACATACACTTCTCAAAACTTTTTTAATAGATAATTTCAAACATACACAAAAGAACATAAAATAGTATGGTACCCATCATCCAGGTTTAATGATCATTAGTATTTTGCTAATCCTTTCATCCATCTCTTCTCATGTTCTTAAAGCATATCTTAAGCATTATATCATTTCACCTAAAACACTTCAGTACGTATTTTCAAGTGATGAGGATTTTTTTAGCATTGTCACACCAAACAAAATTTATCTCAAGTCCTTAATATCACCTAATAGCTCATAAATTGTGTTTTGTTTTGCTTTGTGTTTTGAGATGGAGGATATGATAGGATATTTTGATGGTAGTGGGAATAATACAGTAGAGGAAAACAATGAAGATGTGAGACAGACCAAAAACATACTATCAAAGCACTGTCCTTGAGTACACAGGAGAGCCATGGGACTCAGCACACTAGCAGCAGAATTAGTTTAGGTGAGAACATGGGCAATTCCTCTACGGTAACAGATGAAAAGGACAGTACTTGCTGTGGTTAAAGATTCTGGGTACCTTGATGAATATGGTGGCAAAAATGTGTGGAAGTTCTCTTTCCCTCTGCTTTTATTTTTAGTGAGTAAAATTTGAGGTCACTAGCTGAAATGGAAGACTGGATGATGTTGGGGATTTGCAGAGAGGAGATAATGTGTCAAGTAATAATCCAACAAACTGAAAGAGCAAATAACTGGGAGCATTCACTATAATTTTAAGAGCCTAGTTGAAAATTGTGGTCATAGATTTAAGGTGAAACTAATCAACAGGTTCCTCCTACCACATTCAGCTCCAAAATGATGAAGCTATCCACAGAATAGTACAGATTTATGTGGACCATCTGATTAATCCCAGTACTCAGAGAAGTTACACCCCATCTGAGTCTAACAGAAAAGTAGAGATTGATCAGAAAAAGAAATGTAGTGAAAGTGGGGGTAGGGACACACACAGAGGCATTGAAAATACACCTGTCTGGCGGACAGGGGAGAAATAAATGCTTGAGTTTAAGAAAGTACAGCAGTTTGATTTTGCTAAAATTTAAAATGTAAAGATTGGAATGGTAATATGTCAGGGTAGAAAGGGATGTAGGTCATGGAGAACTTCTTAACAGAGTGTAGTTTTATACTACAGGCAATGAAAAGTTAATGAATGGTGTTAAGCAGGAAGTGAAAAGGTTTAGTTGTATAGTCTGGATAAAATATTAAAATAAGACATATGTGACAATTTGGGGAAGACACATGCAGAGTCGAGAACCACAAAATGAGTCATTTGCAGTAGTCCAGGCAAGAAATAATGAAAGTCTGAACCATAGCATGGAGAGAGGTAGGAAATAAGAGATCAATTAAACAAACTCTTAAGAGGTAGAATTAGAAGAATTTAGCATGACAATTACAGCGATTGAAGGAAATAAATGTTAGAACTTTTAATTTTTATCTTAAAACAAAAATAGGTTTTGATTATGTTTAGTACGTGGAATGATAATAAATGTAAGTACTATCTAAATTAACTCATTTTGCAGTGTTTGCTTATGATAGTTTACTAAGTGCAAAGATCAAAAGATTTATTAGAGGTAGGAAGTAAGAGAGAAAAGGAATGTGAAAGCCTATGCTTTCTACTTGAGTGAAAAAATATCTTTTTTGTTATTACCAAGTGAGATTGAAAGTAACAGATCAGAAGCTAGTTTTAGGGAGGAATGACCCTACTATCATGTAATTTTGGATGTGTGTTGAGGCATCTGAGGTTGAATAACTGGATTTAAAATGTGGGAACTGTAAATACACATTTGGAAATTAACAATATATAATGGTGGTTAAAATTCTGAGAGTAGGTAAGTGAAAGAACACTGGATGGGGGTAACAATATTTGGTGGTAGAGATGGTAGTGTTATTGGTGATGGGTGGTGCATGGAAGAAAAGATGCTCATGATGGAAACCAAAAAGAAATAGAGATGCATAAGGAGAACTGGAAGAGCTGGATACAGAAAAGAAAAGTGTAGAATATTTCAATAAGAAGTGTATGATCAACAGTGTCAATGCAGGAAAGAGCCAATGAAAACAAGAAGTATCATTGGAGTTTTTGCAATTGGTACATTTACATTCTCTATGAGAGAATTTTAGGAGGAGTAATTGGTAATACAAAGAAAACTAATTGGTTGAAAAGAGTAAGAGTAAGAAAAGAGAGAGAGTGAATGTAGACTTTTTTGAGAATTTTGGATGAGTAGAGGAAGAAAGAGATTAATTCTACGTACATCCACTTCAATTCTTCATCTCCATGCCCATAAATCCTTATCACCTTTTAACTGTAATATTGCAATAATACTGTCTCCTAGGAATAAAAGAAGTGAGGAAAAAAATCAACAATATCAATATAACAGTAACAATAACTGCAATGACAATATTTAACATTTAATTCCCATTGGAGCCATCCATTTAGGTAGGCCCTGTTTTTATTCCATTTTTTTAGATGAACAAACTTAGGCTGAGAGTGTTGCAGTTATTTGAGCAATTATACATCTAGTAATGTAGAAATGATTTCTGTGTACCTTGAGATCAAACTATATGCAACTAGAGTCAGCTTGGTTCACCCTGCCTCTCAGAATCGAAATAAGATTGGACCAAAAGCCCAGCACTTTCCCAGAGTGATGCGAGCTCTGGCTGTAAATTTTCCATGTCTTGGTTGTGTGGTGCTCCTTTCTGTGCAGTCTGTACTAGTTCAGGTGAGAAACTTAATCTCTTATCTTCAGTTTTCACAAAAACAAACCTCATTCCATGTGTGTTGGAAAGCCATATTTTACAGTAAATTTGGCTAAGTGGACAGCAAGAAGTAAAATAACACCAAAGAGAATAACTTCACGTTTGATATCCTAGTTTTCTCTAAGTCCTTTGAACCATTATGCTACCAGTTCAAGCCTTTCTCCATGTTGCTTGATTCCATCTCTTTCCCCATTTTTACTATCATTACTGCTCTCAAGACCCAGTATGCTGTCATATGATCTTTTTTGTACAGAGTAATTTTGCTGTAGCATTTAAAAAAATCTTCAGTCCAATTTCCCTGATATATTTCCTTCCAATGCCAAGTTATCTAAGTCACTTATTTTTATCTATTTTCTAAGAAAAGATACTTCCTTCCCTAAAGGGAACTTTATTTCTAGTGAAATAAAGTATACATTCCCATTCAATTATACATACAAAAAGATTTTGGGCATGCACCTTTTCAACTATAATCACAATTGACTAAATTATTTTTTGCTGACTATAACTGTACTTAAGGTTTAATAATTACAAATGTGACTTTAAGGTAGATAAAGCAAAACTGAAAATCTGACAAAATTCATGGTTAGAAATTTAATTATTTTCTAACTGAATATATGTTTAATGTCATTTCAAATTTCTGATGTAGTACAAACATGAACTTTGTGAGAACCCAGAGATTTATAATTTGAATAAAATTATACTTAATATAAGCTGTACTAGGAAAGCATGAATTAAAACAATGCTAAAAGAGAAAGGTTCTCAAAATACAAAAGTATTCTCTCTGCTGATAATTCCATTTGTTACTATGTCACATAAGGAAGAATGGGAAAAATGATCATTTGCCTTTAAGGCTGAGATCAGTTGGAACCTACATGAAGGTCAATATTGTAATGACAAAGAAGCAAAGTTTCCAAGAAGTTAAAAAGCTTGCCCCTTCACACAACAGAATTTTCTGAGAGCTATAATTGTTCCAAATGCCATACCTAACTTGAACATTAACAGCAGTTTGTGAATTAGAATATTCTCCTAAAAGTCTCACTTACCCATGCATTCAACAAACATTTAGAGAGTGTCCACTGTGTGCCTGGACCTGTGCTTATTATTAAAAGTCTTGCTTATTAAACATCTCTCTCTGCCTAACTGTACCCATAAATAATCCATAATTGATTAAGCCCAATTTCTGTGTAAATCTATTTTAATATTATTTTTTCTATATCCTAACTTCATTACCTATATTACTCTTTATTGTCTATAAAATATAACTCGATATTTTACAAAATATATCAGAAAAAAGTAACATTGAAAACCATATTTGAAATTAAAAGATTTGAATAAAGATAAACTAGACCTTTCTGGGTTTCTAGAGTAAGTAGTCTCTGAAGATTATGTGGACTCAACTTTTCCAGTCTAGTATTGTTTTAGTTTGGGTTCCTTGGGAAACAGACTCTGAGGCAAGAATTTACATGCAGGTACTTTCTTGAATAGTGCCCTTAGGAACAAGATTTTTAAGGAAGTAAAGGAAGAATTGGGCAGAGTGGGAATTTGAACTGTGTTACAGTTACAACGGGGTACTTGGAGATCACACAGGAATGATGGGGTGACTTTTCACAGAACTGAGGCAAAGGACTGAGCCCTTCACACTCCATATTGACCAGTTACTGGATGCAGAGGTGCTCCCAAGGAGTGGGCACGATCTTTTGCAAGGCAAGTCCCTTTGATTGAAGGAAATTTCTAGAGAGGGACTCAACTGTGAGCCAAAGCAGCCAATATGCCTGAGGAAATGAGTGCTTAGGTCATTTAGCAGAGATCTGAAGAATACCCCACAGTATCCACTACAGTAGGTCACTTGCCTAAGTGGGATCCTACTACTGTTTATAAGTTTGCCCCATTTAAGAACAGCTCAAATGTTCTGTTTTCCTGGTAAAACTTACAAGAGGAAAATTAGTGGGGAAAAACCATAACCTCCACCACCGTTCCTGATCTTATAGACACCACTGATACTCATCATCTCCCTCCTCCATAACCCACTCTAGGTTCTCTTCACCCTCAGTTGGCACCTAGTGGGATGATCGAGAGTTTCAACCCTGAGAAGTCTTGAGTGCTTGGTCACCATACCTTTCTCAGACCATAAGTGCTCAACTTGCACACTTATCAAAACTTGCCAGTGTATATACCACAGAATGCCCTCAAGGACCACTTGAGAGCCAAATGTGTGCTTCTAGCTCCCATTACAAAACAGCAACACTTCCTCCCCGGGGTGGTCAGGGCTAATTGTCCTTGCCAGCAGAATAACTTTATTCCTTGCTTGCTGTTCTCTTGCCACAGGTACTTGAAGTGACCACAGAATATCCAGAACTTCAAATTGAATAGGATTCAGGCTTCATCTCCTGATAGGTGCATCCCCCGCTACCTATGGGAAACAAGAACTCTAGTTTCTCAAAACCTAAAATGTGGTGTTGAGAAACACAAATTTCTCCAAGTGGGTTCCTGAGAATAATGATGAACTGAGCTAATTCCTACTTTCATGTCTTAGTTTCTAGACTCATGAATTCTACATCCCTATAATTATAGCTGCCTTTGAGTGAATAGTGTCCAGTTGGTGTCTCTGCTGCAGCTTTAAGATGCTCTTCCATTGCTCTGTAAGACAAACAGCCTCTCAACAGAGCAGTATGTGCAGTAATGTTGCACTTTCTTTGCTGCAAAGTAAGTCACTTAGTTCTATGTGATGTCATGTAGAATACTACTTCAGTGCATCGCACGATCTCTCAGCTCATGAATAGGAATGTTGGCTAAGGCTCAGTTACAAGAAATGAAAACACATATCCAGAATATGTGTTGATTCCATCCCGGACCCACTCAGCCTCAGTCAAGGCTAAAATCTTCCAGTCACTTGTGAATGGATCAGAGTACTACACCTAAGTTGTGAAAATTATGAGATATAATTCATGCTATACTTTAGAGGGGTTGTCCCAGGAGGCTCTACATCACTCTCTAGGTAAAAATTTCACTGACATAATTGACCAACAAATTTTTGTAGGGCTTTAAACCTCACCTCTAGGGATGTCACATTCCATTAACCATTTCCATAGATCTTTGTGAGTATTGACTGACTTTGGTACACACACACACCACACACATACACACACACACACACAAACACACACCTCTGACATTGCCACTCATTAGCATGCTTCAGATGTAAAAGCTATGACCTGGTCTCTATTATTTCAGAATCCTATCACATCCATTGATTTTAGGAAGCTCAGTTCTCCTAACTCCTACCATCTCCTACAATCAGCTGTGATGTGAGGAGGATAGTCACCACTGAGCTTCTCAGTGCTGCTGGCTCCTTTCACTAGGACACTTCTTATTGCTTTGGAAAATGGAGTGGTCTCTATATTCACATAGTACTTCTCTCTAGCAAGATCCCTTCTCTGTGTCTTTTGATTTCTTTTTCTGTTCTCTGCCATGATAACTGTGGCGTTTATTACTTAATATGGTCCATTGCTTTCTCCAACTTTCCAAGAGTCAACTTAGTTATATTTTAGTAGTATTTCTTGGTGTCTTTGACAGTGCTAAATCCTATATCAAAAGAGACTACTCCAAAATAGCAAAAAACTGTCTTATCTAACTTAATGTTTTTTTCTCCCTTGATTTGATTATCCCCCGAATCCATTCTTACACATATTCTCCAGACTCCTGCTCATACCTGCTGGCTAGATTTTTTCTCTTACATAGCAAGCCTAAAGCCTACCATATCCTGACTGGGTTGATACTTAACAAGGGAGAGATGGAGAACATTTGTTTTCTATAGCACTCTCAAGAGGTAGAGAACTAGTCTTTAAAATGGAAGAGCGGGCCACTACTGTGGGTTCTGAGAGTTCAGGGAATGTGCAGATCAAGGTTTTTCAAGTGTGTTGACCTGGATGTCCCCATCCCAAATCTCAGGATTCCAAAGCTCCCTTGACCCTGATATGACAGACTTGCAGGATCAAAAAGAAAGGATTCTATGGAGCTCTACTTTCCTTATACTTAAGTATTGGGCCTGATTCTCAGCATGTTCTGTACGCCATCAGCAGAACATATGTCTACTCCTGTAGAATTTACTATCTACTTTTACTCAGTGTGAACATTAAACCTGGGAATCATTATTATCCTCAACATACACCTCTGAAATTTTGAACTATTGAAATTACCTTCTCTGATTCAACTTTCTCATCCTACAGCCCAATCTACTGATCCTACCATTAACCTCAAAATAATTTAATGTTGAATCTGTTATCCTTTCCTGATTTTATTTCCTTCTCTATTTTGTCTAAACCTAATTTCAACTCTTCTAAGCATTCACAAATCCCATGGCCTTCTCAACTTTCATCATGATAGCTTCTCTAATCAACCTTAAGAACCAAAATATCTTTTTGCTTATTTCTTTCCTCTGGGCAGTTTCACGTTGCTAGAGAAAATTAACATAACAGTAGAGATCAGCAACAATAAAATTTGTGATTTTCATCTTCAATAGAGTCCTCAGTGTTTCTACCCATCATTGTACTCATCAATTTCTTATAATTCTCTTTGTCAATGGAATAACATTGCTCCAAACCAAGTCTAACATGACTAAGCCTTCATTCTCAATACTTAATTGAATGCCCATCTTTGTAAAAAAGAAACAGCAACTTGAATCCATCTGATATTTTCTCCTTTAGCTTCAGCTTACTTCTTACATGCAGTCTAAAACATCATCAGTCCTATCTTCCTCAGTAAGAAAACAGAATGTTTCTGTTTTTGCACACCAACATCTCTATCTCTGGTTTTTATTTAGGAGCTTTCTAACAACAGTAATAGCTGTCATCATCTGAGATGTTAACCACATGCCAGTCACTAGAATAAGCATTTTAAATTAATTACAACATTGAATCTTCACCATAATCCTAAATTATCCCCATTTAATAAGTGGCAAAACCAAGGCTTGACCAAGTTCACACAGCTAATAATAGATAAATCCAAGTTTCAAACCACAGTGGTCTAGTACCAGATCACACAAGATTAGCACTGACCAATCCTTTCTTGTTTATCATTGATCTATTCCTATCCTCTTGTCTCTTGATCTCTAAACAAGCTCAAGTATTTTTATCCTAAAACTACCATTCTTTAGTTTTGATTTCCCTTTTAAATCACCACCCTAGCTTCTTCCACTCCTTTATGATCAAACTCCTTAGAAAAATAAGACAGTATACACTTTTTGTACCCACTTTCTCCTCTCCAATTCATTCACTGATCCTCTATAGTTGGCCTTATTCTCTCAGACTCTAATAAAAGTGCCATCAATTGCTTCCTTGAAAACCAGTAGCCTCCTGTCAGACCCATCCTGCTCAACCTCTCTATGGTTTTTGATCATTCTTTCATTCTAGAATCTCCTTCTCATGATTCATGATGCCATTTTTTTTTGGATTTTCTCTTAATATTCTTAAGTCCTCTACTTCTGAACCTTCTGTATTGCTATTTTTTGCTAAAATGTGTGTACAACCGGCAGTGAGATCATTCTGGAAATGAGAACACAGGATTTGGAAGTGACAACACTGGATCTGGAAATGAGAACACCAGATGTGAGATCAGCCAGGAAGTGACATCATTGTGAGCCTGTGTATATAAGCTGTGCTCAGAAATAAAACTGCATCACTGATCCACCATACGCGGTCAATGAACTTCCTGTCGTCCCAACTTTGATCTATCTTTCTTCTGTATCTCTCTGTTTTTCTTAATCTCCCACTCACCCCTCTCAGGTTCAACTGGATTACAGATCTGGTATCAGCAAAATGCTAGCCTCCTTGCTCTTCTCTCCCATTATCCCTGCCTTATATGCACCCCAGTACAAACATTTTAAGGAACTGATCACTGAAGGAGCTTAATAACCAGTTCGTTGGGCAATACTATACATAATACTCCAAATACATTTACAGAATTTGTAGTGACCAGATATAAATTATACACAAATCATTATGGTACATTAAGTGTTTGAGGAAGCACAGAATAGAAGCAATTGTTAAGATAATTTATTAAGGTAGATTTCTCAGAGGAGCTACATGTTGAAGAAGCTGAGGAAAATGAATTCTCACTCTCATCTACTTAACTTAGAAAGGATGATCATTTATTTTCCCTCATTCTCAAAGAGAGCCAAAGAAAACAATTCAGCAAGCTGCTTTAGTAATCAATCATATATGTTTAATGATCCTTCAGCTATTTGAATTTAGTCACCCATGAAATTCATGAAAAAAAATGTCTGGTTAAGTTCAAATTCACAGACTTTACCATCACTTTGTACATGCTTTGTATCATAGCCAATTAAATAAAATTTGCTCAGCTTTCATTAAATGATGGAATGTATAGACTTAAGGATGGCTGAATATTCTTTTTATAAATTACTTATTAATGTGCTCAAAGCCATCCATATGTTTCTTTTTCTTCTCCAGGTTCCTCAGACATAGTGTCATAACCATCAGAGTTGGCATCATAAAGAGTTGGTTCAAATCCCTACATGGTCTTTTTATTAGCAATGTAATCTTTTGTTACTTACTTGATTATATTTGTAATATATTTGGTTACTTAATCTTCATTTTCTCATATATATTGGTAGGAACAATTACATACACATATAACAATTAGGATATTGTTGTGAGAATCAATTAGATAATCTGTGTGAAAAAGCCTGGCCTAAAGAGGGTACTCATGAAATGTTGGTTCTCTCTCTTCCTCCATTTCCACCACAAATTAGGACTATTTTCTTTCTGCCTTTTACCCTTCGTTTATATAGCAAATAAAACATTCGTTTTGAAAAAGAATTTTTAAATCAGGTTGTTCCCAATGTGTTGGCATTAGGAATGCGCAGCAATATGCCATGCACCTCTCTCCAGCATACCGTGTTTGACATTTCCCAGGAAAACTCAAATACATGTATCTTCTGTTAAAGTCATTGTGTGCTATCACTGTAAGAGTTATGATAGAAATAATTACAAAGATATTGCCAATCTATCACTATGATGGCTCTACACACTTTCCTGCTGTTTTCTCTCCTTTCTAGTCTATTTAAAGAAAGATCATATTTTTACTATAGAATAGGTTGTTAAAATTAAAGAACCATATAGGAAAATGTGCAAGGGAATTCAGTGGACATCAACATTTGAAAAAAAAATGTGTTGTAGGACTCCACATAAAATATGAAAAATACCTCTACAGGTAAAATAGTTAAGTTACCACAATATCCCTAAAACCCAGTATGAATAAAACGTTGTTATGAAGAAAGCTCAAAATGGGTAGCCACTGAGTATAGCTCTAAAGTAGGCCAAGGTTAATTTAATTATAAAATGCAGTGTTTCCCGGGAAAAAAATGAATGTACTTTTTTTTTTATCCACTAGAAATGGCTAATAGGATACACTGCAGAAATGGAGATGTACATTTTTCTAGAAGAGAAAGAAACAGATTTTAAAGAGATCAATATTGTTGGAAGAGCAGAGGAAACATGTAACTTATAAAACCAAGCCCATTTGGGATTTATTCCAAAGGTGAAGGGAGTGCCAAATGTTAGGAAAAATCTCTATCAGCTATATTTCACATTTCCCTTTAAACTGAGATAAGACACAAGGTACAAAAAAAGTGAACATAGCTCTACATAGAAAAGGACACTTAAAAACCATAATGAAGTTTTTGTTCCTTTATTTTCAGAGAGTATTAGTCTTATAGACTGTTATAGAGGTTTTTTTTTCTCTGACCCATTTTATTTCACAGTTGTTAGTTATTTGCTCTGATGGTACATCTTCTTCAGCAATTTCTAAATTTTTAAAGTTAAGATTGCTTTGCATTTAAGATGCTCTGGCTAGAACTCTAATGAGAATTTTAAATGTGAGCAAAATCTCTTGAAGTTCTAAATGAGGCCATCTTACTGAACATTCACCAGATGGAACCACTGATTGATCTAAATTCTAGAGTCTTGCTTTTAATTTATTTTTCCCAGCAAAGAAAAATTTTGCAGAATCTTCTCCTTTCTTAAATGCTTAAAATACATAGTTAAAACAAAGGCAAAATACTTTAGTTATATTTACAGAATGGAAAGTAAAAAATCTTGTGCCACATACCAGTCAAGAGAGGGTACTTTAAACAGAATGTGAATACCTCCAGTTGGGGTTTCTGTTCTGTTGCTACTTCTAGGTTCATTTTTCACTGCTGGATGGAGGGCAGATGACCTGCATCTGAGCCTAAGATTACTCACCAAGATCTATGATTTCCTCTGATTACTTGAGATATTACTTGACTAAGTTTCTTCTACCTAGGTAGGGCTTCTCCTCACAGTCCACTTTCCCCACATAGAGTAGGACAGAGGCACAGCCAGAAAGAGAATGCTTGATTTGCCTCATGGATGTTAGGCTTTTGTGTAAACAGTAAATAAGTTTTCTCTGTGCTAAGCCACTAAAACGTTGTGTTTGTTTATTACTGCAGTTAGCCTCACCTTCTCATACCATATCTCCTTGAGGATCTTGCACAACCATATAGAGTGTACTCAATGAAAAGGAAGTTGTGAATACAGACAGTAGTTGGTTGAGATAATTTTACAAGTAAAATATTTATTTGATGTGAGTTTAAAGGTTTTTTATATTCCTAGTGAAAACACTAACAACCCCATCATTAGTGTCTGTGAAGGTTAATTTTATGTGCAAACCTAACTAGGCCACAGTGCCCAGATATTTGATTAAATACATCTGGATAATGCTGTAAAGGTATTTTTTAGATAAGATTAATATTTAAATTAGTAGACTGAGTAAAGCAAATTACCCTCCATGATGTGGGTGAGCTTCAACCATCAGTTGAAGGCCTTAGAAGAAAAATAATTACCTACTTTGAAGAAAAGAGAATTCTGTTACCAGATTGTTTTGGACTCAACCTGCAGCATTAATTCTTCCCTGGTCTCAGGCTGCTGGTCAGCCTTGCAAGTTTTGGGTTTGTCAGCCTCCACAATCATGCAAACCATTTCCTTAAAATTTCTCTTTTTCCTCTCTTTCTGTCTGTCTAGTGTGTGTGTATTCATTTCTCTTTGTCAATTTTAAAATAAAGAGGCATACCATAATAGACTTTCAGTGTGAAAAACCATAACCGTTGCCAATTAACCAATGTCAAGTAAAATGTCATCCTAGGTTCATTTTGGAATACACTTGTTATAGAAATATGTTTAGATGTTCTTCATAAGTTTTCCTACTGTTTCGTATCCTAAGTGTATCTCATCTTTTCAATTACAATTATAAACAGAAATGAGTTAAATTTTAAAAAGGCTGCCCTGAGAAGGTTAAAATGGAAAAATACACATGAAATGAGAACAACAACTCTATTTGAAAATTACTTACTGGACACCTGCTCATATTGGGCACTGTGTTAAGCAAGAAAAATACAAAACTTAGGGAAACATAGTTCCTGCCTACAGCAAGTCACATTTTCCAAAAGTAGTAGTAACAATACCTCCTAACTCTCATGCTCTTCTTACTATGTGATTTTGGTATTCCTCCCACCGGGAAGCAGTCTCAGTCTCCTCCCCTTGAACCTGGATGAACTTTTGCCTCAACAAGTATCCTATGTGCACAATGATGTAATGTGATTTTCAAGCAAGGTCATAGCAATGCCATGCTCTCTTGAAACACTTGCTCTGGAGGAAACCAGATGTCATGTAAGCAATCCAACAGTCCAAAGATTAATATGCTGAGACCAAACTAGTTCACAGGAAGCGACCACATAGAGAGATCCTAAGAATATGTGGAGAGAAAGAGAGAGAGAGAGAGAGAGAGAGAGAGAGAGAGAGACCCAAATAGTTTCCAGCTGCTCCAGCCCACTGTGTTTCAGCTCCACCCACTGATTAACTAAATCATGGAGAGACCACTACGGACTGAATTGTGTCTCCCCAAAATGCATATGTTGAAGCCCTAACCCCCAAAGGGACTGAATATGGAGATAGGACCTTTAAGAAAGTGAGTAAGGTTAAATGAAACCATAAAGGTGGGACCCTAATCCAATAGTACTGGTGCTCTTATGAAAAGAGGAGACATGAGAGATCTCTCACTCTTCACATGTGCACAGGGGAAAGGCCATGTGAGAGCAGAGCCAGAAGTCAGCCACCTGCAAACCAGAAACAGAAGCCTCACAAGAAACTAACTCTGCCAGTACCTTGACCTTGGACTTCTTGTTGTAGCAGCCTGAGCAGGCTAATACAGAAACTTTGAGCCAGAACCATACATCCAACCCTTCCCCAAATTCTCCATAAAACCCATGCAAGTTAATAAAATGGTGATCATTTTAAGTCACTAAGTTCCAGTGTAATTTGTTACACAGCAGTGGATAATTGGGACACTGCTCTTGAGGCACTAATCACGGAGATAAAACACATAACTAATGATATATTGAAATGCCATATTAGTTATGTGTCAAATTTGATGAGCTAGAAAGCAAGCAAAGGGAGTGCAGAAAGTGTTTTGAACTGGAAATTTTTAAATATTAAATAATTGACCAGAGTAGACCTAGGATGCTGAAAGCTTAGATATGTTCAAACCAGGAGAACGGAGATATCACTAACGCGTGCTATGGACTAAACTGTGTCCCTTAAATTTCATATGTTGATGCCCTAAATCCCCCCACCATGTGACTGTATTACAGAAAGGCTGTTAAGCAGGTGATAAAGGTTAAATGAGGTCATAAGGCGGAGCCCTGATTCCACAGAACTCACACCCTAAGAAGAGGAATAGATACTTGAGCTGTCTCATCTGCAAGCCAGGAAGACAGTTCTCACTAGCACACAAACATTCTGGTACCCTGATCTAGGATTTCCAGCTTCCAGAACTATGAAAGAATTAATTCCTTCTCTTTAAGTGTCCCAGCTATGGCATTTTGTTATGGCACCCTGAGCTTACTGACACAAGTAAGTTCACACTTTGTTTCAGGACTTAATTAGAGTGGGCATCAAACCCTTAGTAGATGTGTAGAAAAATAAAAATATGTGTACCATTTGTCTGATCCACATGTTAGTCTATGAACAACCTTAAGGGATGAGTTACGTTCACCAAAGTATACCGCAGCACGTAGATCATGGCTTGTATCTGAGCCATTGTAATTGCTAAAGGAAAAAAAGAAAGGGAGGAAAGAAGAGTTAAAAAGATGAAATCAATGATATCGAACCTCATACCATCTAGCAGAATTGCCAAGACAACCCAGAGAAAGGAACATTCCAGAGAGGAAAAGTAGGAGAGGTCAATGAAGGAAATGGGACCTGCCAAAATGGAGAAGGCCTCTGGAATCACTCGGCTAACCAGTGTCAGCAGTATGCAAAAGGCTGGCCTGAGTTGCTTTTGCCTGTGCTTTAGGCTGCTCTTTCTCAAAACTTCCTTCCTACTCTTTTCTTTAATAATTATTCAGTGCTGGTAGAACCATTCATTGTGACCAGTCTGTGTTGCATGGGCTCCCACTAGTCCCCACCTTGCTTTCCAATCACGATCTCTCAGTATATTTTTGTCTTTGTGATTGTAAGCACTCATTTATAATAATAAATTCTTCAGTGAACTTACTCTAGACCTAAGTTCACCTGGCCTTTTTATTGTAATCAAATAGCAAAGTAGGAAGATAACCAGAACCTTTAATGCCCTTGGGTTCTGCTCCTGGGAGGCCATAACTCCAGGAAAGATTGGGACTTACCAGTTTGTTTGCCTGTAAAGTTATATGGGGGGGTGAAATCACACAGAAACTTCAACTTCCTTTAGACTAAATATTACTTTGTAGTGATTTGCTATACAATTTTATGTGTAATTTGAGCAGTCCTTTCTCCACAGTTTCCCCAAAGGAAGTTACTTTTTGTTGAGAAGAGACTAGATTTCCAAATTTACTTTTTATATTATTCATATTTCCTACTGGACTACTTACTGGATCTCTACAGCAGTGAAACCTATTTGAATGTTGATTTATGTATGAGAGATATTTACTTATCCAAATGTGTGGTAAGAGTTGAGTCCTGTATTGCAGACTAAACTACTGTATTGCAGTGCCCTAACTATATGCCACATAACAACACTGTGGTACAAACAAACCCTGAGAGAAAGTAGGATTGAATCATGGATGATGAGCTGTGAAGGCATAACTTGCTAACTAGAAGGCAAAATCCCTGTGTTTTCAGTTAAGATAAGTAGCATCCATCTTATTCCATCCTCCATGACTACTGCCAGACATGGGAGGGCAGAACCATTCTGACTACAACTCATCCTCAAAGCCAACTTCAAGTACAAGTGGACAACAAGAGCCATAAATATTGACTGACTAGTCTGATTGTGAAAAGATGTGCAACTGGCTCAGAAGTAAAAGGACTTTTCTTGAACAATTGTCCTAGATATAACTATAAACTTTTAAATTTCCATAAAGCATGCACTGAAATCAATGCTCTTGCTTAAAGGCAAGCTGTATGTTGCATCATCTACTTTAGCATTTAGGATTTTCTGATACAGAGTACAAAATAATCTACTATGATCTGATAGATGGAATAATGATCATTTCAAAGTTTAGTCTCTGACAGAAATGTTTGAACTGCTACCTACTCAGTGCTGCTTTGGGTTTATAATTATTTTTGTTCTTGAAAATTTTGAATATTGAAAAATTCTCATGAATTTTTGTTTCCATCCCTAATGCAGCTGTATTTTAGCTTCCAGAAAGAAATCGTTCCTGGGCTCTGAATACTCCACACGTATTTAGTCTGTCTTGGTAGTACTGACATGCTAATTTATCAGTGGATCCTTTGCAAGTTTGTGGCCCTAGACTGATATTTACCCTGGCTTCTGCTGGACTTGTTACCGCACTCAACTTTAGGACACGCTAGCATTTCTCTGCAATTTACATGACAATGCAGCCAAATCACGCCACATCCTCACTCCTCAACCCATTCCCTGACAACCTGTGAAAAATGAGTGAGTCTTTACTGGGTGACTTCTCTGTGAAGAGAAATGAATAATTTACCTGATAACCACGGTCATCAATCAGACTATACGTGTTTTCCTAATAAGTGATTTTGCTATGTTTGCTTAAAATTTATGCTGAATTTTTCATGAGTTGGATGAGTGCTTTCCAGCATCTGCTTATAGTGTCAACTAACATTTTTTTTATGAAGTGAAACCTTGGAAGATGAGAACAGGAAAACTGGTGTTTAAAAAGATATATTACCTTTCAGAATTGGGGCTCTTTGTTCCTGAATTACAAGGTCTCCAGAGGTTTCAGGGTGATCGCGCTGTTTTCACATCTTTTGTTCAAATGATCACATGCTGTTCAGCATATTGTGCATCATTCACACACTTCTTGAAAGACCAATTTGTACTTAATGCTTTGAAAGACAGGAGTCACAGGAGCTGAGCATTTATAGTCAAGTCTCACTGAGTAACATCTGAAGGTCCGAGCACTAAAATCTCCTATTTAAAAGCCGAGCTTCAGACCTTACAAAAGAAGTTCATGCGTCTGTTTGAGAATATTAAAAGCACAAAGGAATATTTTATTTGTTGAGTGATTATTACTGAGGAAAGGGAAGATTAAACAGAATACACAGTAGAGAACAGGGATTTTAAATAATTATCTATAAAACAAGATACAATTTATACATTTTTAGGAAGTTTTAATACTGTAAAAAATCATGTGCTTAGTAATTTGCAGTCTCAAAAGTACTTTAAAATCATGTTTAATATATTTTTAAATAATCAGAAATTCAAAATTTTAACATTTCAAAAATATAGTCAGCATAAAATACCTTTAAACTTTTAGAAGCTTAGTAGGAACAAAATGCAAAATGCATTTAGTTCTTTAGTTCACATCTAAATGAGAACTGTAATTGGTAGACATGTTTTGCTTTTGATATGAAATAATCCTTTTGGCTTCTTTCATTTAAAAAAATATAGGGTCTAGTGGCACTCAATTGTATTATAGCTGAATTATTGACAAAAATGTAAAGATAGAAAGGAAATAATGTCTTATTTAGATTTGTGTCACCAATGCCTGACAAAGTGTTTTGCATATATTAAGCATGAAACTGTTGCATGAATATTTGACAATGTTAAATGAATAGAAATATATCATTTTCCCACCACCAAAGGAATAGTGAAAATGATAATTTAAGAATAAAGTTATGGCAAGACTTAGTCCAAAATGGATTGGATTTAGGAAAAGTGTGAGTCAAACTTAGAAATAATAATGGTCACAACTTAAAATAAGAATCTTGCTTTTAACAAACGTTTTAGAGTTTAGCTTAGAAAATGATAATGGATGAAATTTGTATGGTGTTTTAAAATTTAGAAAACAATTTCACATATTCTTATTTGTCCCTCCTGTGACTTGGATATTAATGTTTTATTTTATTTAATTCCATTCAATTGAAGGATAGCAAAGATTCAGGGAAGTACATAAGGAACTGTCATTTTAGGTCTACAATGTGATGTTTTTTTTAAAAACATATATACGGACCTGAGTAATCACACCAAGATCAAAACAAAAACAATTCCAGAATCCCATAAGCTTTCCACTATTCTGCATCTATTATCACTGAATAGTTTTGCCTGTTATTATATTTTATACAGATTAACTGTAGAATAAACATGCCTTTGTAACTACTTTCTGTCAATATAATATCTATAAGTTTCCACCCATGATTGGCCATGACTTGTACAACAATGTTGTACCAGAGTTGGTTAGTTTTTATTGCTGCATAGTATTTCATTGTATGAATATACCAATATTTATTATCCATTCTCCTGTTAACGTTGTTATTATTAATAAAGCTGTGAATATACTGTATATATATTTTTGTTGACATGCACTCATTTGCCTTTTGCATGTAACTGGGAGTGGAATTCCTTGGCCATATACATACATGTAGAAAATGTTGAAGTTTTTCCAAAGTGGTTATTCAATTTTATACTCCTACCATCAATGTATGTTCTATTTATTCCATATGCTTGCCAATACTTCACATGCTAGTCTCTTTTGTTATAACCATTTAATTATAGATTATCTTCATTTAAAAATGAGAAAACTAAATTAAGAGCACTTACATGGTTTACCTGTCATTGCATATGTAGTAGAAGCTGTGACCCCTAACTTGTTTTCCTGATTCTAAATCATTATTTTGCTTTTTCTATAACACAATGTTAGTATTTTTCTTTCCTCCCTCCCTTTCCTTCTGATTTTTCTTGCCTTTGTAATTTCCAGTATGGAAAATTTCAGGCATAAAGAAAAGTAGAGAGAAATATAATAGCCATATTTTATTTGGCTCATAACTTAGATTCAATAATTGTTTATACCTTGCCATATTTAATTCATGTATTTTTTGCTAAAAACTTACAAGAAAATCATATACATCATGACATTTTACCCCTAAATATTTCATTATGTTCCCTAAAATATAAGGAAATTTTCTTTCATAAAATGAAAGTTTTATCTGAATTTAAACAACAATAAGTTCCTAGGACTATCTAACACCAGTCCTTAACCAAATTTATCTAATTATTATAAGAATACAGCCATTTGTTCAAAACTAAGATTCAAGCAAGACTATACACTCCCTTGCTTCTACTCAGATACTTTAAAAAAATCAAATGTAAATTTCATTATTATATTATTATTATTATTTGGCAAAGTATTATATTGAGCCTATATAAAGGTTTGTTTCTTCATACAATCTTTTTAAAGTCTAAGTCTTATGGAACATGGCATAGCTAAACATTTTCTTATGTTTTTAACATTTACGAAAACTCTTATGATGTGTTTAGGTGCTGGGTACTGTGAAAGAGTGGATATGGCACCATGACCTCAAATATTTTATCCCAAAAGAAAAAGAAAATACCCCTGAGTTGCTCAAGTAAAAGAATATGAAAAATGCAAGTGATATTGAGCAAAAGAATTAGTAAATTAAAGAGTTGATCTTGTCTTTGTTCTTTGAAAGGATTGCCATTAACTACACAGGTTTTTTCTCACATATAATTTTCATTCCCAGTGGGAATTGATTAACCTTTTATTGCTACTATTATTACTAATGGTTGGAACACCAGATGAAAGGACTCTGCATTCATTCTGAATAGAAAATCAAACGAAGCACACACACTGTTCTCAGTGCAAAATTGCATTAGATTTTTCTTGTTGCTCCAATTAAAATTTGAGCTTGTTTAAATATTCATGGCATACCTAGAGCAAATATGTGCAATGAAAGCTTACTGTATTTTTTGGTATCTATGTCCTATGAAAGCTTGGGCCACTGAGTGTGCCAGAAAGAATGCCCCAGATGTTAATAAAAAAGCAAAGGGCTGACCAGCTGGTTTGAGAATGTTGCTATTTTTTAAACACCACTAGTCTTGAAACTATTGACTACAACATATTAATGATCAATTACTTCTGGATCATTTAGATTTGCAGAACAACACCTACCTGCTGGACA
Source organism: Manis pentadactyla (assembly GCF_030020395.1). NCBI lineage: Eukaryota > Metazoa > Chordata > Mammalia > Pholidota > Manidae > Manis > Manis pentadactyla. Next base: position 68,704,995 of record NC_080030.1, on the reverse strand, counting down.
GATTTCTTTTGAATAGAAGAGAAAAACGAATATTATTTATTCTTAAGAAGGAATTACTAATGGTTCTTTCAGCTTTCACTTGATTACTTATCTGCCATCTCTCTTTGTAAAGTATCATGAACTTCAGTTTCCTCAATATTTGCTCTTTTCTAGAGGCTGTTCGAGTTGCAGAACAGGGGCCACCTTGCCAACCAGAAAGTAAGTACCTCCTCAGGCCATGAGGAGAGTGGCCTTGACTTTCACTCAGCTGGTTCAGTACTTATGAATACAGGGAATGCCAATGAGATCCATGCTGGAAATTATTCCCAGAGCTGAAGACAAGTCCAGAAATAAATTATTTTGCTTATAAGAGTCATTGATCCTCCTGTGGTGTTCAACGTGTTGGTGAAAATCATGGTTTGCTTGCTTGTGTGGTGGGGGTAGGGGGGCTTGGCATGAGTGCGCGTTCTCAGGATATGACCTTCAGTGGAAATAAAGTCTATACAAAACAAAATGTTACTAAGACTTCTGCTGCATAACTAAAATACAGTTTATAAAAACTATTCAATCTAAACACACCATCTCAGAATCAACAGCTTCTTTAAAACCATAGTAACACTTAAATATGCTTGACTCAGATGCATAAATTTGGTTGGTTGGAAAGCTAATTACACTTTCAACTTACTCTAATACAATTCTAAAACAAACAAATGAAAAATTAAAATATGTAATCCACTGCACAAGGAATCCAGGCATCATTCCTTCGCCTACTTGTCCTTTCCTCCCAGTTGTAAGGGTGTGTGGAATTCTACCAGCAGCAGCAACTGTTGCCCAGATGAAGTTCATTCTTCCTCTCTAGGAACCACAATGTGCAAGTGAGGAGGGGTGGTCCCCCTGCTAATGGCTTTTTGATGGCCTTTCCTGAGTGTTCGCCTCCCTCTCAGCAGTGAGGGACCCAGGGATGCCTGCGCAGAACCCAGTGGCCTGTGTGTCCCCCCCACCGCTCAGTGACTGGTCGTCCCACACTCCCAGCCGCCCAGGCCCTCCACCCTCAGGACTGCACACCTACTCTGGATGGGGGCGTCAGGCTGTCTGACTTTTAGGAGTTCTTCCCAGCTTTACTGCTGTTATTTCCATTTCTGTTGAAACTCAAGCAAAGCAGTGACAGCACTCAGGACACTTCGGGGAGATCCCCTCACCTCCTCCCCTGCTCTGGGATTCACATGCCTGGGTCCCCTGCCTTCCTGCTCCCTTTTACAAGAACTGTGAGTTCTGTGGGGAGGAAAAGAAAGCAAATCCTCCAAAAAGGTTATGAATAGGTGAACCAAAGTTTGAGACATTTACATATGGGAATCATTTTTCCTTTCTCTAGAGTGACAGTATTTTTACTTATGAAGTTACTATTATGTTCCCCTTAAATTATGGGATGTGTGCCAAATATAAGTGTAAGGCTTTTAGTTCTTGCCAGAATTTTAAAAATGAGTGGTGGATGCTGAATCTTTCAGAAAATTAACCACAGAGAAACCATAGAATAAAACAAGGTATCTAGAAATAGGAAAAAGAAATCCATGAAAAACCTTTAGAGAGAAAATGGATTCAAGTACTAAATGTCAGATTAGCCTGAAATAGAGTTTGGCTGGTGGCACAATGAGAAAATGGATTTGAGAAATGTCTTTTAAGCTTTGCTTTTACCTCTCCCTCATATCAGTTTAGAATCATGCCTACTTTCTCACTACAGAAATTAGAAATGATACATTGATGAAAAAAATACAAAAGCTGTACAAAAATTCTACTTGGGTGAGTTTGATTAAAACAACTATTGGAATTGACAATTTAGGGACTTCTCTGTAAACTCCTGGGGCTCTTAGATTACAAATTAGAAGGATAATCTCTTCCCATTATCATTTATTCCAAAGAAAAGTTCTTATCTAAGGGGATATGTAATGGAAAGGTAAATGGCAAAGATTACCCACTGTGGGGGAACCTAGTGCTTCTGTCCTAATGCTTCTCACTTCATTCATGCTCAGTTTCCCTAGCGGGGTAGCACATTAGGGTATGGTCTTTGCACTTCCCCAATACATTTCAGCATGTACAGAAGCCAGTATCTCCAGGTAGGTATGAGTGCAGAGGCCAAAACTGTACTAAGTATCTCAAATATTATAATCTGAAAAACATAGACTAAAACAGACAGATAGACTATAAACAGATAGACTAAGTATCTTAAGTCAGTCTCCTCAGAAACAGAACCTGAGATGGAGATTCTTGTGCAAATGATGCCCAGCAGAAATTGGTAAAAATTGGAGAAGTAACAAGGGTCTGGTATCAGGCAATGTATTGTAGATTGTAGCTTCAGTTTGCTCCTTTCAAAGTCATTATACTCAGCGTTCTCTCAACTCATGGCAAGGTAGCAGGAGCTTTTAAATTTACATTGTTTATGGGGAGGAAGACAGAGGGAGGAGGCAGTATCTTAAGCTCTTTCTGCTCTCCAAATGTTACTAGTTGAGTTCATTCTCCTCAGTTCTTCTCCCCAGAGAAACAGAGAATTGAAAGGCAGAGACACAATAGTGAAGCAGAGTGAAAGTTTTATTTGAGCACACTTAGAGGGAGGAGTGGGCCAGAGTCAAGGCAGACAATGGCCCCCAAAGGGAGGTGCCTCGTTGATTGACAGGGTGAGGTCATTTGATTGACAGTTCTAGTAATATACCGATTCCTCTTGGTGCAGCTGTCTTCCCCAAAATGCATAAAGGAAAGCCTATGGAGGGTGGGTGAGGGGAGCAAAACTGCAGTTTTATTTTAATGGGATTATGATGAGCTGTGGTTTGAGCAGTTCTTAGTTTTGTTCAATTACACCTGTGTTGTGATTTCACTGGGACCACGTTGTCCTGGTCCTGATAGGTAAGGAAATGATTTACCTGCAAAGCCTTTGGTGTCTACAAATAGGACTCCCTACCTGGGAGGATTTTTCCTTGAACCTTATCTTCCCTTTCCCCAGATGCTTATGTCTATGTGCATAACACAAAGGCAGTGGACTCCAGTATCTATAGCAGTCTTCTGAGAGCTGCGGTACTGGCTTTCAGAAAAGAAACACCACCAAGTACTAGGTGATCTGAGTGGGAAACTGATATTATCTTTTTAAAGTATGTACAAAACCAAATGTTTGCTACTAAGACTTCTGCAGCATAAGTAAAATCCAAACATTTTAAAGAAAAAAACAACCAAAGTCAATTCAATTAAAATGGGCCTTTTCCGAATCAGTAGCTTATTTGAAGCCACAGTAACACTTATACTTGACTCAGCTACTAACAGTATAATTAAACACATATACACAAATGCACCTCACATTATCTAATGACAACAACTGAACTGGAATCTAATAATAAGTTTTTAAAAATATTTGTATATTTGAAAGTTTATAAAAACTTTTCAAGAACTCAGTAATCAAACTATCATGATGTGAATTTAAGTTTATGGACATAATAATAATGAAACACTAACATACCAAATCTTTAAAGATGCAGTGACAGCCTGGACCTTGTCTATGACTGCTTCAGGAATAACTTTAGTTTTACCTGACCAGACAACCCCCAAGAATTTTACAGACAAACCAGGCCACTGATCCTTAGTGCTGTTCACAGTCCATCCTTATTCCTGTAGATGTTGCAGCAGTCTGGGAACTGCCCCTTCTAAATCTGCAAGAGAATCAGACATAAGCATAATATCATCACTTGGTCAGAGCTGTTCTGGTGATCGCTCCATTGCCAGCAAGGCATGATACCCAGCAGCCAGCGGCTTCTCTATCAAGGTGTACTGGACCTCTGCTCCTTTTGACAGCTGTGACCAGAATCCAGATACGTTCAAGCCATTGCCAAAGGCCCCATCAATAACCATCTTTAGTTTCCTGAAAATCCAACTCACAGGGCCTTGATAGGTACATTACAATCAAGGTCTGTACAGCTTTGACTGCTTGCTTAACAGCAGTAAAAGCAGCTACACGTGTTTCATCCCAGTCCCAATCCCTTTTGTATCAACCAGTATAAGAGCTTCAGAATTTGTGCCAAGTGCAGGATAAATGCTTTCCAGTAGCCCTAAAGACCCAAAAACTCTTGTAATACTGCCACAGTGGTAGGGGTAGGGAGAGTCTGGGCCTTGTTTATGACTGTTTCTGGGATAACTTTAGTTTTAACCGACCAGCCACACCAAAGAACTTTACTGACAAATGAAGTCCCTGAACCTTGGTGCTGTTCACAGCCTATCCTTGCTCCTGTAGATATTGCAGCAGTTTAGGAACTGCCACTTATAAATCTGCAAGAGAATCAGATGTGAGTATAATATCATTAGCATTCATTCTTCTCACTTTTGGCAAAGAAAAAAAAATCATACTAATATAACTACCATAATATACATAAAGCTCAGAGAGGTGGAATTTTTGTTTGGTGGTTTCTTGTGGTTAAAAATGCATCACTGGGTTAGTAAAATATCTTAGAACACTTAACGAAACTTTTAGTAATAGCAGAGGAGATAGAAGATGTTTGCATAGTGATGGATGGCAACATAAACCTAGATCTATTAAATCCAGAAACTTGCATCATTAATGTCAGTAATTATTTCAAGCAGTGACTGCCCAGAGGAAAAGTGGTCTGTGCCACTACAGAAAACAACATAGCAATAGCTTTTGGCCATTGTACAGATTTACAACTCTACAAAAACTCATTAGTTTGAGCTTTTCTGTTCTTTCTTCAAACACCTATGGTGAGTATAATGAAATTGGACTAAATAGCCGAGAGAAATAGACACATGCTTTTACAAGTGGCAGTTATAGGTAGGGTTAAGGTTCTGATGGAATATGAAATGTTTTGATCATGTCTCCAGCTAAGCTCTAAATGAGTTTCCATTTCTCAGGCATAAGTTCTGAAATTTTCAGCTTACTTTCTACTCGCCTTTTAAATCTTGTTTGTTGGTTCATCATTACTGGAAAAAATGTTCTTCTTTCTGTTAATTGTACAATTATGAGTCTCTCTGGTGTGATCGTAGGAGTTTATGTGACTGCCTAAGAAAATCCTGTCAAAATAGAAGTTTGAGATAATTATAAAAACTTACGTGTTAAAAATATGTTTAAACATTTTAATATGCTATTAAAAGTATAGTCTCAGCAGTAACATTTTCAACTGAGGAGGACAGATAATTCTATTAAAAAAATAAAGCCAGTGATAAAAATTCTGAAATAAAGGCTACTGTTAAGGTTTTGATAAGTTATTAAATTACTCTTTGTAACTCCTTTACTGTTTTACTTCTTCCAATACCAATTTTCCTTGGATATATTAAAAGAAGAATAAAAACATAATAAACAAAATCTTTGGTTTGGACTACTGAAGTAGCCTCATCCAATCTCTTCACCTCCACCCCTGCCTCTACTCCATGCTTGACCACCACTGTTTTATTTCTGGTAGAGGATGTCTTCCTGTCACATTTATCATCTCTCCTTCCAAAATCACATTAGAATCATAGAAAATGGATAAAAAAAATATTTAGTCCATAACAGCTTTGAGAATTAGAATTGAGAATACCAGTAACAAACAAAAAGCATGGTGATTTCTACAATTTGGAAAGAAAAAGACTATACTGACAGATAAACCAGGATTGGAGGTAAATATTATATAGACATAGAGAAAGATGAATCCAAGGCAAGCACTATTCTTGGTACTGTCATCAGGTATGGAGGGTGAGGGAATTGGGGGAGAAATCAAGGTTGAGTGCTTTCTGAAAATGTGAAATATTATGCTTAGGAAGAGCTAGGCTCCTGGGTTGGGGGTCAGAGATGTGAATGCCCAGTCTGCCTGCTTGGTTCATATACACACTGAGTAAAAACTGCCAGTGGATTACTCTAATTCATATTTTTTGGATAAATTAATAAATAAATGTAGAAAGAGTACTTCTATCATACCTACCAGCCTTAAGGAAGATCAATAGCCTGAACTGCCATCCTCGAAGCACTTAGCTCCAGACCCACAGAGAAATTTCAACACCACTGACTCCTCAAATGAGACTGGAAACATCAGGAGAAAATCCTCAGCAACAACTTTTTCCAACCTTTCCACACTATCTCAACCCCCAGTATCAATTCACTTACTCCTAATTTTCTACTTGCCAGGCTCAGCCATTACTGCAATAGTAGTTTATGACTCCTGTCCAGTTGCACAATGCAGTATTGTAGATGCTACCACCCCTCTCCAAGTCATCTCCTGTGAGCCATAGCTCCTTCCACCCCAACAGAGAACTTTCTGTGCAACACTGACTTCAGTCATCTTAAGTAACTGGACGTCTAAGTGATAAAACTTCCACCCAAAATAACTGTATTATCTTAAGAAGTGATATCAGATTCAAAGACCAGGCTGAAGAGGTATTTGTGTGAAATACCCCTTTCTCTCATGTTTAGACTTACTCAATCACTTTTACTTTGTGTCCTAAGTGACACAGGTCCTTGAGAGTCTACTGAAATTTGAGCTGCACAGAGTAACTCTGCCCTCATCTTGGTCACACATCATTCCCCATGTCCCTTAATCTCAGCTTTTCAAAAGATTGTTTTATATTACTTTGCTTTTATGAAAGATTTACCTAGTACCTGTTCTCACTAACTGAAAGAAGTCTGAAGAGGGTTTTTGCTTTTATGAGAAAAGGCAAAAATAGTGAACAGCATTTGTTTTGTAGCGAGATCTGTCATAGAGGCAGGGCTGACCTGGAACAGCAGAAATTTGGAACAGCAAAAGGTACGGCAGATACTCAGCATCTCAGTGACAAGCTGCCTTAGCTTTGAACTGTGTCTGTGAGCATCTGTACTTTATCTGCATTTGTTTTGTGCATCCATTAGCAAGATGTGTCCTAAGGTATCAGAAAAGCCTAAGTGGTTATTTTTGGGTTTGCTAAAAAAATTTTATGTAAGTTAATGGTAATGTCTTCTTCACTTTACACCATTTTGGCTTATGAAAGGCTTCAAAGGAAACATGTATTTACACACATGATCATCGGTTTTAGTCTTTCATTTATTGTTTCTTCAAACTGCTTGGTGAATACAAAGAATGGACTGCTAAAATAACCTAGATATCCTGAAATGAATGGTCTGCTAAAGTAAACTAAACAGTCATCTTTACCACTGTTTACTTGAAATGTTTAGACATTTTCCATTTGAGTAGTATGCTGACTTTACTATTTTGTTAATCACTAGAGCTATTTTAGCATCACAATTATTTTTAACTCTTGTAAGGAATTACATATAATATTATGAATATAAAGTTATTAGACTTGCTTATTTCCATGAAGATACCAGTCCCTTTTTTAGTCATACTATGTTATTTTGACTGTAAACCCCTCATTGCCTTTGTTTACCTCATATATTTAATTTTTCACCATGTTCCAAAGGTTAAGATTATCAAATCAAGCTGGTCATCTGATAATTTTCAGTGGTTTAGCATTGGTAAGTTAGAACAGAATACAACTTCAAAAGTTGCAAGAATTTCTGTGATAGAGAAATTTAAGCCAAAAAGAGTGGATACTGTGAATTATGTATTTGACATTTTTTACTCCATCAAATAATTTTTTGTTTTCATCTTTTGTTTGTTTTCACTTCATGCAAATATTCCTTGCACCTGCTACCACATTTATGTTAACAATTTAGTTTATACTTTCATATTTTTCTTTTGCTCATCAGGAAAATGGAAGTTTTCGACCAGGTTTCCCACCTGGCCTTGAGTGTGCCCATTGTATATACATATAAGAGCCTGTTTGCACTTCAATGGGATGTTTACCAGTGGCAGAGCCACTGATGAGTCACCAGATTTCTGGTCTGGGATAAGTGGTGGTGAGAAAGCATCCATTCTAGCCTCCCCTCCATTCCTAGTTGACCAGGCACCTGCCAGTAACCAGGGACCCTCCCACAGAGTTCCTCTGGGGAACAAGGTGGAGGAGGGGCGGGGGAGAACCCTGTGGTGGCCAGTTAGATCGAGCCTGGGAGCCAATCCCAGGCAGGGTTTCTCAGGCAGCACCAGTGCAAAGAGCTGAGCAGCCCAGATTCAGAGGGAGGAGAGACTGAGCTGTGAGAATAAACCCTTTCATTCCCAACCCCTCACCCCTGTTTTCATTCATTCTTACCAGATTTACAGGGAACTTTCCCCAGATGGGGAACCCCCTTCCTCCCAGACCTACAGTTCATATAAAAACTTACATGTACACACACGTGGATCAGGTTTTGTTTAACAGAAAGTCTCATACACATGCTTTTGTGTATCTTGGTTTTTGCATTTAAGAATACTCCATAGAAGTCCTTCATATTCGCTGACAGAGCCCTAAGACACATGCTTTAATGGTAACAGTATGTGGATGTATCATGATTTAGTCAGCCCTTCTAATATTGATGGGCACCACTCTATTTCCAGTTTTTCATCTTTATGGACAGTACTGCCATAAATATCTTTGTACCAATGTCTTTCATATGGATGCCTTTATTTCTGTGGGAATCAGCTCCTAGGAGAGGGATTTCTAGGTCTACAGGTAAATGTATTTTTAATTTTAATAGATGTTGCCACATTGCTTTCCAACACTTTGCTTCTCTGCCAACTACACATAAAAGTATTGCTCAAGAGGTTTTTCTTCTATTAAAGTACAAAATTTTAAATTAATTTTAAACTTAAAATGCTCAATATTTTAAAAAGATGAATTATTACTGATATGTTGTTCTCCATTAAACACTGCTCAATACAAGTTTTATGAATCCAAGCACTATAGTTTCTCTTAATATTCTAAACTTATCTGCACTAACAATTTTGCCATTAAAAAAAAAAAACTAAACCGATGGTCTTTCTTACTATTTTCCAGGACACTTAATATCCTTAAAACTCAATTTACTGCCAAAGCTACTCTAATAGTTTCAAATCTTGCCTTGCAGCATTCAAGTAAAAATTAGCTACCCTTCCTAACAATGTTTTTACAGTTGATTAGGGATTTTGTTTAAACTGACATTAAAGAGAATGGACATAAAATGAAGCCACATAATAACACATCAGTCATAAAGGATTCCCAATATAAAGAATTCTAACAGGCAGCAGTTTTTCACTGTTGTCAATATCCAGAGGCCTAACAATTTTAAGATAGTCTTTCTCAATTAATAGGTGGATATCGTTTTTGAAGTGTCAAATACCCATTAAGTACTGATTAATTATGATTATAGACCAGATTCAGGAAGAGTTCAGACTTGTTTCACTGATACAGCTGTAGAAATGAGTATCTCAGCACTACTATATTTTCACAAATTATCTTCATGTTTTCTTATTTAAATTGAAATGTATTTGTCTGTTTATACAATAGGTTAAGTTTCCACTGACTATACAATAAATTTATCATCCTGTAACTCTGGGGGTAAAATCCCAGGGCAAAAATACCTTTGAAACTGAAATCAGTTAAGGGAAAAATAAAGTTAAGAAACCCATCTATTTCTTACAAGAAGTCAACCTATCTCTCTCTTGACCAGGCTGCAGTAGAAGAAAGCTCCACCCAATCGCTCCAGTCCAGATAAACCCTCACAAGCCCTTGTAATTATCTATTGACATGTAGATGGACTAATTCTCTCCACCCCTTGGAAACACCTATTGATATGCAGATGAACTAAAGTCAGGTGAGAGATTCCAGAAATATTGCAATTTTACCCACACATCCCCATCAGTATTCCACATTATTTATAACTCACCAGGAGTTCTCTAAACAAGAAACACAAAGGCAGTTCATATGTTAATGCCTAGTATGTCCACAATCCCTGCTGTTTTATAATTTCACTTAGGAAATTTATTTTTAAAATGCCAGTGGGATCTGGGAAGGGGACCACTTGAAACTTTGATCACCCATCTGTGCATCACTGTGGATTAAGCTTCAGTCACATGGCACAAAATATTAGAACCAAAAGTTAGACTAGGCTGATTCCAAGAAGTACTGTTGGGTGGTACTATTGTTTTGCACTGGCAGAAATGAGGCCCATAAACACGTAGGTGCTGAGATGACACAGGTTGTTATTTGTGGTACCAAGACTATTGAGACAGGGACCATGGGCTTAGACAAAGTAGGGTGAGGACCTCTGGGAAAAGCAGGGCAGAATATTTACAGTCAGAGCAATGTAACAATGGGCAAAGAAGTCCCTATTGAAACTCTGTACTAAGCATTATGCAAAGTCAAGGTCACACTGATTCTCTAGGGAGAGATACCAGACTAAGAATATAGACATCTTCAGTGAGATCAGCTAAAGGTCAAAAGGCCAGGAGCAACCTGGCCTGGAATGTTTGAGTGTTCTGCAAGGGTATCAGCATAACCTGTGACTCTGCTGTCAGCCCTGGCAATCAGACTATGACCCAGCCCAGCTTGAGGACAGGGCAGGTGGTACAAGCCCACACCCCTAAGCCTTTTTTTGATGTTCTGGAAAAATCCTCAACTGCCTATAAAACACCCTAGACAATGCATCACTACGGGCTCTCTTGTCCCCTCCTGGCGTGAGCCAGGAGCTCTATTCTCTCACTTTATATCTAAATAAAAGCCTGTACCTTGCTCTCCTACCTTGAGTGTTTGTGAAGCTCATTCTTTGGCTTTGTGAACAAGATCCCCGGCATCACTATGTTGAAGAGAAAAAATTTCCTCTACCCCTCAAAGTTCTAAGAATCAAATTGACATGAGACAGATTAACAGGAGAAAAACACCCAAAGTTTAATTATGCACATACAAAGAAGTCATAGACATAAGTTCCAAAGACAGTCTGGGAGAATGAGGTATATATGTCATCCTGAATCAAGGAGAAAGGGATAGGAGTGTGAGACTCCAAAAAAAAAAAGGAAGCAACTCACAGGAACATGAGAAGAGTAGATGTTTGATAATTTAATATTCACTGAGCCACACAATAACAATGAGCAGGCACAAAGAATTTTAACAGACACCCTTCCCTATCTACCACACCTAGTTTACATTATAATATAGCTATCTAAGGTGATAACTCTTTTCCTGGAGCATGTCCCCTATCTAAATTCTTTTTATGCAGTTTCTTTCTGAATCTTTTGGGCTTTGATTACTCTCAACTCTGAAATAATCTGCACATCACAATGGCACATCTTGGGGTGGCCTGTGCTTGCTTCTTATGTTAAGTAGAAAGGTAGACATGAGCAGCCAGGGAAGGGGAAGATAAGGTTCAAGGAAAATGACTGCCCAAACCCTGCCCAGGTAGGGGGTCCCACAGGAAGACAACATTGCCTACTGGGGGCCAGGTCAAATTGGTCCCAACCAGATCCCAACTCAGGGGCAGTGGAACAAAACTAAGAACCATCCAAACCACATCTTATCATGGGAAAGGACATGTGCACTGAGAGGAACGACTATATAAATGGACCTATTAATCAGATGGCCCCACCTGTCAATCAGGGAAGCACCTTCTAGCCAGAATTTAATAAAAAGGTTTCCCCCATCAAGGATGGAGTCCTTTGTCTACCTTGACTCTGGCCTGCGCCTCCTTTGGAGTGTATTCAAATAAAACTTTTTCTCTGCTTTGCTACTGTGTCTCTGCCTTGCAGTTCTTTGGCGGGGACAAGAACAGAGGAGCACACACTCGACACAAACAACAGTTGTAATACAATCCATGCATATTGACATTCTGTCCTTCACTGAATTATGTAAAATGATTAAATTTGAAAAGAGATTAAAATTAGGTAAAGCAATAGGCTAGAATATAGAACAGGGGTGCCTTGGAGAACAAAATCAAAACAGTTGGTTCCCTAAGGAAAATTAATGGCAAATAAAGAGGTGGGTGTGTGTGAGTAAACTTGGAACATTTCTAGAATCTCTCGCCTGGTCTTAGTGCATCTCCATATCAATAGGTGATTGCAAGGGCATATCTGGACCAGAGAGGTTTTGTGGAGCCCTTTTCTGCAGCCTGGTTGTAAAAACACAGGAGATCAGAAATAGATGACTACTTGTCAGCAATAAACAGGTTTCTCCCACTTTCTCACTTTAACTGATTTCAATTTTAAAGGTATTTTGTCCTGGGATTTTCCGCCAGAATTACAGTGGGTGATAGAGAAGGGGTACTGTTAACAAATTTCTTAAGCAACAGCTTTTTGCAGGGTCAGTGCTGCAGCCATATAGCATTTTAAAATAGCATTAAACCTATTGTAAAGACCATCTCACAAAGTAAAAACAGTAGAGATGGTGGCCTTTCAAGGTTATATCGTTTCACCTACTCTCTCTGTGTTATAATAGTCAAGAGGATTCTGTACAGTGCTTTATTTTAGCTTTGTTCTCATTAAGGACCCATAAACTTAATTAATATTCCTTAAGACACACAGCTTGAAATAATTACTTCATTAGAAAAATTTAGCAGCATTCTAATTCTCTTGAAAAGAATCTTGCTCTAGAGTTGGTGAAGGTTTTGTCCTTTTATTCTGAATGCAGACCTCCTCACCTTTACATCTCTTATAAAATTGCATTTTAAATACCATTTAAGGAGAAATAAAAATCCTGAAGTCATTTTGAAGGATGCTCTTTATTAACATAAACCACAGCTTAAAAAGTTCTAGGGATGTGTACTATCAATAAATACTATAATAAAATAATAAAGAAAAATTTGGTTTTAAATCATTTTGAGCATAACATTTCATTTATAAACAATATATTTATAAGATATGTTGAATAAAAATTGCTAAGCTAGAAAATCTTTAAAGAGAATTTTAATGTAAATTAGACCTAAAATTAGTTACTTGAATATTCAAAGATATTTATTTTAAGTTTCAAGATTACTTACTTCATCATGTTACTCTGCTGCTGAAAAATTTTCAGTACTACAACCTACAGGAGAAAGTCTGTATTATTTGGCCAATCAAGTTCATCTTCCAGCATTTTCTCTTAAACAAAACTTCCACTCTAGCCAGAGGGCTTTACTCAAACTCCTTTGCTGCTTCCTGCAGTCACTCAGCTCAGACTGTACTCAGTATGTCTTCTGCTTCTCCCTCCTGTGTGCTCTCTGCTATTTTGCTTTAGTCCTGTCCCTTCTGGATGAAAATCCTGCTACCCGCCATGATCACTCAGCTCAAGGTAATGCCTCCTTCCTCTGAGTCTTCCTATCAGCAATTGCCTTTGATACTGTTCAGAACTACAACATATGTAAAAAGTACACTTGTCTTTTCGGTTGTACAGGTTTTATCACTCAGGCATATTAGAACCTCCCTAAAGGTACAGATTGTTTTATATCTGTCTTAAAAAAGTAGACTCTCAAATACTTGTGATCAGTTTGCAATTTATTTCATTGTCAAATGATCTTACAATATGGAAGTTACTATAGTTTCCATATACAGCATATTTATTTTCACTGCTTAAATATTAATTTAATAATTGATATTAATATTAATATTAGTTTAAATATTAATCTAAGCCTAAACTGTACTTAATAAAAATAATTTAAAATGACCTACACAGTACCACAATTTTGTTCCAGAGAAAAAGATTACATATCAGTGCATGAGAAATACTGGAAATATATACATACGAATATTGAAATATTTGGCTGGTAGATATGTTGTAAAGATGAAATATGCTTATGGGTACTTTGAAAACAGTAAACCACTATGCAGAAGTACAGAGTGTTTTTGATAATTTCTCTTGGAGTTATTCTGTCTTTTCAGTATGATATTAGGCATATTCTTTGTACACAACTCAACTAGTTCTATTTCTTGTTTTCTTGCATTTAGTTCTTTGTTAAGAATTGGGGTTTCTGAAATCCTTGTGAGTCCAAGGTGAGACATTTATCAAGTAAGCCTGCCTGAACCCTGATTCTCCAGGTTGGGGATGTAGCCTTGATGTGGAATATGGGTCAAGGACCAGCAGAACTACATTTTGTAAATATTTCTTTAATGAGAAGAACATGAATAGTTTGAGCAAGTTCTTTTTGAATAATGATATAAGCTCCATGAATAAAATGGTAACAAAAGAAATTGAGCTTTTTTGAATCTTACAGTACTTTGCAGACTCACTGGCAGGTAAGTTGTTATTGACTTAGAAGCCAAGAGAACCTACACTAAATATGCTGCATCTGCTCCTGCTTGATATGGTCTCTTCACTCCTGATAAAGTTCTACATCCTTGGTTAAATAAGTTAGGAATTTAATCTAACCTTACCTTACCTATGTGTATGTACGTTAGTGTTATCTTCCTACCAATCTTTAGTCAACTGAAACACCCTTCCATTTGCAAACAGGGGTGCCTTTTCTAATTCTTGTTATTTTCCAGTTAGCAATTTTACATTCATTGTGTATGATAGATAGCTTGGAAGTATTTTTCAGTGTAAAAAAAAAATGAGCCTGAGTGTTAAAATGAAGAAAGTAGAATAAGCTTATATATATACTAAAAAACAATCATATGCAATATTCAAAATACATAACTGTGATCAAATTTGAATTAATTGATGAGATTGATATGCTAATGGCTATTTTTAGGTGGCCCAGCTTTCATCTACAGGGACAAGTCTTTCTTGATAGTACACATATCTGCTAGTCAAGTATTATGTTCACAAAACTGTTTGCTAATTGGTAAAAGTATCAATGAGGGAAATGATGAAACTGTAATTGCATTTTGCTAGGCACATTTTCAATGAAATCTAATAAAACACAATAAAATTTAGAAAATTCCCATCTAGGCACATCAATAATTATTCAAGAAGGGGAACAGAAATGGGGACAAAGACACCTACAGGGTTTTTAAGGTTAGCTACAATAATAAACAACTGTATGCTTTCAGTCACTTAATGCAAGATTGATTTCTTCCTCAGGTCACAGTCCAGTGTGGGCTGGTGGGGAGGTTTTGCTTTCACAAATTCAAGCATCCAGGCTTCAGAGGCAGCCAGAAATAAAAAAAAAAGCTCACAGAAAAGGCACACGTGTTTTTTATTCCTTGACTTGCTCACTTAACATTGGCTAAGCTAATTAAATTCCCTGCAATATACTTAGCCGAGGAAGAGGAAACTGGTGAACACTAACTAGCCTCTGCTGTACGCATCATCCATTCTAAGGAATACCTTTTCAAGTCAAAATAATTTCCTGATAGTAAGCAAAATATTTGAAGAATTTTGTGAGAAAAGTTAAAAGAAAAGTGTCAGTAATTGTGGATGTAACATGCAGATCATTTGACAAAAAGCATTTTGGTTTCTATTACCTGATGATTTCCAATGAAACTAGTTAATATTTGATATAAGAGAAAAGGATTACATCTTAGAGATGCTCTAAGAAAGATAAATTTTAGCATGTTAGGAAAGGACTAAATATAAATGTGTTATCCAATAAAGAACAGCTGACACATTCTGATAGCAGATCAAAGCTTAAAACCTGGACTTTATGATCAGACTTTAACAGCCAGCATTTTAATAACTGTCTTCCCCAATGTATCTCAAATGCATTCTATTAGCAAACATGACAGTCTAATTATTTCCATGGTGCTTAACATTTCATGGTGGCCTATCGCCAACAGAATATGGAGTGGGAAATGTACCAAAGAAGTTAACTGATTATAGAAGCTAAAATGCTGCTAGTGCTGAAAATTCAGGGTTAATGTGAGGCTAACTGCCCTGACTCTGTTTAAACTCATCAGATAAGTAAATATATTGGCACTTATTTTTGTAACTGTTTTAATATTCTGCTGAAAAAAAAATGTAGTCAGATCAATTTTGATACAAATAACATAAACTTTTGTGTCACATAAAAGAAAATGTTTTATCACTGGATAATATAATTAAAAAATACATTGATAACTCATTTTACATGGATCTGATCTACATCACTAAATCTAGAGAATGAAAATATTAGCTTTCTGTAAAAGGAAGGAAACATGGGGAAATTGGATAAACTACAAAAATGTGTCTCACCTTGGATTGTATAGGACTAGTAAAAAAACAGAAATAGGAAGGTACAATCTGTTACTGCCAGAAAAGTCTGTATAAAGGAAAAGACTAGAACCATACCTAACAGACTGCCTAATCCACAGCAGGAATTTAATAAAGGTATACTGACTAAATGAATAAATACAGTTGAAAGAGGATTAAAGTCAGAAGAGCTAGCTTCTTGGCTATGCTACCGCCAACTAGCCACACAATAGCAAAAAAAAAAAAATGTTACAGTTCATTGAATGCTTACTAAAGAGTTACTACAAACATGCATTGCATCATATTCCTAGGAGGCAGGTACTACTGTTAAGATCATTTTACCAACATGTAAACTAAGGCATTAACTTGCCTCCTGAACTCATTTTACCCACTGCATTGTATTCTCTCCATCATCTAGGAACCCATTCTTCACTTTCAGTCTTAGCTTCATCTTTGATGACCTAAAGGCTTTGGATTAGATGTCCTTAGGGTCCTCTGTATCTCCTATCTCAAGTGGATTTGGATTTATATGTGTAATTAGTACTCTAACTTGGAGTTGGCAAGTTTCCTGTAAAGGGTTAGATAATATTTTAGGTTTTGAGGGCCAGTTTCCATAACAAATACTCACTTTTGCCACTGTAACACAAAAGCAAATAGACAATACATAAATGAGCATTGTTCCAATAAAACTTTATTTATAAAAATGCATTGTTTGTCAGCCCATATTGAAACCCATACAAAATAAGGAAATAGTAAGGCTAGGTTTAGCAAGAAAAAATTTAGAAATATTCAGCATCATTGTTCTAGGAGAGATCTTGAAACATCAGATGATGATTACTTCTGCCTTCAGAACTACAGCTTTTAGGACATGTGACTATCTGTCTCCCTGATGGCTTCTAGGAAGAGAGACTACACAGATTTAAACACCAAATTGGTCTGTCAGTTTTTATAAATACAAGATAAGCACATATTTGCACACATGATGTATTTCAAAAAGTGTAGACTGATTTTCAAACCATGGTTATATTCCTAGGCTAGGTCACAGAAGCATATTAGATACATAGTATAGCCAAAATAATATCCATATACAAATACACTCACAAACGTGCACACACACACACACACACAGAATTAAGACTCTTACACACACATTTTAGTTACAACCCTTGATAAATAGAATTTAGTGAAATGAACTATTTCTATTAAAATTACATTCCAGAGTGAACAAGAAAACATTATTTGTGTGAGTAACATAAGTCATTTACTCCTGGCTGTAGCTATTAAGGGAGCTCAGGGAGAGATTTGGTCCAATGTCTTAAATGCTGTTCCTCTGTACCAATGTGATAATTCAAACTATTTTGATATTTCATTCAGCAAATGGTGCAATAATATGCTCTGTGCCTACCACGAAGCTAGAGTTTCTGGGAGAGAGGAATTAATCAACTTTGTCTCTGTCATTAAGAAGGTTATACTTAATTTTGGGGAGATGACATTCTCAATAATATGCTGGCACTAAGTAACGATGGGAGTTAAAAAGCAATTCAAAATAACAAGCAATAGCATATAAGATGATTAACTATCATAAGAAGATAATGATTAATTATTTACTAGAGGGAGGTTAAGAAACCTTCTGTAATGTAAGAGGAAGGAGAGAATCCTTTGGAGTGTTCCAGTTAAGTTTTGGGTTGAAGTTGTAAGGTTCTTATACTAAATGCAAAGTGATGTAATATTACTTGAAGGTAAGCTGTGATAAATAAAGAGGTTAATGTAAACCTGAAAGCAACACTAACAAAGAAATACAACTAATAAAACAATGTAGGATGTAATATGGAATCAACTAAAACATTTAATAATCCAAAAGAAGTCAGAATTAAAGGGAACAAAAATATGTTGAGATGAATAGAAAAACTATGAGATGATAAAGGTCAATAAGAATGTAAATACAAACATATGAATAATTACATGAAATATAAATGGTCTAATCATCCTAATTAGAAGGTATTATTTGCTAGATTTGGGATGGGTGAAGCTAGACCCAATTCTATGCTGCGTACAACAAAATAAAAATCTTAAATATAAAAATACATAAGGGTAAAAGTAAAATAACAGAAAAAGATCATGCAATCTTAAATGAAAAACAAAACCTGGAATGGCCATTTTAATATTAAACACATATTTCAGAGCAAAGAATATTACTAGGGATAAACAATCATTTCATAAAGATGAAAGTCGATTTATCAAAAGGATATTAACAATCATGTTTATATATCTAATAATTGAGCTTCAAAATGCATGAAGCAAAAACTGATAGAATTGAAAGGTACTATTAAGAACAACTTGACGCCAATAAATTTGAATATTTGATGAAATGGACAAATACCTTGAAAGGGACAAACTATCAAAGCTCACTTAAGAATAAGTAGATAATTTAAAGAGCCACATATCAGAGAAATTGTTTCTGTTAAAAATCTTATTACAAAGAAGATTCCAGGAGTATTGGGAAATTCTACCAAACATTTAAGGGGAGAAAATTACCATTTATACATAACAGTAAGACTCTGGACTCTGAATGGAAGTGCTGTATCTCATTTATTCTGTCCTGAATATTAAAAATATTTCATATGTGTAACAACTGTCTCTGTTCAATACATGAATAAGGTAATTTCTTAAACATCTTGGAATTGGACAGTCAATCTAGAGCATAACATAATTTAATAATCATAAATTCATATAGAATCCTGTTAGGAAGTTAGATGAACTTTTGAGATTGCCTTTGCCTTCAAAGATTCTTTAGATACATGTCCATGTATCATAAGGAGGCATAAGGACAAAGAAGAAATTTTGAAAACAAGTATTTGAAGATTTACATATGAACACTTACATTTTTCACAAGTTTGTTTAGAGTGTATCATAAAATATAAATTATAATGAATCCTGTAAAATGTATGAGGTACCCATTCACAAAATAGAAATAAAGTCTGTCCTAAGGACTTAATATTTTAATAAAATGGAAAGAAGACAAGGCTGTATTTTTATTCATAGCATTTAAAAAATAGGTACAAAAATAATTCACAATGGTAGCTACACAAACTACCATGTTTTACATCTTATTTCACCAAATTGCTGGGTCATTGTTTGAGACGTCAAATGAGAACGAAAGCCTTCTGGCTTCAGCTTTAGTCACTTTTCCAAAATGTAATTATTATCTAGGTCTTCACTTTCCAATCAAAATAACCAATGAGTATTATAAAATTAAGTCCCTTCTGCATTTGTATTCCCAATTACCATGTAAGAACTTTTAAAAAGAAATAAAGCTGCAAGTTTCTTTGAACCAATAACAACGGGAATGCAATGGGAAGAACTGAAACCATAAACATGTATTACAGTTTCTGTGGAACAGCTTTTCAAAATTTAGTTTGAAAGAAGACAAAGTTTGGTGTTTTGGGTAACTTAGGACTCTCTAACTTAATTCATAACAGCCAGAGTTAAGGTGAGCAGTATGTCAAATTAACTTGCTCAATTTTCTTCTCTCAACTTTTTCAATGCCCTTTACGAACACCATCACTGAGAAGCTATTGTTGGCATTTGCAGCATAAAATCTGATTTTGGACTTTGGAATGTTGGGAGCCACACAAAGACAACAAGATGGCCACAGTTCATGAGGTTCCTGCTTCACTTCCTGGAGATTAGCTGCGAGCCCGCGCGCGCCAACAAGAAAGCCCGCGCGCGCCAAGAGATACTCTTCTCCCCCTCCTTCCCCATTATCATATACCAATCAGAATGTAACTCGCTGCGCCATCCCTGCTATGCAGCCAATCCCCTGCTTACAAGTATCCTATGGCCCACTCTGCCCCTGAACACTGGTGTATATCTACCCCCGTCTTACAATAAAATTTGAGGGCTTGATCAGAATACTGTCTTGCCTTCGCTCTTCTCTCGCCCCCATTTTCTTTCAGGTCGGATCCCCCTCGTCCCCACAAATAACTAGGTCCCGCTGGACGGGACAAGTGGCGCCCAACGTGGGGCTCGAGGCGCGGATCCTTCGCAGGCGGACCCCCGAGTAAGATATCGTCTGGCCAGACCCCTTCTTGATGAAACAATAGGAGACGCCTTTCGCCGCTCACGGAGGTCGTCGTCCCTGGTGAGTACCGGCCGCCTTACAAGAAAATGGGAACTAAATTAAGTAAAGAAGCGGTCTTCATAAGAGACCTAAAAAGTTCACTTAGGGAGAGAGGAGTTCGAGTTAAAAAGAAAGACTTGGTAAAGTTTTTTATTTTTGTTGATGAAGTCTGTCCGTGGTTTATCATTAATGGCCCCGAAATTCATCCTAAAAAATGGCAGAAAGTAGGTAGAGATTTAAATGATTATCTTATCAAAAACGGCCCTGACTCTGTTCCTGTTTCAGTATTTTCCTATTGGGGTCTTATCAGAGATATTGTTGAAAATACTGACCCTGATAAACGTCAACTCTTGTCAGTGGCAGAATATTGCCTCCGCCCCCTATCTCGGGCGGCCTCAAAATCGTCTCTTTCGAGTGATCCCCCTGCCCCAAAATCAGCTAAATCCCCCTCCCCTAGCCCGACACCATCTTTGCTCGGTGCCCTCCATGATACCCCTCCCAAATGTTGCATTTATCCGCCTCTCCCTCGAGATTCGGACTTTGTCGATACACAAAAGGTTTTTCCAGTCGTGACTAAGAGCCAAAATGGCGAGCCTTTAGATCCGAGAGACGCGGCTGAACTAGAAGACGAAGCGGCCAAGTATCACAACCCAGATTGGCCTCTTGCCGCCCCGTCGCTTAACCCCCCTTCTTACACACCCCCAGTTTTGAAAAGAGCCTCTTACACTCCCTCTATTCAGCCTCCCAATGTTTGCGCCCCGGCCTTTTTGCCCCCGTCGGCCCCTCCGCTACCCCCTCCGGCTCCCGGTCCTGTTAGCCCCCCTACCAGCACTAAAGACCTAATAGCACAGATAGTAGAACAAAGAATAACTTGCCATCTCCAAAAATTAGTTGTCTCCCAACCAGTTCGTCCCGCATTATATTCGCAAAGGGGCCTCTCTAAGAAACCGCTTACAGCCACAAAACCTAAAAAACAACCTAAAAAACTGCTCTTTCCTGTTCTTACCCGGGCCTCCGCCCGCTCTGGCCCCACCTCCACAACACATAGCCCGGAGGAGGGCGATCTTGAAAGCGACGGCGAAGACGCCCCTGCTGCTCAGGAAATAGAAAGTGAGGGAGAGGAGCAGGCTGAGCCAGAGCCGGCCGAGCCTGCTGATGGCCCTAGAGAATTTCACAAAATCCATTTCAAAAGCTTAAAAGAGCTGAACGCGGCCGTTAAAGCTTATGGCCCCAATGCCCCTTTTACCCTTTCTGTTCTTGATTCGCTGTCTCGAGGAGGACATTTACTCCCAGGTGAATGGCTGCGTATAGTCCAGGCTGTGCTTACCCGTGGTCAGTTTTTAACTTGGAAGGCAGATTTTGCTGACCGCTGTCAGACCATCGCTGCTGCCAATGTAAAAGACCCTCATTCCCCAACAGCGTCCTAGACTTTTGATAAGCTTACGGGACAGGGCAGATATATCTCTGAAACCAGGCAGCAGCGCCTTCCCCTTGGTCTTTTATCTCAAGTGAAAGATGCCGCTTTGGGCGCTTGGATATCACTCCCTGCTTCCAGGACTGCTAACACTCCTCTAACTAAGATCACTCAAAGCTCGCAAGAAGACTATAGCGAATTTGTTAGCAGACTGTTAGAGGCCGCCGAAAGGACCCTTGGTTCCGCGGCTGCCAATGATAAGATTGTAAAACAGCTAGCCTATGAAAACGCCAATTCGGCATGTCGAGCCGTCCTCCGCGGTAAGACTCGAGACAAAACTCTTGATGAAATGCTGAGAATGTGTAGAGATGTCGATCCTTTTACATCCAAAGTCCAAGCCCTTTTAGCTGTAGGTGCCGCTGTTCAAACTCCCCCGGCTTCTTATCCTCCTTCCTTCCCCAAGGGCGCACCGCCTATGCGTAACTGCTTTAAATGTGGACAGCCAGGCCATTTCGCTCGCCAATGCCCTACCACAGCTCCTCCTCCTAGAGTTGGGTCAGTCCCCGGTATTTGCCCTCGCTGCCATAAGGGGCGGCACTGGGCCAAAGAGTGCCGTAACAATCCAACAAATCCTTTTTACAGTACCACAAATCCTTTCACCCCCCCTTTTCAGGGAAACGGGCTGAGGGGCCAGCCCCGGGCCCCCCAGCCAATTCCATTTCAGCCGGCCTCGGGGAACAGCCTAGCTGTAGCACTCCCGCCCTCTATCGGGCCACACCCGGGAGTGCAGGACTTGACCTCTGTGCCTCCTCCTCAACAATATTAACGCCTGAAGAGGGAATTACAATTATTTCCACAGGAATTTATGGCCCACCTCCCAAAGATACTTATTTTCTAATTTTAGGGCGAGCTTCCACCACAATAAACGGCCTTATTGTCCACCCTTCCTTAGTTGACAATGACTATACTGGAGAAATAAAAATTCTTGCTAGTGCCCCCCAGTGCCCTGTCAGCATTATGAAAGGTCAGCGCCTTGCGCAGGCGCTCCCCCTCCCTTTAAGTACATCTCACCCTGCTATTCATAAGCAGCGAGGCTCCTCTACCCCAGGTTCTTCAGACTTATATTGGATCCAAGCTATTACTAAAGAACGCCCCACTCTTAAACTTAAGATCCAAGGAAAAGTATTTGAAGGAATTTTAGATTCAGGGGCCGACTCTACGGTCATATCTCAGGCTTCATGGCCCTCCAGCTGGCCCTTACACGCTTCCTTGACCCATCTACAAGGAATTGGGCAGTCAAGAAACACCTTACAGAGCTCACAGTTATTAAACTGGGAAGATGAAGAAGGAAATACCGGATTCACTCAACCCTTCGTAGTTCCTGGGTTGCCGGTAAATCTTTGGGGAAGAGATATCCTTTCTCAAATGAAGGTCATCATGTGTAGCCCTAATGAAGTTGTAACACAGCAGATGCTTTCACAGGGTTACCTCCCTGGTCAGGGGTTGGGCAAACTAAAACAGGGAGATCCCAACCCGATACTGGCCACGCCTAAGATAGACCGCTCAGGTTTAGGGTTTGAAAAACATTTTTCGTAAGGGCCGTTGCTCCTCCTGCACTCCAGGCAGACAAGATTACTTGGAAAAGTGATGTTCCTGTCTGGATCGATCAATGGCCCCTTACCACTACAAAATTAAATGCAGCCATAGAGTTAGTGCAGGAACAGCTGGCTGCTGGACATATTGAACCTTCTACATCCCCTTGGAACACCCCAATCTTTGTAATCCAAAAGAAATCAGGCAAGTGGAGGCTCCTACAAGACCTCAGGGCAGTTAATAAGACTATGGTCTCTATGGGCGCATTACAACCGGGAATTCCCTCTCCAATAGCCATCCCTAAAGGGTATGTCAAATTAGTAATTGACCTAAAAGATTGCTTTTTCTCCATACCTTTGCATCCTGATGATTGCAAACGTTTTGCCTTTAGTATACCCATTACCAATTGCGTAGGGCCTTCTCCTCGGTTTCAGTGGAGAGTTCTCCCACAAGGAATGGCCAACAGCCCCACTCTTTGCCAAAAGTTTGTAGCCCAGACTATAGACCCCTTTAGGTTGCTCTTCCCCACTTTGTATATTATCCATTATATGGATGATATTCTTCTTGCCGGTCCTGACCAGCAACAGCTCTATGCGGCCAGTCAACAGCTAGTCACTGCCCTCCGAGATCGAGGACTACAAATTTCCCCAGAAAAAGTCCAGGTCCACCCCCCCCAACTTTTTTTAGGCTTTGAATTATTTTCTAATAAAATCCTCACTCAAAAAATTCAGTTAAAGAGAAGCTCCTTAAACACTCTTAATGATTTTCAGCGTCTGCTAGGAGACATCAACTGGCTCAGGCCTTATTTAAAGCTGACCACCGGAGAGTTAAAGCCCTTGTTTGATGTCCTACGTGGAGACCCTGATCCTTCCTCCCCCCGCTCGCTTTCATCAGAAGCACAAAGGGCATTAACCATTGTAGAGCGGGCTATTTCTGAACAGACCATTAGCTACTTCTCTCCACATCTAAGTTTGTGGCTGCTCATTTTCCCTACCCCCTTCTCCCCTACAGGAGTCCTTTGGCAAAACCATCCACTATTTTGGGTTCATTTGCCAGCCTCCCCCCCTAGAGTCTTAGCTACCTATCCTCAATTAGTTGCTGCCCTCTTACGTTTAGGCCGAGAGGCAGCTCTCAAGTTGTTTGGGAGAGACCCTGAAGTTATAACCCTCCCATACAATACATCTCAATTACAATGGCTTATTCAACATGATGATGATTGGGCAATTAGCTGCACCTCCTTCCAGGGGACAATAGACAATCATTACCCTGCAGACAGATTAGTCCAGTTCCTTCAAAAGACCCCGGTTGTCTTTCCCAAGAGGACTAAAACCACGCCAATTGCTGGGGCCGTAATGGTGTTCTCTGATGGGTCCTCCTCCGGTATAGCCGCTTTCAGTATTAATGGGCAAGTTACTCGAATACAGACAGACCTCTCTTCTGCACAACTTGTTGAACTAACTGCAATAATTAAAGTTTTTGAGCTTTTAATAGATGCCCCCTTTAACCTTTACACTGACAGTGCCTATGTAGCAACCTCTGTTCCCCTATTAGAGACAGTGCCTTACATACGTCCCTCTACAAATGCTTCCCCCCTATTCGCAAAATTGCAAAAATTAATTCTAAACCGCGATGCCCCTTTTTTCATCGGGCACATACGCGCTCACACTAGCCTTCCAGGGCCGCTTGCCAAAGGCAATGACAGAGTTGATCTGGCGACTCAATTAGTAGCCTCTGTCACGTCAGACTCACCCTTGGCTGCAGCCCAACGGGCTCATGAACTACATCATCTCAATGCTCACACTCTTAGACTCAAATTTTCAATCACCCGAGAACAGGCCCGCCAAATAGTTCGGCAATGTCAAGGATGTCTAACTCTCCTCCCAGAGCCTCATAACGGAATCAACCCCCGGGGGTTGGTTCCAGGAGAGATATGGCAAATGGATGTCACTCATTACCCTCCCTTTGGTAAATTAAAATATATCCATGTGTCTATTGACACATGTAGTGGTTTCCTATGTGCATCCTTGCAAACGGGAGAGGCAACTAAAAATGTTATTACCCATGTTCTCTCATGCCTGGCATATCTACCACAACCTAAAATCTTAAAAACTGACAATGGGCCTGGATACGCCAGCTCTAGCTTTAAACAGTTCTGTGCGCAGTTAAGTATTAAGCACATAACAGGAATTCCCTATAATCCCCAAGGCCAAGGCATTGTTGAAAGAGCCCACTTAACCCTTAAAAACATGTTATTCAAACTTCAGTCGGGGGGAGAAGTACTCTATCCGAAAACAGGTAATGCAAAGACACTCCTAAATCATGCACTGTTTGTTCTTAATTTCCTTACTTATGACTCCGCGGGTAAAACCGCTGCTGATCGCCTTTGGCATCCCTCCACGGCAGATAATTATGCACAGGCTATGTGGAGAGATCCGATGACCAACGCATGGCACGGGCCTGACCCTGTGCTCATATGGGGGAAAGGACATGCTTGCATATATGATGCTAAGGCACAAAATGCCCGATGGCTCCCAGACAGGCTCATTAAACTTCTAGACACAAATAAAAGCAAAAACAATAATTCTAGTCCAGGGCATATTAACCCCTGAGAAGCCTTCCCTTTCTGTTTAATTTCAGGAGGCAAGGCCAAAAGACCTCTCAGTGTCTCACCAGTTCCAAGCAAGAGACCTAGTCTCTGTGAAGAAAGCGCCTCAACCAGACCCGGACTGGCAAATAATTTGAACTGATAACCCTCTTAAATTTCGCTTGTGTAAAAATGATTGTGTCACTAACAATTCTAATTCTAATGACCCAGTTACTTCCCACCTTCCAGAACCCTAACCCCCATGAACCCAAGATACTCACATGGCAAATCATCACCCCGGCTTCCCAACGAGTAGTAGTCCAGTTAACAGGACAACACCCTAGGGGAACTTGGTGGCCTACCCTCACTGTGGACCTGTGCACTCTCTTCAAACAAGACCCTTGGCACGAAGGTAGAATAGGGATACCAGGATGCGGTTCCCAGAATTCCATGAAAGAACTCCAAAAAACCTGCTTCTATGTATGTCCAGGCCCCCAAGCTGGCAGTGCCAAGATCTCACAGTGTGGTGGGTGGACAGATTTTTTCTGTAAATATTGGGGTTGTGAACAAACAGGGACATGTCATTGGCTGACAGGAAGTGCAAAGAGATCTCCTCTAGGCCTCATAAATATCCAGCGGAAGACCTCGCAGAATACCGCTTGTACCCAATACCCGATCTGCAACCCTATTGACATCTCTTTCACAGATGCAGGAAAAAGGGCAACAAACTGGGAAAACGGGCTTATGTGGGGACTGAGACTCTACCAGAGTGGCTATGATAATGGAGTCTTGTTTATGCTCAGGCTTAGGGTAGAGCCTCTTCCGGCTGTCCCAGTAGGACCCAACACTGTCTTGCGAGACCAGCCGCGTCTCCCAGCCCCACCCGCGCCGACCCTAGCCCCACCTGCAGACGCTGCCACCCCTTCCTTCGCCTCCACTCTTACCCGCACCACCTCCTTCAGACCCACCTTCCTTCCTAGCACCGGACAGCGCCTTCTCAACCTCCTTGAAGGAGCCTTCCGAGTTCTAAATACCACCAACCCAAATATTACCAAATCCTGTTGGTTATGCTTTTCCTCTTCACCTCCTTACTATGAAGGACTAGGATTGTTAGGCAATTTTAACAATACGACCAGCCACGAAGCCTGTGGCTGGGGCATGCAGAAGTTAACCCTGACTGAGATAACTGGAAAAGCTACATGTTTAGGAACAATTCCCTCAACCCATAAGAGTCTGTGTAATAACACCATACCCATAGTTACCTCGAGTGAATCTAGATATCTAGTCCCTCCCCGTCAAGGATGGTGGGCTTGTAACACTGGACTAACACCGTGTGTTTCCACCTCTGTTTTCAATTTCTCCCATGATTTCTGTGTTATGGTTCAACTAGTGCCGAGACTTATATATCATGATGATCCCTCATTTGTCACTGAGTTCGACCCTAAAAATAGGTACAAGAGAGAATTAGTCTCGTTGACCCTAGCCACATTAGTGGGAGTAGGAATTGCAGCAGGAGTAGGAACAGGGACAGCTGCCATCATCCAGGGGAACCAAAACTATGAAGGGCTGAGAACCGCCATTGACGACGATCTAAAAACCATAGAACAATCTATTACCAAACTTGAAGAATCTCTGACTTCCCTTTCTGAAGTCGTCTTGCAGAATAGACGGGGGCTAGATCTACTGCTCCTAAAAGATGGAGGACTGTGTGCAGCTTTAAGAGAAGAATGCTGTTTTTATGCAGACCACTCCGGAATAATAAGAGATTCAATGTCAAAGCTTAGAGAAAGGCTAGACCAGAGAAAGAGAGAGCGAGAAGCTAGCCAAGGTCCCTTTGAGTCCTAGTTCACTAAGTCCCCATGGCTCACAACTCTGATCCCCACCATCCTTGGACCCTTAGCAGGACTCCTCCTTTTAGTGTCTTTTGGCCCTTGGGCCTTAAGAAAACTAACAGCCTTTATTCGAGAGCAGGTTGACCAGCTCGTCAAGCCAGCAGTTGCTGTTCATTATCACAGACTTACAGCCTGTGATGAAGGATCCGACACCGAACCAACCAATGCTCCCGGCCTCCAGTTCTCAACTTTACAGGCGCCTCAACCATGGTACCATCGATTCTGGCACCGTAATTAATGTGGCCCATATGCTGGTCGGCCAGAACCAAGCATACCCCTAACTGTGAGGGTATGGGCATCGAGATGAGTGCGAGACAAAGTACCGCAAGGGAGGGTTCTTCCTAGAACCTCTCTGGTCCTCCCTGAGAATACGCCTGGCTTGCATAGAGGTTGGTATCCATATGTACATAAAGCCTTGATATATTAAGATCAATTTGGCTTTCAGCTCTGCCTCTCCTCCCTAAAAGATACCGAGAGCATTTGCGAAATGTTACCCTGCTGGAGGAGCCAGGCCTCTATTCCCTCACTCGATTAAGGCCCACCTTTCTGAAATAAATAGAAAGGGAGGAGATGTTGGGAGCCACACAAAGACAACAAGATGGCCACAGTTCATGAGGTTCCTGCTTCACTTCCTGGAGATTAGCTGCGAGCCCGCGCGCGCCAACAAGAAAGCCCGCGCGCGCCAAGAGATACTCTTCTCCCCCTCCTTCCCCATTATCATATACCAATCAGAATGTAACTCGCTGCGCCATCCCTGCTATGCAGCCAATCCCCTGCTTACAAGTATCCTATGGCCCACTCTGCCCCTGAACACTGGTGTATATCTACCCCCGTCTTACAATAAAATTTGAGGGCTTGATCAGAATACTGTCTTGCCTTCGCTCTTCTCTCGCCCCCATTTTCTTTCAGGTCGGATCCCCCTCGTCCCCACAAATAACTAGGTCCCGCTGGACGGGACATTGGAAGGTTGATAATGCAATAGCCTAAATATCACAAAATTGAAACCATACCACTTGTTTCATCATACCAACAGGAAAATGTCTGCAGATGAACCATTTTCGGTTGAAAAGGAAAAAAGGCCCAAAAATGGTTTTAATGGTTGATGTACGCTTAAATATAGGCAATAAAACAAAATGACCTCTACCCATAATTTTAAAAACTTGTTGAAATTGCTAACTGAAAAATTAAAAATTTATTTCTTGTATATTATCTTTCATGTATTAAATGTGACAGTTATAAGAAGATAGACCCTAACATACTGTATTAATCTCATTGGAGCAGAGCCTTCTATTTAAATAAAACACTGTTAGTCATTTAAAATAACTTAGAAATGTATGTTTTCAAGTTCAGTACAAATCAAATCTATCACTAAGAAAAATGCATAACAAATGATTCAAATGCTTATCAGTATGAAATACCAATCTATCTTTTAAATGAACCATGTAGAGACTATAATTCACATGCAAATTATAAATTGATATAGGCATCAAAAACAATTCCTAGAAAACCTATTATGAGGGGAGGAGCCAAGATGGTGGCATGAGTAGGAAAGCAGAAATCTCCTCCCAAAACCATATGTATTTTTGAATATACAACAAATACAACTATTCCTAAAAGAGAAACCAGGGGATACACCACAACAGCCAGGCAACATCAACATCTGCGAGAACTCAGCATCTCACGAAGGGGGTAAGATATGAGCCACGGCCCAGTGGGACCCGAGTGTGCCCCCCACTCCAGCTCACTGGCGGGAGGAGAGGAGTTGGAGCGGGGAGGGAGTGGAAGCACAGACTGCTGAATACCTAGCCCTAGTCATCCGCACCGGGAGCGCAGACACACATTGCATGGTGCACTGGATATCAGGGAAACAGAAAAGTAAATCTGCGAGTGGGTCCCCACAGCTGGCTCCCCTGGGACAAAAGAAAAGCGAGTGCTTTTTGAAAGTCTTAAAGGGACAGGGGCTTCACAGTTGGAGAGAATCATTCCGGCACACTCAGTCCAGCAGCTGGAAATCCTGGGGAACTCCAGGTGCCCTAACCTCCTGGGCGGCACTGCAGCTCGGAGGCCCCTCACAGCAATAAACAGCCTGCCATTCATTCCCCTCCAGCGCAGCCCCACTACAGTGGCCGAGCAGCCTGAGAGCAGCCACACCCACAGCAGCTGCCCAGAGTCTCCTGCCAGCGCACAGCTGCCTGGGCTGGACCCGGGGCTGCTGCTGGTGAGCAGGTGCCCAGCACAGACAGGGGAAGCCAGGGCAGGGCGCAAAGGGGAGCCATTCTCGAAGGAAAGCAAATCTGGCGCACCTGCCACTACCCGCAGGGCTCTGGGCTATCCCGAGGGCTGCTCCTGGTGGGCAGGTAACCAACACTAGCAGTGGAGAGGGGCAGGAAGACCAGCAAGCAGGAAGGGACTTTGTTCTTCCAGCTAACAAATGTGCAACCTGCCTACGACTACCTCTATCACCATGAAAAGCAGAAGAATTTGCTCCAGTCCAGAATCACCCAGACAACCCCTGAGAGAAGACGTGGGGAGATAGATATAACCAATCTTCCAGAAAAAGAATTCAAAATAAAGGTCATAACCATGCTGATGGACCTGCAGATAAATAAACAAGAGCTAAAGGATCAAGTTAGGAGGGAGAATACAGAAATAAAACAATCTATGGAAGGACATAAGAGCAGACTGGATGAGGTGCAAGAGGCCATTAATGGAATAGAAATCAGAGAACAGGAATACAGAGAAGCTGAGGCAGAGAGAAATAAAAGGATTCCCAGCAATGAAAGAATATTAAGAGAACTGTGCAGCCAACCCAAACGGAACAATATCGACATTATAGGGGTACCAGAAGAAGAAGAGAGAGAAAAAGGGATAGAAAGTGTCTTTGAAGAAATAATTGCTGAAAACTTCCCCAAACTGGGGAAGGAAATATTCTCTCAGACCATGAAAGCCCACAGACCTCTCAACACAAGGGACCAAAGGAGGACAACACCAAGACATATAATAATTAAAATGGCAAAGTTCAAGGACAAGCTCAGAGTATTAAAGGCAGCCAGAGAGAGAAAAAAGGTCACCGAAAAGGAAAACCCATCAGGCTATCATCAGACCTCTCAGCAGAAACCTTGCAGGCCAGAAGAGAATGGCATGATATATTTAATGCAATGAAACAGAAGGGCTTGAACCAAGAATACTGTATCCAGCACAATTATCATTTAAATATGAAGGAGGGATTAAACAATTCCCAGACAAGCAAAAGTTGAGGGAATTTGCCTCCCACAAACCACCTCTACAGGATATTTTAAAGAGACTGCTCT
This sequence comes from Manis pentadactyla, assembly GCF_030020395.1. Lineage (NCBI taxonomy): Eukaryota > Metazoa > Chordata > Mammalia > Pholidota > Manidae > Manis > Manis pentadactyla. The sequence continues at coordinate 68,674,184 of NC_080030.1, read as the reverse complement.
AGATGGAAGCACTCCTAAGGCTAAATAGATGTCACCAGAGAAAATAAAATCACACCAAAGAAAGCACACCAACAATAAACTAACTAAAGGCAAAAAAAATAAAATCATCTATCCACAAAAGGGGTCAAAGGAAACACAAAGGAGTACATAATAAAACACCTAACATATAAAGAATGGAGGAGGAGAAATAAGAAGGGAGAAAAATAAAGAATCATCAGATTGTGTTTATAATAGCTTAATAAGCGAGTTAAGTTAAAAGGTTAGATAGTAAAGAAGCTACCCTTGAACCTTTGGTAACCATGAATCTAAAGCCTGCAATGGCAATAAGTACATATCTTTCAATAATCACCCTAAATATAAATGGACTGAATGCACCAATCAAAAGACACAGAGTAATAGAATGGATAAAAAAGCAAGACCCATCCATATGCTACTTACAAGAGACTCACCTCAAACCCAAAGACATGCACAGACTAAAAGTCAAGGGATGGAAAAAGGTATTTCATGCAAACAATAGGGATTAAAAAGCAGGTGTTGTAGTACTTGTATCAGACAAAATATACTTCAAAACAAAGAAAGTAACAAGAGATAAAGAAGGACATTACACAGTGAGTGATAAAGGGGTCAGTCCAAAAAGAAGATATAACCATTATAAATATATATGCACCCAATACAGGAGCACCGACATATGTGAAAGAAATACTAACAGAATTAAAGGAGGAAACAGAATGCAATGCATTCATTCTAGGAGACTTCAACACACCACTCACTCCAAAGGACAAATCCAGCAGACAGAAAGTAAGTAAGGACGCAGAGGCACTGAACAACACAGTAGAACAGATGGACCTAACAGACATCTACAGAACTCTACACCCAAAAGCAGCAAGACATACACTCCTCTCAAGTGCACATGGAACATTTTTCAGAAGAGACCACACACTAGGCCACAAAAAGAGCCTCAGTAATTTCAAAAAGATTGAAATTCTACCAATCAATTTCTCAGAACACAAATGTATAAAACTAGAAATAAATTGTACAAAGAAAACAAAAAGGCTCACAAACACATGGAGTCTTAACAACATGCTCCTAAATAATCAGTGGATCAATGAGCAAATTAAAAGAGAGATCAAGCAATAAGGGAGACAAATGACAGCAATAGCACAAAGCCCCAACTCTGTGGGATGCAGCAAAGGCAGTTTTAAGATGAAAGTGTATAGCAATCCAGGGCTATTTAAAGAAGGAAGAACAATCCCAAATGAATAGTCTAAAGTCACAATTATTGAAAGTGGAAAAAGAAGAACAAATGAGGCCCAAAGTCAGAAGGAGGAGGGACATAATAAAGATCAGAGAAGAAATAAAATTGAGAAGAATAAAACAATAGCGAAAATCAATGAAACCAAGAGCTGGTTCTTTGAGAAAATAAACAAAATAGATAAGCCCCTAGCCAGACTTATTACGAGGAAAAGAGAATCAACACAAATCAACAGTATCAGAAACGAGAAAGGAAAAATCACAACGGACCCCACAGAAATACAAAGAATTATTAGAGAATACTATGAAAACCTATATGCTAACAAGCTGGGAAACCTAGGAGAAATGGACAACTTCCTAGAAAAATACAACCTTCCAAGACTGACCAAGGAAGAAACAGAAAATCTAAACAGACCAATTACCAGCAACAAAATTGAATTGGTAATCAAAATACTACCCAAGAACAAAACTCCTGGGCCAGATTGATTCACCTCTGAATTATATCAGACACATAGAGAAGACATAATATCCATTCTCCTCAAAGTTTTCCAAAAAATAGAAGAGGAGGGAATACTTCCACACTCATTCTACGAAGCCAGAATCACTCTAATACCAAAACCAGGCAAAGATACCACAAAAAAAGAAAATTACAGACCAATATCCCTGATGAATATAGATACAAAAATACTCAACAAAATATTAGTAAACCGAATTCAAAAATACATCAAAAGGATCATACACCATGACCAAGTGGGATTCATCCCAGGGATGCAAGGATGGTACAACATTCGAAAATCCATCAACATCATCCTCCCAATCAACAAAAAGAAGGACAAATGCCACATGATCATCTCCATAGATGCTGAAAAAGCATTTGACAAAGTTCAACATCCATTCATGATAAAAACTCTCAACAAAATGGGTATGCAGGGCAAGTACCTCAACATAATAAAGGCCATATATGACAAACCCACAGCCAACATCATACCAAACAGCGAGAAGCTGAAAGCTTTTCCTCTGAGATTGGGAACAAGACAGGGATGCCCACTCTCCCCACTGTTATTCAACAAAGTACTGGAGGTCCTAGCCACAGCAATCAGACAAAACAAAGAAATATAAGGCACCCAGATTGGTAGAGAAGAAGTCAAATTGTCACTATTTGCAGATGACATGATATTGTACATAAAAAACCCTAAAGACTCCATTCTAAAACTACTAGAACTAATATCTGAATTCAGCAAAGTTGCAGGATACAAAAGTAATACACAGAAATCTGTGGCATTCCTATACACTAACGATGAATGAGCAGAAAGAGAAATCAGGAAAATAATTCCATTCACAATAGCATCCAAAAGAATAAAATACCTAGGAATAAACCTAACCAAGCAAGTAAAAGACCTATACCCTGAAAACTACAAGACACTTTTAAGAGAAATTAACGAGGACACTAACGAATGGAAACTCATCCCATGCTCTTGGTTAGGTAGAATTAATATTGTCAAAATGGCCATCCTGCCCAAAGCAATGTACAGATTCAATGCAATCTCTATCAAATTACCTACAACATTCTTCAATGAACTCGAACAAATAGTTCTAAAATTCATATGGAACTACAAAAGACCCCAGATAGGCAAAGCAATCCTGAGAAGGAAGAATAAAGCAGGGGGATCTCGATTTCCAACTTCAAGGTCTACTACAAAGCCACAGTAATTAAGACAATTTGGTAGTGGCACAAGAACAGAGCAACTGACCAGTGGAACAGAATAGAGAGTCCAGATATTAACCCAATCATAAATGGTCAATTAGTATACGATAAAGGAGCCATGGACATACAATGGGGAAATGACAGCCTCTTCAACAGCTGTTGTTGGCAAAACTGGACAACTACATGTAAGAGAAATAAACTGGATCACTGTCTAACCCCATGCGCAAAAGTAAATTCGAAATGGATTAAAGACCTGAATGTAAGTCATGGAACCATAAAACTCTTAGAAAAAAACATAGGCAAAGATCTCTTGGACATAAACATGAGCAACTTCTTCATGAACATATCTCCCCGGGCAAGGAAAACAAATGCAAAAATGAACAACTGGGACTATATCAAGCTGAAAACCTTCTGTACAGCAAAGGACACCACCAATAGAACAAAAAGGCATCCTACAGTATGGGAGAATATATTCATAAATGACAGATCTGACAATGGGTTGACATCCAAAATATATAAAGAGTTCACCCACCTCAACAAACAAAAAGCAAATAAGCCAATTAAAAAATGGGCACAGGATCTAACAGACGCTTCTCCAAAGAAGAAATTCAGATGGCCAACAGACACATAAAAAGATGCTCCACATCGCTAGTCATAAGAGAAATGCAAATTAAAACCACAATGATATATCACCTCACACCAGTAAGGATCGCCACCATCCAAAAGACAAAACAACAACAAATGTTGGCGAGGTTGTGGAGAAAGGGGAACCCTACTGCACTGCTGGTGAGAATGTAAACTAGTTTAACCATTGTGGAAAGCAGTATGGAGGTTCCTCAAAATACTCAAAATAGAAATACCATTTGACCCAGGAATTCCACTCCTAGGAATTTACCCTAAGAATGCAGCAGCCCAGTTTGAAAAAGACATATGCACCCCTATGTTTATTGCAGCACTATTTACAATAGCCTAGAAATAGAAGCAACCTAAGTGTCCATCAGTAGATGAATGGATAAAGATGTGGTACATATACAAAATGGAATATTATTCAGCCATAAGAAAAGAAATCCTACCATTTGCAACAACATGGATGGACCTACAGGGTATTATGTTCAGTGACATAAGCCAGGTGGAGAAAGACAAGTATCAAATGATTTCACTCATCTGTGGAGTATAAGAACAAAGAAAAAAACTGAAGGAACAAAACAGCAGCAGACTCACAGTACCCAAGAATGAACTAACAGTTACCAAAGCGAAAGGGACTGGGGAGGATGGGCGGGAAGGGAGGGATAAGGGGGGTGAAAAATGAAAGGGGGGTTATTATGATTAGAATGTATAATGTGTGTGGGGGCATGGGGAGGGCTGTACAACACAGAGAAGACAAGTAGTGATTCTATAGCATCTTACTACGGTGATGGACAGTGACTGTAATGAGGTATTGGGGGGGACTTGGTGATGAGGGGAGTCTAGTAAACATAATGTTCCTCATGTAACTGTAGATTAATGATACCAAAATAAAAAAAATAAAAAAAATAAACCCAATTATATCTGAGGACAATAGTTTTCCTACCACTTGCCATGATAAATACAGTTTGTTCCTTCACATGAAAAGTCTATTTTCTTTTATATGTGCAGACATTAAAAGTGAAGAAAAGAATGGCCTTTTTTCTTTGTCTCTGTGGACTGCCTGGTTAGTCAGTTATTTAGGATATTGCTACTTCTCTCCAAACTCACTGGACAAAACATATTTGTCCTCTGGTGAAGGAGATGTAGTTGGGACTAGCTCTTAAACATAAAGAACTACAAGCAACCTAGGTCTTATTCTAAAATAGTCTTACAAAACAACAAACTTACAAAAATTCACTTCGTGCCACAAATTGAGCTAATATCTACTTTAATATGTTATTAAATTAAAAACCTCCAGTATTGATTTACAGTTTGTGTATTCACAAAGAATATGTTATTATGGATACATATAGAAAGCAATCAAATCCTTTTATTTCCTTTAAAAGTAAATACAACATAAAATTAAACAGCATGGTTCCACGATCTATGTGCCTTGCACTTTAATGTTACGCATGTCTCTCAAAAGCAATGGTCGGTAGTTTTGTTCCAAAATTTCCATGTATTCAAAGTAATCACTTACTCGAAACCTATGTAGTGCTTCTTCCTGTCAAAAAATACGAAGAGAAGTTAATTTGCTTGGGTAAGACACACAATCCTAAATTAATTAATTTTAAATAGATGACATACCATTTTTTTTTCAATTTGTGATAGGCATGGGTTTTATGTTGCTAGTAAATGTGTAATTGCTTTTTATCTAGTAGGCCCTGTATATGTATGATAGCAGGAAATCATGTCCCTATGAAACAAAGTTGTGTTTTTAAAACCAAAAATCCTTTACACCTAACAACAAAAAAATAAGACAAAACTGTTAGATTATTATATCCAAAATATTAATAAGATTTCATTAAGTTTCAGTTATAGGATGATTGTGTCACATTTCTAATTAGTTAAACTATAAAGCTTATTAATCAAAGGGTACTATAATATTGCAAGAAATATGTAGAAAACATTTTTGTCCTCAGGTGTCCCAAATCTTACAGCTATACTAATTTGGAATTTAATGGTTAGTGTCCCATATGAAGCACTCAAGAATAAAATCAGTACGAATATCCATTTAGAATCTTGGAGACTTACAGGGAATTTTATAACTATTCCTTTTAGCATCTCCAAATACTAGCTATGCAGTAGTACCGACCCTTCAAAGTAATAATCACAGTGACAAACTCTGAGGAAAAGTCATCCTTGAATCAATGTAATAATGTAATAAGCATTACTTTGGGAATTTTAGAGGTAATAAAAAATTTTGGACAATTCATGCCTTTTTGCAGATTGTAAAGGCAAAAATTACCAACAGAAACCAAAAGCAATTCAAAATAAAATACAATGTATTGTCACATATTAGATACTGCGTTAGAGACAGTTTATGGATGAGAGAGAGCAATGTAGGGTAATTAAGAAATTATCACACATAATTCTCAATAAGAATGGATGTTTTTAGACGCCTCAGATATCATAGGTTAGTAATAGTTCATGGCTTGCAAATAACGGGAGAATGTCACATTTATTTTACCATGGATCACCTAAAATCTGGGCAATTTAAGGAAACGGTGCTTAAAAAAATTACTGATCTACAGGGCTGATATAGTTAAGAAACTAAATGATGTTAAGTACATAACATTACACAATGAAAGCTAGAGCTAATACTTTCCAACATAAAAAAATCAAATTTTTAATTTAAAAATAATTGTAATGTTATCCATTCTTTCATTTCATCATTTATTAACTCCTTCATTCTCTTATGTATGCAAGGCTCTTGTTTATACACTGAGAACACAAAGATGAGTAAGACAGATCCCTGTCATAAAACATTAACACATGAGGAATATATCATATCTCCAGTTTTACGTATAAGCAACTGAATCAAATGGAAGACAGATATTAATCTTATTAAGAGGAAAAATACTAGGTCTTTGTAAATTTCAGAAATATTTCACCTCGTTCTTTGGGGAAAAAATAGACTGAAGTAAGACCTATCTTCCTGTTCAAGAATTCACTTTAAACAATTATTGTAGTCATGGATTATCCATTCTCTTCATTTAAATTATGCGTGATTTGGCACTGATGATTTCTTCACTAAATTATACCTAAGATGGCAACAAATTACGGTAATGTTATTCTAACCTTTTAGAAAATAGTGCAAATGGTAGAAAAATTGTTTTAGTACATATTTAAGATTTTTAAGAATGCTGTTTATTACATGTGAATTACAACAGGAGATGACAACATTTGAACAAGAGCTCTAATAATTCTTTTCTGGGCAAAAATAAGCAAAATCTATTTAACATTTAATTATTTTTCCACCTTAATTTAAAAATAAAATCTACCTATGGGGAACCATAGCAATTACTTGGTTTAAATATATTTTCCACTTAGAATGTATTTTTTAAATTATGGCTTCCATAATTCCATTAATGGGCATTCATCTTAAAATAAAGAGAAAATACCCTGATAACTATACTGAAGACACCATAAAAATGGCAAATAAGGCTATTAAGGTCTTATTTCAGAGTAGAAAAATTAAATATTCATTTTAAAAGGAGTATTTTAAAATGATATAGTTCCTTATTTAAAACCATGGGCAATTTTAACTCTGAATAAGATTTCAGAATCTCTGAATTAGACTTTTTGTCTTCAAAGTGGAATTTTTTCATTTTATCCTAAAAGTTCTCTATTGGCCTTTTAGTGGATAACTTCTCTTTATCATTATGGCCACTTAAGATTGCCAGCTTATTCAAGTTATAATAGACCATTTCCTCAGAAAAATACTTTGTCTATTGACCTTAGTATCCTGGACTCTGTATGAGTTCTTATTCTTTAAATAGGAAGACATATGTAATTACATAAGGCAACATTCCATTTTATATTACTAGTGTACTATTCAAGAAGTGTTTTTTTAAATAGGTTACTACTGAAGTGGTTTATGTCTTATTATGAAGTTCATTTTGAGCAATATTGCATTTTCTCTTATGTACCTAATGGCTTTTCAACTAGTGTGCCTTCAGTGATTTTCATTCTTCATTAGTTCTGGGTTTCAAATGTTGAATAACCAAAAAGCATTAAAAATTACCATTCTAAGCCACAATGTTGCATGTGTATTTAATATTCTATGACATAGAAAATAAATAGCTTCCTTCTTTCCTTTGTATATAGAATCCAGCCTCAAATATGTATCCACTGGTTTTCTTTTACTGTTGAGAATAATTAGAAAGTCCACTGAATTCAGGATTTAAAAAAAAAAAAGGTAATGGACAGTGACTGTAATGGGGTTTGTGGGGGGGACCAGGTGAAGGGGGGAGTCTAGTAAACATAATGTTCTTCATGTAATTGTAGATTAACGATAACAAAATGAATAATAAAAAAAAGGTAACTGGACTAATTGATGAATGACAATTTGATGTATCAGAAGGAGTATACAATATGGATTCAAACAAAAACAGAGTTCAAACTCCTTTGTGTTAGTTACTAGATGTATGAACCTGGGAAACTTACTGACACTTTCAGTCTCAATTTCTCATGTGTAAATGTGGACAGTAACAGCATAAGGTTGTAATGAACTTCTTACCACACAACGTAAAAAGCCTTTTATGACCTGGGTCCTATCATTCTTACTCTCTCACCTTGTTCTGGCCAAAATGGTTATCTCAAGACTTTCTAAGTGGGCCAAGCTCATTACTATCTTTGAGCTTTTGCATTTGACTTTTTCTTCCATTTAGAAGGATTTTGCCGAGAGGTTTTTGCATTGCGTTTTTCCTTTGCTTCATTAGGGTCTCTACTTACCCCCTCAGAGATGCCTTTGCTAGATTTTTTAAGCTTAATACCACCTCTGACTCACTGACTCCCTTACCACATTTCATTTCCTTCTAATAAGATCAATACTGAAATATTATAATTTATTTACATATTTATCTACAAGTAGAATATAAGGACAATGTGGGTAGGGATATATATTGTCTTGTGACTACAACCAGGTTTAGGACACAGCTGTGTGGCACAATAGTTGAATAAGTCAATGAGTGAATGGGCAATACCTGAATTCCTCTGCCCAGTGCATGGCATTCAGTAAGCATGTGTTATTAATGGTGGTCATAAAAAGAATACATTTCTATTAACTGACAGTACCTGAAATAATTGAGTGAGATTATCTTGATCACTCTAGAAATGTATGATGATAAACATGCATGGGCCCAAGGATTACTGATTCCAGTCTCTGCTCTTCAACCCTTATCAAGAATATAAGGGAACAATTCATTTAAAATTATAAGACATTAATTTGTCTCTCTTTGAAACTTCTCAGGAATATGCATTGTAGAAATGAAGCTATACCTATACTTTGAAACATTATTTGTGTCAAAGTTTTCCTAATTTCCAGCACAAATGTTTTTAGAGATATTTCAAGCCCCTTACTTTTGGAATTTGAAGATAAGCCTTTCAGAGTGGTAAACAGATAAATACAAAAAGATCAAGTGTGCTAACATGACATGCCTTAATTTTGTTTCAGGACCAAGTTTAGGTATTTCTGATATACTCTTTCCCAAATATTTAATTATCCATGCATTTGAAAGGTGATTTTTAAAAAAAGATCATAGCATTTTTAAAAAGTATGGAGGAAAAAAGCAGGCCAGGTCACTCTGAGTTAAATTAGAATAAAGAGTTTGTTCTTATTAATGTGTCACCAGGAGGCATATAAAAGTTTATCATAAAAGGTATATAACTTACTATATACTGATGTCACTTAAAGGATTTGCATTAATGTCAAATTTCACATAGGAGGCACCAAATTATGTATCAAGTGTCACAAGACAGAAAGGATTTTATGAACCTAGTTCTGCTTTACTCTTTTTAGAGATGACTTTGTATGTTGTGTCTAAACCATTACATGAAAAAGCACCTTCTTTCCTGGCAAGGTGGTAGAAACAATCTGTAAGTCACTTCCTTTTAGTGTGCTTCTCCTATGGTGTTTACTTCCTATGTATAATTATAAATTCCTGGACCCAATATCCCCAAAACTTTTAAATCTCTACTGTCAGAATTCTGGACTCAAGCTCCAAAGCTAATATTTTTACATGTTCTAAAGGTTTCAAGCTATTTGAGACTTTATATTAAAATCTAACAACTCAGGTCTCTATACTGAAAATTGTTTTAGGTAGGTCTAGAGAAGAGTCTAGGTATGCCAATTTTAATAATCACTCTAGTGATCCTCAGAATGAGGGAAGTTTATAGAGTGTGTAGTTTGGATAGAATATTAGGTTCTTATATATTTAGGATATAGTATGATTCTTGAAGATTTTAACTCAGCTGAGAGGTACAGGGTGTATGTGATTACTACAGAGAGTTCAATCTTGGCTGGGTAAATGAGGGTATAGACCTTGATCAGATCCAATGTAAGACGGTGTTTCTGACATAAATCTGAAGTGTATGCCAAGTATTATTATGATATGATATACTAAGAGGTCTCAGAGGCTGGGGAAAAAAATGGAAGCAGAAATATATACTCTAATTATGGACTCAAGATAAAGCCCCGTATCTTTTGCTGTGTTCTCTACACATCTTAGGTAAGAGCTAGAAAAGTATGGGACAACAAACGATGTAGAAATTCAATGGCTTTTCTGTAAACACTTGCTATGTGTCAGATAAAATGTTCTAGAAGTATTTTACAGATATCATCTCATCTAATTCCTCAACAGTGCTATATGAAAGGTCTTACTTCACACCAAAATACAGATAAGGAAACTAAGGCACAGAGGGGTTAAGCAATGTGCCCAAGCTTACACAGAGTGAGTGACAGGGCCAGGACTTAAATTCAGGTCGACTCAAGTGAAAAAGCAGAAAACATATCTGCAACCACAGTTGACATAATACTGAACCTGTTTTACCTACTCCCTCAAATGGTGAATTATTTTTCATACTATGTACACTTTTGTCTTTCAAGAGCTTAGTAATTCAATTGGTTTTTCTCAGTCAGCTCTCCATTTCTCACCCTATCAACATGTTCTGGTAATAGTTGCAATAGCAACAACAATAAAAAATCCCTCTTGATAATTTACTGAATGGGTTGAAATTAATCTGATATTTTCATAATTATAAATTGATTTTGTCATAATATGTAAAACTGTTCACTAGACTATCAGAAATGTAGGCAATTAGTCTAGACTCTGATTAAAATCTTGAGTCTAAACCAAAATTAATACAAATAGGTTTTTATTTTCTTTGTATTTTTCAGACAGGTTTTTATTCCTTCAGCAATGTTTCTATTATGTCACTTTTTGTCAATACATGAAACTTAAACCAATAAAGAATTGCATATTTTTGATATACTGGAACCATCTCATTATCTGAAGTTTCTCAGAAAGACTGATAATAGCTGAAAATATAACATGTTTGTGGTTTTTCAGAATTTTGGGAATTAATTCAACTGTGCCTGACTATTTGAACATATTTACTATAATCAGATGCTTGACCTATTTATTTTTATACAATGATTCAATAAACTCCTTTTAAAAAGCAGTTTTATTATAAAATAAGTATAGAGACATTCTTCAGAAATCCAAAGAAGGAAAAGTCCACATAAATATATACAGATATATACAATAAAAAGTAAAAGTTCCCTACTCTACTTTACTATCAGAAGCAATTATTACTAAATATGTATAGTCAGAGAATAACACATAACCTATGTGAGAGTATTATTATGGCTGTGACATGTAGTTATATGGAGAACTATTTTTTTCTTCCTTCATACAGTCTGAGATTTTTACACTGAGAAAGTATAAAACAATTCACAAGAGTTGATCCCTATGTTGACAGTCGAATGAGGAATTTTTAAATCATATGTCTATTTCTGACTTGGGAGTAATTCCAAAGGAGTGATGAATAATAATCACTTCATTAATCCAAATTTCATTATTAGTTAATATGTGAGTAAGTAAAAAATAGTGTATATATGTTTAAATACTTTGCATACAAGAGATCATAACAAAGCATAATGAGTTGTTAAAGGGATAATTTAAGTGCATATTTAAATAAACTACACTGGAATTTACTTAACAAGAAAAAAAAAAAAGAATGAAAGAGATCAGTGAACTTAAGTACTACCTGCTGAAAATAAAACAAAAAAGAAAGTGAAGTCATGATATTAGAAAGGCATTTTTTCTAATCCTACAGATGAATGCAAATACCATTAGTTTCAGGAAAAGTGCTAAAATTAATTCTTTGCCAACATGTCCTTAGTTTAGGTTTAAACCAATTCCATTAAAATTTTAGTAATTTAAATAGGACTTAGGTAGTAAAGATAATTTTTTCCCCTAATTTAAAGATTCTTTGATTTTAAATTAATAGCATTAACCCACAGCACAATAGAGTTTGGGACACCATTTGCAAACCCTATTACTAATTTTCTCTGCAGTAGTGAAGGAAGAAATAAAACTGCACTCAACAACATTAATTGGATTTAAAGATGATGAAATATGAAGATACTTTTTTGTTTTGTTTGCTTCCTCCTTTGGGAAGAGGGAAAATAAGTGACAATCTTTAGCAGAATTTAGTGATGTTTGTTATTCAGTGTGAATAAAGCTAAGTTCATCTTTCTCTTTATATATATTTACATTATTTATTCTATCAAATATTTATTGAGCACCTACTATGTGCCAAGTACTGTTTGAAGCACTGAGAATACATTAGTAAACAAGATAGACAAAATTATAGTTCTGTGGTACTTACACATTATACTGGGGAATATTGACAAAAATACATATGAAGTAACATCAGCTAGTGACAAACACTGTAAAAGAAACTGAAGTTGGGATTAAGAAGTTAGAGAATTTTTTAATATATTTAAACATAAGAGTTTGGGGGAATTTCAGACTGTGAAATTCCTATGAACTGATCACTATAGCTGATGAAAATGTTCCTTACCAAAGGAACCCACATTTTGTCCTCAACATAATTCCTATTTGCTTAACCACTGCTGTTTTCTAAATTACCTCTTGCAGATCATTTTGTTCTTTTTCTACCTAAGCTTTCCTTCTACATATATAAGCATTTTTTGGGTATACTTTTCATTAAAAATGCCTCTAAGATCATAATTATAGTGATATATGTAGGAAGTTTGAGAAACTTTGAATTCAGTATTTATAAAATAAAAATGCTTGATAGCTTGGCAATCTTAAATAATCTATGACATTTATTTACAGATAATCATCTTAAATGGAAATAGCTCTGATAAGTATCTAAGGGTATAGAATAAAGATAAAATTAATTTACATAGAAATTATTTGATGACCTAGAGAAAATCTTGCAAATGACAGATGTTGGTTTTGTGTATGATGCATATGTGTGCCTGTGGGATAGTGAGAGTACCAGAGGGATAGAAACACAATTTAAATTCAAGGGAAGATTTTAACTTAAAACAAATAGTGTTGGATATTTCATCAAGAACTGCAAAAAGAAGTGTATTTGTATATCATATATTTTTCCTAAAGTCCAGAGCTTCAAAGTCACAACTCTGAAGGAAACAATTATACCTTGTTTTAAAATATTAACTTATACATGGTAGTGAGTTTTTAAAAATATTAACTTATATGTGGTAGTGAGTTTTTTGAAACAATATTCTGAAAGAATAATCTTTCATGGAAACCTTTTAAAAAATAGTTGGAAACTTAGAAAAATATAGAATATGAAGATACAGGAAATCACATCGAATGTTTTTAAAAAGCATGAAACTTCTGTATTAATGCAGTAACTTGAGCTTTTATTGACCAAATAAGATATAGGAATATTAAAAAATATACATCCTTTGCGACGGCATACTAGTTAAGAGCAAAGTTTTAGATTCACACAGTTTAAGTTTCCATCCCGGCACCACCATTCACTATCTGTGTGATCTTGGACAATTTCCTCAGTGCCACGGTTTCTTCACCTCTAAAATGAGGACAACAGTAGTACCTACCTCTTAAGGTTGTTTTAGGATTCAAAGAGTGTTTAGAAAACTGACATTAAGCACCCATAAAAATTAGCTATTAACTCTTATCAACATTTTTGCCCCTAAATATACTTACTTTTAGAAAAACCTGCAGATCTTGAGTCTGCGTGTGCTGCAAAATATCTTGCTGTAGGTGTCTGAATATAGCTACACAGACATACACTTGATAATCAGGACCAAGGAAAACACAAGTAGCAATATAATGGCAGATTTCTATCCAATCTAAATAATTCCAAAAGCACTGAGCTATCCATTGCAGACAAATCTACAAGAAAAGAAGTCAGATCATTTGAAAGCTTATAAAACCATACCTAACTTTAAAAAAACAGTAGTCAAATTACACAAAACCAATGAAGAACTGAACTTTTAATCAAAATATAAATATATTCTGCATAGACGCCTAACAAGGGTGTTTCACTTATTTGCTTAATGCATAAAAAACTTTCATGGGACTCAGAACTTCGGGGTAACTGAAGGTGTTCACACTGCTCATTGTTAAATGCTTTATTCATATGGTCCTTCTCTTACCCATAACACCAGTATAGTCTCTACAGATAACAAATGCTAAAAAACTTATTTTGATTCAGAGATGGGGAGTTTTTTCTATCCTACCTATAATCACAGATGTATAATTATGCAGATGACAGACTGCTAAATGTTACATTAATGCAAATGGACTTTTGCTGAATCAGGAAACAATTTAAACCAAACAGAATTATATAACATAAAAAATGGAAGCTAATGTAGAAAATAATTAAAAAATGAGGCTTTTACAAAAATCATTTATCTTACTTTTTGAGTAACATTTATTCAGATTATAGAAACAATACATGTCCATTGTGGAAAAAAATTTAAAAAACACAAAAAGCAATGGCACTGTGATCAATGATTGTTAACACTTTGGTACATTAATGTTATGGGTGGAATTATATGTTTCCCCCAGTAAATGTTGAAATTCTAACCTCCAGTACCTATAAATGTGACATGACTGGAAGCAAAGTCTTTTCAGAGGTAATCAAGTTAAAATGAGGTCATCAGAATGAACCCTATTTCAATATGACTGTTATCCACATAAAAAGGGGAAATTGGACATATAAACAGACACCCATAGAAGGAAGGAATTGAAAAGATACATATGGAGAATAACATATGAAGACAGAGGATCAATGTTTCTACAAAGCCAAGAAACATCAAGGTTACAAAAAGCTGGGAATTCTTTCTCTAGTGCCCTAAGAGGGAACACAGCTTTGCTAACACTTTTATTCTGGACTCTGGCCTCAAAAACTGGGTATTATGCTTAGTGAAATAAGCCAGGTGGAGAAAGATAAATAACAAGTGATTTCACTTATTTGTGGAGTATAAAAACAAAGCAAAACAGAAGGAACAAAATAGCAATAGACTCATAGACACCAAGAAAGGACTAATGGTTATCAAGTGGGATGGACTGGAACAGGTGAAGGGGGAGGGGGAAGAGGGTAAAGGTGCACAATAATTTGCAATCATAATATAAGTTGGTCACGGGGATAGTAGTACAGCATGGAGAAGACAGTTAATGAATAACATCTTATTACATTGATAGATAGTGACCACACTAGAGGGGGTGATGATTTAACAATATGGACTGTTGAACCACTGTGTTGTATATTTGAAACCAACATAAGATTGTATATCAATAATACTTGAATAAATAAATAAATAAATATATATATATATATATATATATATATATATATATATATATGGTACTTTTATGCTAGGAAAGTTAATAAAATATAACAAGAAATATGTTTTACCAAAGGATAAAATTGGTCAAAAAGTTAATTAGAACATGTGAGTGTCTGTTCATTCGAGAAGAAAATATATATATATATATTTGAATTTCTATGTTCTTTTCAATCTCAGTTACCCTTAAAAGAAACTCTAATGAAATATATATCTCTAACTGTATTTAACATTTTTGTATTCTAATTGAGCTTATTATTTTTACTTTAAAGATCTGTGTATTTTATTTAGCAACTTGTCCACAAATCCATCATTAATCAATCAATCCCTTAGTGTCTATAAATACGTAACTTCAAAAAACACTGTTCCTTAATCAAAATAAGTTTGAAATATAAAATATGTATCCAAATAATCTCTTAACCACATATCTAGTTACCTAACCACTATTCACTTACTTAAAAGTTGTTTTCATATTTTATAATTAGTAATAAAATAGCAAATAATATCAACAAAGCAATGATACATACTCCTTAAGGCAGAAAATGATTAGTTCACCTAAGAAGCCTTTAAAATGGTATTTTTACATTAGAGGACTTAAGAAACATAATAACACTTCTGCTTAGAAATAATTCAGTGGTTTTTATTGTAAATCTGCTACAGGTATGCAGTTTCAAATTGATGAAGATCTATCAAATTAATAAAGAGATGACAGTTGATAAAGAGATACCAAACTGATAAAGGAGGGCCAGAAGTATTGCAAGTTTTTCCCACAGTCTTAGATAGTCCATCTTTAAATTAAAGGATATATGTTATGAATTAATAAATGCTTAGAGGTATTAGGCAGTATACATTGTATTAATCAAGACTGGAATGGAAATAAGGAATTCTTAGGAACATAATGCTTCCTGGCTTGGATTTTTTAAAGAATTAGGAACTTATAGTAAATAGTTAAGTAACTACGTCCAACCAGAACTGTGATTCAAACTTCCTAGAAGTGTTTCAGGTACATACGCAGTAAGAGGTAGAATTGTCTGGGGAAAGACAATTCCTTTCCTTTCCACCAGATGTAATTTCTCATCATATTTAGGCTGCTTGTTAACTGCAGCGAATGTAAAACTCAATAGGCATAGTAATCTGATACTAAAAAATGCAATGAAGGGCTCAATAAAGACATAAGGACTCTGCAAAATAAGTATAAAGGCACATAACAATGTACATAACCATAATGTCTAAATAAGAAGAAAGATTTCTGGTAGGACGAATCCAAGGAATGCAAGGAGAATTTACTACCAAAAAATCTATCAATATGTCAGAAACAGGTGAAATAAAGCCCAAGATCAAGATAATCTTTACAATAAAGGAACTTGACAAAACTCAACATTCTCATTTAATTAAAAGAAAGGAAACAAATTTTAATACCTTAAACTAAAAGGATTCTTCCATAGCACAAAAGGGAACAATTATCTTCAAAAGTTACTACTTAGCGGGGAAATGCTAGATGATTTTCCCAATAATTATTTAAGTTTAAAATAAGTAATTCATTATTATTTATAATTATTCTGGATAAGTTATATAATTCAATAAAAAATGAAGCAGAAATAAAGTTCCTTAGAAAGCTGGAAGAGAAAAAATCTAGGAAAAAACTATAACCTAATTAATACAGAAAAGCTAAGACTTTACTGATTATTAATAGCCAAAGAGAAAATAAAATTGAAAAAGATTTTGTTACACTAATTTGAAATATCTGTAATGAGAAATGTACTACACTTACACAGAAAAACTATACAACTTGAGTAAAATATACTACAAAAAAAAAAATGGAAAGGCTTATGACATTCCTAGGTAGGAAGGTTAAGCACATACAGTAGGACCTAACTTTTTCATAATGAGAAATGTACTACACCTATATGGAAAAAACTATACAACTTGAGTAAAATATAATACAAAGAAAATAAATAGGAAAGCTTACTATATTCCTAGGCAGGAAGGTTAAGCACATACAGTAGGACTTAAATTTTTTCACAGTAATTTATAGTTTAACATAATAGAAATCCAAATTTCATCTAAATTTAAATGCCAATTTGAACTGGACAAAATCACCCGAAAGGGCACGTAAAGTTACCAATACATAGGAATACCTAAATTAACATTTTAAAGGATAGTTAGGAAATAAATGACAGACTTACTCTTACCCAACAATTAAGACATAAAGCTACAATAAGTAAAATACAATAGAAAATGAATACAATGGTATATAATAAACAATAAATTACAATAGTATAAGTAAAATACATACTCAGGGAAGAGATTTGGATAGTGGAGTTTACTTTAAATAATGTATAAGTCAATAAGAAACATGCTAAGACAGACAGGCAATTAATAAGAGTCAACAAAACAAAGTTATGGAATTATAATCAACCTTGCTAATATTAAGAAAAAACATAGATTTTAAGAAGAGAAACAATTTTCATACTAATTTAGCAATTAGTTTTGTAAAAAAAACAAATACCCTGTCCTGAAAAAATACTCTCTTCATATCTATTAAAAAAATAAAATCAAAGTGATTTGATAATGTGCATCAAGGACTTTAGAAGTTTTCATATCTTTTGATGAAGTTACTTCTTGGGACTCTGACCTAAAAATCTAAATCTAAAAATAGAAAAAGATTTAAGCTTTTTTCTAAAATACTATATTTTAGCTTTATTATAACATAGTGAAGAAACAATCCATACCTCCATCAGTGAAGGACTGGCTGGCACAGGATTGATAACCCTGTGGCTACTGCATGCAACTATGTGCAAAATTCCAGGCCCCAGAAAAATCATTAAACCTTCCCAGATTCCAAGAGCAGAAACACAGCTGGGCTGTCTTATTAGATAATACAGTATCTCACATAACAGACACTCAGTGTTAAGTCTTGCCCTGAGTTATCTCACTTAACCCTTACATTAGCATTAGGAAGCAGGTATTGCCATTGAAAAACCTACATGTTGCAGACTTTCAGAATGTCTACATCCTTAACTAGCTGAAACTGAACTCAAAATCTGTGAATGCCAGGGAACTATTATAAAGAAAACCTATATATTTTAATAGACCTAGGGGAAAAAAGCCAGTGTAGGAATTTAAATACATACAAAGGTCTGAATATTTAAAAACATTATTTTATAAATTTCAATGCATTTCCTGTATTCGAAGAGAATGCAATTTTCTTTAAAAAGCCTTAGATCTGGGAGTTGAAGAATGCTGCTTCTTATGGATTACCTGTGATGGTGCAAAACCAGACATGTGAAAAGCTGAAAATACGAGTGGCACTTCCGCCTTCAGAATCATTTCAATATAGTGAGTGCTGTAAAAATATATTGGATGGATGCCAGATTCTATAGTATCAGTAGGTAAGTACCTCTGCACGAAAGAGAGAAATTGAGAATTAACAGATATGAAGTTAATTTAAAATAAACACATATCTTAATTTTTTGCTTTGAATTGCACCTTCAGAATTAATGTAATGGCCTAACAACTTATTGAAACATTATAATTATGCAAGCTAAAAAGTCAGAATGTTAAACGTTGTAGAAAGAATAAATCTGAAAGGCAGTATAATATACCTTCCAAGAAACAGGAATAAAGTTAACACTTTGTAATTCTGGTAACGTTAATGCCTTATGACATGATGGGGATGGGTGTTGCAGACAGAATATATGTATGAGTAATTACATGAGTAAGAAATGCTTTACATTTAATATTAAGTATATTTACTTACTATCCTTAGCTTTGGCCAATGACTCTTTAACATTAAAAAGTTTTAGTATGTCAGCTCTTAGGGATATTTACCTAATTCCCTTTTTCTAACTTAATGTTAAATAACCCAAATCTGAATTGAGTTCCTAATAATTTGGGAACTCCATAAGCCATTTATCTCTAAAACTGGGGAAAATGCATACTGCATTCTCACCAGAGTTCTCAGGCCAACTGTTTTACATAGACATATTCATTTGTATATTAATAATTATACACACATATTTACAGGCTTGCATTTCTTAGAAATTTCTTCAAAGTTATTTTTCAATTTACCTTTTAGGTACAATTTATCATCATGAATGCTCTATATTTTAATGAGTGTTCCTATAAATCCGGCATAAAACTACAAAACCTTTTTTTATACAAAGAATTTAAAGATACAATTAAAAATTTTTTTTTATTAAAGTAGTATAGATTATTACTCTTATGAAGGTTTCACATGAAAAAACAATGTGGTGACTACATTTACCCATATTATCAAGTCCCCACCCATACCCGAATGCAGTCACTGTCCATCAGTGTAGTAAGATGCCACTGATTCACTGTTTGTCTTCTCTGTGCTACAGTTTTCCCCGTGACGCCCCACACCATGTGTACTAAACATAATACCCCTCAATCCCCATCTCCCTCCCTCCCAACCTGCCCTCCAACAACACTCCCCTTTGGTAACCACGAGTCCCTTCTTGGAGTCTGTGAGTCTACTGCTATTTTGTTCCTTCATTTTTGCTTCGTTGTTACACTCCACAAATGAGATAAATCATTTGGCACTTGTCTTTCTCCGCCTGGCTTATTTCACTGAGTATAATATCCTCCAGCTCCATCTATGTTGTTGCAAATGGTAGGATTTGTTTGTTTCTTATGCCTGAATAGTATTCCATTGTGTATATTTACTACCTCTTCTTTATCCATTCATCTACAGATGGACACGTAGGTTGCTTCCGTATCTTGCCTAATGTAAATTGTGCTGCAATAAACATAGGGGTGCATATGTCTTTTTGAGTCTGAGAAGTTGTATTCTTTGGGCAAATTCCAAGGAGTGGGATTCCCAGGTCAAAGTGTATTTCTATTTTTCGTTTTTTGAGGAACCTTCATATTGCTTTCCACAATGGCTGAACTAGCTTACATTCCCACCAGCAGTGTAGGAGGGTTCCCCTTTCTCCACATTCTTGTCAGCACTTTTTGTTCTTCGTCTTTCTGCTGCTGGCCATCTTTGCTGGTGTGAGGTGATATCTCATTGTGATTTTAATTTGCATTTCCCTGATGATTAGTGATGTGGAGCACCTTTTCATGTGTCTGTTGGCCATCTGAATTTCTTTTTTGAAGAATTGTCTCTTCATATTGTCTGCCCATTTTTTATTTGGGTTATTTGCTTTTTGGGTGTTGAGGTATGTGAGTTCTTTATATATTTTGGATGTTAACCCCTTATCAGATATGTCATTTACAAATATATTCTCCCATACTGTAGGATGCCTTTTTGTTCTGTTGATGGTGTCCTTTGCCATACAGAAGCTTTTTAGTTTGATGTAGTCCCATGAGTTCATTTTTGCTTTTGTTTCCCTTGCCCAAGGAGATGCATTCAGGAAGAAGTTGCTCATGCTTATATTCAGGAGATTTTTGCTTATGTTGTCTTCTAAGAGTTTTATGGTTTCATGACTTACATTCAGGTCTTTGTTCCATTTCGAGTTTACTTTTGTGTATGGGGTTAAACAATAATCCAGTTTCATTCTCCAGCATGTAGCTGTCCAGTTTTGCCAGCACCAGTTGTTGAAGAAACTGTCATTTCCCCATTGTATGTCCATGGCTCCTTTATCTTATATTAATTGACCATATATGGTTGGGTTTATATAAGGGGTCTGTAGTCTGTTGCATTGCTCTATAGTTCTGTTCTTGTGCCAGTATCAAATTATCTTGATTACTGTGGCTTTGTAGTAGAGCTTCACGTTGGGGAGCATACTTACCCCAACTTTACTCTTTCTTATCAGGATTGCTTTGGCTAATTGTGGTCTTTTGTGGTTCCATATGAATTTTAGAACAATTTGCTCTAGCTCATTGAAGAATGCCGTTGGTATTTTGATAGGAATTGCATTGAATCTGTAGATTGCTTTACTCAGGATGGCCATTTTGACAATAAATTTCTTCCTATCCATGAGCATGGGATATATTTCCATTTATTGGTATCTTCTTTAACTTCTCTCATGAGTGTCTTGTATTTTTCAGAGTATAGGTCTATCACTTCCTTGGTTAGGTTTATTCCTAGGTATTTTATTCCTTTTGATGCAACTGTGAATGGAATTGTTTTCCTGATTTCTCTTTCTGCTAGTTCATTGTTAGTGTGTAGGAATGCTACAGATTTCTGTGTATTAATTTTGTATTCTGCAACTTTGCTGAATTCAGATATTAGATCTAGTAGTTTTGGAGTGGATTCTTTAGGGTTTTTTTTTGTACAATATCATGTCATTTGCAGAAAGGGACAGTTTAACTTCTTCTTTGCAAACCTGGATGCCTTTTATTTATTTGTGTTGTCTGATTGCTGTGGTTAGGACCTCCAGTATTATGTTGAATAGAAGAGGGGAGAGTGGGCATCCTTGTCTTGTTCCCGATCTTAAAGGAGAAGCTTTCAGCTTCTCGCTGTTAAGTATAATGTTGGCTGTGGGTTTGTCATATGTGGTTCTTATTATGTTGAGGTACTTGCCCTCTATACCCATTTTGTTGAGAGTTTTTATAATGAATGGATGCTGAATTTTGTCAAATGCTTTTTCAGCATCTATGGAAATGATCATGTGGTTTTTGTCCTTCTTTTTGTTGATGTAGTGGATAATATCGATGGATTTTCGAATGTTGTACCATCCTTGCATCCCTGGGATGAATCCCACCTGATCATGATGGATGATCTTTTTGATGTATTTTTGAATTTGGTTTGCTAATATTTTGTTGAGTATTTTTGCATCTGTGTTCATCAGGGATATTGGTCTGTAATTTTCTTTTTTTGTGGTGTCTTTGCCTGGTTTTGGTATTAGAGTCATGCTGGCCTCATAGAATGATTTTGGAAGTATTCCCTCTTCTTCTACTCTTTGAAAACCTTTAAGGAGGATGGGTATTAGGTCTTCACTAAGTGTTTGACAAAATTCAGTGGTGAAGCCATCTGGTCCAGGAGTTTTGTTCTTAGGTAGTTTTTTGATTACCAATTCAATTTAGTTGCTGGTAATTGTTCTGTTCAGATTTTCTGTTTCTTTCTGGGTCAGCCTTGGAAGGTTGTATTTTTCTAGAAAGTTGTCCATTTCTCCTAAGTTATCCAGTGTGTTAGCATTTAGTTTTTCATAATATTCTCTAATAATTCTTTGTTTTTGGTGGTGTCCATAGTGATTTTTCCTTTCTCATTTCTAACTCTCTTTATGTGAGGAGACTCTCTTTTTTTCTTGATAAGTCTGGCTAGTGGTTTATCTATTTTTTAAAACTTTTATTGGTGCAATTTGTTCACAATATTCTTAAGAATGCAGAAGAACTAGTATCTTTCAAGTTTATTTTCTAAAGTAATAAAAGTCTACTTTCCTTTATGTACTTCTATT
This sequence comes from Manis pentadactyla, assembly GCF_030020395.1. NCBI lineage: Eukaryota > Metazoa > Chordata > Mammalia > Pholidota > Manidae > Manis > Manis pentadactyla. The sequence continues at coordinate 68,651,539 of NC_080030.1, read as the reverse complement.
TAAATTTAAATTCACACACTTAAAATGTTATTGGTTGAATAATTACTGTGAGGCATAATTTGGTATGTATCAGTGAACAAAACAGAAAACCCTGCCCTAATAGAGCTTATGTTTAAGTGTATAAATAATAAATACATAAATTATGCATCATATAAGGAATTGATGTAAGCTATGGAGCACGAGGGAAAAATAGAACAGAGTAATAACATTGGGGAATGTTGAATGAGGAAATACGTTGAAGCTTTTTTAAGGTTGATTACAGTAATATGAGCTATTAATAGCACAAACTTGTCCTCCTTATTTAGCCCAAAACATCTCACCACAACAGATTTGTTTATGAACCTGCACAGAAAGTGTTTGTGCAATGTATGAGACCAATGGAACAACAAAATAGAAAAAGGACCCCTATTTAAATAATCTATTAATACTATTATTGAATTAACAAGTGGCATAGAAAAAATATCAATCCAAAAGATTATTAAATTAAGAACATTTATAATGGTGAGTGGTAACTGTACAGACATTAGTAACTATACTTATCTAACTGCTCTAGATAGAACCCCAGATGAAGAATCTTAGTGGAATGTTATTTGTTTTACAAAGAAACACTAAAACAAACTATTGGTGACAAAATATTCAATTTGGTATATTTGTACTTGGAAGAAAAAAATGATAATATGGAAGGCACTATGTAAGTCTTCCTTGATGATACAGCTACAACCAAAAGGAAGATGGCAAGCAAGGCTTTATTTATATCAAGAGTTGTGCTAAGAATCCTGAATAACATGCTGTTTCATTCATAGACCTATATTCTATGTTAAATGATGATATCAAAATTTTAAATGTAATAAAATCCAAGATGTTAGAGTCCTGCACGATTTTAGTTTTATGGGAAGACATGCTATTAGAACATAACATTGTTATTACGTTACAATAAAGTGTTACAAAAAAGTTTACACATTTAAATCAGAAAAGCAACTTTACAGAATTACAGCTAAAAACACTTCACTGGTCATATCTAACAAGTGTCAAAATCAACACTACAGTAGAATAATTAAGACTGATGGAATGCAGGTATCACTTAAAAATACTTGACATGAAAATGTGTGAATGGACTCAAAATCCATGCTCATTATGAAAATATTTTTTTCAATATTAATTTGTAAATGGAAGAGTGGACAATTTGTAAGATATTTTAAATCTTCACGTACCATATAAAGACTTGATCAAATTCTGGCTAACAAGGGAAATAGGTTCACCAATTGGAGAAAAACTACTAGTACATACTCTTGCCATGTGCTTCCTCCTGTTTGTGTGAACAAATTTCTCATTTTGGTGAAGTAAAAGAGCTAGAAAGTCTTATTCAGAAATTATACATAGCTATTCAAGCATAAAATCATAAAATTTCAATTATGTATTCCTTGATGCTTTGATTTTATTTTTGTTATCACAAATATATATGTAAAGACATGTAATAAACGTTTTCATTTAATTCTAATCTCAAGCCCCCTTAACTTATCCTAGGGTGTAATGATATTCTATTGTTCACATGCAACATGTCAAGGAGAAAGCTTGGGAAACATTGAGCACAGCTATTGTAGCAGTTTCCCTAGGTCGGAAATCTTAAATGGCAGAAAGTAAACAAGTAAAATATAAAACCATTAACAAATTGAGGGAGGAACTTATCTCTATACTCATTTTCTCATGGGACTAGTAAATCTTTAAAAATACTTCAATATCTTAATCAAAACTCACTATACATAAGCCCTGTTATATAAAATGAATTTTTTATAGAAAATGGCTACAATTTCAACTTAATAAATTTTCTTACACTGTAATTTAACTGAGAGATTCTTTATAGAAAGGCAACAATAAATATCCATTCAAGTTATTTTTACCAACAGAATTTTATAATTTACTAAGACAAGTTTAAAATTTAATAATGCATCTATTGTCATTAATCTTTCATTCAGTAACCATTAAGACATCAAGTATTTGAGAAAATGTCAAATCTATATCTTTAAAGAGAATTAGTCAAGAAGAATTCAGAAAGAAAATGAATATAAATCATTACAGAGCCCTCTACAAATAAAATAAAAAGATCCTGATGAATTTAAAGAGTATCTGCTTTAATATTTAAAAACACTTTTTTAAAAACAGACTAAAAAGTCTTACAGAATTATGCAGTCTTGGTAACCAAAGGAAAGCAGAGGTCAGAAGCCTGGAGAATTGCTGAAGAAATTGGAATGTTTTCTCTTTGTCCCCCAACATTATCATGAACAAAGACGACACAAACCAGTCATGGCCAGTGTAACTCCCCTGCAGGCTGACTGAAATTACAGTTAAGGAACCTTTACAGTATTTTATCTTCAAGATGAAATATAAGAACTCCATAAATATACATTTCCAGGATCCATATCACAAAAGAGATATGAATGACACTTAGTCCTCATTTTGTCTTCAACCAATTAACAAACTATTGATGGAAAATTAAACTTTATTAATAAAAAATTACTTACACAATAACTGTTTTAATATAGTATTTGCTTACATGTCCAGTGGAAGCCACCGGCACTAGCAACTGGAGGAAAAAATATCTGCTTTATTGAACAATTGCTCTAGTCATTAACACAGTGGTACTATCCTAACTATAGTTCAGGTTATGTGTTAACTTACAAATATAATAAGATATAAAGAAAGAATACATCTATTTTTAGAATTCAGTAATGCAAATGGTTTGTATACATTTTTTCCTCAAGTAAAAGTTATTTTTGAAATATAACCAATTCAAATAAAATAAGAAATGGATATTTTATTCTTACGGTAGATTTACTAAGCCCATTTAAAAAACTCTCATATATATCTGAAAATTTCTTCTAATAACTTTAATAATTAGCTTAAGATTTAATAAATAAGACTGAATTTAATAATTACTTAGGTTAATAAAATGCATACTTAAAATTCAGAATAAAATACTATAAAGATATAACAAATAAATCACTAATATAGGTTAAAGTATTATTCTACTATAAATGTGTTTGGGTACCCCAAAGAATCATGAAAAATATATGAGAAAGTTTATCTACTGTGAATCCACTTAAAAAGGATATGAAGAGAAGATTTTACAGGAGCTTGTTGCTGTTTCAGGAATCTCTCACAGTGCTTTAAAATCAAGGTAAGATCATTTTCTGCACCATCTTTTAACAGGTTGAGGAACTTACCATATCTATAGTAAAAGTCCACAAAATATATAAAATTAAAAAAAGTTAGACCCTGCCTGCAAATTCACTTTTTGAAATCCAACAAAGTGTAGGCCTCTTGAGATTCCATGGTTTTAAGTTTGCAAATTTCTACTTTTAGGGTAACTGTGCTATATAGAACATTTAAGAAAGATTAACACTCAATATATACTGATAATTATAATATATTTGGATTAGCAGCATTCCTGGTAAATACCAGTAACTTTAAAGGAAAATGAAACAGCATTGAGAAAACAAAATGTAGATAATATGGATGAGCAGAATTCAAGCATTTTTCCTGAACTTAATCTAAAACATGGGTTGACAGGGTGGACTGACAGAATGTTAAGACCAGAAGCAATTTTAGATGTCACCAAGTTCAGTACTTCTAGTATGGGGAGGGGGTGCACTTCCCCCAGGGGCTGGCTTTGGAAATTTACAGCGGCATTTTTGATGGTCATAGTCACCAAGGGCAATAGTGGTACTTGGTGAGTGACAGCCAGGAGGTTAGACATGGGTCAGTTATACAGTAACAACTTGCAAATGTCCTGCCTGTTACTTGCATGGATGTAAAAGCTAATTACCTGAAGCTAATTTTGTTTTATATAAAATCACAAGATGTGTTCCCTGCATTTTTTATTGTACACTGAATGCACTGTGTGTGAACCAGGGAAAGATGTACTTTTGTTTTGTTTGAAATCTTCCTAAGACTTATTCATCATTGTGGGAAGTACTTTGCCAGTGGCAACACTCTTGCAGTATTTGAGGCACCAAAATACAACTGGTCTGTATTTGCAGCTGCCAGTCACAGTGATTCTATATGGGCGCCAGCTATGTCTGTATAGCAATACTGTAATTGTATACAAACATTTCATTATAAATCACTTCCCATTTATTTCTTCAGTAGACATCATACTGGATAGACAAAAATATGTGAAGAGCTTGTTCATATTATCTATAGATTCCACTTTGGAATAGAAATAGGGCATTACAAAATAAAAAGCAAATATAGGGTCACAAAACAACCAATGAGTTATATGCCCTATGAGATAAAAGTGGGCAAGCCAGAATTCCTATCAGAGTTTTCATCATAATTTATAAAAAAGTCTTTTTAACAGCTTTTACATGCATCTTTTTAAGACCTGATTCTGAAGATGACCCACTGAAGTAGAATGGGACTGTCAAGATGACCATCTAATAAGCAAGAAAGCAGGGGTGGGAGGGTGCTCAAGGACTTAGTCCTTACCTTCCCTCAGTCTGCCATTTAGATTGTCTGTTTCTTTGGATAAGTACAGTTTGAGTACTAAATATTCAAACTACCAAAATTGGCTTATTCACTTTAACTTCCGCATCTATCCTTAAGGTACTCTTGTAGTCTCACCATAGTTTGACAATTAAAACTAATCATATTTTAGAAAATGGAATGATTGTGCTACCAATATACTGATTTTTACAATGTTATTTTTGGAAAAACTCTGATAGTCATAGAAGCTTAAGCATACTGTGATTAGCCTCTGAAATAATAATGAACTGCAACTGATTTACCTGCAGAGGTAATTTAATCATGTGCCAATATCCTCAAAACAGTTATTATTTTCTGAATGATAAACTCTGCATTTAAAGTATACAAAACAGTTGGTTGTTAAGTACTATTAAGCACACATCAAGTACATAAAACAGATTCTAGAAATGCACAAAGGAGATATTTCCCTATAATATACCTGACAGTCATTTTAATGCCAAGCTGCTGCACAGATGAAAGACTTACATTCTTCACATTTGCATCAGTAGCTATAAACAATAGAAAACTGGGTTATGAAAATGTATAAAGCTTGCATAATAATCATACTTAAATTCAAAATTGATGAAAGTAACATTTTTAAATATTTTAATGTAAATTTTGCGAACACTGATGAATGTTTTTTAAGAGTTGTCAGTATTTTTCAAACGAATTAACTCAAAAAATGAATTAATTCAAAAAAATTACAAATAATTTTTTTCCTATAAAAAACATTAAAAAGCCTATCAAATACAAAACAACTAATTGTACTCTTAAAGCAATATATTTTTACTTGGTTCTCAGAACAAAAAAGCTATTGACTGAAAAACAGTCTAGAATTATTGTACTTTCATCAAGCAATGCATAGTATATATAAGGTTCTGAATTACAAATACAGTAAATATAAGTATGGCTGTTTACTTCTTAAATATTTAAATATGAGTATCAGGAAAGAATAATCATTATTATACATATAATGGATAGCAGTGTATGAGGGTGGAGTGAACAAGTTTCTCCCTACAGGCAGATTTTCTTTGTGAAGTAGGAATTGTGATCCTCTACCAAAAACGAGGAAGAGGACGATGCAAGAGGCAGAAAATTTGGATTAGTCTTTGAGAATGGTGTGTCCACACTGAGAGTGAACACTCAAAGCATCACTACATAGTACTGAATTTCTAGCTGAAACTTTCAGTCTTTGGCTGAAACAAACTTTAGCATACACTCACACATACACACACTCTTAAATATTAAGGGAACTGTCGAAAAATCACACAGTTACTAGTGGTAGAGAGGACCAAAAGCTAGGTTTTCTAAATCCCATATTAGTTTCTTTTTTTCCCCTCCTATGGTGTGGCATACCATGCTAGAAGCTATGGGGGTTAAAAGATAAATCATACATCATTTCCTAAAATAACTTTCTAAGTAGTGTCAGAGATAAAATTCATTTACAGATAACTCTGATAAAAGCTGCTTTAAAGGGCTAAAAATGTACAGATAAAGTAGTATGTGAATTCAGAACAGAGAGAGATTAGGAAGAAGTGGCATTTAAACCAAACTTTAAATATGGGTCGCCTTGTGATCTGCAGAAATAGGGAAGAGCAAATTAAACATTGCTTGTAAAACTCTTCAGACCACCAATAATTCACCTTTCAGGAATCTTAAAGAGTTAAGGTAACCTTTCCTAGTGTGCCTAGGCCTTTTCATGGTTTTAACACTGAAAGTCTCAAGCCCCAGGAACTCTTCACAGTGCCTGGCAAACCAGACTGGTTGGTCACCTATCTAGAGTGGCAATATTCTTAAAGAAAATAAGTAAGTAAACTTAAGTGCTTAGTTAATTTCTTGATAAGCTACACCTGAGTTTTATTTTAAATCAGAACACAATCTTAGCAATACTGTTATATTTTGCCTACAGTAATAGTAGTTAAGTTACAGTTTATATAGTTTAGAATTCTTTGCTCTTTATAATTCTTACTGCTGTAATAGATGTATCTTCTGTCCCTAAGAAAGGATACCAGTTCTGCACTCCTACCAACAGGTTAAGCAAAGAGGACTACTCAATGTCTTTTATAGATTTTTCAAACTGGAGTGAAGATGGAATTTTGTCCCTCTATCACAGGGCTCTGAGGCACCCTAGGTTTCCAGGATAGAGGAATCAGTCCAACATGCAAGGAAAGGGAGAAACAGAGGGCAGACTGCTAAGGACAGCTTTTTCTCATTTATATGAGCCTGTGATTCTGCCTGTTCTTCTGCCTAGACCAAAAAAAACCAACCAAGTTTTAAGTTTCTATTACTGGGTACCAAAAATATATACCACAAATTATTCTCACTCTCACAAAATAATTGCCAATCTTAAGAACTATTAGTCATCATTCATACATTCACTGTAATTTCAAGTTCTTAGTCTTATCAACAGCATTAAAAAAAAAATTCAGCCATAATTTAAATACAGCTTTTCTAATGTTGACTACAATACAATCAGGTTAAATTCATTTGGGTAGTGACCAGGAAGTTCTTTTAGTTTCAGTACCTAAATCTCTTCCTGGTGATCCTATATTTTATGATTACTTATATTTTAGTTTACCAAGTTTAATAACATAAGGCTTTAGTGCTGTAGTCCTGGTGACATTGGCTGATTTTGTAAAATTTTGTTTCAATAAGACATTTTGACTTTATATATTCCTAAGACCACAGAATAGACTTACCTCCTATCAACTATCATAATGTGATATAATGAAAAGATTGATTTTTATAAACTAATGTCAGAACAATTTTAAGTTATATTAGATGATAGTACTTAGGACTCTAGTATAAATAAAATTGGATTATTAAGCATGAAAAATACCTTCGTGTATATATAGATCTGCATGTTTGTATTACTGTTTCCCTTCTGTACAGTATAACACAGACAGATATCTTGACAGCAGAAGAGTAGTGTGCATTAGGCTAAGGATGCTAAGAATAGGCATTCCCAGTGTCACATCTTCCATACCAGAAGATGGAGACCTTCACATTAGTGAAGAATGTTAAAAAGTTAAGGATCAAGGCAGGAGGATTTGCTCAAAGGGACTATGGCATGCAATGTTTCATGAAGTTCAAATTCTTAGTTCTTCCTTGTGGAAGGAGAGTCCTTCCAGAGTCCTCTATCTGGCCTGACATCAGTTCTTTAACTTTTCTGGGGTTGTACAAATAACTTCCAGGTGTATTCCTTTTCTAAAAGCTTATGATCCCGCACCTTCAGAGGAACAACTTAACTCTGCATATTTCAATAGAAATGGTTCCCAGTTATGGCTGTAAATCAAAGTACTCTGAGGAGCTTTCTAAAAGAAAAGATAAACAGGCTTTACTCCACACATTGGGTCAGGTTGCTGAGGGTGAATGTTGAGTCATTTTTAAAGACTTCTTTTTAAGTTATTTTTAAAGACGTTTTTAAAGTATTTTTAAAGACCTCTACATCTTATTTCTTGTGCACTGAAGTTGAGATTCACACTTAAAGGAGTAAAAGTGAAGTTTAGATATAGTTACAACTGGTCAGGGATATCCCACTACAATAATTTCACTTTAGAAAGGGAACTAGTTAAATCTTCAGAAAGGCTTTTAAAATGAGGATAAGTATACCAAAGCAAACATCAAATTTCCACTTTTAAAAAATCACTAATATGAAATACATATAGGTGACTTTAATGTGAGTAAAATCTCATAGGGGAAAAAAATGTAAGAAAAAATTTTCTGAAGCAAGAAGGAAGAGGTCAGAAAATGATTTATGGACATATATTAAAAGAGAGGCTTCAATTTTAAACTTGTAATTGGTATACAATATGAAACTTGATAAGTAGAAATGTATCTTGGACTATAAAAGTTCAGTGGAATAATATTTTGTAACATATAACCTGGACCTACATACACCTTAGGAAGCAGGAATCAAAATCTTTAGAAATAAAAGAAAATTGATAGCAAAAAATGAATTAGTAAACTCTGATAAAAATGGATGTATTCAGAGGACACTTGATGAATCATAGGTAACCAGTGACTGACTGAAATGTGCACACAACAGTGTGTTATATAATAGGTGCTTATAAACAGAATAAATGAATGAGATTAATAAATGAATATCCAATAAACAACAAAATAAACTGTGCTTTTATGTATCAAATGAAGCAAGGAGGAGATGGAAAAAGATATGGACTTAAAAAGTTTCTGTATACTGAAATAAGTAACAAATAGATGACACAACTCCCATTCCCTGGAGTCACTAGAAAAGCATTAACAAAATAATTTGAAAAAAAGTCAACCAATTACATCTATAGCAGCATACTTATGATATTTACTTAACAATGCCTAATTCAATCTGAGCATTAATATTAGACTCTTTGAAATAACCAATCATTTTAATTATAATAGTCTCAACAAAATGAGTTGAAAAGAATTTACTTAATATTGATTGAAACACTCTGATAATACATTCTGTTACATTTTTGGTTTGCAAAGCTAACACACAGAGGAGTGGTAGAAGAAACTAAATCTATTCAGCCTAGCACTTGGCCAATGACGTGGAAAAAAATACAATTTTAAAGAAGTAAAGAAATTTCTCTATTGGTGGATAAATCCATGCTTGGAGAAGCAGTTACTGCTGGGCTGTTTACTGACTCCCCTGAACCCCTGCTCTATCTATCAAAAAGTAAGAGACCTCTTACCACCCAAGGAAATCAACCAGTCAGTACCCTTCCCTCCTACCTCTTTCCTCTTCCCAAAGTCAGTCCTGCAGGCTCCGGTGCTTCATTTCAAAGGTGTGCTGGTATCTATCCATTTTATTCAATTCTTGCTGACATAAAATTCAGTTACTTATGATCAAGCTATTTTGAGTCTCAGCCTCCTAACTGGTACAGTCAGTGTTATTTGGGAAAAAGCATTTGTCTTTCCATGTCTTTGATTATGCAATTACCCTTGCCTGCAAGATGTCCCCACTCCTGTTTCTTTCCATTGTAAGAGCCCAGGAGGTAGTACTGGCGCCACTATTCCTGCTCTGTTATCACCTCTTTCTTCTGTCTTCCATGATGGCGCAAGTCACCAGTGATCACTCTTTACACTGAACACCTATGCACTTCCAACAAAATCCCTTATTTGACAATAACCCAATTCATATAATGTACTGAAACACCCTACCATATTGCCTGAAACAAAGTAGACAGCTGAAAAATTTCAATTTTCCTTTATTTCTTTATTTTTTATCTTACTATATGCTGCAATTTCTTAAATCATCATTTTTGGTGTATGATCTATTTCTCCTCCTTGAAGACAGGGTCATTCAATATAAACCTCTTTGCAATTATCAAGCACACACACAAACATGCTCCATAAATATAAGACAGAAAGAGCATATTTGCTGAACAATAAAAGGTGTTTAACTGTATACATTAAGTTTAAAGATATTTTAATAGTCAAAAGGTGAAACAAGGCAAAATTTTATGATATTTTTTCAACCTTTCGATTAACAGCATAAAGAGGAAAGAAATAAAATTAACATACTTGCTACCCTGAAAGGACTACTTGATTTATCATTTCAAAGAAGCAATTACAATAGGAAAAAAATCCCCAACTTACTCAGGGAATTGAGCCCACAAAGTAAACGTCTGTTAAGATTTGGAAAGGCATCTGTTACGGATTTACAAACTAAAAATGCGCAGAACTTTATCTGTTTGTTCATTCTTCTTTCTTTAAGGGGATAAACAGCCAAACTAATTAGATTTTTTCCAGATTTGCAAATTTTATAATGGATGGAAATCCTGAGGGAGCTAACAACAGATGGATGATTGTGTTATTCTAATTTCAGCTACCTTAGGGTTTAGCAAGCTGTCATTTTTAAAAAGACAATCAATTTTTCATTTGGAGAAACATGAAAAAACATTGAATACATCTATCCAGTGTTTGCTTTGAAATATCTTTTATATCAAAACATGGCATGTGTTTATTTAAAGTAAATAGAGTGAAATTTTATAATAGCAAACCATTGTTCCACCAGCCAAAAATTAAATAACAAAGGATAAAGATACTTAAGGCCATGGGAAGAAAACAATACTAGCAACAAGTTTACCATATCATAAAAATAAATATTAATCAATCAACAAGAAGCCACTTTATTTTCAGCTGTACTTTAAAACTTCAGTGGACGGTTGTTCAGCTGGATTCAAAGAATTTAAGTTGGCATTCAGGGTTGATCTGCTTAAATAAACATTCAACAAAGCCAGTATCTGAGATCTCCTTCAGCATAATTCAGAAATAAATCAGAGGGCAGTAAATGCATGCACACAGTAATCAGTCTTGTTGAGTATTTATATGATGTTTACAAAAACGCTAATTTTTGATTATCTACAGAAAATATGACCCAATAGAACAATGTGCTCAGGACAGCTACAGAAATTGGAGATTATTATACTGAAGACTGAAGAGATACCCACTCTGGCCATACAAATCTCCATGATTACCACTTCTTACTTATTTCTTTTCTCACTTGTAGACTTGGTCATTAAACCCCAAATCTGCATTAGACATCACTATAAGTGAATAAATAGCTACGTTAATAGGTATATTTGTAAATATCAATATATTTAGAATCGTTATACAAATATATTTGTATAACACTAATATGACCTAAGGTACAAATGAATTAAGTCAAGCTTCTGTTCTAAAACCTTAAATGGTTTACTCTATTGCCCAGTAAAATAAAGATAAACTGACAACAACATAGAAAGTCCCCCTCTTTCATTCTTTCATCCATCCTTTTATTTGTCAAACATTTATTGGTATTGTTACTATAGATGCACAAAATATGATAAGACATGGAAACTACCCTATAGGAGTTTGCTGTCACATGAGGGATTAGACATTAAGGCAGAATATGAGAAAGACATTACAGAGATGTGTACTGCTTTACATACTAAGATGAATTTAGAAAGTTTTATTTCCAGCCCACACCCTTCCCCTAAATTCCAGATTCAAATGTCTAGCATATAAAAAGCATGTTTACTTAAATGTATAACAAGTATTCAAAACATAACAAAAAGCAAGCCCCTCATCTCCTTTCTCAGATTTATTTCTCTCCCATTCTTCTCCATCTCAGTGTACGGTAACAGCAGCCTTCCAATAGGTCAGATCAAGAACTTTAGTCCTCTCTGACTCCTCCCTTTCTCTCAAACCCAATATTCAATCTGTTACCCTCTTCTGATGGCTCTGTCTTTAAAATACACCCAGAACCCAAGTACTTCTCACCATCTCCACTAACATCCTCATCCAAGTCATTACCATTTTCATCGGGATCTTTTCAACAACCTTTTAATCTTTTCCCTACTTTAGTTCTTTGTCCTCCTTCATTCTTTTCTCAAAACTGCAGCCATAGTGATATTTTAAAAATATAATTCAGAGCACATCACTCTTATGTTCAAGACCCTGCAATGACTTCCAAAACCCTAAATCACTCTCTCCTCTCTGACTTCAGTACCAACTATTCTTACCCTTACTCTGCCACAGTGGTCTCCTTCCTGGTCACTTGCTGGAATTCTGTTCTGCAAATATCCATGTAACTTGCTCACTTTTGCTGATCTAAACATTATTTAATATTGTAACCCTTACCCACAACTAGCACTCTCTAGTCACCTTCCCTGCTGCTTATTTCTTATTTGTCACCATACCATTTAATATATGAAATCTTTTACTTATTTATTGTCTATCTTCCCATCAGAAGGCAAGATGTTTTTCTCTATTGTCCACTTCTATATCAAAATAGTAAAGCTGAATTACACAGAACACAGTATTTATTTGTTGAATAAATGAATGGATATTTGTGAGCATAGGGTTTGGCAGTACTGCCTATAATTTAGTGTTCCTAACAAATAAATATGAGATATGGATAGAAAGAGATGATGCTAGAGAGTAAGGAATGGGAAGACCAATGTAAGGTCCTGGATATCATGATAAGAGACTTACACTTTATACATATCAATGGTGAGTTTCTAAAGGGTAGAGGAATGAGTGTATCAGATGTGCAGTTCAAAGGTCACTCTAAGAATAGCATAAAGAATACCTTTGACAGGAAAGGAAACTCTAGTTAGAGACACCTGGTAAACAGGCTACTGTAAATCCTGAGGCAAGAAGTAATGGTGGCCTGAACTAACAAAGAAGAGTAGAGATCAACAGAAGGAAATAAATTTAAGATATATTAAGAATATAGGATTACTGTGATTTGGTTGTTGGGAGAGAAATGTGGACTTACAGTTGATCATTACTCAGTTTCTGGCTTAGATGAACAGTAGATGATTACAGTGTCCACCAAAATAGGCAGTGTAAGAGGAGGGTGTATATCACTGTGAGGTACTGGTTGGGTATTTCAAGTCTGAGGGTTTCTGTAGCACACTGAAGTGATGTTTACCTATGAAACTGCTGGAAGTAAGAGAATGAGGATTAGAAGTAAACCTTTAGCAGACGATGTGAGTTTAGAAGTCATCAATACACTAGATAGGTAAAGCAGTACAAGCAGGTATCACTAGACGATAGTGGATAAAATCAGAAAAGTGGAAGACACTGGAAGACAGTGCCTTAAGGAAAAACAACTTTTAACAGGTAGACACGGAAAAAGAGCTCAAAAAAGAGAAAGTTGTTAGGAAACTCAGACATTTGCACAGAAGAGACTGAAAGATTTCTGGAATGTATATGGCACCAATAGAGATTTTTAGGATGAGAAACCTTGTGAATATTTGTAATATAATTATACAACTCTATGAAGTAGAATCTATTTGCATTTTGGGTACTTTTCAAAATTCAAAATGTTTAAAATGTACCTGTATATTCCACTGAGGGGAAGTAGCACTCAGATGGGCTTTCAGAGAGCTGAAGCACAAATTTTTCAAGTAATTCTATTAACACTATAATAAACAAGAGAAGAATTAGGATATTAAAGGTCAAGAATAATATGTGATAATGCCTCTCTAAGTCACAGACTAGTAGATAAAAGTCATCTGAACTTCTTCACAGTTACACTCTTTGGGGGGGCCAATTCAAAAACACATACCATTTTTATATTCATAATGTTTCTGATGTAAATTAAATTTTAATAGCTTTACTGAGAGCCTATTCAATGTAAAACTGGAAAAGAATCATCTGTTATCTTTAGATCCTCTAAGGATTACTTCAGAATTTGCTAAATGATTCCAACACAGAAAGAAAATTATCACTAATTAACCCATAATATCTTTTCATCATCAGTCACACATACAGAAAAAAAAAAATGTTAACTCCAAGACCAAGCTCAATGCATAACTCGTGTCCCTTGCACAACAAGGACATATTATTGTATAAACTTTGCAATTGATGGTATCTGTTCAAGGCAACTGGATCAGTTACGCTTACCAGGGGCTGCAGGGAAGGAGGGAAGAATACATAGGGCACAGGACTTTCAGAGCAATGAAGCTTCTGTATGATAGATACTACAGTGGTGGTATATGTCATATACATTTGTCAAAAGCCATAGAATGCACATCAAGAATGAACCCTAATGTAAACTATGGACTTTAGATGATAATGATGTGTCAATACAGGTCCATTGGGAGGTTGTGCCTGTGTAGGAACAGATGTATATGGGAACTCACTGAAATTTCCACTCAATTTTGCTATAAATCTAAAACTACTCCAAAAAATAGTTTATCAATTTTAAAAAAGTTGGAAAAGATATCTTTCTGTCAATGGAATAATAAAGAATTGGGTCATTAAAAAAATCAACTAGGTTTTCTCTATCTAGCTTAGAAGGGATAAATTATTCTTTTCTGGCCTAGATTGATAATACCATATAGATAATGCCACTGTGTCTGCATATATTACCTTCAAAATGGATGTAACTAGGTGAATTATAATATGTAATCTGGAATTATTTTGCTGGAAGGAAATGTATCCACAGAGTAACTGACATATGCTTACACATACAGCAAGTAAGCTTTAGTCACCTTTAAAAATTGTGCACTACTTACATTCAGGATATTTACTATGACCTATTAACTGAATGAACCTTTTATTCACATCCAAGTATATTTTAAATGTATCATTCATGAAAGAAAATTAATGTTTAATATGTGAAAATGTAAAGTCAAACACAAATAACATGTTTAACAACACTGTAGTTCTGACAAGGTAAATCAATATTTTAATTGCCTAAGATAAAAATCATTTTTTATTCATTGAACTCTGTTCATATTCTGATTTCAAAATGAAATGAGTATTAAAAAGTATAAGAATTTAGTAGTAAAGGGTCAGAAAAGGCACCATGATTTAAACTTACAGTTGTTTAGATTGGTTCTATTTTTATATGCACAGGCACAAATTCATTCACATGTAGAGTCTATATGTAAATAATAGCCCTTAGGTGAGAGCTTTCAATTTCTATGTATATATTTCTAAGTCCCTTAATATTGTCTCTTGAGATTACAATTTTTTTTCAGAAAGAAGGTCTTGATGAATTTTCAGTGCAATCATTCTGAATTAGGTGATAAGATTGAGTTATATATTAGTAAAAAGATTATATAAAATTTTTTTCAATAGAAATGTCCATTGAAAACTTTATTCTCATTTTAGCACAACCATATGTTTGCAACATACTCATTTAAGTAAAGTGCTTGGGTTAATGGGAAAAGTCACAGCATATTGCTAAGCAATTCTTTGAATCCTATGCCCCAAATCAGGTTTAGCCAGCAGACAGACAGCTAAACACACTTCAGGGAATTGAGAAAATTCTTCATCACATCTGTGAAGCAGCTGTATAGTCTGATCTGAAACTTAAGAATCACCAGACTAATTTCAGACTTTGCAAAGCACACTATTTTCCATCAAGTATTGATCTTGAAATACGAAATTATGTCATTAGATCAGTACATTAAAGATACTTACATATAAAGTAATTCTATACTTTATATGCAAAAATAACATCATTGAACTATCTAAAGAAGGTTCTAGATTTCTACTGATTACAATACATTCACTTTGCCCAGCAACCCTTATGAACAGCATCATACATTTCCAAATATTTTGAGGGAAGGGCTGTAGTCATAGAAAAATGCTAAAAACTGATTCAATGTGGTAGTTGAACCTGTATTTACAATCTCATTGCCATATCTCTTCAACCAACTGCATATTTATTAGAATGGCTATTTATCTCAGTATGATCACCCACCTCACTAATTGTCAATTCACTGAAAATTCTACTATCTGGAACTCAAAGATACTAATTCATGTTATGAAATACTTAACATTAAAAATAAATTAACTCTAGGTTATTATTATCCAGGAACTATAGAATATTGTTTTGTCTTAAGTGTATCTTTTCATTTTAAATAATAGACATGGAATTTCTGTAAAGGATTTTAAATTATGAGCCTTTTCCTTTTAATTATATTTATCCCATGGGGCTAGACTATGACACTGACACACTATAAAAGCAAGATTTGTAATACTTACATATTAAAATAGGGACATGAATTTTCTTCTGAGGAAAATCTGAAGGTAGTTGCTCAGGGATACTTGGGTATATATACTCTAAGTTTCCTCCTGCCATTGCCATTACAGAAATAACTGGCTTTAAAACTAGGATGGCTCAATATCTGTAAACATGTAAATTTTCTCCTGGATTCACTCTTTGTAAGTTTTAAAATATCATTTATCATTGTTAGCATATTGTCAGATAACTAGAAAATTACACTAAGAGTTCAATTTTTTCCCAGTCAATTCATCCTACATGGCAACCACCAGATGTGTGTTTCTTGAACACTTGTTTATTCAAGAACTTACAGTTTTCCTCTCTTCTTGAATGAAGTAAGAACTATACTAACGGGTTTCAAGCACCTTGTAACCTTACCACATCCAACCATACCCATTTTTCATACAAAGTATTATAAGCAAGGTCAGACTATTTTTATCAATGTTCTCAAGTACTTTATATTCATTCGTTCCTCTATACTTTTTAAAAATTTATTTTTTATAATTGTAGATTCACAAGAAGTTGCAAGAATAGTACAGAGAGAACTTCCTTTATTCTTTCATTTAGGGTGGTCTTCTGGTTACAAATTCATCTGAGAATGTCTCGATTTCCTTAATATTCCTAAAAACTACTTTCAATGCATACAGAGTGACAGTTCTTTGCTTTTCAGCACTTGAAAAATGTCATACTACTTCCTCTGCCTTCCATCTTTTCTGGTGAGAAATCCACTGTCATTTACACTGATTTCCCCTGTAGGTAAGGTGTTATTTCTCCCTCTCTGTTACCAAAATTTCTTTGTTTCTTTTTAGTTTTCAGAAATTTGACCGCATTGTGTGTTGGTGTGTATTTCTTTGGGTTTAACATATTTGGGATTCTTGAAACCATAGGGCTATATCTTCCACCAAACTCAGAAAGTTTTCACTCATTATTTCTTCAAATACATTTGTAGTCCCAACCTCTGTCAAGAATGCCAGTGACACTGACGTTAGATCTTCAGATCTTTTGTTATGGTTCCACAACTTTCTGTGGCTCTGTTAACTTTTTTTTTTGGTTTTCAATCTATTTCCTCTCTGCTGATATCTTCAAGTTCACAGATTCATCCCTCCATTTTATTGTTGAATACATCCATTGAGCTTTCTTTTTGGTACGGTATTTTTGGTATGCTATTTTTCAGTTCTAAAATTTCCTTTCAGTTTTCTATATGCATTTCTTTGCTAACATTTCCTATTTTTAAATTTGTTTCATGTATGAAACAATACATGTGTGGAGGGGAAGGAGAAGTTGTGGCCTCATTATCACAAGGTGGTGGTGAAAGTCCTAACACTCTACCTAGGTCTCTTCTTATACCATTCTATCAGGGAGAGGCAGGGCACCTCATTACTGCAAGTTGAGGATGGAAGTCCAGGTTGTGACCCAGGTCTCACTAGCAGGGTTTTCTGTGGTGTTTAGCTAGATTAAAGAGGTTACTTTCTACAAATTATCTTTCTTGGTAGATAATCCTTTTCCTGGTCCTTTGGCTAGAGACAGGAGGCTTTTATTGTCCCTCCCGGCTTTTCCCCCCACATCTGTTGGCATTCTTACTAAGTCTAGGATATATTAAGCAAAAAGAAAACCAAGCACCTCACTTCTGAGCTACCCTTAGAAATATTATCATTATTCTGGAGACACAATTTCTCTAACACAATATGACTTATTTTTATTTCCCACTTTTAGTTTTATAACAAATGATACAAATAAGAAAACCATAAAGCATGGCGATAAAGTGGACAATTACTTTAAATTATAGCTTTCAAGAAATCTAGCTTATATTGACATTGGAACTTTTTTCTTTGATTTTGCTTCTTCAAAATGTTACTTTAAAATTAATTTTTAGGAAACAAAAGCACATGTGAATATCTGAATGTAAAATGTGTACTTTAGGAAACATAGCTATCTACTCCTTCAAAACAAAATGCTTCAGGAGTCACTAATTTATTTGGCTGGATATGACAGAGTTTCAAAATAACTGTCAATAAAATATTCAGTAACATTTCCCCAAAATATAGCAGTAGGGTACATTCAGATGAAAACAGGTGAAACCACGCAAACTGTTACCTAGGCAAAGCAGATCAGTGTTACAGTTTTGCTTACCAAGAATTCTCAGTTAAAAAAAAGAACAACTTGGTAGTTTCTCAGATTTTAATTTTTGTTTCCCAGTATCACAAGTTTCTCAGAAATCAGTGGACTTCTGGAATTGGTATTACATATTCTAGACATGCTAGTACTAGTCTTCAGGAAACACAGCTTCTACTAATATAATTTTCATACTAAAAAAAAACCCCACAAAAATTAAACAACATACTCACCACTTCCACTGATTATATCAGGTTTGTCCTTCATCATTTTGCAAAATTGCCTTTGGCAATTTTCTATCCATTCTGTTTGTTTATCAGACATTTTGAAGCATAATAGAAGTTTGCCAAGATCACTGTCTAATAAGAAAAACAGCATGTTATAATAAGACATGCTAGATAGCATTAAAGAATGTAAATAGTTACAAGTACCAGAATAAGTATAGAATATATTTATAGCTTTCAAAGGACAAAAGACATTTTTCTGTAATTATATCTTATACCATCAATGTGTATTCAACATATTTATTAAAAGCTCATAAAAGGGGGTTAATTGATTTATTAAAAGCTCAAAAAGTAGCTTTCTAACCATAATTCTTAAATATTCTTTTTCTCATACAAATATGCATCCTAAGGAATTCATTTAATAGACAATCTGGATTTTAAGATATCACCACATTGATTAACACAAACCCACTCTTCATGTACATTCAGGCACAATTTTATTCATTTCTTTAAATGCAAAAAGAAAAGCATAAGTGTACAGAATCTCTAGTCAATTATTTATCTCCTCTTCTTAAAAAAATTATACTGAAAACAATGAACTGTGCTGAAGGAATATCTATGGCTAAAATAAAAGCAACCTCATCAATATATGGCAACTTTCACGTAATTTTAATTGTCCTTTATTTTAAATTCCCACAAGATTTTTTAATATTCCATTTTAATTTTATTTCTATGAGATTTTGTATAAGAAAACATCTGTAAATTATATTTTAAAAGCATATATGAGTATGTATACATACAGACATATATATTGTTTTTGCCCACCCACATATAGGTAAAAATCTAAGGCGGAGAAAAAGAAGCAAAGATGTTCTCTTATTTTCATAAAGAACATGTAGCAGGGGGGAACCATGAACTCATACTTTTCCACCACTTTCCTTTAACTGAATTTTGGGGATAAAAACAAAACAGAACAAAAACCAAGAATCTTTTGAAAATATAGGGTTAAAGGCCTGATTGCTTCTGCTCAAAATGTGGTCTGGGAACACTAATACTGCAAAATACACCTGTCTAACCACTACTTGGGGATGATGAATCCCACCAGAAAGAAACCAGCGGTCAATCTGATATCAGAGAGTTTCAACCAACTCTTTATCTTTAAAAAAATGAACAAAATTATAATAAACCAAGTGCTTATTCTTATAGGTATAAAAATTAATCTACCATACCAAACTATTTTATTTTTCCATCCAATCTTTATAAAAATAAATGTAATAAATATGTATGTAGTTCCACTGTGTCGCTTTAACAATACAGACAAGGTCAATTGCCTTCATGATCTGCTATGTCATAAAGCATGTATATGTGTATACACACATGCATATATATATATATACACACACACATACACACACATAGATTATAATAGTGTGATCCAGATATAGATGTCATTCCTCTGATCTTAAATGGTTTTATTTAGTCATAAAGCATCAGTGTGTGTATATATATATATATATATTTGTGTATATATATATATATATATATATATATGTATGTATATAGTCCTCATATATGTTATGTGATTAAATATATAAATCATAATTTATATAAGTATTTCCCTATTTGACATTTAGGTCATAAAACAGCCTTCTCAGATCTAGCTACAGACATACTCTTCATACAAACACGAGTATACAAATAAATATACCAAACGCATGAATACTCATACAAATATACACATAAATGTGAAAGAATTGTCTTATTGAAAGAATGTGTAATTCTGATACTTAGTACTCATCTATTCTCTATGAATATCGAGACCAGAATGATCCTGTAACATTTCATAAATAAACTCAATCAGAAGCAGTAACTAGAGAAAAATTAAACTCATTAAGTCAAAGGACAAAATGATTCTTTTTAATAAAATCTCAAACCCTTTAAACTCAAGAAATATCAAAGCTGATAATTTTGTTGAAAATTGTTATTAATAACAAAGGTATGGTGTTAAATTATCTTGATGTGAATTAGGTAAAAGACTTAATAGCATTAAAATAAAATTTTTAAAGTTTCCTTTTAGAATAATTACATTACTTATTTCCCAAGAACTACCTAGAGCCTGATAAGATTTACTACAAAAATTGCAAAGACAAATGCAGTTTGTTTTCATCTGTTTCCTTCTTTATGTCATCTTTTCTATCCATGTGTTACCCTGTCTTTTACACACTACTATATCTCCCTCAAATAGAGGATGTCCATGTAGCACTTTTGTAATTTACCTACTTAAAAATCCCATTAGCCTTTTCCCTTTACCTCATGTCCTACACACTCTTCTTTGCTCTCCTATATCCTTTCACATTTGCTATTCTGTATTGTTTTTCATCATCTCATTCAAAGGAAAAAAGCACAGGGCATTGTAAATGTAAACAGTAAAGAAGCAGCAGATGTGGTATACATGTGAATCTACCAGTTGATGGAAAGGCTGAAAGGCCCAGTTTACTTAGAAATTGGAATTCAGTCAATAAAGAAATGAAGAGCTGTAGACAGAGTGACTGCAAGATTCCTAGAGAGACAAATTTGTACCCATTACATACTTCTGGTTATGGTTTCCTTTAGCCATCAGTGGAGTGTGAGCTTTTCAATTTGCATTCCTTACAGTTAAAAATACTGAAGTGATTTTATATAATGTTAGTTTAACAACATGTGTATCTGTGATATTACTAGGCTTGAGGGGAACAATGATACCTTTATTTCCCCTTCCAAATTTGGGGCCAAATGAGTAGTAGATAGGACCAGTAAATGGAGTTCAAAATATCGATGTTAATACTGAAATAGCTATATGGGCCACTATTTCTTGGATCTGATGCCACATGCAGTTCCAAATATCTCTCCTGAACCAAACAAATCTATTCAATCATACATAATGGGCAACAATCAAAGGCCTCTCCTGATGCTCCTGTTAGAAAAGAGGTTAATATAATTCAGAGATGGGTTAACTTAAATGTAGAGCGTACAAGTAGGCTAATCCAAGATTTTCCAAATTCACCTGCCAACCATTCTTCCTACCTTTGTGGAGAGTAAGTGAGGAAGTCCAGAGAGAGGCCAACATGTTACTCCAGGAAAAGTCCTGGGACATGGAGAATGAGCCAAGGGGAAATGGAATCATAGGAATGGTACCATAGGGATACGATAAATTCGTGATTATGCCAGTAGAATAAATATGAATGATACACAGAATTCATTGTTTTTCAAAATTTCTATGTTTATAGACAACACAAAAAAATTAAAAACCAGAGTTTTACTTCTGGTTATGATGGAGAACTGGGAATAGAATTGTATTCCTGCTATAAACAACTTGAAAAATGGATTAAATGTATCAAACAACTATTTTCAGACATTGGCCAATAGGCAGCACAGGTCTGTTATGTCTGAGAAAAGGGAAACTAATGAGGTGAGCTTTACAATTGGCCGTTCTTTTCTGGATGGTACTTTCAAGATCACTGTGTAGAAGGGGGATGCCATGAAAAGTAACACCTTGGTAATAGAGTTACATTAACCATAAAGCAAAGGCAAACCACAAGTAATTTGACTGTATGACAAAAAGTCCATTATTCTTTAAAGAAAGATAATAAAACCCAGCACTCAACAATGTAAAATTAATAATGTCTAATACTCAATAAAATGAGAAAAGGGAAAACTGGGACTCAATCAGTAAATAGTCAATTAATAGACTCAGAAAGGACTGAGATGATACAATTAGCAAAGTTTTTAAAGAGGTTATTTTTAGGATTTAAAGAAAATATGAACAGAAAGTGGATGTGTAAACAAACTGTACTTTGTCAATAATGGAATCCCACTCAGTACAAAGGAACTGAATGGTACAGTAACAAACGGGAAGAATCTCAGAACCATCATGATGAGATAAAGAAACCAGACACAAAGAAAGCATCCTATGATCCTATTTGTATGAAATGCTAGAAAAGGAAAAACTAATTTATAGCAATGGTTCTTAAATGGACTAGGTTTTGCTCTTCAGGGGATATTTCATCTATGTTTACAGACATTTCTGATTGTCACAACTGGGAGTGGGGGCTGCAGACAAGAGTTCTACCGGCATCTAGTGGGTAGACACCAAAGATGGTGCTAAAACCTCTACAGTGGCTAGGAGGGCACGCTATGGCACCAGGCAACTATCCAGCCTAAAATGTTAATAGTGCTTAGGTTGAGAAATCTTAAGCTACAGTAATGGAAAAATAAAAACCTGTGATTGCCTACAGATTGAGTGCGGAGAGAAGTTGATTGCAAGAGAAAAAGGGAACTCATGAGGTCATTAAAATGTTCTGTATTTTGATTATGGTGGTGGTTATGTGGGCAAAGATATTTGTCAAAATTTGTTTTGTGTTCTTAATATGAGTGGATTCTAGTGTATATGAAGATTGGTTTTATTCATATATACAAGTGTGTATGTAAATGTGTGTGGTATAACTGAAAGTTACTTAAGTGACTGAAAGCTTCTAAGCATACTAGTATCACTAAAATATGAGCAATAACGGTTCATCATTTGGCATAAAGTCTATACCAGAACTCGATAAACTTTAATTGAAAGTATGTGCATGTATATAAATGATTCACTCACAAGAAACCTAATCATAATATTAAAGTATTTTAAAGTATAAAAATTTTAAATCCTTATTACTATATCTTCATATGAGAGTCTAGCTGCTTTCTGAGTACAATCCAACCTCCTGCAGTGAAATGAATATTTACTTCTTAGGGTTAAATAAGAAAACAACTATTTCACTAGAAGGAACCCAGATTTATATTCTATACATTGACTAGGTATAGCAAATAATGCCTTTCTTTTTTTTTTTTCTCATCACAGATACAGAGCTGTAAGAAATTAGTTGTGATTTTGGAAATTTTACCTAAGCTTTTATTAGGAGACAATATTGCAATCTTAAAATGAAAAATTGTTAGGTAGTTAACAGTAACCTTCATTTCTCTCTTATCTGACTTCCAATGACTCACACCAATTTCCTGATGTCATGACATTTTTTTTCTTTGGTACCATTACATACAATTACATGAGCAACATTGTGGTTACTAGATTCCCCCCATTATCAAGTCCCCAACACATACCCCATTACACTCACTGTCTGTCAGAGTAGTAAGACGCTATAGAATCACTACTTTTCTTCTCTGTGCTATGCTGCCTTTCCCATGCACCCCCACTGCATTATGTGTGCTAATCGAATGCCCCTTACTCCCCTTCACCCTCCCCAGTCCCTTTCCCTTTGGTAACTGTTAGTCTATTCTTAGGTTCTGTGTCTGCTGCTTTTTTGTTCCTTCAATTTTTGCTTTGTTCATATGCTCCACAGATAAGTGAAATCATTTGGTACTTGTCTTTCTCCGCCTGGCTTATTTCACTGAGCCTAATACCCTCTAGCTCCATCCATGTTGTTGCAAATGGTAGGATTTGTTTTCTTCTTATGGCCGAATAATATTCCATTGTGTATATGTACCACATCTTCTTTATCCATTCATCTACTGATGGACACTTAGGTTGCTTCCATTTCTTGGCTATTGTAAATAGGGCTGCAATAAACATAGGGGTGCATACGTCTTTTTGAGACTGGAAAACTGCATTCTTAGGGTAAATTCCTAGGAGTGGAATTCCTGGGTCAAATGGTATTTCCATTTTTAGTTTTTTGTGGAACCTCCATACTGTTTTTCACAATGGTTGAACTAGTTTACATTCCCACCAGCAGTGTAGGAGAGTTCCCCTTTCTCCACATCCTCACCAGCATTTGTTGTTCCTATTCTTTTCTATGTTGGCCATCCTAACTGGCGTGAGGTGATATCTGATTGTGGCTTTAATTTGCATTTCCCTGATAATTAGTGATGTGGAACATCTATTCATGTGCCTGTTAGCCATCTGAATCTCTTCTTCAGAGAAGTGTCTGTTCATACCCTCTGCCCATTTTTTAATAGGGTTATTTGTTTTCTTGGGTGTTGAGGTGTATGAGTTCTTTATATATTGTGGATGTTAACCCCTTGTCAGATATGTCATTTAAAATTTATTCTCAATAATGCTTTTCTTAACTCACATTTTTTGTACAATCATTTTCACATACTTCTAACCATACCCTATTATTTTCAGAGACCGTATAGTATAATATACTTGGTTTCAGTATGTCAATTTTATCTCTGTCTATGATAAACTCCCTATGGAAATCTATAATTCTGTTTTCCAAAAAGGAAGTATGGTGTATGTGTATTAAGAAACAGAAGGGTATGCTTTTCCTCTCTATGCTACTTTAAACCACCATGATTTATAGGAACAATGAAAAACTGGAAGAGAAGGCAAAAAAAAAAAAATCTGTTACAAATTCATTCTTTACTACCACTGAGGTAAACAGGGGGTGGGGGTGGGAGGAAACATCAAATTTCATATTTACAAAATTCACCAATCACAGATGACAATATTTCATGTCTAAACTATGAACTTCTTTATGATGAGTACTATAATCTTATCATATCTGAGGATACTGTGTAATTTATTTCTCAAAGTATTATATAGAAAAATTGATTACACTGATTATAAGATTATTATATATAATGTAAAAAGAAAGAACTTTGGTATTAGAGAGGGAGGAAAATGCAAGCACAACATAAATAAATAAATAAATAAATAAATAAATCTGCTATTTATACAGAAGACTTTAGCACTTCATTCCAAGTATGTCAGTTAGTAATTTTAAATGCCCACTTTAACACAACATCATAACAGATGCTGCATAATAAATAAAATAAATGGAAGATTTTATTAACTAGCAACAGATTCCTAGGCTTAACTTAGTCACCCTTCTATTATCCTGAGGTTTATTTGTGGACTATTTCCCACTTGTGTTTCTGCTTATCTTCTCTTTTTCCATGTGTGTTTACCTTGTCATTTAAGCTTACTTTTACTACAGTAAACAAAGGAAGACCCTGGAGTTGTCTCTGAGAAGCAACTGGAAAGATATCTAAATTTTCTACATTAGTTTTCTGTACATCTCTAAATTTGGGAATATCTAAATTCTTCTACATCTTCATTTTGTTTGAACTGTGGGTTCTTAACATGACATCTATATTTTACACAGATTCATTATTTTTGAATTATCATAGCACTTTCCTTTTCTTTAATATGTGATAATTATGCATTTATGATAGGAGAAATCAGTGAAGATTTTTCCAAAACATAGATAATTAGTTTTCCCTTATCACCTGGCACCTAAACTAAGAGGTGATTTATTTCCCCTGTTGGCCCAGATATGTTTGTTTCAAACATTGATGTAAAAAGTACAAATGAAAATAGTAAGTTTTACCATTCAAAAGAAAATACTCTGATTTTTAAGCTAAGTATCTCAACAGCTGCAGCTCAAGATTTACTATATTGGAAAAAAAACATAATTTCATACTCCCAGTATGCTCTGTTAACAGGATTATGTCAAATAAAAGTCACTTACCTTTATCTACTATAAATAAATCTTAATTCTAAGGTTAAAAAGAATATGAAAATGCCTGACTCAACATAAAGGCCTAGCTAAGTATTATTATACTGACTTTTTATAGACTGTGTATGCAAGACAACACAAAAGGCTTTTAAAATCAGAACATACAACAATACCCATCATCATGTTACACAACATTTCAAGTAGTACCATAGTATTTCTCAAAGCACTTTCACAGTTTTTCCAATGGGATTCTATTTAGCTGACTGAAGGAGGAGCATTCATCTTAAATCTTACATTATTTATCAGACTAGCAGTGAAGGCAATATAGTCTACTCATTTGTTAATTGGGTAATTTTCATTCTTTTATTAAAATGTAGTTGCCATTATAGATCATCTCATTCTTGTCAGTTTATTTCAAAATACTCTGTAGGTAGTATTGTAATTTGGTATGTATACTATTAGGGTTGTCTAATGGATTGTCATCCTATTTGTAAATTAAAAAGACACAAAGATTAATCATCAGAGACATGGGTGTGGACTTAATGTCTGAAAATACAGAAATTATCAAAGTGTCAGCACGAAGCAGCATCAGTGAATAAAGATTAAACCTTGTGACATGAAAATTTATTAAGCAAAATCAATATATATTATTGAAATCTCTCTTGTTAAAATTAAGAATATTGTTCCAAAGGCAAAACAACAGTATGTAATTGTAGTTGAAAAGGCTCAATTTCAGTACCTTTCAATGAAAAACAATTTAAAATAATATCAGCGTGTCTTGAGAGTTAGAATAGAATATGTTGGCATCATTAGAATATAGCTATAAACTTATGAATTTTATTGCTCATTTACTGAACAATGCATCACTCCAGAGATAAGAGAATACGGTACTCTTGTTCTTCAGCTTCATCTCTAATGTAGATTAGAAACATTATTAATATTTGCTTCCTTATTGACCAAAATACATTGCAATGATTAACTTCTATAAACAGACTGCAACTACAAGATGTTCAAAATAAACTTACACATAATAATACCTTTAAAAAATCTTCACCATATTCATACATATTACTATATAATACTCCCAACATGTTAATACATATACATTGCCAATGATTTGTATTTTCACTTGTGCTTTTATAAAGCACCAATCTATGCAAATAATGTAGATTTAAAATAGTGGTTTAGATTCATGGTCCTCATCCAAGAACATAAGTTTTCACAGATATCTGATCTATACATAGAACCTAATGATTCAACAAATATTTGATAATGAATTAATTTAGAGCTAAAATTTACAAAGTGAAAAGCAAGTTCTAACTGGAATTCACTTCAATTCTCTATGACATTCTCTCTCTTTTTCTCATTAATTTGTAGAAAGAAAAACTACACCATGTTGTGGGAAAAAAAAGGAAAGTTATAGAGAGATGTATTCATATCTCACATATTATGAACTTCAAAATGATCTGTTTTTCCATATAGGAATAATGCCTCCTAAAAATATCCAATTAATAATATCTGAACAATCTGTAAAGTGTATTTGGTGTATTCCATTAAGGGGAATGATTATCACCAAGGAACTTACTCTATCATAAAATATTTGAAAGAGAATGTTCTGCCAGGCAGAAAATCTATTTTCCTATCAGATAAGTAGAAATGCAGTAAAGGAAGCAGTAGAGTTAAGATACTGAAGTTATAAAAGATTAAATTTGAAAAACTCACAGAATAAAGACTGCAATTTTTGGCTGTTTTTTCAATTGTGAAAAAATGAGTTGTAATGCTAACAATGTATGCCTTTTATATGCTATAAAAACATAAACTATCATTTTATAAATGATAAAGTAACTATAACAAAGGTGTTTGCTTCATAAATGATATATATAGGAGTCTTGCTCAAGGAACTTTTTAACTGTAAAGCTATTCATACTCTAAAAATGAGTAAGATCAGAGGTTATTCCAGGTATGAGTAAAAATTTCTAAATTTCAGAAGGAGTTCCCAGCGACCACTGACAAAAGTTTAGTAGAGTTTAATGATGAGAAAAATAAAGGGATAAAAAATCCATTATTAGTTCATGCATGCATTCAGTAAATATTTATTATTGTCTACTACCTAAAGCAGACAACATCTTTGTCTCATGGAAGTTACATTCTAGGGCAGCACAATTAACAAATACATAAGCTCACAGCAAGGTGTAAATGCTTCTAGAGGAATACACGAGAAGCCAGAGAGAGATAATAAACAAGAGGAGTATCTTTTAGATATGGCAGAGATAACTTCTCTGAAGAAGTAACATTCAGCCTTAGCACAAAAGGTTTAGAAGGAACTACCTGTGTGAAGAGTAGAAATCAGTACTCCAGGAAAAAAGTCGCAGAGGCATAAATTAATGTATTTTAAGATATGAAAAATGTTTCCAAATTATCTATAAGAGACTTATATCTGAGAGATATAAAAGTATATATGTATATATATATATAATCTAAGATCTTATATATATATATATCTTATATATATAAGTATATATATATCATATATAGAGATCTTACAGTTCAATAATAAAAAGACAAATAACTCAATTAAAAAGTGTGCAAAGGTTCTGAACAGTAATTTCTTCAAGGAAGATATACAAATAGCCAATAAGAACATAAAGAGATACTTAATGTTATTAGTAATCAGAGAAATGCAAATCAAAACCACAGTGAGATAGTTCGTTCTTCACATCCACTATGATGGCTACAATAAAATATCAGAGCACAGGAAATGATGATGATGTGGAGAAATCAGAACTCTCATATGTGGCTAGTGGGGATGCCAAATAGTGCAGATGCTTTCGGAAAACAGTGAGGAAGTTCCTCAACTATTAACCATAAAATTACCATATAACCCAGCAATTCAACTCTTACATAGATAGTCGAAAGAAATGAAAATATATGTTCATGCACAAACTTCTAATGAATATTTATAGCGGCATTATTTATAATAGCCAAAAGGTAGAAACAATCTAAGTGTCCATCAGCAGACAAATGTATAAACAAACAGTGGCATAGCCACACAATGGAATATTATTTAACCATAAAAAGGAATGAAGTACTTACACATGCTAAAACAAGGACAGGCCTTATGGATGAACCTTGAAAACATCATGCTAAGGAAAGATGCCAGTCACAAAATACCATATAATATATTATTCTGTTCACATGGAAATCCAGACTAGAGAAATCTAGAGTCATAAAGTACATTGGTGGTTGCTTACAGCATGTGAGGGAAGGAGGGCGTGTACTACATTTCTTTTCGAGGTGATGAAAATGTTCTAAAAATTATCTGTGGTGACGGTCGAACATATCTGTGCACATACAGAAACCACTGAATTGGACACTTAAATGGGTGAACTGTATGGTATGTTAATTATATCTCAATAAAGCTTTTCTTAAAAAGAAACGATCCATATGGTTGATGCAGAATATGTAGGTTAATTACTATAGAAAGGACAAGAGATGATGCATAGGACAAGGGAGATGAAAGAATGAGAAGGTAACACATTTGCTTATACACTAATAACAAGCTGTCACTCACATTAGCTGTCACACCATTCACTTCTCAGAAAGCCCCAAGGAGGCAAACTTTCAGGAAGGACCTCTGGAGGGATATATATGGGTAAAGAGTAAATACTGAGGAATTTCTAAGAACATTCAGAAGTTCACTTATATCAGGAGTTACTAACATGTTGGAGGCTTTCAATGATTACCTATTTGAATTACTAAGATCAAAGAAAGGCAATCAATGCCAGAGGACCTGATACCAGTGAGTGTGAGTCCATGCTGCACTTCTATTCTGTTGGCCCTGTTGGGAGTGATAGAAACTACTTCACAATCTCTATGTTTCATAGAGAACAGCCATTATGAGTCCCTGACACACTAACCAGTACTTGCTTTTAACCACTGTACAACTCTCCTTTCTCCCACTCCTCTTCCCTCTTTAACTTCTGCACAGGTAACAATAAGTGACTGTATTAATACAGTTATTCCTATTTATCTAAACATTCAGCTAACAGATGATATTCCCAGTAGAAGTTATTCCTACCAGATGGAAGAGAATTGTTTCATGTGTTAGATGATTTATATATGCTCACACATAGGTGACTTATACACACACATATGTGTGTGTGTGTATATATATATATATATATATATATATATATACATACACACATACACACAGATATTATTAATCAGTAGCTTTTAAGGGGCTTTTACATTTGAACGTGGTGACCCCAAAATGTACACAAAGAAAAATAACTGGACAAGCTGATGTCTCAAGATTCTTATTTAAAGATGAAGGTAAGTCATCTAATAGCTAACATTGATGCCAAGGAGCTACTAAGAGGCAATTTAGCAGATGAGGAGATGCTAACTGTAGCAAGGAGGATAAATCTGGAGGCTGGGAGACAAATGAGGAGGATGTCACCATGTGCATACAGTGGCAATTTTTTACCATACCAATGACAAGATATCCCAAAATTCTGCAGTGCAAACAATGACTAAAGTAACACTTAGCAGAATCACTGAATCATTACTTCCAAATCAAAACAGCAAAATGGAAAGTATGTGAACTCTTGCCTTCAAAATAGGTATTTGTGTCTTAAAATATTAAACATATTTTAAAAGTACACAATTAATTTTTAATTTATTGAGCTGTACTTAGTAACATTACTTTCAATTTAGCTTTATACCTGTTAGAAATACATTTGGCTCTATTTTTCTCATTGAGCCCAATGAGTGGGCACACAGAACAGCCATCTAACGAAGATTTGAAGTTCAATTTTAATAACCCTTAGGAACAACTTACTTGAAAGGGGCATCCTGCACTGATTCATTTTAGTCAGTTAAGCTGATTACCAATCTGACTGGCTTCCACTGTTGTATTAGAAAGCAACTTGTTCTGAACCTTCCCCTGAAGCTAGTCCAAACACCTATTCACAGCACACTTATCTCTGGGAGTTAAAGTGCATATATAGAGAGCAGCCTTATACAGCAATATTTATCATTATATTCTCACCATAGACATCATCATTATACTCTTTTAGGTACAATGGAAAGCTAGTCATGCTTCTGATTTCCTCTCCTGTTTTCTGCTATCCTACTTTAAGTACATGATCAATGATACATCAGCAAAATCAGAATGACATATATTCTACTATTTGATTCAGAATGTATCTATATAAAATTTCTTCCTAAGGTAAAAAGTCTATCCACTGTGCTTAGATCATTCCCTCCTGATTAACAAGAAACACAGTAATGTCAGGACAACTATTATTAAGAGAAGTATAAGGTACTACTGTTAAATTGAAAACAATGTCTTATTCAAACACTTGTGTTTTAGGGACAGACAATAGGAGCTGCTGTCCAATATGGTGGGAAAATATGGAATTAAATAAAGAGCCTTGAAATTATACTAAACTAAAACAGCATGTGACAGGAAGTCACAAATGTGTTGGGCCTTGCATGCTACAGGGAAGTCAAGAGAGGGTCTCAGTTAGAGGAGTGATATGACCCAACCCACATTATATCAATATTACTCTGGCCACTGTGTTAAGAGCAACTAAGCACTTGACGAGTCACTACAATAATACAGGTGAGAAATGAGGGTGGCAGTGAATGAGTGAGAGTGGTTATATTTCAGATACGCAGGGTCAAGAGCATTTGCTGACAGACTAGATGTGGAGTATGCAGACAGAAAGGAATCAAAGAATGCCTTCAGGTTTATGCCTAAAGAGCTAGAAGCACACTGTTTCAATTTCTGAAATGGGGAAGAATACCAAAGGAACAGATTTTGAGGGAATATCAGAAGTTGATCTCAGAATTGTTAAGTTTGATATGCTTATTAACCTTCCTGGCAGAGTGTCAAGTAAATAGGAGTACAAAGTTCAGGGTAGAGATAGGGGTTGAAGATATAAATCTCAGAGCTATCAGCATACTGGATGGCATCTTAGTCATGAGAATAATTGAAATCCTCTCAAGAATAAGTACAACTAGAAAAAAGTAGACAACTGAGGGCTGAGCCCTCAGGCACTCTAGAGTTTAGAGGTTGGAAAGATGTGAAAGATCCAATAATGGAAACAAAGAAGAATTTGCCAGAAATTCAGGAGGAAAATCAGATAATGTATTTTCTGGAAGCGAGGTGAATAAAGTGTCTAAAAAAGAAGGAGGGATCAAACAGTTAATGATAATGTTGAGTCTGCTAAGATGGGGACTGACCTGCCCAGCAGATTTAACCATGGTGGAGTAAGCGGAACGGCAGGGGGAAAGCCCGATGAGCTTCCAAGCGGAGCCCCAGAGAGAATGGCAGGAAAGCAGCTAGAATACCAAGAGTATACAGCTCCTTCAAGTAATTCTGAAGTAAGAGGACAGAAATGGGACTGTAGAGAGGAGAAAGTGGGTAAAAAAGAAGGTATTTTAAATATGGAAGAGTTAACATCATGCTTGTTGGCTATGGAAAAGCTACAGTTGAGGACCCCTCCCACTGATAACAACAACAGCAAATGAAAATAACTGTTAGAAGCAGTGTCTTTGGGAAGAAAAAGGATGGAACACTGTGCACAAATGGAGTGACTGGCGTTTGTAATGCTGGCCATATTTTCATAGTAATAATAGAAACCTAAGTTAGCACAGATGCAGCTAAGTGAGTTGATATGTATCAGGAGCACATGGAAGTTCTTTTGTTTCTGTTTTGTAAGCAAAATAGAAAACACAGTTACCATCGGATAGGAAGGATGAGGAAGGTTTGATGAGAAAGAAGATTATACAACAGTCATGTAGGAGACTAGGAGGGTAAGTGGACCTGGGGACACACTATATGACTGCCTGGCAGCATTATGGATCCACTTGAGTTAATAACCATTCTGCAGTTATCATCTGGGTTAGACACGTAAGTAGTTATTACTCTTTTTCCTAATCATTTATAACAGTACAGCAGGGAGTAAAATTACACTCCTCTGAGCACCAGTTCCTAGGAATTGATGATACATTTTCCCCTCCTCAGGAAAGTATCCACTTAATCTTACTTTTTGATTTCTGTCTCCCTTGCTCAGTTTAAACAATGCAAATTTTTTACATATTTTGAAGAAATAGATTATCATATATGTAAGTCACGTAATGAAACTGGTAAGTGAATGAACTTTTTGTGCAAAAAATTAATGAAGATATATTTGCTTTTAAGTGAAATTTAGCAAAGATAACAATGCTGTGCTGAAACAAGGAAAAAAGATCAGAAAAATGATTGAGGCACCCAACCAAGAATGGACCAAGTCTGATACATCATCTTATCTCCAATGCCTAGTGAATCACTTGATAATCAGTACTTAAGAAACATGCTGAATAAGGAAGTGAGAAGGCAAATAAACAATGAAACCTTGAACAAGAATGACAAAATATAAAGACTTTGTTTAAAAAGACAGAAAATAGGATGGGAAAACATGAGCATAACAGATTGAGAATGGTTGGAGACGTGAGCTATTGTGAAAAGCGTCCAAAATAGTATTCTCTCATGAGGGTCTTCTTAAAAAACAGTATTGTAAGTCTGGAGGCACCGGAGGGAGGAAAGCGAGGACAGTGCAAACGGAACAAAGACAGCACCAAATAGCTCTGTGCCATATAAGGAAGGAACAAACTGATCTTCCTGGATTCCAGTCCCGTGATGTGCCAACAAACCCTGTATGCAGACACCCTCCACCTGGAAGGAGGAGACCTCTGGCTGTCCATCACTCGACCCTGAGCCAATAAAAATTCCCCACATACCCGTAGCGTGGCCCACTTCCCCTCCCTTCCCTGTTCTCTTAAAAACTCCCCACCTCCCCTCCTGGGCAAGACTTCCCCAGCCTGTGTCCCTGCAGACTGGTGAGCCTCGCCCGGGAATTGCGCTCAAATAAATTGCCTGGCCCTTTGTTGCCTCTTGTCGCCTGCTTATTTCTGTTAGAATTTATCTTACAAGTATCACTCTCATTTCTCTGAAGGCAGTAGATTAGGTCACACAAGAGGAAAACAGAGGAAAAAATTTTAAAGTGCATTATAAAGCCAAATATTAGAAACCTTAAAAGTTCCCTCATGTTGCTCTTCATAACCTTTAATAAGATAGAGAAAAATAGAATTTTATTTCTATGCAATTGTGAGATGTAAAATGTATCTCAAAGACTAGATAGAAATAAAAAAAAATAGGCATCAATTGGTGGCTTTTATTAATTATTTTAAAGCAAATAAATGTAGGGAAGGTACATAGCATATGAAGCTTCACACAGAAGGAAAATTTATTTTTCAACAGTCTGTAAAATCTAACCTATGTGAAATGAATCTATGTTCTTTCCAATGCCAGTTTGATGGTATTATAAAGGTAATCTTGTTGACATAAGATTTAACTTCTAAGATTAATGAACAGTTTGATCATGTAACTTCATATTTCATCTTAGAATTCTCTAGTCTAATAACTGAAATTTCACCGCTCTTATGATGATGTCTAAATACCTGAATTTGAGCTACACTGGCCTTATGGCTGAACTTGGTTTACCTGTCTAGTCTTATCTCCGGTCATTATTGCCATCACATTCCAAATTTCAGACATCCTGGAACTACTCACAGTTTTCTGAATACAATTTGCTACTTCTAACCTCTCCGCTATTTCCCCTGTCAAAAAATGCTTTTTTATTATCCAGAAAATACATACTTCTTTATTATAAATAAATAGTTTCACTTCAAACTTCACATTCTTTGGAAAGGTATTGTGCTTATGTGCTGTCCAAGCAGGCTATACATTTGTCTATTTAGCTCCTATCACACCGTACTCCCATTCAATTATGTAATTATTTGAATGCTTTCTCTAAAAGTTCATGAACGTCTCTAAGATGGATATCTGAATTTTTATATTTATGTAATTTATATTATATTTCTATTTCAATTCTTGAGCACATAGGACTTCATGCAGATACTAAAAAAGTATTACTCTGTTGAATAAATTTCTATGTATCTAAAATTAATTCATTGAAAATCATTAATTCTTCTTTTAAGAAAGCTTCTGGTAAGAATTTTTCAGCATCATGTATTTAGTAAGAAAAATAAAAAATGAAAACTTATGAAGAAATAGGCATAAATGTATCCATATATATAAGCTTAATGAAAAACAGTATTAAACTCTCTTCATAATACTTCACCTCTTTCAAATTATAATGAAAGCACTAAATTAACATGGCCTATGATGGCACATATTTTACCTTGTTTCAGATCACCATTTGTTGTAACCTCTGGCTGATAGCAGTCTGGTAAAGGATATGATGAAAACATTGGCCAAGGATATGGATCATCACCCTAAAAAAGCAGCAAGACAGATGACTTTAGGAAGTAGTTTAAAATAATATTGACTTTTAAGGCTTTATTAAATATCATTATTTTAATTTTTTTATTGAAGTATAGTTGATACACAATATTATATTGGTTTCAAGTATACAACACAGTGATTCAACAGTTACATACATTATTAAGCCCTCATCCCAACTAGTGCAGTTACTTTCTGTCAACATAGAAAGATGTTACAGAACTACTGACTATACTCTTCATGCTGCACATGATCCTGTGACCAACCTGTATTATGATTGAGATTTTGTGCCTCTTTATCCCCCTCACCCACTCTACCCATCCACCCCAGCCCCTCTCCTTTGGTAACCATCAGTCACTTCTCAGTGTCTATGAGTCTACTGCTGTTCTGTTCATTTTTTGTTTTGTTTTGTTTTTAGATTCCACAAATAAGTGAAATCATATGGTATTTTTCTTTCTCCTTTATGAAATATCATTACATTGACTTTTGTTTCATAAATTCTAGAGTTGTAGCCTAAGAAAAATGATTTGATATTATAATTTGATACTCTAACAAATAGTAACTAAAGTGAAATGTAATGGAAACAACACCAAACAAACCCTGAAGACAAAAATATGGTGACCTGCTCTAGTAGCTAGGACTGATAGTGAAGGCATTAGTAATTTTTTTTATGAAAGGAAAATTATAGTCTTCAAAAGAAACCTGCATTTCCTACATTGCTCACAAAACTGTGTCTCCTAGTATTAATCATTTCTATCTAATCTTTCCCAGACTGTCAAAGCAGAAGTGTACTTAACAATTAAAAAATAAACCTTCAAGAGAAAACCAGACTGCATGAATATTGGTAGGAGAGGTGCGTACATTGTCAATTAAATATAAAAAGAATATAGTCATCTAATAAAAATTAGGTATCATGAAAGACACTGAAAGTAAAAAATTCAAAGATACAAGGAAAATGACAACTTTTTATTAAAACAATAACCTACTTAGCAACATAAACTAGCGTTCATGACCCCTTGCCGTGAAGAATACTGTTTTCATTTGAAAGTGTTTACTTTCATCCTGAAGTTTTCTAGTAACAAAAGCTCAATTCCTTAATGTAGGCATTTGGCCGTTGTTAAGTGTCACCTGAGTCGGATAATTTGCTTCAAAGTGTCAGGAAAACATTCCCCACCTTTTTACCGCACTCACCTTCTCTAGCATCCTTGGAGGCAAAATTCGTTCCACTGGCCCACCAATAAGATTTATTCTGACAAGAACATGATTTCTCTCTACTGATAGGCCATCAATTATAAAATTCCTGAAAAAATAAACATACAATTTTGTTATCGACTTAACTGAATATAATTTAATTTTAAAATCAAGTCAGTGGAATGTAAAGATAAAAGGCAGAAAAATTTCTCTAGAAAAGTCTGAACAACAGATTGTCATCAATGTACTACTTGAATAAGGGCTAATTTCACTTTTTCTTTTATAGCTTTCTTTGCCAGAGAGAAAAATTTTGATGGGGATATAACTGATAGGAGATGAGTGAGATTAAGAATATTTCCTTGGCAAATGTTACTTCATTTAAGAAATGGGATTAAGCAATGCATTATTGTGGGATCTCCCCACAATGACTTGATCACTTTCTTTAGTCAAGGTTTCCTTAAGGTATAGACCCAGTGCCTTAAACTTGGAATCTAAGCATTGCTTCTGAGTAGCCTCCACACTCCCTGCAGCTGTTAATACTCTTTCTTCAGCAAACCCGGAGTATCCAGTAATTTACCTGGCCTGCCAAACTGTCCAAGACCTAGCTAGGACAGAGGTATCCTTTTTTAAAAATTACAAAGATGAAGCAATGCCAGTTATTGAATGTATATTCAGGTAATAGCAAGTGTGATATATTAATTGAAAAAATTATCAAGAGATTATCATAACCTCATTTTGTAATAATCAAAATTTAAGACTATGAACTAACATAACTAAGAAAGTGGATTAAAGAGTGCCTCTACAAGGGACACAAAATCAAATGTTTTGTTTAATGGGTCATCTTATACATGCAACCTGAATTAAAAGGTGATAACAACATCATGGAACCATTAAAAAAGTTAGTGCTTACCTAAAAACAAAGAGCAACACAGACAACTAAATTAAACAAAAACTAAGAGAGCAATACTTGGCAAGCCTCCTACAAGAATATCAAAATCTTTCTAACTGGCATTTATGCTTAATTGTATTTCAGTTTGTTATTTAAATCACAGAATTTGGATAGTGGAGAAACATTAAATAAGCCAGACAGACAACTGTCTTAACAGAGCATCTGTAATAAAAACTTATTGTGTCTTTTTTTTTTTACCTGTGGCTCTCAGAGATCTCTAAGATATTTTCTTCTTGAGCATTTAGTAACCTTTCAGATACTTGATACTGAGCCTCTAATAGGAGAAGAGTGTTTAGATCACAGCATGCCACACTTAATAACCTACACAAAGAACAATAAAAGTAGATTTTATAAGCTTTATACTCAAAGTGTAAAAACTTTTTGGTGTCAAAGTAATACCTGCACATCAAAATACAAATTTCATAACAAGGTCACATAGTTATTTCAGATATATTAATCATTTTGAATAGCAATAGATTTCAAGAGTTTTTCTTACTGAAATATTTAAAGGCAATGGGTAATTTGTAATTAAGATTTTTAAAAAATTTATCCAAATCTAAAAACAGTAAATTTTCTTCTTAACTGCTATTTTAAAAATTAGAGAACATTAGCAAATCCATAAAGATTGCAAATCGCCTCTACTTTTTATTCAGCGATTAATTACAGGAGGAATGATAATCATTTTGCTACCAATACAGGAAATGTTCAATAGGTGAAATGTCAGTCAGATAAAGCTGAGAACACATAAGCATGCTACTCTCAGCACCCATAGAGGTAAGTCTGCCACTCCTACTGTGATGCAACAGGAAGTACATACACTGCACCATTTATAAAATACTCCTGCCAAGAACACTGAACCTGAAATTAACCAGTCCTAGATGTCTCACCATCAGTTTATAGGAAATGCACACATCAGAGAAATGTTAAAAGAGGAGGAAAGTCAAGCAAACCCAGAATCGGGAGAATCCTACACACCATTACACAAATTATTTCTTCATATTAAAAAAATATGGTATAGAAAGGGGGAAAAAGGAACTGTTATAAATTAAAAGAAAAACATCTAGCAAATTTGTTTTGATCATGATTGAAGCAAAAACTAAAAAAACATGTCTGGGATAGGTACTAGGGAATATCAGGGAAATAGCATTAATTGTTAGATGCAACAGTGGCATAGTAGCCCTGCTTTGTTTTTTTTAAATAGGTCTTTGTCAGTTAGAGATGCATGCAGCATTGTACATGGGTAAAATGGTATTATAACCGGAATAAGTACTTAAGGAAAAAATATGTATGGGAGGGGGAGAGAGATGAAACAAAATTGGAAGATATTGACAACTGATAAAGATAAATGATGGGTACATGGAAGGTTCATTATACTATTGCTCATGCTCCTTCTACTACTTTTTATATATATTTAATAAAAAAGTATACATATACCAGTCAAAATGGCTAATCTCAAGATGACAAGAAGTAAGTGTTGGTGAGGATGTGGAGGAGAGGGAAACCCCATACACTGCTGGTGGGATTGCAAATTGGTGCAGCCACTATGGAAAGCAGTATGGAGGTTTCTCAAAAAATTAGAAATAGAAGTACCATATGACCTAGCAGTTACACTTCTGGGAATTTATTGGAAGAATACAAAGTTACTAATTTGA
The DNA here is from genome assembly GCF_030020395.1 of Manis pentadactyla. Classification (NCBI taxonomy): domain Eukaryota; kingdom Metazoa; phylum Chordata; class Mammalia; order Pholidota; family Manidae; genus Manis; species Manis pentadactyla. Next base: position 68,612,536 of record NC_080030.1, on the reverse strand, counting down.
AAAGATACATGTATTCATTGCAGCATTATTTACAATAGCCAAAATATGGAAACAACCTAAATGTCCATGGATACATGAACAAAAAAGATGTGATACATGTATACAATGGAATATTACTAGCCTTAAAAGAGAATGAAATGCCATTTACAACAACATGGATGGGTGGAGAGGGTATTATGCTAAATGAAATAAGTCATCTAGAGAAAGACAAATACTGTATGACCTCATTTATATGTGGAATCTAGATAACAAAACAAGCAAAGTTGAAATAGACTCAGAAACACAGAGAACAGACTAGTGGTTACCAAAGGGAAGTGGGGTAGGGAGATGGGTGAAATAGATGAAGGAGAAAAAAAAAGAAGTGAGAATGTTGGATACCTTGATCTAGGTAATGGTTACATGAGTGTATGCAAATTTCAATATTCACCAAGCCGTACACTAAGATTTGTGCATTTTATTGTATATACCTTAATATAAAAACAGATTTTTCTAAAGTATATAAAAAAGATAATTTGAAGGGGACTATAATTTGAAGATGGCTGTAACAGGTTAGATTCTCTGAAAAGTAGCATTTGAAGAAAATAGGAGAAACTAACCAAACTTCTAATTATATACCTAACTGATATATCTCAGAAATATATTTAAACATGGGCACAATGGTCTATGCACAAGGATTCTCATTGCAGGGTGGTATGAGAAAAAAAAATTTTAAGTGTTCACCCACAACAAGAAGTTTAAGTTTTAGTTTGCAGTACATTTTTATAGTGATGTACTATGTAGATATTGGAGCAGAACAGTTTTATGTTTTGATAAAGAACTATCTCCCAGGTGGATATTAACTGAAAAAGGAGAGGCAGAAAACATTGTGTATAATGGTAGCATTTGAGTATAGATGGAAAAAATTTGAATATAAAAATAAATACATATTCATTTTTACATGACTCCCTGAGACAAAAAAAAAAAAAAGAGACAGTTGTTAGCTCTGTAGTGGGGAGGATATAAAAAACCAGAAGGGAGCATGGTTTTCACTGTACATCTTAGTATTTGAATTTTAGGGCAATTGCCTGTTTTACCATTTAATAGCATTCATATACAGAGAAAAAATTCTTGGCAGGTGTCTTTGAGAGTTAAAAATGGCAATCTGACATTACTACCCAACCTGCCCAAAATAATAAAATGCATATAAAATAAGGGAAAATCTATCATCAGTTTAGATAAACATTTACTCAGTTTATAAAAGTAAAAACATTTTTGCTAGATCAAATGCAATGGAAAAAAAACAAAATACATAAACTTCTAGTTTGAAGAGGATAGTTAAAATTAGTTTTCCCTTTCTCATCCTAGAAATAACCCCAAGGATTGATGGGGGAGGAAATTAGCATACACAAAAACTGTTAACACCACAATGAGTTGAAGGAAACAGAAGGATAGTCAAAATAGGGCAAATGCTGTTAGCAGAGGGAAATAAATTGAAAAAGGATGTTGGAGCCATGTTTGCTGAAAAACAGCAAAATAAATTTTTCAAAAAAAAATTCCTAAGTAAAAAAAACTAATTTTTCAAAAAATGAGGGGTACACTCAGATGAAAAAGCTACTCTGTTTCCAATAGTGGAAATGGAATACAAAGGACAGCCAGCTGGAGGATCCTTGGTCCCACTGTAGTTCTCAGGATTACAAGGAGCAAGGTGAACCAGGGAGTCACAGACAAATCAATTATTAATTATTGATTACAGACACAATTAATAAACAAAATGGACTATATCTACAGTAAGGTCATTGGGAACAGCACAAAGAGGGGACAAGAACACACACACACACACACACACACACACACACACACACACACACACACACAGAACTTGGGCCTTTAGGAAAATTCCAGGTAACCAGGAATATGACCCTAACTTCTCTTCCACATGAGCCTCCTTCAAGTAACTGATGATGGAAAAAACTCACATCTCTCCAAAAAGAAATACCACAGATGCATATAAAGATGATCCAGGAAAAAGGGAAAAAATAATAGGATAAATAGATTGCAATACAAATACACACAGAGTGGCTCTTAAGCACTTCAAAACTATAGGCAAATAGTTTGCCATGAATTTAAAAAGTTATATAAATGTATCAAATTAACACATTGTACAACTTACATCATATCAATTATATCTCAGTAAAAACATTTAGTAAAGCAGTGGTCTCCAATAAGCTCTTTGCACACAGTAGAGATGTACAAGTAAGGGAAAAAACAGCAAAACAACCAGATAAAGGATCTTCTAAGATCTTTCCAAGCTAAAGAAAGAAGTAGAAAAATAAAACTGTAACAAAAAGTAAACAAATGGAAACAGAAAAAAAAAAAGCAGACACTATTTAAACACAATAAATGGTATAAGGGATAGAATGAGAGTGTGGAAAATATAATGAGAGTGTGGAAGTATAAAGTGTTTAGGTTAACATTTCATTGAGAGAAAACAGAAATAACTTAACAGGATACACCTTTAAGATATTAGTCAGGAAATGAATCTGTGTACAGTAAGTGTACAATATTGTCCCAGGGTAAACTGAACCAAAAGAATCAACACAGAGATAGAGCCTAGTAAAGCTATTAGACTTAAAGAGAAAGAAAGAATCATTCGGGTATCTCGGGAAAAAGATCAAGCCACTAAGCCACTAAAAGACATTGTGTGCCTGTGTGTGTGTCTGTGTGTGTATGCACACACAGCATAGTGGAGGGTGAGGTGGGGGTGTAGATCAAGCTTTACTCAGACATATCCACAGCAACTTTCAATACTAGCAGAATATTGGGAGGAGATTTAATACTATCAGATATTAAGACATGTTATAAAATTGTAATAATTAGAAAAGTATAGTTATGACACATAACTAAATAAGAATATCCAGACTTAAGACTCCTATGTCAAAACAGAATTTCCTGATGGACTGAAGGGAGCAAAAGAAAGATGTCAAAGATGACTCCAGAGGTTTTGTTAGAAAAAAAAGGTAAGGGTCAAGTTGTCACCAATTAAGTAATAAGGCTGTAAGTTATGAAAGTTTAGGGAGAACCTAATGATCTTTCTTCAGACAACTACATCAGTGAACTGGTATTGAAACTGACCCTCAATGCCCTCTAGTTTGTGATAAGAAGGGCTCTCTAGGATCTAGATGGACAAAGAGACAGTCTGAGGTAAAATGGAGCAACTCTGAAATCAAATACATGCCTGGAGCTGGGGGGATTACGGTCCCAAACTTCAAGCTCTACTACAAAGCTACAGTAATCAAGACAATTTGGTACTGGCACAAGAACAGAACAATAGACCAATGGAACAGACTAGAGAGCCCAGATATAAACCTAACCAAATATGGTCAATTAATATAGGACAAGAAGCCATGCACATACAATGGGGAAATGACAGCCTCTTCAACAGCTGGTGTTGGCAAAACTGGACAGCTACATGCAAGAGACTGAAACTGAACTATTGTCTAACCCCATACACAAGAGTAAACTCGAAATGGATCAAAGATCTGAATGCAAGTCATGAAACCATAAAACTCTTAGAAGACAACATAGGCAAAAATCTCCTGAATACAAACATGAGCAACTTCTTCCTGAACACATCTCCTTGAGCAAGGGAAACAAAAGCAAAAATGAACATATGGGACAACATCAAACTAAAAAGCTTCTGCATGCCAAAGGACATCATCAACAGAATAAAAAGGCATCCTACAGTATGGGAAAATATATTTGTAAACAAGATATCCAACAAGGGATTAATATCCAAAATATATAAAGAACTCACATGCCTCAACACCCAAAAAGCAAATAACCCGATTAAAAAATGGGCAGAGGATATGAACAGACACTTCCCCAAAGAAGAAATTCAGATGTCCAACAGACACATGAAAAGATGCTCCACATCACTAATCATCATGGAAATGCAAATTAAAACCACAATGAGATATCACCTCACATTAGAAAGGATGGCCAGCATTGAAAAGCCTAAGAACAACAAATGCTGGTGAGGATGCAGAGAAAGGGGAACCCTCCTACAATGCTGGTGGAAATGTAAGCTAGTTCAGCCATTGTGGAAATCAAAATGGAAGTTCCTCAAAAAACTAAAAATAGAAATACACTTTGACCCAGGAATCCCAGTCCTTGGAATTTACCCAAAGAATACAGCTTCTCAGATTTAAAAAGACATATGCACCCCTATGTTATTGCAGCACTATTTATAATAGCCAATATGGAAGCAACTTAAGTGCCCATCAGTAGATGAATGGATAAAGAAGATGTCGCACATATACATCATGGAATACTATTTACCATAAGAAAGAAACAAATACTACCATTTGCAACAACATGGATGGAGCTGGAGGATATGCTCAGTGAAATAAGCCAGGCACAGAAAGATAAGTGCCAAATGATTTCCCTCATCTGCAGAGTATAACAACAGAGCAAAACTGAAGGAACAAAATAGGACAAGACTCACAGACTGCAAGAAGAGACTAGCAGTTACCAAAAGCGAGGGTTGGTGGGAGGGAGGGATAAGGGGATTGAGGGGTATTATGTTTAGTATATATGATGTGAGGGGTCACGGGAAAAAGAGAGTAGCACAGAGAAGTCAAATAGTGAATCTGTGGCATCTTACTTTACTGAAGGACAGTGACTGCAATGGGGTATGTATGGGTAGGGACTTGATAATATGGGTAAATGTAACCACATTGTTTTTTCATGTGAAACCTTCATAAGAGTGTATATTAATAATACCTTAATAAAAAATTTGAAAAGAAAATACATGCCTGGACCAAATTCTCATTAGACAATGAGTAAATAGAAACTTTAACAAGTGATATAAGACTTGTAAGATCTTACAAGTACTGGGAATAATGTAAAGCTTAGCAAATCTGATCCCACAGCAAATTAAAAGACTAGCATACTGTGACCAAGTAGTTTATTCCAGGAAGAAAAGGATAGTTTATTTATTAAAACATCTCCTGATATAATTCACAACATCAATATGTAATAGAAAAGAACCATATAATCATCTGACCAGATGCTTAAAAACTACTTAAGATTCAACATCCATCCTCTAGTGCCTGTACTAAAAAAAATTCTAAGCAAATTAAAGGAATGTTACTTCTTTAATTTAATTTAAAAAGCAAATTTATCTCAGTGCACAAGCTAAAAGCATACACAGGAAAAGCATTTACATTAAGGTCATGAGGAAAGCAAAATTGCCATTATTTAGTATTGTTCTGTAAGTTTAAGCCAATGCAAAAAAGATGAGAAAAAAAGAAAAGTCATGCTATCTGAAAAGAGATAATAATTTTCATTATTAAATGACGATGAACTATTTATTTGGAATCCCCCATCATAAAATTCAATTTACTTAATTTGAGGAAATATTGGTTTAATACCTACTAAGTGCCTACTATTCTCTAAGGTGCTGAGGACATATCACTGAACATACATGCACAAAAGTCTCAGTCCTATGGAATGAAAAATACCAGAGGAAGAGAACAAAGAATAAAATAAAAAGTACAAGAAAACCCCCAAAACAGCATGGATACAATTAAAGCAGGAAAATTAATAAGAAGTTCTAACAAGGGGGTAGTGGAGATAGATCATTGTAGGCAATTTTAAACAAAGTGGTTAGGAAAGACCTCACCAAGAAGGTGACAGTTCAGAAAAAGCCTAAAAGAAATGGAGCAAACCATGGGTCTCTCTGGGGGAAAAGTATTTGAAAGAGAGCATTACAGCTTGAGCAAAGGACCTAAGATGAGAGCTTAGTCTGGCATCTTTGAAGAACAGTGAGGGAACCAATATAGCTGAAGTGGAATAGGCAAGGAAGAATTATTAGGAGATGCGGTCAATGTAATATTTAGGGTCCGGATCACATAGGACTCTGTAAGTTTGTGATAACTCCATTTTTTTTGACTGAGAAACCACTGGAGTATGATATCATCCTGATATGAGAAAACATGTGTATAGGATTGAGATGATCTGATTTTTATTTCAATGGTATTACTCCAGCTGCTACATACAGAATAGGCTGGAATTAGCCAGGGACAGAAGCTGACATATCAGTTTTTATCAGTAGATAAAGTCTTAGGAGTCCCTGTGATCCCCACTTTCCAGGTGCTCATTGTCTTATGTGAGTCTCTTGAGTGCAGGCAGGACCAGTGACTTGCCTTTAATCAGAGTTGTTAAAGGTGACAGGATGGTTGTGATTACATGATTGTATTACATAAGACTCTGTGCCCTTCTTGCTGGAATGTCTCTCATTTGCTGGCTTTAGAGAAGCAAGCAGCCATGCTGGGGAAAACCATGTGGCGAGGAACCTACAGATGCCTTCTACGGATTGAGGGCAGCCTTCAACTGAAGGGCTGGTGCCTCTAGCTTCTAGGTGGCAAGAAAACAGGACCCTCAAGTCGTAAAATCATTAAGTCCTAAAATCATAAGGAACTAAATTTCACCAACAATCTGTGTAGTTTGGAACATATCCTTCCCTAATTGAGTTTTAAATAAGACCAGAGCCCCAGCTGACACTTTGATTGCAGCCTTTTGAGACTATGAACAGAGGACCGAACTAAACTATACCTACCTGCATGGAAACAGATAATGAATTTGTGTTGTTTTAAGCTACAAAGTTTGTGGTAATTTGTTACACACCAATAGGAAAATAATACAAATTTCAAGGTTTACAACTAAGCAAATAAAGGTATGATGTTGCCTTTTGGTTGATATGAAGAATAGAACTAGTTTCAAGGGGGAAAAATTATATATATGATAATACATTTATATGAGACATATAAAATGTTATATTATGTATTCATATATATATACCTATATATGATATATTTATATACTTATATATATTAATATGAGAATATACTTATGAGACTATATATGTACTATATATATTATGTAATTTATATATAATACATATATAAATATATATGAGAATTTATATATATCATATACAATATATGAATATGAATACATCTACGTGACATATATATATATATATATATAAAACATGAGAATATGAGAATTATGTAGGGTGACCAGGAACAAAATACAGAAAACAATGTACTATATCAATAATAAGTAATTAAAACATAACCATGGTAAAAAAAAAACTGTTAACAAGAAGTATAATATAGAGGATGATAATAATTTACTGGACCTTTATGAAGAGAACCATATCACCAAAGAATGTAAAAAATTTCCATAGAGACAGCACTTGCCTGCTGAGAATATTGAATATTATAAAGATGGGATTCTCCAATTCAGTTATGAATTATATTTAAATGTACATTATTCAATAATTTAATAAAAAATTCAATATTATCATAGAGCTCAGCAAAATGCCCCTGCTAATAACCTAAAAGTTTTTTTTAAAACAAATGAATGAATAATTCAATTGAATGAATAATATGTAATCTCATAGACACTAATTTCTATAGGGTACTTACTATGTTCTGAATTTGGAAGAGGTATAACATATTTAGTCTCACAATAACTCTGTGAGGAAATTTCAGTTACTGTCTCCAATGAACTCATGAGTAAACAGAGGCATAAGAGGTTAAGAATAGCCTAAGCTCACTTTGTGGTACCAGAGAATATGCTTTTAACCATTGAGTGATACTGCTACTCACTCTAGTATATACTAGGAAACAGAATATAAGGCAACAAATACTGCATTCACAAAAGGTGTATGAGTTCTACAGAGCAAAATGACATTTTAATGAGTAACTAAAGAATGCTTAAGTTAAATGGAGATATATACCATGTTGACACACATTGGACAATTCAGTTTTGTAAAGATGTCGATTCACTCACTGTCCATCTCTATAGATTCAATCTGATGATTATTAAAATATCAGTGGGCTGGTTTGTGTGACAAGCTGATTCTAAAATTTATATGGAAAGAAAAGAACTAAAAGTAGCCAAGATATTTTTGAAAAAGAACCAAGTAGGAAAAGTCACTCTATTAGTTATTGTAACTTACTACAAAACTATAGTAATTAACTATTTGTACAAGAATAAACAAAAGTCTATCTGAACAGAATAGGAAGTTTAGAAACAGTGCTTTGCATATTTAGACACTTGTTTTGTAACACACTAATTATGTATGTATACAGTAGATATGTAGCTAATGTTATACATGTAAAAGAGCTGTTTATAATAGTCCAAAGTGGAAAGCTAGAAATAACCCAAATGTCCACTAATAGTGTAAATTCTCTTTGCTTACTTGGTTGGGATTATGTAGACATTTACTTTGTAACAATTTGTTAAGCTGTATGTATATGTTTTGTGCAATATTTATATTTTTAATATTTCATAAAAATTGTAAGTGCTATGGTAGGGTGGATAATGAGAAATATATCATTATATCCATTAAAACATATAAACATGTATGCAACAAATGAAGAAATCTGGAATACTAATAAAAGAATACATACTTTAATGGTTATGCATAAAGATTATTTTAAGACTCAATAACAACTATCATTTACTATTCAATTATGTAATCATCTAATAAATGGATCTTAGTAGCTCATTAGTTATACCTGCATATTTGTATAAGCTTGCAGCTAGACTAAACATGAAAGGAAAAGCCACTTGAGTGAGACACTTCTATTTTTTCAACCTAACCATTATTAATATAATGCCAGGTTTAGAAAGTGAATAGAAGTATAACTTTTTTTATATTCACTAATCTAAAAAAAAAATGACAAGAAAAACATCTCAAAATTTACATATTATAAGGCTTATAACAAATTGTCAAGTTTAATGTTTGTTGGTTCCAATCTAAATTTCTCAAAGTTCTGAGAGAAAGCTTCTGCTTATTCACCTATAAAACAAGTTGTTATTATCAATCACTCAAAAGAAAGTCAACAATTATCTAAGGTGAATCCAAATTCATAAATAAACTGGAAAATGTTTTAATGATGTATTTTCAGTTGTTCATGGACAGAGGTAAAGTATTAAAAAATAATTTAAAGTTTATGTGAAAATATCAACAGAAGTTACATAGCCAAATTTCAGAAGTGTGTGTATGCATGTATATTTGTGTGTCTCTCTCAGGATACAGCTAGCAGTAGACTGACTACGTATTTCAGATGAAAATTAGGTTAGGCCTTAATAAGTTACATTTGTCAAAATAAGTTTCTGTACACCAAAACACAAACAATAGCCAAAGACCTTAGCTGTTCTTTATTCTTTCATAAATGTTAAGCAATGTGAAAATATTACCCACAAGATCATTGGCAGAATTTAATTCCTCAAGATTTATGTCCACTTACAGAGACAAGGGCTATACTAGTGAAACTTATTTTCAACCTTGCTCTGTCAAGCAATCATTTACATATTAATCAATTTCCTTTTTTTCTTCCATCTCTCTTATCCCTGTTATTTTACATAGGATGTTAATTAGTAATTTAGTCTACAGGTGAAAGGATATAAGTGATTGTAAATAAACTAACAATGAATGAAAGTCACCTAGAGATTTATGTTAACACTGAAGAGACAGACCCTAGATTTCCCTGTTGCAGAAGAGGGTAAGAATATGGACCTTTACTCAGTCCTTTGCTTTTTGCTCAAATAGATAAAACAAAAACAAATATATTTGTTTTCTAAGCTCTAAATCATCTTTTTAAAGTTCTTTTCACTTATTTTTTTCCTCTAATGTAATGAAACTGAAACAAAATGATTTAATTTTTGTTATAAAGAAAAATATTTTGGGTGAAGTGATTATGAAAAATAATTTAAATGCCAATTTGACATCCCAAATGAATTTATCTTCTTTACATTAGAAACCTGTAATAAAATTTCACCTGGGTAAAGGATTTAGGCTTAAATGTAGGAAAATTGGCATTATTGTAAAGCGGGGTGGGTATAAAGTATAGTCAAGTCACAACTTCAGGGCAAAGAATTGTTAACCAAGGATACCAGACTCCCAAAATTTGCACGTTTCACATTAAACATTAAGACTCTAATTAGTTACTGCTCTTAACAGATAATAATATATTGTCATTAGAGAATATAGTATTAATATTAATTTTACATTGACTTTGTAAGTTCTATGTTATAACTATGTCTTATATGTAGTATAAAATATAAATATATTAAGGGGTTCTTATGCATTGAAAAAATGCTAACATGTAGTTTCATTTTATAACCCAAGTAATTTACAGACATCCAATTCATCACTATAAAACTACACACAGTTGCAAAAAGTATTGATGCTCCCCAAGAAACATCAAAATATCATTGAATACATACTAATAAGTATAACTAGCATAAACGTAATTATAATCAAAGGAATAGTCTGTGGCCACATTGTTTTTGTTATCAATGTGGTCAGGATATGAGGTGCACCACCTCACACTAACTGTGCTGGGAGCCCTCTCTGAGGTTCCCTGTCAGTGCTGACCTCAGGAGAGCCGACTATGCCCTAAGAGGGCCAGAGTTATAAGTGTTTTGCAGCTGAGCTTCAGGCCCAACTATCAACAAGGAATATATAGACATTGTTTTGCCTCAGATGCAAAGGGAGCCTCCCAACCCAGGGTGGAAATGGGCATTTTACATCACTGGATTTTAAAATATCAGACACTATTTAATTTATCTTTCCCTTTGCCCCTTACCCTGACCCTAAGTGATTTAAAAATTGCAAAGTGATGTTGTAAAGATTTGTAATTCCTTACCTGTATTCCTATGACCAAGAATTTATAATTTTTGTGCACTTAGCAACAAAATACAGTAAACCTGGAGTAACACCTCATAATCAAGCACATTAACATTTCTTCAGCAAAATATGCTGCCTTTCAAATTAAGCAGGCCAAATAAAGACTATAAAGAATCTCACATCACTTCAGGTAAGATAAGATGTATATAGCAAATAAGCTATGGAAAAAAAAATTTCAATTTTTTTTCTGAATTTTAGAATTTCAAATATCAGAGACTGACACTTGATGTCAAGTTAGTATCCATTATGCTAAGTTTGAAAGAATGTTTTTAGTGCATGGTATATAGAATTTTATTTTAAAAATCCAACCAAACATCTCTGAATTTCAGTTTATTTCTGGAAATGAATATCAGTGTCTCCTTTATGTCAATGTCTTGTTCCTTCAAATAGTTCAAATAAATAATCTGAAATTTGGGATCAATCTTTTCACTTGTTTTGGAATATATCTTGAACATAGTGGGTCCCCCAGGAATTTGCTAATAACCCAAATAAAATCTCACCACCAGAGCAATAATTCTGCTCTTAATTACTACATACTTTGTATATCACTTTTTAAATATTACTGTATTATTAATGTGAGCAAGTGGGCACTTGCCTGGAGTACCTGAAATGGTTCTGTGCAGTCTTGTCTTAGCTATCATCTCCGCTTGAAGGACTTCCTAAGCATGTTCTTTGTTTACCTCATGTTTGTAGTCACAAGCCCCTTCTCCTAATCCTGAAACTTTTTCCTAGTATTTTGAATACATTGAATCAACACAACGTATTATCTCTACTAACATTCTAAATACTTCCATGTATGCATTACCATAAATTCCATAAATTATACTTTTACAAACTCTGTAATCAAATACATTTTATGTCTGTATATTTTACTTAAAACAAATACAAAAATTCAATATGAAAGAGTTCCTTCTGATCAGTATATACACACTAGCTAGCAGAAATGTAATGTCCAATTCTCTGCTTGCAATCAAAACCAAGAACAGGATGTGAATTACACTCACACTAACCACACACCTCCAAACCTTGAGCTAAAAGTTTTGAAACACATATAACCATATGTGAAGAGAAAAAGGGAAGAGAGTCAGTTTTCCAATGAAACTCTCCATGAATATGGGGGAGAGGTTAAGGTGGGCAGGTGGGAAGGGTAAGGGGGATAAAACGGCACAAAAATTATCAATCATAATATAAGTTGGTCACAGGGATGGTAGTACAGCATGGAGAGTATAGCCAGTGATTCTGTAACATCTTCCTATGTTGACAGATAGTAAATGCACTAGTGGGCATGAGGATTTAATAATATGCTGCTGAACCACACTGCGTTATATACTTGAAACCAGTATAAGATTGTATATCAACTACACTTCAATTAAAAAAGAAAAAAACCCCAAACCTCTCCAGGAGCAGCAGAGAGAGAGCAGGGGCTATGGAGAGGCTATTCACTTGCTCTAGGTACTGAATTCGTATCTCCATTTCAAAAAGTACTCTGGATCTCCTGAAGCTGGAGGTTACCTTGGGTTCTGAAAGTACATACAGAGTATAATTTTTGGATATAATGAGTTTGCTGAACTTGCATAGTATGCAGATCCAAGATTCAATGAAATTTGTATATATAATCAAAGGAAAGCTTACAGATACATAAATAAGGGTTAGTCAGTAAATAAATCATATTGAAGCCACTGTAGAAAAAAAAATGGAAAAAGTACTGAAGACATACTCTAGAAGAGAATTCAATGGAAAAGGCAGAGAGAGAAGGAAGAATCTGCAAAAACAACTTACAAAAAGGCATCCAGAAATAAAGAGCACCCAAAAAGTACTGTACGTAACAGTGCAGCACTTAGTAATTAATTATTTTCTGAATGAAGTGAATGAAAAGGAAAAGTGTCAACAGTGAGAAAAATATAAAATGGTAGAGAGGAAAGTAAAGTGAGTCAAAAAAAAGAAGGAAGATATAAATAAAAAAGGTTTGAAAATGTGCCTACTCTAAACATATCAAGTGCATTTCTAAAGACTTGTTGCAAAGAAATACTATGGGCATAGAGATGTTTAAAATAAATAATTATGGGCACAGAAATAAAAAAAAAATTTTAAACAGCCTCCCTATCTAGAAACAGAAAATCAGGAATCATCCATATACTGAAATATTATTCAGTGCTTTACAATTACAGTATAGATGAACATATATAGGTGTAAGAGAAAATTTTACATAATTAAGTTAAAATGTAGTTTCCAAACAATAAAATTCCTACTTTTCAAAAAACGTTTTCAGGTAAAGGATGAAAAATATGGGCATTGAGAGGCTAATGGTGGTTATCCTCAACGGAAGGAATAATGAATATTGTTTTCTTTCTGTATTTCATTGTTTTCTAATTATTCTATATAAACATGAATTCTTTGATTAAATAGGAGTTTTGAATCAGTTACTGATACCTCAGTAACAGATTATTTTTTTCAAATTATCTTAATAGATTAAAATTAAATATCAGATATGTGTGCATGTGTATATAAAATCCAAAATGTGAATGGTTTTGTAGTCTGATTATATTCTAATTTCTGATATTAAAAAAAGACTGCAAGAGAATTTTTTAATTCTTATTACTAATGTTAATTAAGAGTGCTAATGTTAGCAAGTTAGCATCTGGGGCACTAGTAATAAATAATTTGGTGATTTGTTGTGATGGAGTATTAACCCTTGCCTATGTTTATTAAAATAATCAGACTGTTTCTAAACTGAAAAACAAGTATGTATTTTTAGCTCTTCCTCTTAAAGTCATCTTATTGTCATACTTTTTACAAAGACGATACCTATGCATAAAACTGTTTATTATACTGTGTGTATAATTTTACTGTTGGATAAATGTAAAATAATACCTTAAATAGCAAGTAATTTTAAAGGAGGCTAAGTAGAGATTCCTGAGTTCTGTAGAAAATTAACAATAAGTAGGCCATATTAGTGTTTCAAATGAATAAAAATAGGTGTTGAGAAAATTATATTAACATATCTTTAACCATATTAAATTTTAATATGTATACTTAAGAATTACTTCATATATTAAGTGTTAGAAACAAGCAGTTCTACAGCGTGTAACTTAATTTGTAGTTTGATAGAAAATTAATATGAATAATGGTAGAATTCCTTCTCCATGAGATATACAGTTTTTATATTGAAATAAAATATTCTAGCATGAAATGAAATAAAAGTATAACATTCCTCTAACCTAAAGATCATTAAGAAAATCTTAAACTGCTAAACTCTGGGCAGGGTCACAAATTCCTGGGGGACCTTACATCACAAGCAAAGGGAACAAAAGCAAACAAAAACAAGTGGGAGGGACTACATCAAACTGAAAAGTTTCTGCATAGCAAAGAGGATTATCAACAAAATTAAAAGGAAACCAGTGGAATGGGAGAAAATATTTGCAAATCATATACATGATAAGGGGTTAATAACCAAAATGTAAAAATGACTCATACAACTGAATAGCAAAAAAACAACCCAATTAGAAAATGGGCAGAGAATCTGAACATTTTTCCAAAGACATAAAGATGGCCAACAGGTACATGAAAAGATGCTTGGCATTCCTAATAATGAGGTAAGTGCAAATCAAAACCACATGAGGTACCACCTCATAGCTATTAGATCAGCTATTCACAAAAAGACAAGTATTGAAGAAGATATGAGGAACAGGGAACTCTTTTGTACTACTGTAAATTGGAGCAGTCACTTACAGAAAACAGTATGGAGATAGCTCAAAAAATTAAAAACAGAATAGCTTACAGGATCCAGCAATTCCACTTCTGGATTTTTACCCAAAGAAAATGAAAACCCTAATTTGAAAAGATATGTGTACCCTCATGTTCACTGCAGCCTCATTTACAAGACATGGGGATAACCTAACTGTTCATTGATGGATGGATAAAGAAAATGTGATATGCATGTGTGTGTATATGTACACAATGGATCATTATTCAGCCATAAGAAAAAATGAAATCTTGTCATTTGGAACAAGAGGGATGGACCTTGAGAGTGAATTACACTAAGTGAAATAAGTCAGAAAAAGAAAGACAAATACTTTATGTTCTCACTTACATGTGGAATCTAGAAAACAAAACAAAATGAGCTTATAGATACAGAGAATAGCCTCGTGGATGCTAGAGGTGGGAGGCAGGAAGTGGGAAAGATGGGTATAGGAGTCAAAAGTTACAAAACTTTCAGTTATAAAAGAAGTAAGTCATGAGGATGGAATGTACAACATGGTGACTATAGTTAACAATATTGTATAACATTTGAAAGTTAGTAAGAGAGTAAATCTTAAAAACATTCTATGAGGAATCTCATAATAAAAAAAATTCTGTAATTATGTATGATGGATATTAATTAGACTTATTGTGGTAACCATTTTGTATATGTACAAATATCAAATTATTATGTTATACATCTGAAACTAACATATGTAAATTATACCTCCATAAAAAAGAAATTATAGAGGACATATGTGTGCCTTAACTGGTGTCCTCAAAAGGGCAGTGAATTTAAAAGTCCTTAAAATGTTCCAGAAAGTAATTTACACCCAAAATTTTCAGTAAGTATACAGTTTCCTTAAAAATTTCCAGGAAACTGTTCTAATCAGCCAACAGCTTCAACAAATAAATATTAACCAAAAATCAAAAGTACTTGGCAATGTGGTAGATGAAAGTAAAAAGAAAATAACAGTCTATCAGGAAGTCTAAGTTTGAGTCAGGGGAAAAATAAATGAAATATTACATCTGTGGGAATGACCATAAAACCAATGGACATGAAGAAAAAGACAAAATCATGGAGGAAGTAATTCATAAAGTAAGCTTTGTCTTGAAGGATGATCCACATGTGTAAGACGACAAAGTGAAGTCATTATTAAAGATGTAAACACAGGCATGGAGGCAATAATAGACACTGTGCCTGAGGGACATAAGAAGGCTAACCTGCTTAGAGTCTTAGCTCAAACTGGGAAAGGTGGAAAATAACATATGCAAGAAAGGTGGAGTTCCTTGAAAGTCACATAAGAACATTTGGAAATGACAGTTATTTAAAAATGGGAAAGTGGGAGCTTTATAAGAATGTGTTTCTTTTCTGCATTAATTACCTCACATTTTATTATTCTTATCTTAATATCTGATTCCCCACTAGGTAGTGAAGTTAAAGAGAATGAATACATCTTATTTACTCATCATTAGATCCTTCATATCTAGCACAGAGCACAAGTGCTCAATAAATATTGGCAGACTAAATGAGTTGAGAAGAGTAAACTAAAAAAATTATAGATCTTATTCTGTAGACTTATATAAAAAGTATTACATATCTTATGTCACTACACCAAAAAACCCAGATTGGCTTAATCTCTCTACTGGGTAGATAGGGGGAAAAAAAGGTCTCTTGACTCAAGAAGGCATGTTAGAAAATGGTAGGATTTCATGCTTCTAACACAGGTGGAGACAGGGAAGGATAGAAGCCAATGAGGGCATTAATGTCCACATCTTTCATAGTAGGGAGTCAATCAATATACTGTCTAAAAGTGAAATATAATGCTCAGACCACTTAAAATATTTTACATAATATTTTTTCTTTACCTTAGAGGAGACTTTGGGGAAGTAATAATCCCTGGAGTGAAAAAAGTTATTCGAAATTGAGCAATTCCTTCTGTCTCACTAGGTTTCTTTTTCTTTTCTATAATATTCAGTTAGAATTTAAAATGGAAACCATATAACGATTCCATTTTTATAGAAGAATTTCTATACATCTATTCTGTTTATGCATAGGAAGATGTCTAGAATGATTTCCTCAATGTTACTATCACTTTCAGAATTAGGAAGAATTTCAGTTATCATACTTAGTTTTCTGTATTGGTTATTTTATTTATTATAAATACAAATTAATGTTTGAAAAGCAAAGAAAAAACAGTAAAATGAGTCTCAGGACAGAGCAACTGAATAGATGACTGGGTTACTTATGAAATGATGAAAAATTTGTTTTGTTTTGTTTCTGTGGGAGAAGATCTAAGAGTTCAGTTTTAGACATGTCAAATTTGCGATATCTGAGAAATGTCTGAATTGAGATGTCAGAAGGGAGTTGTGTATATGAGTCTGGTAGCTCAGAATAATGGTTTAGACTAGGGATATAAATTGCAGCACCCATTGGCATATAAATGATACTTAAAGGCAAATATATAAATGAATAAACTGGGGCAGAGTGTACAGGAAAAACAGCAAGCCCAGGACTAAGTCCTGAGTATCCCAACCTTCAGAGGCTGCTAAAAGATTGATAAGGAGGAGAAAGAGAAGCAATAGGGAGTTTGTTTTGTTTCATTGTAAGATGAGTCTCTATAGCTCAAACACTTTCACTTTTCTTCCCCTCATTTGAACATATTAAATAAAATGTCAAAGAATATAACTCAATCAGAAAGATCTAAACCTTGGAAAAACTGAAGGTAAAAAGTAATGATGAACACCCAAGGAGTAAAATTTGGGCTTCAAGATAAATTATCTATTTTGAGGCCTCTTTCAAGACTGTATTATAGCAGGAGTCCAATCAAATAACAACCCAGGGAAGCCCCAGAAGACTCCTAAGTAAACTGAATAGTCTGCAAAATGCTTCTGGTAAATTGAACAAACAGCACAAGACACTGTAATAATATAGAACCTACATGTATGCAAAAGCCATAATATAAAAATGTAATAGCTATAATTTATTCCCTGTAATGTTATAGGGAGACAAATTACCTTTAAACATGTTTTAAAAATTAGCTTATTTTAAATATTTTTTGAAAGTATACTGAACTTACGCTTAACTATTTTTACAACAGAAAATGTATCTCAAGTAAAGTTTAGTGCCTTACCTTAAACCAAAGATGTGTGATTGTTCATAGTTGAATAAAGAACGAATCTTAGCCTCAGAATTCAAAATTATAAGTCTATCAATAATATCCTAGAAAAGAAAGAGGTAGAGTGAGACTGTATTTGACTGAAAACATGTAAAGAAAACAAAATCAACAAATAATTATTTAGCTCTGTGGTTCTCAAACTTGGCTCTACATTTTAATAAACTAAGGAAGAAGGGGAAAAAAAAAGACTAATGCCTGAGTTTTACCACTAGAGGTTTTGAATTAATTGGTCTGAGTGTGGCCTGGGCATTAAGATTTGTAGTTCCCCAAATATATCATCTAATGGTTAGCCAAAGTGGAGAATCACTCATTTATACTCCTCCAGTATTGTGAGCAGTTTATGCAGCCAGTTAAATACTGATTACATTGCTAAAAATGTAAACTACTTTGAAAAGCAAATAGGAAATCTACAAATGTGAAATATGAACAGTAGATTTGAATACTTTTATCTAGTAACCATTTGAGATTTTGTTAATAGATATTGTGCTCAGGTAAATCAATGGTTTCCAACACTGGCTAAACACTGGAATCACCTAGGGAACTTAAAAAGGTATAGATAGGTAGATGCCCAGGCTCTAACCCCAGACCAATCTGTTACTATATCTGGGGATATGATTTTGACATTAATATCCTTTGAAAAGCTCCCAAGTTGTTGCAATATGTAACCATACTTAAAAATTATGACATAAGTACAGAGGGAACTTGATGCAGCAAGGCACTGCCAATTGTCCCAAGACCTGATAATTTTAGCCTACTCTCTAAAAGACTTTCTTTCCATAATGCCCTGCTTTTATGTACATATCTGGGTTCATGCTTAAGAAATTTGTTCATAGACAAATACTTCTCTCTCATTACTCTTTTTCCTGATCAAGAAACTTGCTATCCTCCAGTGAGTTCAAATTCAAGATATTTTTTGTGACCAATACAGTCACAGAAAAGAAGGAATGTTTTGCTAGGGAGTAAAGACATGTAGTATTTAGTAAGGTCTACGTGGATGATAGTACCAATGTCACATCATCAAATAAGAGGCAAGGGAATGACTGCAAGGAGGAGAAAATAATGGATCTCTCAGAATCACATTTGAAAAAGATTAATCAAAACATAATAAAAACTAGATTTTGTATACTTACCTAAAGTTTATACCCAACACTTAGGAATGCATTTATCATTCTATAGGTATCTTGTAAAAATGTGTAAATAATACTAGCACAAGAGTTCATAATCAGCAAAAATTAAATAAACTACCAGAGATGAAGAATAAAAGATGAAGAATAAAAAGATTGCTATCTTAAAATAATCTGTCATTGTGGTGTGCTTCTTGGTTGAGGATTCATTTCAAACATTAGGACAGAACATGAACTATAAGCAACTCATTCATATCCCCAAGCTTTATATTCAATACTTAATAACTGTCACACCACTCTCTCCCTCTTTCCCAGTTTCTCCACTCTGACTGTCCTGTGTTAGCTACAGAGCCACAAAGCTCTTCTTCACTTGCTCAGGCACCTGGATACTATTAAGCAAGTAGTCTTTGCAGTAGACTTAAGGAGAAACTTGTTTGCTAAGTAGTTCTTCAAATAAGTATATATTTTTACTGTTTAATATTGTAATTTTTAAGAAATGATTATCACTATTTTTACCATAGTTATCTTCACAAATTATTTTAGAATTAATTATGCATCACTAGCCTTCTCACATGTGAGAGAATTAATTCTGTGCAGTTGTTTCTGGAAGGATATCTACAGATTTCTCTTCATTACTAGGGTACTAGTATAAGTGACTGAAGTTTGCACAACTGAACATAACACTAAACTCAGGTTATTTGATAGCCTGTGTCACCTTGTGATCCTCAAGTTCTAGCTGTGTATCTAAGTACTAAATACTTTAAGAATAAGAGAGACAGAATATATTACCAATGAGCTAATGAAGAATAGATTGCAGTGATCTATCAATGACAATGCATTTTCACAGAACAAATGTTACAGCAAATAATTTCTTCTTCAAAGAAGATTACATAGATGGATTACCACTGAGGGAAGAAAACGAAATTCCAGGAAAGCCTGCCTTATGGAAAACTTCAGTTTTTAAGTACTGAAAAATGTGTATATAAAGTAATACTAAATCAAGAGCTTCCCAGCAACAAACTAGGCCTGGGACTCAAGAAGTAGCCTGAAGGAAAAGGGGTGCTATCTATTCAAAAAACAAGGAGGTTATATACCTTCTGTATGCCACAGAAAGAAACTTGTCCAAAGATCCCAGAGGTTAGGGTGGAAGGTGAGAAGAGAAAGAGGGCTTTGAGAAACAAGGAAAAGTTGTATGTCATTTGAAGGAATATGCACTACATATGGAGGGAAAGGGAAATCTGCAAAAGATTTTGAACAACAGAATGACTGAGTCTGGTTTTCATTTTAAAGGACCACTTTGAGGAAACATTAGTGTGAGAATAAATTATAGGTTAAGGCTGGAAGAAAAGAGCAGTTAGTACCTTACTAAAGTAATCTAGACAAGAAATGAAGATTTGAGCCAAAGTGGACTGAACAGGAATACAAACAAATAAGTTATTATCGGAGAGGTAAAAATCAATAAATAGTGATTAATCACATATCTAGAAAGAGGAGTCAACAATGACTTCCAGGTTTCTAGCTTACTGAACTGTGTGGATGATTGCGCTGGGTTTAGACCTGTCAGTAAAGTGAGTGATACGGATCAGAACTCAGTGTATAACTGAAGCCACAGAATTAGATGAGATTAATCTGGAAGACAGACGACAGAAGAAGTCTCACAAAAGAGAACTATGCAGGAGAAACTAGAGAAGCTAAAGAAAACCAGAAGTAGTGCCACAGCATAGAAGTGAGGACCAAGAAGATTAACTGTGTCAACTGCTACAAGATGGTGAATTAAGTTAAAGTAAGGGGGAGGTTCAGTTGGATTAGGGAATTATATACTTATTGTTGACTTTTGGCAGAACAATTTCAGTTAGGTAGTCAATCAAGACGCCAGATTACAGTAGCTTCTGGAGTTAACAGAAGAGAATGAAGTAGAGATTTCAAATACAGGCAATTTTTTCAGGAAGGTTTTCAGGACAAGGAAAAAAAAAACTACAGGGCGGTAGCTGAAAGAGAACATAGCTCAAAGGAGTTGTTATTTGTTTTAATAGGAGAGTTTATGCATGTTTCAGTGATGATGGGAATTGGTGATTCTTCTACAGGGTTAAACTATAATGTCATCAGAGGAGGTGGAATAACAAAACTTTGCAGTTTAGTGTTTTAAGACTAAACAAAAGACAAACCCTTCCCTAAGTGGAAACGTCCTTGAATATGCACTGTAAATATCTATGAAACCATCCATTCAAGTCGTTGTTCTAGATTAAATAATGCAACTCGTTTGTTCCCATAACTGATTTCAGTAAAGGCAGTATTAGGAATATTTTCAAAAACCACTCACTGGACATCTACTATACTAGGTGCTAAGAATGACTAAGATACCCTACCTGCTCTCAGGCACTCACAGTATCGTAGGGAAGACAGGTACATAAATGGCTAATTATGAAACTACTTAAGAAGTGCCAAGATATAAGTAAGCATAAGATAAAATTGGAACACTTCAAGGAAAAGAGAATATACATTTAAAGTTTAATGACAGAAGCACTTATCTTTGTTTCATTCATACAGATTAACATTTACCAAAATAGAAAAAGCTAAAAAAAAAGTTTTAATTTTTAGGGCTAACAAAAGTATTTAAAAGGGCAAAACTGTGTAAAAAAAAAAAAAACAGTAACACACAGGACAAAGTGACCAGAAGATTAAACCAATAAATAATGAAATTTCAGTATTCATCAAGTCATTTCTTTATTACTGCATATATACATATTTATGTATATCCAAACATGAGGAACTAAATACCTCTGAGTGATTAAAACAACATACTCATCTGGGAGTATGAATATGAAATAAGTTTCAAATAAATATGTATATACTGCCCTCATGGGGCAGTAATATGTAGTTATTAAAATATAAGCAGACAATGTATTGCACTTCTTAGATACAGTTTATATAAATTACCCTAGCCAATGAAGGAGTGGCATTGTTGTGACAATAAGTCATCTAAACATTATTCATGCACATACCTCTCTTTATGCCCAATCTCTTTCCTGGATGGGGAATATTACCTTGTATTTTGATAGGTATTATAATTGTTAGCACTCTGGATTAAAGACTGCCTTCACAGGCAGCTCAGAAGATGATTTTTTCCATGGTTAATAAATCAACCTTTAAATGTCATTAAATAGTGGTTTTGATTTTTTTCCTGTCAGATTGTATTTTTACTACAACTCTCAAAAAGTAGCATTTTTATCAGGGAAAGATGAAAAGAAAAAGGCTTACAATAATACATGTTGGGACTTCACGAAGAGAATATTCTGCTTTATTAGGAAGACCTTGTTTTCCGACCAGCTCATAAATAGCAGGATAAGATAACAAATTTACCAGTCCTAGAAAAGACTTGGGGGTTGGGGGAGAAAGCACATTTAAATCATTCATTTTTTCCAACCACATCCACAGAAGAGTTATTAATGTAGTTTCATACCAGTTTGACTGCAAGTGTTAATTTTTTAAATATGCCTAGTTAATCTACATAAGTGTGAAACACATATATAAGCACAAAATAGTTAACATCAATAATAATCTATGTGCTGACAATGCATAATAATAATTAGAACATAATACAAGAGAGTTGGAAAATGTTTTAATATGTCGTATCTCTTGAAAAGTTTGGCTCTGAGAAAAAAATGAAATGATTCATCTTTGTTAGTCTGCATTGTTCTATTACATAATACTTAGGAGCTCTAGAGCAAGAAAATAAATTCTATATATTGTTGCACTCAAGTCACAAGGCTATGTTTATCTTTAAAATCAATGGAAATCCAACTAACCTAGTTACAGTTATTCTTTTATTTATTTATTTCATAGTTTTTTTTATTAAAGTATCATTGATATACACTCTTATGAAGGTTTCACAATAAAAATAGTGTGGTTATTACATTCACTCTTATTATTGGTTCCCTCCCCTTACCCCACTGTGGTCACTGTCCTTCAGTGTAGTAAGATGCCACAGAGTCCCTATTTGTCTTCTCTGAGCTACACTGTCTTCCCTGTAACCCCCCACACACCATGTGCACCAATCATGATACTCCACAATCCCCTTCTCCCTCCCTCCCTCCCCACCGGCCCTCCCTTACCCCTCCCCTCTCGTAACCACTAGTCCCTTCTTGGAGTCTGTGAATCTGCTGCTATTTTGTTCCTTCAGTTTTGCTTTGTTGTTATACTTCACAAATGAGGGAAATCATTTGGTATTTGTCTTTCTTTGCCTGACTTATTTCACTGAGCATAACACCCTCTAGCTTCTTCCATGTTGTTTCAAATGGTAGGATTTGTTTATTTCTTACGGCTGAATAGTATTCCATTGTGTATATGTACCACCTCTTCTTTATCCATTCATCTACTGATGGACATTTAGGTTGCTTCCATTTCTTGGCTATTGTAAACAGTGCTGTGACAAACATAGGGGTGCATATGTCTTTTTGAATCTGAGAAGTTGTTTTCTTTGGGTAAATTCCTAGGAGTGGAGTTCCTGGGTCAAAGTGTATTTCTATTTTTTTGTTTTTTGAGGAACCTCCATATTGCTTTCCACAATGGTTGAGCTAGTTTACATTCCCATCAGCAGTGTAGGAGGGTTCTTCTTTCTTCGCATCCTTGCCAGCATTTGTTGTCCTAGTCTTTTCTATGTTGGCCATGCTAACTGGTGTGACGTGAAATCTCACTGTGGTTTTAATTTGCATTTCCCTGATAATTAGCGATGTGGAGCATCTTTTTGTGTGTTGTTGGCCATCTGAATTTCTTCTTTGGAAAACTGTCTTTTCATATCGTCCACCTATTTTTTAATAGGATTATTTGCTTTTTGGGTGTTGAGGCATGTGAGTTCTTTATATATTTTGGATGTTAACCCCTTGTTGGATATGTAATTTACAGATATATTCTCCCATACTGTAGGATGCCTTTTTGTTCTGCTGATGATGTCCTTTGTTGTACAGAAGCTTTTTAGCATGATGTAGTCCCATTTGTTCATTTTGATTTTGTTTCCCTTGCCCGAGGAGATGCGTTCAGGAAAAAGTTGCTCATGTTTATATTCAAGAGATTTTTGCCTAAGTTTTCTTCTAAGAGTTTTATGGTTTCATGACTTACATTCAGGTCTTTGGTCATTTTAAAAATGTTTTCACTAGACTCAAAATTGGAGAATCAGATAAGTTGAGAATTTCACTAAGCTCAGAACACTGAGAAAATGAAAAAGAATAGTGAATTCAAGCTCCCATTAAATAGATGAGAAAATTTACAGAACCAGGAAAGCCGGTGGCAGAACTGATCTACATATTTTTTTAAATTTCTGGCTAAGGTTAATAATCATTACAAGGTACAATACAGTCTTCAGATGCTACTTAACAGTGTCACACCTGCTTGCTACAAAGTCCTTATTTGTGGACCTGTAAAGTACAGTACATTTATCTACATCTACCACCTCCGCATTATTTTAGGACAAGTGCAATGTTACTCAGTAACAGTGGCTATAGTAAATATATTTAACACAGTGGTTTTTAAAAAACTGCTGTTGTAGGATGAAAAGTGAGCCCATTTTTTAAAGCTTCCCTTTGTTTCCTATAAATATTCCAAAGAATGAAGATGGAATTTCTAACCAATTCAAAGAAGAAAATAATCCACTTCTTCATGACTGAAGCTAGTATCATTTGGATAGCAATAAAGTTACCAAGTAGAATAACTGAATAAATTAAATAACCTAGTTACCACTTATTGAATGTTTATTTGAAGAAAACACTATGCTGGAAGTATGCCATACAGAGAAGGAGGAAAAAAACTGATATCAAGGAAAGGATGTTTGAGGGATATGTCTACTAAGTAAATGTAAAATGAACTACAGAAAAGTTAGAGTTTATGGCCACCTAGGAAACCACTATAAAAATTAACTCACTAGTCACCAAGGTGTGAACTAGAAAGATGACTGATAAAACAGATTTTATAATAGCTTTGTTTTAATCTAATTTATCAAAAACCTAAGCTAAAAATGCTTTATAATTTAAGTATACAAATATTTCATAAATACCGTTAATATTAGTCCAGTATTTATGTACTATATTTTATGTTTAGAATATCTCTTCTATTATAACCATGACATTACAAACAAACTTAATAAATGTCCATTTTGACATTTGACATTGTCCATGAAGACATATGGTCTTTAGAAATTACATACATCAATAGCACATTGAGGGTTTTTGTCTCACATATGAAGAACTCCACTAGTAAACATGAAACCTCTCCATCTTCATCAAAGAAACAATTTGGGCCACATAAAATCATAACTTCTGATATGCTACTCTAAACAAATTACCTAGAACTCCAGGTGAAAACAATTCAGTAATTGTATTTGAATAAAAACAACCTAAAGAAAATTTTGAAGAAACGAGAGTATTTCCGCAGCTTGTTTCTAGAAGAAACAAATCCATTCTTACATGCTATTTTTAAAAGATGCTAGCAACAACAAATTGTAATGTGTACATTATACATTTTAGAACTCAAGAAAACATAAGATGTTACTAACATCAGACATTAATTATTCTAAAACATAGCATAAAACAATTATATTTCAAAGTCTTGAAGAAATGAATGAGGATTTGTGTGGCAGTAATAAGGAAACTTATGGAAGGGCAAATGTTTGATATATTTTGAGACTAAATCATAAAGTTAATTATCCAAAGCCAAAACCTTTTCTTATTAATTAAACATCCTTCAGGTTGATAATGATCATCCATTTGCTTATTCACTGAAATTATTTTAACATCAGCTGCTTATCAGCAATTGTGCCAGACACTAAGAATAAAAATGTGAAAAAAGGAATGGTCTCTGCCCTCAAATACTTACAGTGTAATAGACGACAAATACACTATGAGATCATTTAAAACAGTACCCTGCATAACCTGATGGCACTGTACTACGGAGAGGAATGGAAGGATACTGGGGGGATGATGCTATACAGCAAAGAATGAAGAGGTGAGATACGGCTGCAGAAGTAGCAGGCAGGTAGGCAGGAGGAGACATGCTACGTTAATGAGCACTGTCTTTATCCTCAAGGAGAAAGGAGTTAACAGTGTTTTCCGAAGAATAATGGAAATTATATTTTACATTTTAGAATGCTATGAAGGAAAATGGTTTTGAGGATAGATAATATCGGGAAAGAAACAAATTAGGATTTGGAAGTTCTAACAATGAGAATTATCAGTTAAATCTATTACACCAGAGAAGTATTTTTAAAGTGTCTAATAGAGAAATCAGAAAATGGCTCAAAAAGGCAAGATTTTGCTTTTCAATGACAGAATCAAACCATTTTCAAATAGGTAGTTTATATCTTTTTTTCCAATCTGTAGGCCTTCTTAGTTTTTTTTTTTTTTTGCTTTATTGTAAGAGTTAATACAATATTGAATAACAGAGTGAACCAGTTTTAGGTCCAATATTTCACCATTAAATATGTATGCAAATATGTACATGTATGCAAAGTATGCAATATGTATTTAAATATGTATTTCACCATTAAATATGTAACACATATGTTTTTCAAAGATAGCATTGTTAGATTTAGTATTAAATCTCAGTTTTTATCATAAATGGGTATTAAATTTTGCCAAATGCTATTCTATATCTATTGAAAGAATTGTATGAGTTCTCTTTATTCTGTTAATATGGTGAATTATAATCTCATTTTAGAATGTTAAAACAACTTTGTTTTGCTGAGATAAACACCATTTGATCATAATGAATGGTTGTTTTATATAGTACTAGATAAAATTTGATCTGTAATACTAGATAATAAAATATTTTGCTAAGTCTGTAATTTTCTGATATATAGATGAATATCTATAGACAAATATAGTATTTACCTACAATAAACCTAAATTCAATAATATTTTAAGTCTATATGCATCAGGAAAATAATAGTCTGTAATTTTCTTTTTGGTAATGATCATGCCTCATTTTCACATCAGTGTTACGCTGGCCTCACAGTAAGTTAGAAACTGATTCCTCTGACTCTTGTTTTCGAAAACAGCTTGTCCAAGATCAGTACTCTTTCTCCTTATATAAAAGTTTCATAGAATTCACCAGCTAAACAACCTGGTTTTCTTTACAGGGAAGTTTCTGATAGTGAATTTAATTTCTTTAACAATTACATAGCTATTCAGATTTTCTATTATGTCACTTTTGGTAAGCATATATTTTAAGAAGGTTGCCTATTTTTATCTTAATTGGTGAATTTTTGGCATAAAGCTGATCATAATTATTCCTTAATATCTGTGGGATCTTCGGCAATGCCCTCTTTCATTCTTGATATTAGTAATTTTTGGTCTCATTTTCTTGATTAGTCTAGCAAGGGGGGTTATCATTTTTAATAATCATTTCAAAGAACTAACTTTGGTTTTGTTACTTTTCTCTAGTTTGTCTTTTTCTGTTTCAGTGATTTCTGCTGTAATATTTATATCCTTTCTTCTATGTGCTTTGGGTATGATTTGCTCTTTTTCTAGTTCCTTAGAGTGGAAAATTGAGCCATTAATTTGAGGCATTAATTTAACTTTTATATTAAAAGTTAGAAATACCTAAAAGATAAAATATTCCTCTTAGAACTATTTCGGCTCCATCCACAAATTTATAATTGTATTATTTTCATCCAGTTTGAAATATTTCCTAATTTTCCTTGTGACTTCTTTGAACTGTGTGTTATTTAGAGGAGTTTTATTTCCAAATATTTGAGGTTTTCTAGATTCTACCTAATAATATTTAATTAAATCCACTGTGGTCCAGAAACACTTTGTATTATTTTAATCACCTTAAACTTATTTAGACTTGTATTCTAGGCCAGCAACAGTCTCTCTTGGTAAGGATGCTATGTGCTCTTGAAGAGATGGTTTATTTTGCAATCACTGAATGTAATTTCTATAAATAACAATTAGATCATGTAATTAGTAATGGCATTCATACCTTTTAATCTGTTCTGAGATACATATCTATTACATCAATTGATAAAAGAGGAATGTTAAAATCTTCAACTCTGTAAATTTGCCTACTTTTTCTTTAACTCCTATTTTAATATCCCATATATTTTGAATTTCATTTCTAGGATAATAACTCATTTATAACTGTTATGTTTTCCTACTGCATTGTCCATATTATCATGATGAAATGTTTTTCTTAATCTGATTTTTTAATCAATATCTGGCACAGAATAAGACCATTCCTGTCTTCTAATGTACTTTTTTTTTTCTTGTATGCTTTTTATATTCATTTACTTTCAATTTATCTATACCTTTTTATTTAAAATGACTTTCTTAAAGATAGCATACAGTTCAATCTTCCTTATTCAATCTGAAAATCTCTGCATTTTTATTAAAATATTTAGTTTATTTACATTTAATGCAATTATTGGTTAGGGTTATATCTTCCATTTGTTTTTTGTTTTCTTTTAACCCATTTGTTTTCAGTTTCCTAATTCCTCTCTCCTTGCCTTCTTTTGGGTTATTATTTTATAAATTTATTTTTAGCTATATCTCTTTGCATTTCATTTAGTGGTTTTGCTAGGTCAGTGCTAGCCTACAGATCTGTCTGTGGTAATAAAGATGTTATGAAATCTGAACTGGGCAGTAGGATAGTCACTAGCTACATATAGCTTTTGAACACATGATTAACCTAATTGAGGAACTGAATTTTTAACTTTAGTTTTAAGTTCATATAGCCACATGGGGCTGTTATCTATGAGACTGCAAAGCAGAACTATAGAGAGGAGAGTGAGAGGAGGAGACTGGACAAGAAGTAAACTTTTTAATGTACTTCTTTTATTTAATGTACTTCACTTTGTTTTCTACAATTTAAAAAATAAAGTTAAATCCCAAGAGAAAACAAAATTCCTAAGGAATAATATTTGGAACTATAAGATGGGGCACTAAGAATATTTGCTACTCTGAATTGTTACTATTTCTAGATCTCTCAATACACAGTTTAGGGTGACTTTTTTTAAAATAAGTTATTAGTTTATAAGGACATTTGTAATTCAAAGTTGAATAAAACCCCTATAACAAATTTGAATTAAAAATACTTTCTAGGGATTAAGAATATTGTGCCAATTTATGTAAAATGTAGTAAGAACTTTTTTGACTGTATAGATTTGTGTACCATTATGCCATTCACTTGCTCTGCATGGTATGGCTGCCATATAAATGACCTCTAAATATAAAATAAATCCTACTATGTGTCATAGATTATTAAGAAGCCATGTGCACTTGCAAGAAATTAAGGGGAGAAAAACAAGCTTTAATACTTACCTATTTGTAATTTTTCATTCTGAAAATCCAAATAGCTGTTATCATTTTCCTTCAACCTCAAGAAATTCCTTTAGTATTTAATACAATGCAGGTCTGCTGTAAAACAGTTTTTTAGCCTTTACTTTAAAATGTATTTCACTTTTATTCTTGAAGATATTTTTGTTTGAGTTGACTTTGTTTTTCCTGTTCAGCACATTAAAGAGCTCCATTGTCTTTCAGCCTCCAATATTTCTAATGAGATAGCAAATTTTTCTGCTGTTCCTCTTTAGGTAATGTTCTATAGATTGTTTCAAAATTTCCTCTTTTTCCTTAGTTCTCATCATCGTGTCTATAATGAGCATTGCTGTGATTTCCTTTATCTGCTTTGGGATTCATTAAGTTTCTTGATCAAAAAGGGTATATCTTTCAAGAAATTAGAAATTTTCAAATATTTTGGAAATATATTTGGAAATTTGGAAATTAATTCAAAATATTGCAAATGTATCCAAATATTTCCTCCCATTCTCTATTTCTGGTATTCCAGATTCTGGTATCCTAATTACATACATGTTAAACCCTTTGATAAGGTGTCAGAGAAGAATTTTTTTTCTCTCTTCTTCATCTTGTACAATTTCTACTGATCTAACTCAAGTTCATTGATTATTTCTTCTCATCTTTATATCTTCTGTTACACCAATCTAGAAAGTTATTTCAGATAAATTTTTTTAGTTCTAACTTCTGGTTCTTTAAATATAGTTTCCATTTCTCTGCTATGATTTCTAATTTGTTCTTTCATTACAGACATGTTTTCCTTTATATTCTATTTTTAATAACTGCTTTAAAATCCTAGACAAATAATTTCAACTTCATTACTTCACAATCTCTTTTTCTGAAGTCTGAATCACATTTTTCTTATTTTTCATATATGTAGTAATTTTGGATTGTATCCAGTACATTATGAAGGATATGTTGTAAAGATGTTGGATTCTGTTATTTCCCAAAGAGTATTAATTTTAATGTAGTAGCTAACATTGCTGAAGCAAAATTCTAAACTCTAGCCCCTGTGGTAGGAGCATCTCCCTGTTAAACTCAAGTGTATAGCTCAGGAGAGAATCACATACTTGAACAGAGCATACACAAAGAGTTCAAGTCTCTCCTATGTATCACTCTTCTTTCCAGACACCTCCTTTCATTTTCCAGCTGCTGTATATCCTTAAACTTTGTCTTCTGTTTTTTCAAGTTTGTTAAGAGTATGAATTTCTGTCTGGAAGTACCAACTGATACTTGCCCTCAGGCAAAAATCTGTTGAAATTCAGAATTTTGAGCAGTACTACTCTTTTTGTTCATGTGTTGACTACCCTCTCTTTTTTTACCCCCACATATTTTAGTCACTTCAGTGCTTGTAAACAGTTGATTTTTAAGTTATTTTTCCTGAGCTTGTGTTTTCTAGTGTAGGAAACTAGTTCACCTTTACAGAAAGAAGAACTTCTGATTTAAAAAGAATTTCTTTTTATGATTTTATCACACCCTTTGACTTTATGGTAGCCTGTGAAATTTTTGTTCAAAGTCAGAAATCATTTCATTTTAGTGAAATCTGGAGAACATGTTAAAAAAATAGGAGTCTTTGAATTATAAGAAAACATTGTGTTGGTGCTTCAAGAAAAGAAAAATATTGTTTGCCACATTACTCTAAATGATAATATCTTCTCTGTACCCAACCCTCCTTCAAATAATCCTGACAATTTTCTATTAGATTCAAACCCAAGGGAAAAGCTTCCTTAATTTTGGTTGTTTCTTGTTTCAGGGTTTTTGTTTTGTTTTATTTCTTCATAACATTACTAGAGTGCAATACTCTATGGCAGAAGAAAAAATATAGTAAAAATATTGTGGAAGACAAAAAGCCTTGCAAAACATAATTCGTAGGGAACAGTCGTATTTCTATTTTCACTAAATGTATTTTGAAAAAAGAATCTAGAAATGAAAAAAGGAAGGAAAAGATAAACTTAGGAAAGGCTGCTGGTGTAACTGAGTATAGGTAAAGTATGGATGAAGTAATTTATGATATAGTGAAGTCATTTCTTACCTTTTGACAGCTTGGGTCAATGGGATCCACTGGAGTAGATCTGGGATGGGTTACTCTAACATCATCTCTTCCACATTCCAGACTGGCCCATAATTCAGTTATAAGTGCACTAATAAATCCTAAACAGAATTATTTTACATCATATTTATGGTATACTATTTCTTTGTATTATAGAGAAAAGATATAATTATGCCCCTGACCAGACTGGTCCACACTGACAAAAGACACATAAATGTAATCCTCTGTAAAAGAAACTCTAACCTTGGTAGAAATCACATCTGCTGTTGTTAATATACCTTTATGATACCTTATTATCATTAACTGTACAATGACTAAATTCTGAAATAAAATGTCCATTGTGGAATTTTGAGTCCCAGCATTTGTCCATTGTCAATAACTTCTCTGAGCAGGTTTTCTAAAAAATAATAAGGTTTACACTTTTTTGCAAATGAGCCAAAAGTGAAAAGCAGCCTGAAAAGTGGAATAGGTATGTGTGTGTGTGTGTATGCATGTGCACATGCATGTACATAAGGAGGCATCAGGAAGTAAAGTAGGCAAAGAGTGTAAGTGTGTTCCCTTCTTCTAATGTAATTATTTTTGTAATTTTTATGCTTAGAACAATTCTCCATTTCATAGAGCTTCTGGATGAATACAATCTTTAAAGTCTCATGAATCAGACCCTATACCTACAAATGAAAATGATTTTTAAGCCTTTTTATTAAATCCCTTTATGAATAATCAAATCATATATTAAAGCATAAAACAGGATATCTACTCATAAAATCAGTAAGCTTATAGTAAGACTGCAGCAAAAAGGTTCCTCTGGCCGTATAGAAAAAAAAAAAAAAAACATAGGCTCTGAAATCAGAATATCAGGACTTAAATAAAAAATATAAAAAATACACCAGCTTATTAGTTGCCATCCTCAGACAAATCCCTTGACTGCCCAGAGCGTCAGTTCCCCCATTTGTAAATTAAATAGTGCCACATTTGAGTGCTGCCATTAACTACAAATGCAATGATACATAGAGTTCCTGATAAAGTGCCTAACCATCATAGAAACTCAAGAAGTGTTAAGTCTTCCTTCCTTTGTCCAATGAAAAACTTCATTTACTCCTCCCATGAAAAGTTTGATACTATGAGGCTCAGAAACTTATGTGACTTGACCAATAGGGATATTGGGGATTGAATCTAGTCTTCAAATTCTTCCAATAATGTGTCCATGAGTACTGCAATAAATTGGATTTTATTCTAAGAGAAAAAACTAAGTGGTTCAGCCAAGGACAACTTCTGCCAAGAAACATGTTTCAAAGTACAAGCAGTCCAAATTAGTTCAGACAAAAATATTTAAGATACACTATAGGGAAATTATTTTCATTTAAGGAGAGAATCAATTGTGATCACTGATGTTATAATTAATCTGCTCTAAACTTTGAAAAATATAATCATACATCTCCACTAGACATTACATCTTGGCAGGACCAGGGTTCAGATAATCTTAAGAAATACTATATTAAATTCCCAATGTTTAAACTTTTAAAAAATCTAATCCATAGTAGGTAATACATGCTGGAAGCAAACTACAAAGATACTGGTGAAAGAGAAGTGCTGAGAGGGAAGCTTTCAAGAAGGTAAGAGAAGGAAAGAGAGTAAGAAAATTTTATGTATGTGTGATAACGACCATGACTATAAATTTTGATGTATGCATAAGCCACTGAAACTAAACATTAAGAAATCACATCAAGTACAACTATATTAAGAGAATAACGATATACTTTTGCTCTATAAGATGAAGAGGGATTCTTAAAGCATCAGGTATTTTTCTGTTTAGTTTACTGCATGCTACTGTTCTGAGAAAAGAGAACAAGATTGGGTATATTCTCAGGAGAGAAATACCCAGTGGGACTTCATGGAAGAGAAATGATGAAAAGAAAACCCATAGCCTTCTTTTATTAAGGCATAAATTGCAAAAAAAACTTCAGGATAATTATCCTGATTCCTTCTCATGCCAGTTAAATTTTCCACTGGTTGGTTATTCAAAATAATTATAATTCTAAGCACAAGAAGAAACTTACCTGAGCTTTGGAGGGCTGTTGCGCCTGCTGCTGTTGACGCCACCTGTGTGACCAAAACTCCATAGCCAAACTTCTTATGCCTGCTGATCTAACAGAAAAAAGGAGTAACAATGAAAAACAGGAAGACATAGCATGTTAATATTTACATGTTACATGTAGACTTAGTTTTTAATTAAAACACTAACATTCTTTCAAATAAGGATAAGAACAGCAAGAACAAATTCAGACATTGTTACCATCAATCAATGTAGTATTTTTGACAAGAACATTTCAGATTTAGTTTCTGGTCCCAACCTTAAAACTAACTAGCTTTTTTGACTTTGAACAAGTCATTTATTTCTCTAGGTCTAATTCTCTTTATACATAAAATGAGGAACTTTGTCCAGATGAAGAGTGCAATTCCTTCCAACTTTAAATTCTAATATCCTTCTCTTTTATTCATTAGGTTCTTCAATAAACTTCCTCATTAATAAATCTGTATTGGCTGCCAGTTTAATAACTGGGTTTTTAAATAATCAGACTTTAAGAAGAACAAGAATAATGGTATCTTCTTAAAATGACCCCTTATTTTTAGAAGAAATTTGATTTTTTTCCTCTAAGGAAAGGAATTTTATACATACACACAAACACATAAATTTTCATCATTAGTATACAGGTTTCTAAACAGTATGGCAGAAAACCTTAAATAACTAGTTAGCTCACAGAGTATTATACTAGTATTCATGGTAAAGTATAGAAGTGAGTATCTCTTAACACAAATCAGAATAGGGAAATAACAAAGACATTACAAAAAGTTCCTCCTTCTCGCACTTAGGCTAAAACCAGATAGGCTTATGAAAAGGCTAACTTCTAATTGGAGCTAAACATTTAAAATTTGTATTTTTTTCCAACATTTTATTGAAGGATGTATTTTAATCAAATTTTAAAAATATAAACTGTACATTCAGTTTGAAGCACAAAAAAATATAGTAACTAAAAGGCCATGGGAATTAGATTGCTTCAAATTTGTTCCACTTACGACTTTACAAATTTTGCCTTCCCTTTCATTTTTATTACTTCCATTTTCTTTAATTTGCCATCCATTGCTTCTGCAGTTAGATGATACAGAAGTACACAAAGATAATGTTTACCCTTTTCTTCCTTGCCTTTCTCCATAACCGCTGAAAATACCCCTTACTTATCAATCACCTCCAGTGACCCTGCTGATTCAAATATTAGTGTGAATCTCGGAAGCCCTTCTAGCCACTAAGTACTGAAAAGGAAGAGGCAGAGAAAAACACAAAGAAATTAGACATGCTTTACTAAACAAGTCTTAGGTTTCATGGATGCTGGTAAAGACAACTCCGAGTTCTAATCTTAATGTGGTCAGTAACTAGATGTGTGAGCATAAGCAGATAATTTAACTGGCCAGGGTCTCTACTTTTTTTTCAGCAAAATCAAGGAAATGGCCTTATTGCTTTCTTACAAGATAACTGAGAATTTAAATTTTCAAAAAATATCTTAAATTATATAAAGTACCATTAAAGTACTGTACTAAATTTTAAGGTTGTAAGTTACTAAGGTCAAGGGAATAGTATCTGCTATTATAACTACCACTGTTGTAAAAAGGAGGACTAGATTTTTTTTTTAAATACATGAATATAACAAAATGACATCTGGTCCTAGGTACATTATCATAGTAATAAAAGCTGTGTGTGTTCAGTACCTGAATGATAATAAAGAAAAATGTCTTTGAATTGCCTGAATATTTTCAAAATGTAAAAACAAAAAAGGAAACCCAAATAGTTGACTTGTACACAAGGAGAGAGTCAAACTCACCAGCAGAGCAATTCAAATTAAAAACAATCACTATGTCATTTATGTGAACATGAAGAACATTGAAAAACTTCTATATTTGCTATAGTATGAATGTCTGTTTCCCTTCAAAATTTTTATGTTGAAATCCTAAACCTCAGAGGTAACACAGTAAGTGGAGAGCCTCTGAGAGGTGATTAGATCATGAAGGTGGAGTCTTCAGGAAGGGATTAGTGCTCCTATAAAGAAGATCCCAGACAACAGCTCCATAGCCCCTGCTTCCATGTGAGGACATGAGAAGTCTGCAAACCACAAGGCAGCCCTCCCCTTACCATGTCAGCATCCCCAGCTTCCAGCCTCCAGAACGGTGAGCAATATGTTTCTGCTGTTTCTAAGGCACCCAGTCTATGGAATTTTGTTGTAACCCCAAATAGACTAAGACAATATTCTACAATATCCTAGAAGAGCACATTCTAGCAGAAGTATACATATCCAAAGTTGTTAAACATTATCAAACACATTAGTATGGAAGCCTGGGATTGGAGGATGCATGAAGGGAGACACACACAACTGTGAAAAAGGAGTGACAAGGGAATAAATTGATCAAGAGACAAAGTTCGCATGGACAGATGAGGACAGTATGCCATGAACTTAAGAATATGAATAAGTAAATACTCTATACTTGAGGTCCATTTAAATAAAATAATAAAAACAAATATCTGTATTTACAAACTTAATATCATAAACCCACGAAATGATGTTTCTATGTTTTACTTGTGAAGAGTGGTCAGGGCCTTCCCTAAGGAACAACTTATTCTTCATTGGCAAAAGCACTCTAAAAAGTTGCTTTTTATAGGATTAAATAAAAGCAGGAAATAAGAATTGAAGAATAAGTAAAATAATATTTATAATCAGGCAACCTAATAACATCACGAAGCAACAGTTGCCAGAAACAAAATGCTTTTAAAAGCACACCTAAAACCCTTAAGTCTTAGGGTTTTTACTATGACAACAAAGAGCTGTATATACCTCAATGACATCTGTCTGAGAAGATTAAATTATGTTATAAATTTTATTTAATGGCAACAATAAAATCCGTCTACAAATATTTGTTTCTTAATATGTGAGGCCTAAACTCTCATTGACATGTACATTTAGACCCAATAGTTTTTTTTTTATTTTCTCATCCTCGAGTACCACCTAGTTTTAGTATATCCAGATGTTTGATATCACTTAGCAAACATCTGGATGGTTAACATAATTTCTACACTCCATCTGGTTGTTTGCCATTCTGTAAACAGAGCAACAGATACCAATATCAACTCTCGAATGCTTTCCTGAAAAAATATCAAGTTAAATATACAATGCTATATGGCTTTTCAGTTGAAGTTTAATAACCTCTTCATGCAAAGAAACCAGAATGGTGTTCTTAATGGCTTTTACAGCAACAAAAATTCCTTTTGCCTGTGGCAGATGGTAATTCATACCTGTAACTTTTTTGCATATTGGTTGAACATAAATGTCACACATTCATTCATGGCACCTGTACTTTGAAGAAACAATAGTCCTTTGGGAGTGGAAGCAAAATGTAGTAAATCATCTAACAAATTCTCTTCCCAAGCCACACTGAAACAGGTAAAAGATCAGGTATGAACTTTATTGCACTCAACTGAAAAGAATATATTTCAGCTTAATATTACTGATAAATGAAATTTGTGAACTACACATTGGTTACAAAGTAACCAATAAATAAATGTTTAAAAATAAGATAAAAAGCATGATTTCCCCTTGACATTGAATTCTTTTATTCTTGTATCACAATTATTTTCCCTTGCTAAATGACTCAAATATAAACTGCATATTGTCAGCATTTTTATTACACCTATGTTCTACCATCCATGACTTAATTTCATTTTGTTTTCCTATTATAATCCTGTTGTGCCTAGATTCCCGATGACCCATCACTCCATTATTTCTATACTTCCTTTTCATTTTGGAGTACCTGGCTTCTGATTTTCTGAGGCATATTAACCATATTATCTTTATTTTCATAGGTTTTTACTTTTGGAGAAAGACTTATGCCCCTCATTAGAACACTTCTAAAAAAAGGTGAGAAACATTCTCCAGAGAAAAAAACTTGAAACCTTCAGAAGACACACAGTTAATAAGAGGGTCAGAGCTAGAAATCTGAAAATAAGGGGATAAGAGTACTTAATCTTGAGGTGTCATTAGTAAGAGAAAATGACTACCGGATATTCCTAGTTGTGGGGAAGGAAACTTTAGGTATTAAAATATATAAAAATCAATTTGATTTTATTTGTATGTACAGTGAAACTCTGAATATGGAAAAGTGTGCTTTTCAGATCTAGGAATTGATCATAAAAGAAATTTGAAATCCAGGACTTCTCTGATCAAAAACAGAAACTAAGTACATGGCTTAATACATATCCCTCTGTGCCAATCGCACAGCAACGGCCAAAGATATAACAACCGTGTTCAATATAAAATAAATATCACCATGGACAAAGGGAACAAAAGCACAAAAAAGTGAATGAGACTCTAGTTTTGAGGCAAATGCAGACAATGGAAACCAAATTCTGGTTCCAACAAGATATAAAGGACTAAAAGAGTTACATACGCAAAGAGACACAATGTAGGCTACTGCTTAAGACTTATGACTAGGTAAAACTAGCAAAAATAATATATATTTAACAGAAATTAAAATCAACATAATTTATATAAAGAAATAATATATAATGAACAAAATGCATATATATATATATATGTATGTATAAAACTGTCTAAAACAGGGGCTCTGACAAGCCATAATCCTAGGCAGACAGGAGAATACAAGTACAGCCTTATTTCTAGAAGTGAGATGATTAATTTGCCTTTAGTTCTTTGCACCTGTAATGTCACTGACAAGACCCTCAAGATGTCAATGCAAAACCTATTTAAAACACAGTGTGAAAAAGAAACTATAAAACCACTGGACAGGGACAAATGATCATGGAAATAGATATCAGGAGAGATAAGGGAGGAAGGAGGAAAACAGGGAAGGAAAAAAAAAAATCTCACCTAAAAATCAAGTTGCAGTCAAACTTCAAGAGATACCTAACACTAAGAGCTAACAGAATCAAAACCTGGTCTTTGCATGCACTTAATGCAATAAATTGGTCAAGGTGGGAAAAGCGCCAAAAGTTACGAAGACTCAAAAATGGGGATATATTACAACTGAACTGTATTATTTTTAAATATACAACACTTTGGGCAAATTAACACCAAAATGTACATATGCACACTGAAAAATGTTATTTTTTTAGAAAATATAATCAAAAGCACTCAAGCAGAAATAAAAAAAAATCCCGAATGAACCATTAGCCATTAAAGAAATTGAAATTTTTAAAATTCTATCCACTGACACCACCCCCACTCCACCCCCTTGTCCCCCGGCCAAATAAAACAACACAGGCAAAAAAACTTTCAGGTTGCATCATATAGTCTTGAAAAATTAAAGACTTGGCATTGCTTTAGTTTGTCTTTTCTGCTATCTTAGCATTTAATTCTCCAAATTATAGTGTGCAGGTACTCTGAATATTTCAAAGTGGAAGGAAGGTCCAAGCCATTGAATTTGCTTATTGGCCTTGGAGTAAGGGTAATGGAATAGATAACACTGTTTAGTAAGCTTTGAGAACTTCCTTCTTTGAATGGCTACAATTATGGAGGGTTAGACACTCTCATGGAAATTAAATTTTAGGTTATTAATTTTATTTCTTTAGGGTCAAAGGATGAATTTTACAAATCAAAGGTCCCCTTTTACTTTACCCTCTAGCTTTACCAAAGCCCACTCAGTGACTGGCTGGGGCAGGCTGAGTATCTTTTTTCCCTATGATTGGATTCTTCTCTATGGTCACCCTAATGATGATCCCACATGGCTTGTATTCACTGCAATCACTAATAACAACCAAACCAACCTTGTAAAAATTTCATTTGGGGTTGCAATTCAAGAGTCTAGATTTAAAAGACTTCAGTCCCCTATGTGGCTATACAACAGATTCTATCTTCTCTGTAGTATTGAAAGCTTCAATAAATGGGAGGATGGGGAGGGCATCTCCAAAAATAAGCTGTCAGAAAATGTAAGATCAAAATGCCTAAAATTAGTCTTGCAGAGATTCAAAAATAAGAATTTTAGAATTTAACTCAATTTTACTTTATCATATCAGTCTTA
Source organism: Manis pentadactyla (assembly GCF_030020395.1). NCBI lineage: Eukaryota > Metazoa > Chordata > Mammalia > Pholidota > Manidae > Manis > Manis pentadactyla. The sequence goes on along the minus strand of NC_080030.1, from coordinate 68,573,282 downwards.
CTATTGATGTCATTATTTAGAAACTACTAACTTGGGGTAGGTGTGTTATTCATTCATTCACTCATTCAAAAAGGTTATCAGGCACCTGCTATGTGCTGACACCAGGCTAGTCTCATTACCTGGCCCAGATGGTTTTTACACTCAAGTTTTAACAAGCTACAAAGGAACAAATACTGCCTATCTCATACCAACTTCTTAATTAACACAAACCAGCAAAAAACACTCAACTCTTCTAGGAGGTATTTTAATTTTGCTGACAAAAATGAAATCAAGTTCTAACTACATTAAACTATTAAATTATATTAAACTATAAGAAACTATTAAATCTTTTATTTCTAAGAACAATACCAGATGTTGAAAGAACCTCCTTTTCCTTTGGCCTCAAGTTCCCACATGCAACACATTCTCCAGTTTTATGCTGCCTGCCTCTCTCTCACCTAATCACTTATTTCTCCTATGGAAGAAGGGACTCCTGGGGAATGACCTAAGCTCCCTTGGTTAAGTAATGCCTCTCTTCTAGTCTACTTCTTCTTTGTGGTTAGCTACCTATTGGAAGCACATATTCTGCTCTGTTCTATGTAGTTAAGTTTGATCTTTGTAAGCTCCTTCTTAGAGGGAGGCGTATGGCTGTCTACTGCCAATTGTGCCAGAAGGTAAATTTGTCTAATTCTTGAGATCAATCATAGGAAGCCTGAGTTATTCAATATTTTGATTTGATTGATGAAATTTTTCCCCTTTAACATCACTCCATAATCTTGTTGATATTTCTGAAGAAACATGAGGACATCTAAATTAAAAACTGGTATATATATATATATTTAAATAAATGTCCAATGCCAAAGTCTAATTAAAATGCACTGCCACACATTTTGAAAACTAATTATTTAAATATAAATGAACTTCACTGGCATTTGCTAACACTTTAGTTCTACTGAACTCCCTAGTTAGCTTTCCAATTTTAGTATTTGGTAATTCTACAAATTTATGGAAATATTACAACAGGTTGTTTCCTAACTGATAATGTAAATACAGGGTAAAGCAGTTATAGTGAATATTGCTAGGCTTGTTTCTATTTTTGAATATGATCTCTAAAGTTCCTCCTAGGTGTAATTTTCCTAGATCCTATAAGTATACATTTACCTTCCTGTAAAGAGTTTTTAGTATAGTATTCTGTTACATTCTCACTTTGAAATTAGTTCAGAAAATAAAAAAACAAAGAAACGGATAAGTTTAATATCGGTACTTACATGTTTTGGGATTCCTGGTTTACTAAAGAAACAGAATCTGAACCCTTAATAGGAGTAGGAATTCTTTCTGATAGCAAACTTGCCTGAAATATAACAGATAAACTTAATTATTATTTTTTTAATGATAGCATTACTCATAAGATCTCATGCTACATTTTTATTTATGATCCTTAATTAAAAGTTAAGTTGGCTTCAAAATTTAAATTATTTGGTTTATAATGATCACGTAAAGTTTTTCACAAATGAAACGTAAAGTCTTAGTTCACTAACATATACTAATTTGACTATTGCTACATTTTGACCTCTACTGTCCATTACAAAAACCCAGCTATCTGTAAAAATTGCTTAGAAATAACTTCCAAAGAGGAATGTCAGCCTATGCAAAGATAATTTATCTAAAGCCTCTCCTACCAGAAGAAAAGACTTTGTAGTACCCAGATAGGTTCTAGAATTTTGTCCTCCTAGGAAAGGAGGATTTGAGGTCATCCTGTGTCAAATTAAAAAGGCATTATGTCCCTATAATTTTGTGATACTACAGAAATAGCATTTGCTCCAATAAAATACCTTAACTGCAGTATGATACGACAATAGTGACTATATGTGAAACAAAGATTTGCAGGGAGGAAAAAAGAAGCTTGAGAATACTTACCTTTTTCCATGCCTTTGCTATTGATTCATGCAAACTATAAGGAATTAACACCTGTAAGCCTTCACATGTATCATATATTTGACGACAAACAGAAATAAAAGCTCCTTTAACCACAGGCAACATTTCGGATCCAGCAAAAATAGAAATATCTTCATCAAGAAGTTTTTTTGAAAACTGGGCAATTATATGAGCACCTGTAGGACTAAAAGATGATACCTAAAAGTGATCCCAAGTTTATAAATCACAACTTCATAAAGCACTACCAAAACGGCTGGCCTTATCACAAACTCTTTATTTGCTTTGTTGTATTTCAGTCTTCCTCTAGCTTCTGATATGTCAATATTTCTGTCCCCACCCATGTATAGACATCTAATAATGAGAGCAGTTTCGGTAGAATAAAAAAATATACAGAAAAAAGAAAACAACAAAACTATACACTTAGAAAGGTTAGAGACACCGCTGGTCCAGGGCCATAAGTAACCTCCTTTGATTTATACTGAGAACAATCCTGAGATCTCCATTCCTAGCACCTCTTAAACATTCCTCACTCCATTAACAGGACTGTTTGCCTGGTTCAGAAGCTGGGACATTTTACTAGCAATAACAGATAAGGAGAAACATAGCAAATGTTTATAAAGAGCCAGGCCTTTTCTAAGTATTTTAAGTGCATTAACTCATTTAATCTTTATAATAATCCTATGAAGAAGGTATATTACTCTTAAATTTTTACAGATAATGAAATATAGGTAAGGCCTACAAAAGTTAAGGAATTTGAAAAATATCACAAAGGTAGGACTTACACCCAGGCTACCTGGTTCAAGCAGCAAACTTTTTGTGTTTTTTAAAAAGCCAGAAAAACTAACAAAAAACAAACAGTAGGCAGTAGACAGGACTCTCCAGGTACCCCTCCATCCATCTTCAATATTTTTAACACTCTGCCAGTTTTACCTATTCTCTGACCTCTCCTCCTCCCCCTTCTACTTGGAGTATTTTAAGTCCCAGACATCATGTTATTTTACCCAGTGTGCACCTCTACCTGGTCTAAACTTTCTATGTTATGTGCCAATAAACAACTTAACAAAACTGATTACAATTTCTTAATATCATCTGATAGTCACACATATCAAAATTCAAATTGTACTTGTGATCCCTAATTAAAAATTAAACTACCTTCAAAATTTTAATTATTTTGTTTAAATTAGTCCACTTGAAGTAATTATTTTCTCTGCAATGGGTATGTCACAGATTTGACTAGTAGTTGGGTTCACTTATTTCCATTTTTGGAAATTTTTAATATTTATTTTTAGTTTAACTTTTAGATTTAGTATGTAAAACAGCTACATGATTCCAAAGTCAAACCTAGGTACAATTAAAGTATAACCCCCAGATGTCTTATATCCATATTTCCCTATCCACATATTTTCTCCCTTCTTCTTAACACTATTATTTTTCAGGTGATTTTTTTCATCATTGCATGTTGAAAAATATAAAGAAATCAGTTTACTCATATTCCCTTCTATTACACAAAAGATAGCATTTTATAAACATTCTTCTGTTTTGTTTTTCATTGAATATATCCTGAAGATAATTTTACAGCAGTACATAATAAATTTATCATTCCTTTCTGCTACAGCTGCTAAGTGCTTCTTTGTGTGAACATATAATCAACTAGCCCCTTGTTATTTGATATTTGAGATGATCCTAGTGTTTTGCTAATAGAGTTGACTCTTGAAAATTCAGGGGCTACAGGCACTAACCCCCAGACAGCCAACAATCCAGGTATAACTTGTGATTCCCCAAAATCATTACATTGACTGAAAGACTTACTTAACACATATTTTGAAAACTACATTATATACAGTATTCTTACAATAAATTTAGCTAAAGAAAATGTATTGCTAAAAATCATGAGAGAAAATGCATTTACAATACTGTATTAAAAAAAAATCTATGTATAAGTGGGGTTGCGCAGTTCAAACCCATATTGTTCAAGAGTCAACTCTATAATCAGAAACTCTTAACTACTGAACACTGGGGATTCAGAAGAAATTCTCACACTTTATGTTTTCATCTGTTTAACATCAATGTGAGGGAGACTTTCTTAAAAAGAAAAACAAAAGAAAAATCTAGAAATCATAAAGATAATGACTGGGAAAAATTTGACTACACATAACTAATTAATGTGCATATATAGCAGAAAAAAACTTGGAAGTGATGAACACTGAAAAGAAAACTTAGAACTCTTGACAAAAGATTAGTCCTCCTAATTTTAAAAAAGAATTGTTAAATATGAGTAATAAAAAGATTTCCACTTAAAAATGCCAAATTGAACATACACATTCACCACTGCTCCCTCCTGAAATACTAAATTGCAAAAGTAAACAAAATTTTCAGAAGGCTTTCATACCTCCAAGGACAAGGAGAAAAGAAAGGATGATTGTTATTTGTTTTGGAACAGAATAAACAGGAAATAATTCAGGACCTGGAACAATGGAATCACAAGCCAAAGTAAACAGGAAAACACAATTTATTTCATAGAATCTCTCAAAAAACTCAAATTGGTAGCACCAAAAATCTCTGGAATTGGGAGTAAAAGTGGGGCTAAACACAGAAGAGCTGCCTGAAAGTCAGTTTAAGGAGTTTGAACTCCAGATTCCCTTCCACATCCCACGTAGCCATACAACATATCTCTTGGAGGGTATGCAGAGATCACGAACAATTAAGGGAACCACAGTTACATCAAAGTTTATATACAAAAGCTTGAGACCCAGCCCTTTTCCACCCAGTTTTCTTCTTGAACAAGACATATTCTCTGCAGACAGCTAACTCAAAGAACCTTGTCTATGGAATCTGACCAGAACAAAGAAAAGGCTAAAGATACTGGACATTAGAGTTTCCCCAAACAATACCATGGCAAAGTTCCCCTACAACAAAGGGCACAAGTGACAAGTCCCACTTTCCTGCACAGATCTCAAGCAGCTTTTTACTCGCTTTCAAATATCTGAAGAAATCTCTAATTTAAAATCACTGACCAAGACAATAAACAGAAAAAATCAATTTGGAAGGAGAAAAGAAAATGAGAAATGAAAATTTCATTACCTTCAGAGGTAAAAGAACTTACAGTCATGAAATAAGAATAGGATGCTAGAATAAGAACTTCTTTTTCTTCAAAAAGGAATAAAAAAGGAAAGCTCCTGGGGGTCTAAGGTAGCAGCACTGAGGGGTCCAGAACATACCTCCTCCCATGGACACACCAAATAGGCAGTTACAAATATTTCTCTCTGAAAATGATCTGAAAACTAGGACTGCTCTCTACAGCAAAGGATAAAGGGACCACATTGAGGGCTTATAGGAGAGACAGAGACACGGTCTCATAAAAATCTCACTCCTGGCACAGTGACACATAATAGGGAGGCTTCTCATCAGAAGGCTGCACCCAGTGGAGCAAGCAGCTGATACCACACACTGGGATCTGCACCAGAGATGAGCCCCCAGAATGTCTGGCTTGGAAAACCAGCAGGGCTGAAATATGTTGGTGTCCCAAAGTGCTATAGGAAACTTAGATTCCCCTCTTGGGGAGCTCACCCTAACACCCAATGAAAAAAAAAAGCAGTTTGAAAACATCTAGAATATTTGAAAGGGATATTTATTTGTTAATCTGGAGTCATCAGCTGGAGGGGCAGGGGACAGATGAGATGCTCCCACTGGATGGAGGTACTGACAGATGTCATTGTTGCGTTCTGATATAGCTTGTAAGCTGAGATGCAGCACCCTTCTGCTGCCTGGCTGGGGTGGGTGGGGATGAGTGGTGGCTGTTCTTACTGGTGCCAGAGGACAAGGGTGTTGTAGCACTCCCCCACTCCCTAGCTGGGGCAGGTGAGAGTGAGAGTCTCCCACTCCCAGGACAAAGCCAGTGTATGTACACAGACAAGGCACTCTCCTGCTGCACTGCCGAAGCTGTAGGTGTGCACAGAAAACATCAAGACATTTTCCCTGATGCCCTTCTGAAGCCAGCCAGCATGCCCTACACTTTCCACTCTCCAACTGCCTTTCTAAGGACAGCAGGCATACACAGACCACACAGGGGACACCCTTTGATCACCTGACTCGCATGGCCAAGAAGGTTGTTGTTCCAGAGCTCTAGGACTGCAACAATTGGAAAGACAGTTCTTGTCAGGCCATCACCCCCAGGGGATTGCACAGATAGAAATACAATCCAATCTTCCTTTGAAAAAGGCCCATTTACTTAGTCTGGAACTTTAGCACAAGAGACATGCTTCAGGTTTCCCACACATCTAGAGGCTAAGGAGGCACTCCCAAGGAATGCACACAGGGAGACAAAATTGTTGCATACCCCTTAGCCTCACTATAGCTCAACAAGACTTCCCAGACAGGAGTTTATATACTCATCTAGAGCCCCCATTTTTTTGTAACCATCTCCCAGGGAACACCTCTAGGTCCCCTGGCCTGTAGGCCAGCAGGGTTTATGATTGTGGCTGAATAGGACTGTACAAATTTGCATACTTTAAAAGCTCCTGCTGTCTGGCTTACAATCAGCATGAAACAAGGTGCTAAATGAAATTCCTCCCCTTGGATCTCTCACAGGTCTTGGAACACCCTCAAAAATGGGCATATCAAGAATAAGTCAAGTGGTTTAGATAATCACAAAGGCTCAAGAGATAACCAAATGCTATGGAAAGTTAAAAGGAGAAGATTCATCACCTGTACAAGGTCATTCCTTTGTCTTGTCTAATATATATAAAAATAAACACACAGAGTATAGCAAAATAAGGAAACAAATATACTCCAAATGAAAGAACAAAACAAAGCCAAAGGAAAAGACCTTAATGATATGGAGATAAGTAATCTACCAGATAAAGAATTCAAAGTATAGTCACAAAGGTGCTTACTGAACTTGAGAGTAGAATGGATGAACACAGTGAGAACTTCAACAAAAATACAGAAAACATAAAACAGCACAAGAGAAATAACAGTGCTAAAACATACAATAACTGAATTGAAAAGCTAATATACTGGGGTTGGTGGGTGGGGACAGGTGTTCAACAGCAGACTAGATGAAACAGAAGACCAAATCAGGGAGCTGGAAGACAAATGGAACTTACCCAAATAGAGCAGGAAAAAGAAAGAAGAATTTTTTTTTTAATGATGATAATTTAAGGGACCTATGCAATATCAAGCAGAGTAACACTAACATTATAGGGGTCCTGAAAAGAAGAAAAGAGAAAGGGGCAGGAACGCTATTTGAAGTAAAAATAGCTGAAAAATTCCCTAATCCAGGTAAGAAAACAGACATCCAGATCCAGCAGAATTCCAAGTAAGATGAATCTAAAGACAGCCACACTGACACATTATAATTAAGTTGTCTAAAGATATAAAGAGAATTTTAAAAGCAGCAAGAGAAAAACAGATTATGTACAAGAGAAACTCTACAAGGCTATCAGAAAATTTTTCAGCAGAAACTTTGCAAACCAGAGAGGAGAGGCATGACATGTTCAAAGTGCTGATAGGAAAAAAAACTTCCACCCAAGAATACTCTTCTAGGCAGTTTATCATTCAGATTTGAAAGAGAAAGAAAAAATTTCCCAGTCAAAAGCTAAAGGAGTTCATCATCACTTAAACAGCCTTACCAGAAACACTAAAAGGGCTTCTTTAAGCTGAAAAGAAAAGGTACCGATTAATAACAAGAAAACATACAAAAGTAAAAATCTTACTAGAGAAGGTAAATATATAGTAGTGAATAATTACTTATAAAGCTATTAAGAAGGAAAAAAGAAAAGTAGTAAAATTAGAACAACAATAATTAATCAAGGGATACATAAAGATATAAAAAGTGACATCAAAAAACAAATATGATAGGGAAGAAAAAATGTAGAGTTTTGGAATGTGTTCAAATTTAAGCTTCTATCAACTTAAAATAAACTGTTATATATATAGGACAGTATGTTATATACACAGGATGGTATGCAAACTTCACGGTGACCACAAAGCAAAAATGTATAGTAAATACACAAAAGAAAAGGAGAAAGGAATCTAACACTAAGGAAAGTCAAACTACAAGTGAAGAGAGAAAAAGAAAGGAACATAAGGAATTATAAAAAAAAAAAAAGCCAGGAAACAAATAACAAAACGGCAATAAGGACATTCCTATCAAAAATTACTTTAAATGTACATGAACTACATTCTCCAATCAACAGAGTGACTCAATGGACAAAAACAACACATTACTACATAACAGAGTACCATAAGACACTACTATTAACAAATATAGGCCAATAAACTGGACAACATAGAAGAAATGGGTAAGTTCCCAGAAATTTACAATCTTCCAAGACTGAGTTACGACACTTACTGGAGAAGACATTTACTGAATAGGCTGATTATTGGTAAGGAGACTGAACCAGTAATAACATCCAAAAAAAAACAAAGTTTAGGACTTGATGACTTCACTAGTGAATACACCAAACATTCAAAGATTTAATACCTATACTTTTCAAACTCTTCCAGAACACTGAAGAGGAGGGAATGCTCCCAAACTAATTTCATCAGCCCAGCATTATCCTGATACCAAAATGAGAAAAGGTCACCACAAAAAAATAAAATTATAGGCCTATATCCCTCATGAACATAGGTGCAAAAATCTTCAAAGTATCAGCAAACCAACCTCACCAATACATTAAAGGAATCATGTATCATAATTAAGGGAGATTTATTCCAGGGATGCAAGGATGGTTCAACATCTGCAAATCAATCAATGTGATACATTAGGTTAATGAAGGATAAAAATCATATTATCTCAATAGATGCAGAAAGAAAGCACTTGACAAAATTCAATATCCATTTCTGATAAAAAATATCAACAAAGTGGGTATAGAGGGAGCATACCACAACATAATAAAGACCTTATATGACAAATCCATAATTAACATCACACTCAATGGTGAAAAGCTGAAAGGTTTTCTTCTAGGATCAGAAACAATACAAGGATGCCCATCACCATTTTTATTCAGCATAGTATTGGACATCCTAGCCACAGCAATTACGCAAGAAAAAGAAAAGGCATCTAAGTTGGTAAGGAAGAAATAAAACTGCCACTCTTTGCAGATGACATATTATACATAAAAAACTCTAAAAGCTCCATCAAAACTGTCAGAATAAAAGAATTCAGCAAAATTACAGGATACAAAATATACAAAAATATGTTGTGCTTGTATATACTAATAACAAACTATCAGAAAGAGAAATCAAAGAAACATTTCCATTTACAATCACATCAAAAAGAACACCTAGAAATAAATCTAACCAAGGAGGTGAAAGACTTGTACTGTAAAAACTGTATGACATTGATGAAAGAAACTGAAGAAGACACAAATAAATGGAAAAGTATTCCAGGCTCATGGATAGGAAAAATTAAATTATTTTCAGTAGTACAGCTATTTTAAGCATCTAGAGATTTAACAGAACCCTATATATCAAATACCAATATAATATACCAATATTATATACTATAAATACCAATACCAAAAATATAAAAATATCATGGCATTTTTCACAAAACTAAAGCAAATACTTCTAAAATGTGTACAGACACACAAAAGATGCTAAATAACCAAAGCAATCTTAATAAGAACAAAGCTAGAGGGTAGCATGCTTCCTGATTTTAAATTATACTCCAAAGCTATAGTAATTAAAATATGAAACTGGCACAAAAAATGACATATAGATAAAGGGAATAGAATGGAGATCTCAGAAATAAACTTATACATATATGGTCAATTTACAGCAAAGGAGGCAAAAGTATACAAAGGGAAAAGGACAGTCTCTTCAAAAACTGGCAGTAGAAAAACTGGACAACTACATGCAAAAAGATGATACTGGACGACTACCTTATACCACATGTAAAAATAAACTCAAAATGGATTAAAGATCCAAATGTAAGACCTGATACCATAAAAATCTTAGAAGAAAGCAAAGGTGGTAAGTGCCTTGATATCAGTCCTAGCAATGCTTTTTTGCTGATTTGACTGGTTGCAAAAACAAGGAAAACAAAAGCAAAAACAAACAAGTAAGACTACAAACTAAAATGCTTCTGCACAGCAAAAGAAACCATCAAAAAAAATGAAAACGCAACTGGCTGAATGGGAGAAGATATTGGCAAATCATATATCCTAGAAACAGTTAATATCCAAAGTATGTCAAGAACTCATACAACTCAAAAGCATAAAAAAAAATCCAATTTCAAAAATGGGTAGAGGATCCAAACATATGTTTTTCCAAAGAAAACATATAGATAGGCAACAGGCACATGGAAATATGTCCAACATCACTAATCACTAGGGAAATGCAAATCAAAATCCACATGAGATATTATCTCACACTTGTTAGAATGTCTATTATCAAAAAGATAAATTACAAGTGTTGACTAAAATATACAGAGAGGGAAACTTTTGCACACTGTTGGTGGGAATGTAAATTGGTAGAGCAACCATGAAAGACTATAATAGAGGTGCCTCAAAAAATTAAAAATAGAGCTACCATACAATCTAGCAATTCTATTATTGAGTATCAGTTGTAAATATAGATTAGAAACTTAAGGACAACCACTAAAAATAATTGTAATTGATATGCTAAGAGATGAGAAAACGGGATCATATAAAATGCTTAATTAAAACCAGAGGAGGTGAACACAGGTATCCATACACATCTAGCTCCCATTGCTCCTGAGAACTCAGTAAATAAGAATAGTTACACAAAAAAGGAAAATTCCTGAAGAGTGGCAAGAATGGAAGAGATAGAGGTTTTAAAGACTTCTGGGAAAAAAGCAGACATGGGGAGTGAAGCTCCAAAGGACACAGGCAGAGACCATCTAATATGTGTTAGTGGCTGATCAGGAAAACTAACTATACCTAGAATAGGAATCCAGATTTTCATTATTAACATATAATATGACATTTTGTAAACTGAATTAGATTGAGAAAATATGCTAAAAATTCCACAAGTTATTTAAACACAGTCACATACTTTTTTCCTCCAGAAGAGTTCATATTTTCTCCATGAAGAAGTAAGATAAGTCCTTCTTCTACAGATGCAATTCTTGCCAAAATATCAGCTATATGGATTAAAGCTGTTTCAGAGCAATTTGGAGCAGCCTGTACATTAAAAAGATAAATCACACACATTTATGACATGCTAACACACTACAGACTAAAACTCAGGAGTGGTAATGTAGTCTAATAAAGTTATATTACCACAACAAAAAAGAAGTTAATGATTGTTTGGCTGTGAAATAATATGTCTAAATTAAATGTGTCATTAGGTTATATTCACTTACCAGCAGTTGATAAGGCAAATATAAACTTTTTACTCAAACCCATATTGTTTATTAAGACAGTTGAGAGAACTGCTGTTCCTATTACAGTTTTATATATAATTCTAGTTGACAAATGGAGTAGTTGCTCCATTTCCACTGTGCCCTTTACTTCCTACTCACTGGGTTTCTCTACAACCAATCCAATTTGGTATCTAACATCCTTTCTAAGGGATATCATCCCTTCTTAAAACTGACTGGGTCATAAGCTGTAGGTCTCAAGACAGTCAATGATGACATCTAACAAGAAAATGCAGGCAGAACAAATCATATTTCCTCACTTTTGTTTTTAAATGAAAGTCCTAAAAATGTCTTTGCCAGCAAATTAGTATAAGATAAACACTAAAAACTAGAGAGTCATATTAATGCTGAAACCCATCTAGAAATCTAAGCCTACTAAATCTACTAAATCTGGGGCCTACTTATACACACCTGCAGAGATGTCAATGAACAAATAAATATGAGTATCTATACACTGCAACCAATATATACTAATAAATTCAGTTGGTTAGCATAACCAATGATGAGTCAGGTATATTCACCTGAAGAATTCCTTATTATTAGACAGTCTTATCACTTTCACATTAAATATGTTTAATAAAACAAATTCTCTGCCCATATAATACTTTCCTTCTTTCATGCATTTAAATTTTACTTTATTTTCCTCACTTTCAATCTTTAAATTAATAGTCTGCCTTTCCTATTAGACTAGGCACCATAAAAGCAATGAACATGTCTTAGTTACTTCTGTATTATATATTTAAAATAACCAGGAGAGTCAGTGACATATTAGTGGCTCAATGGGTGATGCTGAATACTCTTAAGCTAAATATTCAATGTTTATTGTGGCTCAGAGTGCTATCCCTTACTCTAAGAATAATTTCAGCATAATGTAAGTTCCATTACAGAAGTACATAACATGGGAGAGAAAGAAACACCTAAATTTGCTAGGGAGAATTGGGAGAAGTTTACAGAGAAAAAACTATAGTCTGAACAAAAATTTTTCATATAGACCAAGTTTAAGACTTTCCAGGGTAGAGAAAAGTGTGTAAATATAGGGAACTAGCATAACCTTGTAAAGAAAATGTCAGTGTTATAACTGGAATATATAGAAAAGAAGACAGGATGAAAGAAAATGGAAAACTTGATAAATGTCTAGTTAAAAAGTTTGAAATTTATCTAGCAAGCAATGAACAGGAAAGTATTTTGAAAGCCTGAGCAGCAGTATAATATAGTCTGGAAAGATGAAAGACTGGAAGAAATAAGGAAATTATTTCAATCTTCCAAGCAAGGAATAGTCAGAGCTAAAACAAAATCAGTAGCAGTCCCCATTACATTAAAGGAAATACATGGATTTTAGAAATATGTAGAAAAACATATCTATAGATATTAATTGCAAACTGACTAGGAAAAAACAAATGAAGGAGTCTAAATTTACAGTACTCCTACTCACCACAGAAGGAAATGTGAGCAAACTTGAAGATGTGGAGCATGGGTAGAAAAATACACTACTGTTCGAAAATGTTCAGTTTGACTTGCTCATGGAATAACTTAAAAAGGTGTTTAGCAGGAAGCTAAAGACAAATTTGTAGCTGAAGGGATCTAATTTAGCAGCCTGTACATTAAAAAGATAACAAATCACACACGTTTATGACATGCTAACACACCACAGACTAAAACTCAGGACTGGTAATGTAGTCTAATAAAGTTATATTACCACAACAAAAAAGAAGTTAATGATTGTTTGGCTGTGAAATAATATGTTGTTTTTCTATGTTGTACTAATTGGCTACAACATATCTAATCAGTGGGACTCGAAGAGATCATCCAAGAAAGGTTATAGTGAGAGAAAAGAAAGAAAGTGAACCAGGTTCTGAATCACTGAAGACAGCAGACACCTGAAAGGGGAGCCTTCAGAAGTGACAAAGAAATAATGGTTAGAAAGGAAGTGGGGTGTGGGGAGAATGATTTTAGGGAAGTCAAGCAAAAAATTGCAAAAGGTGTCTACTGTGTTAACAATCAGGTAAATAATGGTCTGAAAATATATATATGTTTAGGAAATTACTGGCAATACCAATCAAAGCAACATCAGTGGTTCTGTGAAGGCTAGAACGTTAATGCAATGATTTGAAAATGGGAAGAAAGGGAGACAAGAGAACAATGGCTTAAAATTCTGTGCTTAAAAGCTTAACATTAAAAAGATCAGATATTAGCTGGTGGTTAAATATATGCACTTAATAATCAAAAGCTTCTCCCATCCCAATTATCAGACACAGACATATTTATAGGTGAAAGAAAGATGCCAAACAAAATTTATAGGTGAAAGAAAGATGCCAAAAAGTAGAATATATATGAAAGTGGAGGGGGAGGGAAAGATGGTGGTGTGAGAAGTGAGGCAGAAACCTCCTCCCAAAACCACATATAACACAAAAATACAGCAAATACAACTAATCCTGAAAGAGCGACTGAAAGATCACAGAACAGACAATCTACATCTGGGGAAAAGAGAAGACCTCACAGAAAAGGATCAAGTAGCAAAGCCATGATCTGGTGGGTCCTAAGCCCTGCCCCCACACCTGATCAAAGGCAGGAGGAAGAGAAATGGAGCGGGGAGAGAATAGAAGCCCAGGACTGCTAAACAACCATGCCTAGAGATCTGCTCTGGGAGTAGGAACCCACATAATATGGTGCTCTGGAAATTAGTGGGGTAGAAAAGCAAAGACAGGCAGAATACTAGGAGACACTGAGAATCCAGAGGCCTGTGGAAAACAGGTGCACACAACTGGCCATTCCGGGACAAAGGAAAAGCAAGCATTTAGAAAGACTTCCCAACAAAGAGTAGGGGCTACAGGAGCAAAGATTACACAGAGTGTGCTGCAGCTCAGGAGAAACTGCAGGTAGACAAAATCACCCAGGCACACTCAACCCAGCAGGTTGGGAACTTTCAGGAGCTTCAGACTCTCCTCCTTACTCTTGGCTGACAATGCAACTCAAGGCCCCCACTGCGAGATGCAGCCTACCATGCCTTCTTCCAATCAGACAACAGTCCACACACCTGCTGCCCTCACCATCGCACCAGGAAAGCCAGAGGATGGCCCCACCTATGGCAGCTACAGGAACATAAGGCAGAGGCTTCTCCCTTCATGCTCGGCCCACTGCACTTGGCTTGGCAGTGGAGGCAGGCACTACAGAAAGGAAACAGGAAAGAGCTCCTTACTCCCAGCAGGTGCTGGTGCCACATGCCTATGACCCTGCCATTTCTCTAGGTGCTCAGCATCTCCAGAGAGTAGAGCTTCTGGGCACTATAGGGCATGGCCTACATAAAGTTATTATTCCACAGGAATCACTAGAAAAATGAAATGGCAAATTATTTTATACAAACAAAAAATCAGATTCCAGAAAGAGGGCTAAGTAAAACTGAAATCACCAATCTTCTTGATAAGATCACAAAATAAAAATCATAAACATACTAACAGAGCACCAGAAAAATATTCAAGATCTCAGGGAGGATTTCAACAAGGAGATAGAAACATTGAAATATACAGTATCTGAAATGAAACATACAATGGAGGGATTTAGAAGTAGATTAGATGAGGTAGAGGAGATGGTAAATGAAACAGAAATTAGAGGAAAGGAAAATAAGGTATCTGAGGCACAGAGAAAAAAAAGGATCTCTAGGAATGAAAGAACAGTAAGAGAACAGTGTGATCAATCTAAATGGAATAATATTCACATTACTGGGGTACCAGAAGAAAAAGAGAAAGACAACGGGATAGAAAGTCTCTTTGACAAAATAATTGCTGAAAACTTCCCCAATGTGGGGAAGGAAATAGTCTCTCAGGTCATGGAAGTGCAAAGATCTCCCAACACAAGAGACCCAAGGAAGACAACACCAAGACATGCAATAATTAAAACAGCAAAGATCAAAGACAGGGACAGAGTATAAACAGCAGCTAGAGAGAGAAAAAAGATCACATACAAAGGAAAACCCATCAGGCGATCATCAGACTTCTCAGCAGAAACTTTACAGGCCAGAAGGGAGTGGCATGATATATTTAATGCATTGAAACAGAAAAGCTTCAAAACATATATACTATACCCGGAAATATTATCATTTAAATTTGAAGGAGGGATTAAACAAGTTCAAGGTAGGCCAAGTTGGGGGTGACCTCCCACAAACTGTCTCTACAATTTGTATGCTGTCTATATGCTGCCTACATGAGTATATTTTAAAAGGGAGTGCTCTAAATGGAAATGCTCCAAAGCTAAATAGCTGTCACAAGAGGAAATAAAACCACAGTAAAGGAAGTAGACCAATCAAACACTAAGCAAATGCAAAATTAAATCAACTACCCACAGAGTAAGTAAAGAGATACACAAAGAGTACAGAATATGACACCTAATATATTAGTAGAAGAAGGGATAAAAAAAAAACCTTTAGATTGTGTATGAAATAGCATAATAAGCTAATTAAGTTAGACTGTTATGTAGTAAGGAAGTTACCCTTGAACTTTTGGTAACCACAAATCTAAAGGTGGCAAAGGCTTAAGTACATATCTATCAATAATCACCTTAAATGTAAATGGATTGAATGCACCAATCAAAAGACATAGAGTTACAGAATGGATAACAAAGCAAGACCCATCTATATGCTGCCTATAAGAGACTCACTTCAAACCCAAAGACATACACAGACTAAAAGTGAAGGAATGGAAAAAGATATTTTATGCCAACAGTAGGGAGAAAAAAGCAGGAGCAGCAATACTTGTATTAGATAAAATAGACTTCCAAAGAAAGAAAGTAACAAGAGACAAAGAAGGACATTATATAATGATAAAGGGGTCAGTCCAACAAGAGGATATAACCATTATAAATATCTATACACCAAAAATAGGAGCACCAAAATATGTGCAACAAATACTAACAGATTAAAGGGGGAAACAGAAGGCAATGCATTCATTTTAGGAGACTTCAACATACCACTCACTCCAAGGACAGATCAACCAGACAGAAAATAAGTAAGAAGACAGAGGAAATAAACAGCACATTAGAACACATGGAACAAACATCTACAGAACACTCCACCCAAAAGCAGCAGGATACACATTCTTCTCAAGTGCACATGAAACATTTTCAAGAATAGATCATATACTGGGCCACAAAATGAGCCTGAGTAAATTCAGAAGGATTGAAATTGTACCAACCAGCTTCTCAGAACACAAAGGTATGAAACTAGAAATAAATTATTCAAGGAAAACAAAAAAGCCCACAAACACCTGGAGGCTTCACAACATGCTCCTAAATAACCAATGATCAATGACCAAATAAAAAAAGAGATCAAGCAATATATGGAGGCAAATGACAACAATAATTAAACATTGAAAAATCTGTGGGACACAGTGATGGCTGGGCTGAGAGGGAAGTATATTGCAATATAGGTCTACCTCAGGAAAGAACAATCCCATATGAACGGTACAAACTCACAATTAATGAAACCAAATGAGGCTGAAAGGAAGTAGAAAGAGAGACATAATAAAGATTAGAGCAGAAATAAATAAAATCAAAAAGAGCAATAGAAAGAATTAATGAAAGCAGGAGCTGGTTCTTCCAGAAAATTAACAAAATAGATAAACCCCTAGCCAGACTTATCAAGAAAAATAGAGAGTCTACACACATAAACAGAATCAGAAATGAGAAAGGAAAAATCACTAGATACACCACAGAAATAAAAGATTTATTAGAAAATCCTATGAAAAATTTTATGTTAACAATTTGTATAACGTAAAAGAAATGGACAACTTTCTAGAAAAACACAATCTTCCAAAACTGATCCAGGAAGAAACAGAAACTCTGAACAAACCAATTACTAGAAACAAAACTGAACTGACAATCAAAAAACTACCCAAGAACAAAACCCCCACACCAGACGGCTTCATCACTGAATTTTATCAAACATTTAGTGAAGACCTAATACCCAGCCTCCTTAAAGGTTTCCAAAAAGTAGAAGAGGGAGGAATACTTCCAAACTCATTCTATGAGGCCAGCATCACTCTCATACCAAAAACAAAGATACCACCAAAAAAAAGAAAATTACAGACCGATATCCCTGATGAACATAGATGCAAAAATACTCAACAAAATATTAGCAAACCGAATTCAAAAATGCATCAAAAAGACCATCCATCATGATCAAATAGGATTTATTACAGGGATGAAGGATGGTACAATATTTGAAAATGAATCAACATCATCCACCACATCAACAAAAAGAAGGACAAAAATCACATGATCATCTCCATAGATGCCAAAAAAGCATTTGACAAAATTCAACATCCATTCATGATAAAAACTCTCAACAAAATGGGTATAGAGGGCAAGTACCTCAACATAATAAAGGCCATATACCACAAACCTAGAGCCAACATCATACTTAACAGCGAGAGGCTGAAAGCTTTTCCTTTAAGATCAGAAGCAAGATAAAGATGCCCACTCTCCCCACTTTTATTCAACATAGTACTGGAGGTCCTAGCCACGGCAATCAGACAACACAAAGAAATAAAAGGCATCCAGATTGGTAAGGAGGAAGTTAAAATATCATTGTTTGCAGATGACATGGTAATGTACATAAAAAACCCTAAAGAATCCACCCCAAAACTACTAGAACTAGTAGTTGAATTCAGGAAAGTTGCCAGATACAAAATTAATGCACAGAAATCTGTTGCATTCCTATATACTAACGATGAACTAGCAGAAAGAGATATCAGGAAAACAATTCCATTCACAATTGTGCAAAAAGAATAATATACCTAGGAATAAACCTAACCAAGAAGGCGAAAGACCTATACCCTGAAAACTACAAGACACTCATGAGAGAAATTAAAGAAACACAAATAAATAGAAATACATGCTGTGCTCATACATAGGAAGAATTAACATTGTCAAAATAGCCATCCTGCCTAAAGCAATCCACAGACTCAATGCAATTCCTATCAAAATACCAACAGCATTCTTCAATGAACTAGAATAGTCCTAAAATTCGTATGGATCCATAAAAGACCCCCAATAGCCAAAGCAATCCTGAGAAGGAACAATAAAGCTTGGGGGATTATACTCCTCAACTTCAAGCTCTACTACAAAGCCAGAGTAATCAAGACAATTTGGTACTGGCATAAGAACAAACCCATAGATCAATGGAACAAACTAGAGAGCCCAGATATAAACCCAGGCATATGCAGTCAATTAATGTATGATAAAGAAGCCATGGTATACAATTGGGAAATGACAGCCTCTTCAGCTTGTGTTGGCAAATCTGGACAGCTACATGTAAGAGAATGAAACTGGATTATTGTCTAATGCTATACACAAAAGTAAACTCAAAATGGATCAAAGATCTGAATGTAACTCATGAAACCATAGGACTCATAAAAGAATACATAGGCAAAATCTCTTGAACATAAACATGAGCAACTGTTTCCTGAACATGTCTCCTTGGGCAAGGGATACAAAAGCAGAAATGAACAAATGGTACTATATCAAACTAAAAAATTTCTGTACCACAAAGGACACCATCAGCAGAACTAAAAATGCATCCTATAGTATGGGAGAATATATTCAGAAATGACTTATGCAATAAGGGATTAACATCCAAAATATATAAAGACCTCAAAGAGCTCAACAACCAAAAAGCAAATAACCCTATTAAAAAATGGGTGGAGAGTATGAACAGACACTTCTCCAAAGCAATTCAGATGGTCAACAGGCATATGAAAAGATGCTCCACTCCGCTAATTATAAGGGAAATGCAAATTAAAACCACAATGAGATATCACCTCATACCAGTTAGGAAGGCCAACATCCAAAAGACAAACAACAACAAATATTGGCGAGGATGTGCAGAAAGGGGAACACTCCTACACTGCTGGTGGAAATGTAAATTAGTTCAACCATTGTGGAAAGCAATATGGAGGTTCCTCAAAAAGCTCAAAATAGAAATACCATTTGACCCAGGAATTCCACTCCTAGGAATTTACCCTAAGAATGCAGGAGCCCAGTTTGAAAGGATATATGCACCCCTACGTTTATCACAGCACTATTTACAATAGCCAAGAAATGGAAGCAACCTAAGTGTCCATCAGCAGATGAATGGATAAAGATGTGGTACATATACACAATGGAATATTATCAGCCATAAGAAGAAACAAATCCTACCATTTGAAACAACATGGAAGGAGCTAGAGGGCATTATGCTCAGTGAAATAAGCCAGGCAGAGAAAGACAAGTACCAAATGATTTTCCTCATTTGTAGAGTATAACAACGAAGCAAAACTGAAGGAACAAAACAGCAGCAGATTCACAGACTCCAAAAAGTGACTAGTGGTTACCAAAGGGAAAAGTTTCCGGAAGGTAGGTGGGGAGGGAGGGAGAAGGGGATTAAGGGGCATTATGATTAACACACATAATGTAGGAGGATCACAGGGAAGGCAGTACAGCACAGAGAAGACAAGTAATGACTCTATAGCTTCTTACTATGCTGATAGACAGTGACTATAGTGGGGTTGGTAGGGTAGTTGACAATATGGGTGAATGTTGAAACTGCAATATTGTTCATGTGAAAACTTCATAAGATTGTATATCAATGATAGCCTAATAAAAAAATATATATATGAAAACAAAGATGCAAACCATAACTTTTGTACAAGATCCAAGAATACATTTCATATCTGTTATATGGCTTTTATGTCACAATACTATTGATTTTGTGACATTCTATTATATTAAGCTGTATTAGGAATTTTATTTGTTCCTTCTGTGTTATTTTCCTGAGGTTGACTATAAGATGAATTAGTTTATTATTATATCCCCTTCATTTCCTAGAATTCCATACTTTGTACCACATTCACATAAATGCTTAATGCTTCTGAATGAACAATGAATAATGAATGCATGAATGGGTGAGCAGTTGCCCAGCTCACTGAGGGGTGGCCACAGGAGGGAGATAAAACCTGTAAAACACTACAAAACACAGACATGAAAAGGAACTTAACCTACTGAGAAGCTTCTGTGGAGTAACTTAGAGCTAAAGTCATAGAAGTGGAGGAAATATATTGGACAGGCAACAATACTAGGAGTGGTACCAACTCTGCCACCTATTAATGCCCAACCTTGAAGAAGTCACTTTTTCAGCCTCAGTTGTGAGGATTAAATTGTAATGTAAAAGAATAAACCAAATAAGCTATAAAGAGACATATATATGCTCAGACTGTGATGTTTATAAGCTTTTCTCCCAAAGTAATACTAGTTCTCTATATAAAACAGAGCTGGATCTTTAGATAAATAATCCTATTTGTAAAAGCTGTAAGATTACCATTAAATAAGATTAGATTTGTAAGACAAATAGCTTCTTAATAGAATAACTTTTCTCAGTCCTTATAATCAGTAAATCCAATCCTAACTGGAAAAAAAATTAAGTGTTACATGTCTTTTCCCCCACTGTTTTAACTAATAAATCAACCAACTGCATAAACTATATTCTAACAATAAACAAACATCTATATCAGCTATTTCAAATATATCATATTTAGAAATAAAGTCCCATTGAATATTCACTGATACCTAATTAACAGACCTTTTCTCTTTAGTAAATAACACCAACCTTAGTTTCTTTCATTAAATTATAAATAGGCTGAAGAAGTGTTTCAATCACAGTGTTGCTATATAAGCATTCGATTGCACATTCCTTATGATCACAGAGTATCTGAAGAACTTCAGTTACCATACTTGCAGGAGAGTAATTCTCTGATAAAGAAGAATATTTAAAAATTAAAACCTTAAACATTAATACTTAAAATGTCTTTTATTTATGGGTTAACTACTGTTGTTTCAAAATGTTCAACATCAAAGTTAAATGGAAAAAAATAAAATAAAATCACACAACTCAATGCCCAAAGTATGATGTATTACCAGATTATAACATAAAACCTTAGGGGATATCATTAGCTTAACAAATCTTCAAGTTAATAAGAAGTGAGTGAGTATATGACAAATACACATGCCAAGAGATAACATAAGATCATTCACAGTGTGGCATTAAATCATTGCTTGACAGTGAGGACATGATTTGAAGAAAATTTACAACTTTTCTCAACCTAGCAAACAATTACTTATATTCACTTTTAGTCATTTTCTTAAAAAAAAATGCATTTAGGTGTTGAGCCATAGAAAATTAAGTCATTACAGCAAAATTATAGCCAAAAAAGAAGGCAGAGAAGAGGTGAAACTTTCTTGGAGACCATATACTTCTTGTGTTACCACAAAACCAATTAAATGAATGAGCATTTTTAAGATTTTCAGAAAATATTATACACAGAAATACACAAATACACATAAATGTAACATGATGAGCAGTCACTAAAATAAGTGTGATTTTTTTTTTGCTTCATAAGTTAATGTATATTCAGATTATTTAACCTAATATACTCACAAAATAGTCTTTTACATGAAGAAACTAAGGAACAAAAAGCTGCATAAAGTTGTCCTAGTAAGATACAATACTAAAAGTAACACTGAAGTTCTTAATTTGTCACAATATTCCATACTCCATGAACAAACTAAGATTTCAAGTCAATACTTGATAAAAAATGAAAACGAAGGTCAAGTGATTTTGTTCTATCAGCTAGATGAGAAACCTGTTAGCAAAGAGAGATTACTGACAAACAGGCAGCCCTTCACTCATCTAATTAATTACCTACTATTTTTTCAGTGCCTATGATGTGCCAGACATTATGCTTGGCATTACAGAAAGAGATAAACAAAAAAACTGAGACATTAATAAGTAATTATAACAAAGAAGGAAAATTTTTATCATAAAGGAAGCATAGTATATTGCAGGAGCATACAGCAGAGGGATCTATCCTAGTACTTAATACATGCAAATGCTGTAAAAGTAGAAGTCTGAGCACCACAGTTAAGATTAATAAGCTGTTGTAATTACACAGATAAAACCTACAAACTGATACATGTATCATAGCACTAACACAGCCCAAAACCATTTTCCCTTTGATTCACTTGAATCCTCTCAGCATCTGGGCCAGCACTTCTAGGGTGACCTCCAAGTTCAGAACACTGTAAGATGGTGGTGTTAGTAAAGGGCTTTACTTTGAAAACTTATTGATATTCAAAGAAATAAGTACATCTTTTAAATGTTAGTATTTTAAGACATTTTTTTAAAGCCATTCACAGCTAAAGATGAAATGGTATTTTAGTACTGAAAACATGAATTTTCTTTCTTTATTCTTTAATATGAGAATAGCTGAAGCTTGGGATATAAATTGAAACAACCAAGCTGTTCCAAACATCCAGGAAAGTACAAAGGCTAGAAAATAGCAAGAACACACACACACTAGTATCAAACTTTCCTTAATACCATTTCTTAAGAAAATCTTGCTCTTAATGAAGAACATTAAAATTGTCAGTGAAATTGATTCTAAATAAAAAGGTAGTAGGTTAGAAACATCTTAAAATACCAATGAACAAAAATAAATTTAATGGTTTACCAGGACCAATGTAACTTGTTGTGAATAATACTGCATCTTATGAAAGCTCTTTACTACATTGGGTCAGTCTTTCAAAACATTTAGATGATATTTAAATATTTTTAGATATCTTCTATTTCTCTGTTTAAAATAGAAGCAGAATTACCTAAATGTGCAGCTGATGTCATCTTTGGACCATTTGGTGAATAGTAGATAAGTTGGGTAAACAGAACCAGAAGATCTATAAGGGATACAGAATCTTCAAAGAGGAAAAAAAAAAAGATTATTTTCTAGTGTACACTTACAACTTAAAAAAATGTAACTGAGCTTCCATCTTCCTATTCTGAGTTTGCAGAGATTGTGGTACAATCAGGGAGAAGTGGTATATTATCCAAGACAGAAGACTCCAGAAAAACAAATTACACAGAGAAAAAGATGGCAAGATAAGTGGTGCAGT
Source organism: Manis pentadactyla (assembly GCF_030020395.1). Classification (NCBI taxonomy): domain Eukaryota; kingdom Metazoa; phylum Chordata; class Mammalia; order Pholidota; family Manidae; genus Manis; species Manis pentadactyla. The sequence goes on along the minus strand of NC_080030.1, from coordinate 68,550,013 downwards.
AGGTGCTGTGTGAAGATTTTAACACTTATGCTGAACCAGTCACTTAATATAAACCTACCACAGGAAGGTCCATGAATCCAATCAGGCCTATTTGAATTTATTCAATTAGGAGCAATAAAATTCAGCTTAATGTGTTGGCACAGCTAACTTTATCTATATAGCACTGTAGAACAGAGGTCAGCACACTTTTTCTGCACAAGACAGTAAATATTTTAGGCTTTGTGTAGTTTGTCACAAATAATTCTGTTGTAGCACTAAAGTATCTATGGACAATATGCAAATGAATACCTGGCTATTTTCCAATAAGACTTTATGTACACTGAAACTTGAATTTTATATATTTCACATGTCACAAAATATTTAATTTTTTCCAATAATTCAAGAATATAAAAACTATTCTTAGCTCACAAGTCGTACAAATCAGTGTACCAGATTTGTTCCATGGGCTACCGTTTACCAACCCCTGGTATAAAATTTTATATAAACATATTCTGGTGGAAGCACATGTAAAACTTAAAGGTTAACAGAGACCTATGCTAATACAGTAGAAAAAAATCTCTCAAAACTGTTTTGAGATAACCTATGATTTTTGATAGGTTAAAATATAGATGTTAAAAGTCAATATAAAAGAGCTAAATTACAGATAATAGACATATAAGCTTCAGTTGAGTATCTGCTATAACATCACAAGTAAATATTAATCTTTCTATTTCTGTAAAGTTCAACAATACCCTATAAACTGGCAGCTCTTCTGAAAGTCAATTCTGAGTGCCGCTATGCCTAGCATGATACTACCACAAGAAATGCAAGAGAAGGGCATAAAACAGCTCCTCAAGGAGCGCACAGTACGAGGAGAAATGATTTAAGTGAAACAACTATGAAAACATTACAGAAAGTGTTCAAAATAAAGATACTCTATAACAGGATTAGCAAACTATAGTCATTGTGGCCCGATTTTAATCACGCTCACAAGCTAAGAATAGTTCTTTTATTTTTAAAGGTGTGTACAATGTGTCAGGGGTCCCCAAAGCCACACCCAGATTCAGTGATTCACTAGGAGAACTCACAAGATTCGGCACATAGTAGTACTCTCAGCTATGATTTATTACATAAGAGGTTATGAAACAAAAACAAAAACAAATCAGGCACAGGGTCAAGACCAGAACAAACTAGGTAAAAGAGACCAAACGTTTCTCCCAGTGGAGTCACACAGAATACATTTGATTCTTTCAGCAATGAGTTGTGACAACACATGTCAAATGTTTTCTACCAACGAAGCTTATTAGAGACTCAGTGTCCAGGTTTTTATTGGCAGTAGATCATGTAAACACTCTCTGCCAGGCACATACCAGGATTCCACACCTCCTAAAGGAAAGCAGATGTTCAGCATAAACCACATTGTGTGTATAGACAGTTTAGGCACAGCAAACCACTCTTATCAGTTCTGGGGATAGTGAGAAATCCAAGTTCCCAGATGCCAGCCACAGTCCAACCCTACAATCAGGCCTTTCAAAGGAAAGCAGTCTCAGGCCTGTTGTGATAACTCTTGTGCACACGTGACCATGTATACAAACACACAACACACATACAGAATGTGTAACAGAGACAGTATGTAGGCCACAAAACCCAAAATATTTACTACCTGGTACTTTACAGAAAAAAATTTTTCTGATCTCTACACTATATTCAGTATACACTTAAAGTTTTAAGGGAAGTAAGGAAGATAACAGCCTGTGCTAAAGTTTGATGGGGAAAAATTTTAAATGGGACTTGCAGTAATAATAACATGGAATGTATCAAATGGTACAGGGCCTTGTACTTTTTTAAAGCAGTATTCTCAAACTTCATTCCTGATCATTACAAAAATTCTGTGAGCTCCACATCACTGGTTTTTTTACAGATAAAGAACCTGAAACAATGGTTGAGTGAATGCCCAAAAGATCATAGTTTATACAAGAACCAGAACTTAAATGAGGTATTCTAGTTCTAAATCCAGATGTGGATTGTTCAGTATGTGTAGGAAACTGAAAAACAGAGAGAAATAAGGCTGGATGAACAGAAAAAACATAAATGTAGGGAAAATCACATATCAAAAAAGAAAAGGTAACACTTTAAAATGTACAAGCCATCAAGACTAGAAGTTATGTCACTAAGTACTCTAGAAGAGACCATGTGAAATCTCCAAATTTTTATAATCCATAGTATATAAATCTTACCATATTTGAACATACTCATTTCTCCTAACTACACTTACCTTTTCTATTCTTGAGCTTTATGGGAAAGAGTTTTCTGCCTTGTGTATAGATCAATAATCTTCCTAAAAGGCACAGTGAATGAATGAAATAAATATATTGCAATTCTTGTCCTGAGTAGTAGAACGTTTTCTGTTTGATCCCTTAAAAGAGAGGCAAACAATTAAATTTACTTTAATGCTATTACATTTTGTAGTACCTGTCTTTATTCCATTCTGAACATTAAGTAAGGTTGCAGTCTGTAATGGAGACACTGTTGATGTAAATAAATAAATTATTTTCCTATTTCCTATGGTTTTTTAACACTTAAATCTACGGTAAAAAGCATTCATAAAATTTAACAATCTCAGAAATGGGTAATATGCATACAACATTCATTCTAGAAGTGTAAGATTGTCAGTTATCTGTCATCAAGAGGGACCTCACAAGTAAGTTAAGGAAGGGAGGAAGTGAAAAACATTACTGTTAAATTCTACAAATAAAAATGAATACTACAAAAGATTATATTTATAACCATGTTAACAAATGAAATTAGAATCTTCTAATATATACCATTCATCCATATATTCAAGACCTACTGAGTATCTGTTTTATATGAGACCTTTAACTATTTGCTGGTATCCAAATGCAGTAAAAAAGATGAAACTGGGCTTCCAATTAAGAGTGTGGCAAACAGTCTGGTATGACCAGAGCATGACAAGGACAAGTGGGAGAGGCAAGAGGCCAGAGGCTAGCAGGGGCAGATCATGGAGGACTTAACTGTAGAAAGAATACTGGCTTTATTACAGAGACAACTGGAATATTAAAGGATTGTAAGTGAGAAAGTAATAATCAAATGTGCATGTGGAAAACAGCACAAAAGGTGGACAGAAGGATTGGTCAAGGCTTGAAATAAGACTTATAAAAAAAATCATTAACAAAAACATCAGCAAAAAGAATTGGAAAATAAAGAAAACTTTCAAGCTCCAACTCAAATATCTGTGTACACAGTGAATTTTTCTTCAAGTAATTCTAAACAGAGCCAAAATACCCCGATTTATTTAGAAAAAAAAGAAAGTGATCTCAGTCCCTGACATCTTAATATTTAAGTGCCCATGGAACATACAGATAGCATGCTAAGTATGAGTACATGGCTCTGGAATTCAGAAAAGAGGTGTGGACTTAAAATATTTCAGAATCACCCTACACATATAAATACATATTTGAAATCATGAAAATAAACGGGCTTCAAGAGTGAACAGGCAGACTGCGATGAGAAAAGAACAAAGGGCAAAACCTTGGTGAGTATGAACATAAATAAAGAAAAGAGCCTTTAAAGTTACTAAGAATTTGTTAGATGAGAATGAGGAAATCCAAGAAAGAATGGAACCCTGAAGAAGAGGGAAAGGATCAACAGAGGCACATGCTGTAAAATGAGGGCAAGAAAGAGGGGAAGCTGATAAGGGGAAGGTCATGGAGCAGTAGAAATAGAAGCCTCAGTACCACTGTTGAGGCTTGAAAAGTGAATAGGAGATAAAGAAAATGGGGCTTGGCTATATATAGGTTATTTAGAACCTTTTTCTCTGAAGGGAAGCAGACAGATAAGGGAACTGTTAACTTGCTCAGTTTTTTATATGAAAGATAAATAAATATGTTTAAATGGTGCAGGGAGACAATAAAAATGAAGCAACGTCCTGGTTTTAAAACAAAAACACAAACACCACCAGATGGGAACAGAATCAAGTACAAAGAGATCAATCTGGAATAGAAGGATACCATACCCCTTTATTGTAGCCCAGAGAAAGGGCACTGTCAAGTTATATCAAAAATGCTATCTGCTCAAGGGTAACATGGAAGACTGAACTGACCTAAATTTAGGAAGCAGCAGACAGGAAACTGGAAGAGAAAAGAGCGAGAACTTTTAAAGAAATGGCAAAAGAATGCAGTGAAGTACGCTGAGGCCTTTACTAGGAAAGAAAGCAAAGTCATGAAGGGCTGCTGGAGTGGTAAGGAAAACAAAAAACAAAAAAAACCCACTTAGGTATAACATTTTATTATCAAGAAATTAGAAAGACACATACATTTATAAATGAGAAGTTCATATAAACTTAAACATCTTTTTCCTTTTCTTCCTCTTGAAGAACAAATTCTGGCTTCTGCACTTTTTCCTCCACTACAGAACAACAGCTTTTGAACTCATTCAACTATTGGTCTTTGATCATTTTTCTCAAGTTTGATAAAGAATTTACCCAAGGGTAAAGAAAGTAAGATATCCTCATATTCTCAGAGTATTTATTATTTGCTTAGGGTAGCAACACAAAATAACCGAATGATAAAAAGATACCAAATTCACGTTGGTGATATAAACAAAAGAACAATAAAAAATTCAAATAGGCAGAGAAAGCTCCTTGAAAAATTTAGAATGAAATTTCTTTTACAACAAATAAGATATAAATTAGGAGATTATGACTACGGGAAGTAGGAGGAGAAATAACAAAGACGTATAGGCACTGATATTCAAGAAAATCTGACTGAAGAGAAGATGCTCTTTAATCAGTAGCTAGAGAAGAGACTGGATAAAGAGATAAGGGTCAGATTATGAAACAACCTAGGATATTTTAGCTCAGAGATGAGGTAAGCACAGAGGAATCACATGGTAGGGTGGTGTGTCCAATGATTTTACAGAAAAATTTGCCTCCCACTGAAATGCACAAGTAATAATTAAGTGACCAACATGATATACTAAAGACTGAGCAGTATATAACTGCAGTATAACAGACTAAGACATATATTCTAGTCTGAATTGAAGAACTGCATGTGGTAAAAAGCAGTATGGTGATACATTAATTTCAGATGTAGACTTGTTATTAAAAAATCATTATGGTATATTTTTTAAATTTGTGAAAATACTTTATATTGGCAAAAGTCATCTAACTTACCATGATACTAGCAATTATTTAAAAATTAGTTATTACTAAACAACCTTTATTACTAAAATGAACCATTTTTCAAAGTACATAACAGAGAAAACAGTACTTACCACAATGCTTTGAATGCTGCCAAATCTCATCAGCTTTCATGGTCTCACATAACTCAATGTACTGAACACACTGCTGCACTGCTGTGGTTACCTATTAAAATAATAACTTTTTAATTCTAGCAATTTATAATCTACAAGTCCAAGTATTGAAAGAAATTAGCCAAGGCTGGAAAAATAGGCAAGACAAATATTTACAATATTTAGAATAGCACCTTTTCAGGCCATTAAAGCTCAGTTTCCTCAATTATATTTTAACTATGGCATCATTCATTCTGGGAAACATTGAAAGTATTTGTGGATATATAAATATAGCTGTAATGTTGGTGGCAACAGACAAATATATACATGTACTTCAAATCTTACAGTGAAAAATGCAAAAATTGTGTGGCATGATTTTACTTTCTTGCCAATATCCTCAGTTCCCTTGCTTTAGAGTCTTCTCCTACCCAGCCAGCAAAATATGAAAGAGATCAAGCCTTCAATTCCATCTCAGATACCAGAATTGCTGAAAACTAATGAAGAAAACACTTGTAATTCAAACAATAGTTACAACAAAAAAATGACTCCAACTTCTCTTGTACCCAGCACTTCTTCTATGAATCTCTATTCTACCACCTCCCATTCTCCAGAAGGACAGACTTCAAAACTTCTCCCCTTTCCTCTGCACCCACCTACTTCCAGCAGATGCCCTTTAATTTTAATTCTCAAATAAAATAGAAGCCAGTGAGATAAGGACAGATAATTGTCAGATCTGATGATAAGGAAGTTGTTGGCAACCTTGAAAAGACAGTCCCAGGGCAGCTTAGGGAGTACCACGAGTCCATACTGAAAAGGAATAGGAACTGGAAAAATAAAGGCAGCTAGTACAATTTTCATTTTCATGAAGGTTGGTTGTGAAGAAAAAAAGAACAGCTGACATAAGATTCTTAGAGTCAAGACTGAATTCTTTTTCAGATTCAAAGGATATGATTATGTGAAGTGTTACTTTAGGAGCCAAGAGAAGAAGAGCTTGACTCTTCTTAGTACAAGAGAGAAAGAGGATAACTGAATGGAAAAAAGTATCCAAGAAGAAGGAGCAGCTAGAACCTAAGTGGAAAGAAGAATTAAGCTTTATGGGAAAGAAAGATGATTACAGACACAGCAAGTTCATAATTGCAGTGTCAAAGAACTGATGCATTTCCCAGTCTCATTTGTCCTATGGCCTCAGTTTTATGCAAAGAAGAGTTAACTTGGCAGGACTTCTATCCTTAGAAATGCATGCTTACAAGGTTAGATCCCGACTAGCATCCGGTAACTTGTATTTCAAGAGGGTTCCCACCATTCTGACATCATTGGTAAGAGAGACTCACTGTATCTAGACTGTTTGTATAAAAAATGTGGTTTATGGAAGAAAGGCAGAGGGGCGGAGCCAACATGGCGGCGTGAGTAGGACAGTGGGAATCTCCTCCCAAAAACATATATACTTTTGAAAATACAACAAACACAACTAGCCCTAAAAGAGAGACCAGAAGACGCAGGACAGTGGCCAGACTGCAGCTACACCAGCGAGAACCCAGCGACTGGTGAAAGGGGTAAGATACAAGCCCCAGCCCTGCGGGACCTGAGCGCCCATCCCCCCAGTTCCCGGCGGGAGAAGAATAGGCAGAGCGGGAGGGAGACGGAGCCCAGGACTGCCGAACACCCAGCCCCAGCCATCCGGGCCAGAGCGCAGACACAGTACGTGCCCAGGGGGCCCTGGATACTGGGGAAACAGGGAGTAAGACCTCTGAGCGGGTGCCGAAGCTGATGCCCCTGTGACAAAGAAAAGCGGGGGCTTTTTGAAAGTCTTAAAGGGACAGGGACTTAACAGCTTGACGGAAACAACCCAGGTCACAGTACAGCAGCTGGAAATTACAGAGAAATCCGGGTGCACTAACCCCCTGGGCAACAGCTCTGAGACCCCTCACGGAGGCAAACAGTCAAGCAGACCCCCATTCCATTACACCACCGGGCGCTGCGAAAGCAGAGAAGCAGCCTGAGACAAATTCCGCCCACAGAAAGGGAAATTTCTCCCTTCTGGCCAGGCAAGACACAAAGACCCAGTCTACACGCAATTACCCAACAGAAGCCACTAGGGGTCGCAGTTGTCCCAGTAAAGAAAGGCCAGTAGCAAGTGAAAATTTTGGCCCTCCCAGCTGACAGTCAATAGCACCTGTCAACATGAAAAGGCAAAAAAATATTATCCAGACAAGACTAACCCAGACAGCTTCGGCATCTGCTACATCTTCCCCTGAGAAGGAATCTGGGGAGATAGATTTAGCCAGTCTTCCTGAAAAAGAATTCAAAACAAAAGTCATAACCATGCTGATGGACTTGCAGAGAAATATGCAAGAACTAAGGAAGGAGAATTCAGAAATAAAACAGGCTCTGGAAGGACTTCAAAACAGAATGGACGAGATGCAAGAGACCATTAATGGACTAGAAAACAGAGAACAGGAACGCAGAGAAGCTGATGCAGAGAGAGATAAAAGGATCTCCAGGAATGAAAGAATTTTAAGAGAGCTGAGTGATCAAACGAAAAGGAACAATATAAGAATCATAGGTATTCCAGAAGAAGTAGAGAGAGAAGAGGGGATAGAAAATGTCTTTGAAGAAATAATTGCCGAAAATTTCCCCAAACTAGGGGAAGAAATGGCCTCTCAGACCACAGAGGTACACAGAACTCCCATGACAAGGGATCCAAGGAGGGCAACACCAAGACACATAATAATTAAAATGGCAAAGATCAAAGACAAGGACAAAGTATTACAGGCAGCCAGAGAGAAAAAAAAGGTTACCTACAAAGGAAAACCCATCAGGCTATCATCAGACTTCTCAACAGAAACCCTACAGGCCAGAAGAGAATGGCATGATATACTTAATGCAATGAAACAGAAGGGCCTCGAACCAAGACTACTGTATCAAGCACGAATATCATTTAAATATGAAGGAGGGATTAAACAATTCCCAGACAAGCAAAAGTTGAGGGAATTTGCCTCCCACAAACCACCTCTACAGGGCATCCTACAGGGACTGCTCTAGATGGGAGCACTCCTAAAAAGAGCACACAACAAAACAACCAACATATGAAGAAGGGAGGAGGAGGAATAAGAAGGGAGAGAAATAAAGAATCATCAGACTGTGTTTATAATAGCTCAACAAGCGAGTTAAGTTAGACAGTAAGATAGTAAAGAAGCTAACCCTGAACCTTTGGTAACCACAAACTTAAAGCCTGCAATGGCAATAAATTCATACCTTTCAATAATCACCCTAAATGTAAATGGACTGAATGCACCAATCAAAAGACACAGAGTAATAGAACGGATAAAAAAGCAAGATCCATCCATATGCTGCTTACAAGAGACTCACCTCAAACCCAAAGACGCGCACAGAATTAAAGTCAAGGGATGGAAAAAGATATTTCAAGCAAACAACAGAGAGAAGAAAGCAGGTGTTGCAATTCTGGTATCAGACAAAACAGACTTCAAAATAAAGAAAGTAACAAAAGACAAAGAAGGACATTACATAATGATAAAGGGCTCAGTCCATCAAGAGGATATAACCATTATAAATATATATGCACCCAATACAGGAGCACCAACATACCTGAAACAAATATTAATAGAACTAAAGGAGGAAATAGAATGCAATGCATTCATTATAGGAGAATTCAACACACCACTCACTCCAAAGGACAGATCCACCAGACAGAAAATAAGTAAGGACACAGAGGCACTGAACAACACATTAGAACAGATGGACCTAATAGACATCTACAGAACTCTACATCCAAAAGCAACAGGATACACATTCTTCTCAAGTGCACATGGAACATTATCCAGAATAGACCACATACTAGGACACAAAAAGAGGCTCAGTAAATTCCAAAAGATTGAAACCCTACCAACCAACTTTTCAGACCACAAAGGCATTAAACTAGAAATAAACTGTTCAAAGAAAGCAAAAAGGCTCACAAACACATGGAGGCTAAACAACACGCTCCTAAATAATCAATGGATCAATGACCAAATCAAAATGGAGATCCAGCAATATATGGAAACAAATGACAACAACAACACTAAGCCCCAACTTCTGTGGGACACAGCAAAAGCAGTCTTAAGAGGAAAGTATATAGCAATCCAAGCATATTTAAAAAAGGAAGAGCAATCCCAAATGAACGGTCTAATGTCACAACTATCGAAATTGGAAAAAGAAGAACAAATGAGGCCTAAGGTCAGCAGAAGGAGGGACATAATAAAGATCAGAGAAGAAATAAATAAAATTGAGAAGAATAAAACAATAGCAAAAATCAATGAAACCAAGAGCTGGTTCTTCGAGAAAATAAACAAAATAGATAAGCCTCTAGCCAGACTTATTAAGAGGAAAAGAGAGTCAACACAAATCAACAGTATCAGAAATGAGAAAGGAAAAATCACGACGGACCCCGCAGAAATACAAAGAATTATTAGAGACTACTATGAAAACCTATATGCTAACAAGCTGGGAAACCTAGGAGAAATGGACAACTTCCTAGAAAAATACAACCTTCCAAGACTGACCCAAAAAGAAACAGAAAATCTAAACAGACCAATTACCAGCAAAGAAATTGAAGAGGTAATCAAAAAACTACCAAAGAACAAAACCCCCGGGCCAGATGGATTTACCTCAGAATTTTATCAGACATACAGAGAAGACATAATACCCATTCTCCTTAAAGTTTTCCAAGAAATAGAAGAGGAGGGGATACTCCCAAACTCATTCTATGAAGCTAACATCACCCTAATACCAAAACCAGGCAAAGACACCACCAAAAAAGAAAACTACAGACCAATATCCCTGATGAACGTAGACGCAAAAATACTCAACAAAACTTTAGCAAACCGAATTCAAAAATACATCAAAACCATCGTACACCATGACCAAGTGGGATTCATCCCAGGGATGCAAGGATGGCACAACATTCGAAAGTCCATCAATATCATCCACCACATCAACAAAAAGAAAGACAAAAACCACATGATCATCTCCATAGATGCTGAAAAAGCATTTGACAAAGTTCAACATCCATTCATGATAAAAACTCTCAGCAAAATGGGAATACAGGGCAAGTACCTCAACATAATAAAGGCCATCTATGAAAAACCCACAGCCAACATTATATTGAATAGCGAGAAGCTGAAAGCATTTCCGCTGAGATCGGGAACTAGACAGGGATGCCCACTCTCCCCACTGTTATTTAACATAGTACTGGAGGTCCTAGCCACGGCAATCAGACAAAACAAAAAAATACAAGGAATCCAGATTGGCAAAGAAGAAGTCAAACTGTCACTATTTGCAGATGACATGATACTGTACATAAAAAACCCTAAAGACTCCACCCCAAAACTACTAGAACTGATATCAGAATACAGCAAAGTTGCAGGATACAAAATCAACACACAGAAATCTGTGGCTTTCCTATATACCAACAATGAACCAACAGAAAGAGAAATCAGGAAAACAACTCCATTCACAATTGCATCAAAAAAAATAAATTACCTAGGAATAAACCTAACCAAAGAAGTGTAAGACTTATATTCTGAAAACTACAAGTCACTCTTAAAAGAAATTAAAGGGGACACTAACAGATGGAAACGCATCCCATGCTCATGGCTAGGAAGAATTAATATCGTCAAAATGGCCATCCTGCCCAAGGCAATATACAGATTTGATTCAATCCCTATGAAACTACCAGCAACATTCTTCAATGAACTGGAACAAATAATTCAAAAATTCATATGGAACCACCAAAGACCCCGAATAGCCAAAGCAATCCTGAGAAAGAAGAATAAAGTAGGGGGGATCTCAATCCCCAACTTCAAGCTCTATTATAAAGCCATAGTTATCAAGACAATTTGGTACTGGCACAAGAACAGAGCCACAGACCAATGGAACAGACTAGAGAATCCAGACATTAACCCAGACATATGTGGCCAATTAATATTTGATAAAAGAGCCATGGACATACAATGGCGAAATGACAGTCTCTTCAACAGATGGTGCAGGCAAAACTGGACAGCTACATGTAGGAGAATGAAACTGGACCATTGTCTAACCCCATATACAAAAGTAAACTCAAAATGGATCAAAGACCTGAATGTAAGTCATGAAACCATTAAACTCTTGGAAGAAAACATAGGCATGAACCTCTTAGACATAAACATGAGTGACCTCTTCTTGAACATATCTCCCCGGGCAAGGAAAACAACAGCAAAAATGAACAAGTGGGACTATATTAAGCTGAAAATATTCTGTACAGCAAAAGACACCATCAATAGAACAAAAAGGAACCCTACAGTATGGGAGAATATCTTTGAAAATGACACATCCGATAAAGGCTTGACGTCCAGAATATATAAAGAGCTCACACGCCTCAACAAACAAAAAACAAATAACCCAATTAAAAAATGGGCAAAGGAACTGAACAGACGGTTCTCCAAAAAAGAAATACAGATGGCCAACAGACACATGAAAAGATGCTCCACATCGCTAATTATCAGAGAAATGCAAATTAAAACTACAATGAGGTATCACCTCACACCAGTAAGGATGGCTGCCATCCAAAAGACAAACAACAACAAATGTTGGCGAGGCTGTGGAGAAAGGGGAACCCTCCTACACTGCTGGTGGGAATGTAAACTTGTTCAACCATTGTGGAAAGCAGTATGGAGGTACATCAAAATGCTCAAAACAGACCTACCATTTGACCCAGGAATTGCACTCCTAGGAATTTACCCTAAGAATGCAGCAATCAAGTATGAGAAAGACCAGTGTACCCCTATGTTTATCGCAGCACTATTTACAATAGCCAAGAATTGGAAGCAACCTAAATGTCCATCGATAGATGAATGGATAAAGAAGATGTGGTACATATACACAATGGAATACTACTCAGCCATAAGAAAAGGGCAAATCCAACCATTTGCAGCAACATGGATGGAGCTGGAGGGTATTTTGCTCAGTGAAACAAGCCAAGCAGAGAAAGAGAAATACCAAATGATTTCACTCATCTGTGGAATATAAGAACAAAGGAAAAACTGAAGGAACAAAACAGCAGCAGAATCACAGAACTCAAGAATGGACTAACAGGTACCAAAGGGAAAGGGACTGGGGAGGATGGGTGGGTAGGGAGGGATAAGGGGGGGCAGAAAAAGAGGGGTATTAAGATTAGCATCCATAGCGGGGTGGGAGAAAGGGGAGGGCTGTACAACACAGAGAAGACAAGTAGTGATTCTACAACAGGTTGCTACACTGATGGACAGTGACTGTAAAGGAGTATATAGGGGGGACCTGGTATAGGGGAGAGCCTAGTAAACAAAGTATTCGTCATGTAAGTGTAGATTAATGATTAAAAAAAAAAAAATGCAGTTCCTATGTGGTGACCTCTAATGAGTTCTACACAATGATATAAAGGACATATAAAAGTGTAGGCAAAGGGTCTGTTTGTGTTTATACAGAGGATCAAAGCCTAATTTGGCTACCCCGAAAATGAACTAAGATACGATATGAAAAAGAACTTCCAACATCAGCACTCTCGGGAAGACTCATGACAGAAGATGATCAGGAAAAAAAAAAAAAAAAACTTCAACAAAGATCCACGCACTGTCGCAGGTGTAGATGCACTCATCCCACCAGTTCCTGGACCTGCCATGGGAAAGATGAAGGAGATATCTAAGCTGGCCTGTGCATACAGTAAAACAACAAACTTGACTGGATCTATATTGTTGGAAGTCAACCAAGAATTAGGAGAAGTGCAAATTGTAGCACTCCAAAATCTTACAACCACAGACTATTTATCGTTAAAAGAACATATGGGATATGAACAGTCCCCAGGAATGGGGTGTTCTAGTTTATCTGAATTCTCTCAGACTGTTTAAGTTCAGTCGGACAATATCCACCATATCATAGATAAGTTTTCACAAATGCCTAAGGTGCCTAACTGGTTTTCTTGGTTTCACTGGAGATGGCTGGTAATTACAGGTATGCTTTGGTTAGGTAACTATATTCCTATTATGTTAATGTGTGTGCACAATTTATTTAGTCGTTTAAAACCTATCCATGCTGAAGTTACTCTACAAGAAGATATGTCAAAGAAATAATCAATCTTCCCAGGTTTTCTTCTGCCTGCTACTTCTATAGCTTTTCTTCTTCCTACCTAATCACAACCTTTAAATAGAACTCGTGCCACATGTCGAATTTACCGAGTATCATAATTCTTCCAAGTGGTAAAGACACCTCAAGACAAATGCTGGGCATAGAAGACACAGGGCATAAATATGCAAAGAAGTAAAAAGCTAACCTTTTCAAACAATAAGGCTTCTCTCTCACTTACCAACTTAACATTTCCCTGTATGGCCCCGGAAGATGACTGGTTAGCCAGAGACGGGTAAGATTCCTCAAGGGAGGAACAACCTAAGACAGGCACAGTCGCAGGGGGCCATCTGGTGAGAAAATGGGGAGCAGCAGAGGTGAGGCTTAGAACCTCCCCCCTCATGTTCTGAGAGAAATCTTTGGCATACATGGATGTTTATTGCCCTTGTCTAGCTCGGATTAACACATAGTCTACAGGCACACACCTGATCATCTACATTTGCTCTCTTACAACACTAAACTCTGTTTTCTACCTTTATCTTGTATCTACCTACCACTTCAGCATTTTATTAAAAATAATAATAATAGAGAAATGTGGTATCCACATATAAATCAAGTTTAAAAATCAAATGAATATTCATATTTGAACTGACTGCTTATAGTTCATAATGCATGAGCAAAACCAAAAGTTTCTGTGATGACTGCCCTTGCACTGTTCACCATGTAACTTATTCACTATGTAAGAATTTGTACTCCATGTAAGAATTTGTTCGATATGCATCAGAAGATTGGAGACTGACGAAAATTAGGCTTGGGGTGGATTAATGATTGTGCATTGAGTATTGACCCCCCCTATACAGAAATTTATTGTGGTTAACAACTATTTGATCAATAAATATGAGAGATGCCCTCACAAAAAATATATATATATATATATATAAACACACTTCCAATTGTAAAATAAATAAGTAACCGGGATGTAATGTATAGCATAAGGAATATAGTCAAAATATTGTAACAACTTGGTATGGTGATACCTGGTACCTAGAATTATCATGTATATAAATGTTGAATCACTGTGTTGTACACCTGAAACTAATGTAATGCAATGCTGTTGTCAACTACCTTTCAATAAAAAAAAAAAAAAAAAAAAATGTGGTTTATGTTGAATACCTGCTTTCCTTCTGGGAGTCTGGAATCCTGGTATATTTTAGGCAAGGGGGTGTTTATGTGATAAATCCCCCAATTAAAATAAAATTGGGCAGAGTGTTTGCTGAGTTGTCACAATTTGATGCTGAGGAATTAAGTGGAGTCATGTTGTCTTCACTAGGAAAAAGACTTCTTGGAGGCTTATGCTTAGTATCATCCAAGGTCCACCCAATGGACCTTTGCTTTGTATCCTTTTTTGTTTATAAATCACAGCTGAGAATATGACTACACACTGAGTCTATGAGTCTTCCCAGCAATAATCAAATCTGGATGTGGTCTTGGGGGCCTCTTCCCATATCTGTATGTCTTCTCTAAATCAAATTTCAGAGATCTAGATCAATAACATGAAATTGCCTCCTGAAAATCTGGATCCCAAACTCAATATGAACAAATCTACCAAATCTGAAGTCATTACCTTTCCCAACTTTCGTTCAACTATGTTACTCATTTGAGTGACTAATGTCATTCATTGAGAAGTCAGTCTTTACCCACTCCCATTCAAAAAGCCAAGTCCTGTAAATCCTATATTCTAAATATGGTACTCTGGAGGAGTCCATCTATTTATCCCAATTCACAGTCACAGCCTTATATTCATGTTTCACCATCTTTTGCTTGGGTTACCACAAAAAATTTGAATCTTTCTGCTTCAACATTTCTCCCTATCTCCACTTGATATAGGGACCATGGGTGTAGTCAGAGTAGGGTGAGGGCCTCTGGAAAAAGCAAGGCAGGATATTTACAGTCAAAGCAATGTGGTAAAGAAGTCCCTACTGAAACTCTGTGTTAAGCATTATGCAAAGCCAAGGTCACACTAATTCTCTAGTGTAAAGATACCAGACTAGGAATATAGACATCTTCAGTGAGATCAGTTAAAGATCAAAAATCCAGGAGCAACTTGGCCTGGAATGTTTGAGTGTTCTGCAGATAAAGAAGGGTATGTCAACATAACGAGAGCCTTCTCTGTAAACAGCCCTAGCAAACAGACAACAACCCAGCCAACCTTAGGGGCAGGGTATGTGGTACAAGTCCACACCCTAAGCCCTCAGTTTCCCAAAATCCTCAACTGCCTATAAATCCCCTAGACAACACATCACCCTGGGCTCTCTTGTCCCCTCTTGGCATGAGCCAGGAGCTCTTTCCTCTCACTTTATTTCTAAATAAAAGCCTCTCCCTGGCCCTCCTACCTTGGGTGTTTGCTAAGTTCATTCTTTGACTCTGCAAACAAGAACCCCAGCATCCACACTTAGCACCTTCAACCCATTTTCCAAGTTTCCCAAAGCCCTAATATGATGTTCCTTCAGTACTTAAAAACCTGTAATAGTGGCTCACCACACCTCCAGAATAAAGACAAATCTCCTAAATCTGATATAATATTACTCACAAAAACTCTTTATGATCTTATATTAGTTTTAGTCCTCTTATCCTCCAGATGCCCCTCCTACCCAGCCACACATACAAATGCATGAACACACAGAAATACATCTACCTGTGTTAAAAATAAAAGTCACCAAAAGCCAATTCAACATGAGACCAGTCAAATGACCAATTCACCAAAAACAAATTCACTGAAAATCCTAATCTACCTAAGGAAGCAACTGAAGTGCCCAGCAACAGATGAATGGATAAAGATGTGCTGCACACATATAATGGAATGTCATTCAGGCATTAAAAAAAAAATAAATCTTGCCATTTGCAAAAACATGAATGGACCTAAAGTGTATTATGTTGAGTGAAATAAGCCAGGCAGAGAAAGACAAATATCATGATTTCACTTAAACAAAATAAAATCTCAATCAACACATGGCAGTTATATTTGAAACACATTTTCAAACCAAACTGACATGTACAACAAAACTCAACATTTTTGTCTGCAAAAATAGGATGATTTCCTTTAAATAGGTCTATCTTTATGGGATTATGCCCTGCCCCATGCATGAATAAAACTGAGGTCAACTGATACAAACTCAATTTAAAGCATCTAAAAACTCTTCAAAAAAACATCATCTACTTGATATCAGCTTTCAGCAAACTGATTTGTCAGGAAATTTCCTTCATACTAATTCACCTTTTTCTTAGTAATCTATGTCCAATCATATAAAACATATGCCATTTCCAAATGTGCCATGTGTATTCCAATCCCTAAATGTTTACACTATTTCAGTATCCTGAAATATTTTCCTGCCACTACTTTTATACACTCCCTTTCTCTTTTCCAGGATAACACCTATTAAGAAATTCCTCACAATCTTCAGAAAAGAGTAACTGTCCTATAGATAATAAACATCAAACCCAGATTTAAATCAACTTAATACATTGATGACAAATCTATGAAACTAGGAGAACAAGTTTAAAACCTTAAAAATCAATAGAGATAAACAGATGTCAACAAATATGCTTCTGAGAGCCCAATGAATTATGTTATCCCCTTGCTTCTGAAAAAAAAAAAAAGGAATAAAAAATAAAAGTCATCCCACAACAGACACACTCCAGGAAAATTATTTGTAAAAGCAGCAGTCTCACCTAAGTTACCATTCTTCTAGTTGGTATGAACTCTCACCTCTGAAAGCCTATTAGTCTTTGAGTAACAAGCTTTCACTAAAACTCTATTAGATTAACAATCTGTTTTGCCTGACTGAAATAATAATAAACTCAGCTTTATGCATTTTTTCACATATTGAACAGTGGTCTTAATTCTTAAGCTCAATTCTGGAGCTTCCATGAAGATTACCTTAAAGGGGCTCTTATTTGGTAGCATTCCATGGGATCCTCAAAGAAGAATGTTCACTTAGCCACCTTAAGTTCCAAATACTGACAGTCCTTCAGTTATGCCATCATGTAAATATGTCTCAACAATGATGTAAGCTCTAATTTGCTTCATCTGAGCTCTCACTGCTAAATTCATTATCCTAAAATTTGAAATGAAATTGGTCTTTATGCAAAGAAGCCCTTTCTTTTGGAGGGGACCTATTTTGCAAATATTCTGGTTTGTTTTGCTTTTGTTGTTTATTTGTACATTTAGCTCCTATTTTGCTGTGGTTTATCTTGCATCTAATGAATATATAAAGGAGTTGTTCCATAGGGACTAGAAGGAAGTATAATCCCAAGAGGTCTCTAATTCAGTCATCTACTTAATATATAAAGGAGATGTTCCATAGGCAACAGAAGGAAGCATAGTGAAAGAAGTATCTAATTCAGTCAATCCAATCCAAACCATCTGAGATTACTGGCTACCAGCAACAAATTCATGCAAAGACAAATAATCAAACTGCTTGGGACTCCTACAAAAATGTCATGAAGACACTACTCTGTGACTTGTTAATTCATGAAAGAGGGGAGTTAATGACTGTCGTATCACTATTGCCCCTTCCTAGTTTCTGCGAGGTCAGAGCCCGAGACATCATTCATAAGCATACACTTTTGCCCAGAAGGATACTGATCTGTTTCATGTTTGTCATGAGTTTGTCTACGCTGCAGCCTCCTGTTCATAGAACTCCTGCTTCCTAGATGAACTTACTCTTATAATTCTAATTCTTATACATACCTTGGTAAACACCACCACCAACAAAAAGTGACTTAGAATAACAACTGCCATTATAGGGAACTTTTGACATGACAAAATAAATACTTAAGTTCTAAGTTAGGAGACAAAAAAAGGCAAAGAATACCAACTTCCTTGAGAACTTAAAACACTATCTAGAAGATAATTTTACTCATACTATTTTATAGTTCACATGCATTCAAACCTTCAGAAACCCCTCCTCCTTGCACCCATTTCTACTCAGATTTATCTTGACCAACCACTTACACCCACTTCTGTTCCTTCAACTCCTCTCCTCACTTCTTAAATGTGCTTCCTTTTGAGAAAAGATAACAATTGCAAGATAAGGTATAGGTCTCAGGAGTAGAATAATCACATTATATAATATCCATTTTTAAATTGAAAAAAGCAAATCTATAGTAAGGAAATTTAAGCACTAGTCAAGAGAGTCAAATTTGAGGGCATAAAGAATCATTTTCCTAAATCTCAGGAAGCTATAGAAATTTGCTTTAAAATTCAGGATTTTATTTGATGCTTGTTTTCCTGCACTACCAAATGGATACAAGCTATTTCACTTAATTGCTAACCCCAAAGACACGGTGGGGAAAGGGCTATAGAACAGTAGAGTAGGAAAAACCTAGAGAAAATTAAAATAACCTAGCTGTCAATATTTTTTTTAAATGAGTCTGAGAGCAAGAAAACTAGGAAATTCACTATATAAAGCCATTTCAGAAGCCATTCCTTTATGGGTAGATTGGACAAAGATTCAAGTTATTAAAAATAAAAGATTACATATTTATGCTGATAGCCAAAATGCTTTTCAACTACTTCATGACTTTACAATGTTATGGAAATAAAGCTCTCTACTTCCTGTTTAAAAAAATTAACAGCAAATACATAATTTGTTGCCCAAGGCTGCTTATTGAAAATGTAATAAATATCATTAGGATTGTACAAATAGAGTGGCCACTAACCACATATTAGTTTTAAATTAAAAATTAAAATTAAAGGGAATTAAAAATTCAGTTTCTCACATTTCAGGTCTTCAGTAGACACACATAGCTAGCTAGTGGCTACCCTATTGGACAATGCAGACATTCCACTGCTACAGAAAATATTATCAGACCATACTGATGAGAAGCTGGCACAAATGCTTTAGCAGATCACTGAGCTAAATATACTGTTATGACCAAAGTCCTGATGTAAGTATCTCTTACATAACAAAAGACAAATATACGTAGTTCAAAGTTTCCACTGTTGATACACAAAATCTCATCCTCAACTCTGAAAAGAAAAAAAGAACAAATAGATCTTATATCAATTTTTCCCAATGTTTTTTTTTCAAAAGTTGGGCTAAATTTACTTTATAAATAATATATATTATAAATAATATTTTCAAATTTAGGAAAACTTTTTAGGAGAAAATGAGATTTAAGTTGGAATTTCATGCAAATTGGACCCATTATGTACTTGAAATATAACATTTGACCAAGATGATAAAATATTGAAGTTGTTTATAATAAACTTTTTGCAGGCTAAAAATCAATTATGGTATAAGTAAAATTTGCTTCTTATTTGAAAAGTTATGTATTAATCAATAAGAAACAAATTTGAAATATGTCCATCGGGGCCTCTGTGATAGCAGCAGAAGTCTTTATATGTCAAACCACAAGGGGAAAAAAATCATCCTGTTCTTTGTTTTTTCCCTTCTATATTCTAACAAGATCAGTCTATGCTCACATATTAACAATAAATTCTCACTTAAAACGGGAACAAGAGGTGGAGCCAACATGGCGGCGTGAGTAGGACAGTGGGAATCTCCTCCCAAAAACATATATATTTTTGAAAATACAACAAATACAACTAATCCTAAAAGAGAGACCAGAAGACACAGGACAACAGCCACACTACATCCACACATGCGAGAGCCCAGAGCCTGGTGAAAGGGGTAAGGCACAAGCCCCGGACCGGTGGGACCGAGCGCCCATCCCCCCAGCTCCCGGTGGGAGGAGAGGAGTCAGAGCGGTGAGGGAGACGGAGCACAGGACTGCTAAACACCCAGCCCCAGCCATATGCACCAGAGTGCAGACAGAGTGCATGCGTGGAGGGATGGAAACTAAGGAAACAGGGCAGCAAGACCTCTGAGCGGGTTCCGAAGCTGATGCCCCTGTGACAAAGAAAAGTGAGTGCTTTTTGAAACTCTTAAAGGGACAGGGATGCAACAGCTGGACAGAAGAAACACAGGTCACAGTCCAGCAGCTGGAAATTACAGGGAAAATCGGATGCACTAACCCCCTGGGCAACAGCTCTGAGACCACTTACGGAGGAAAACAGCCAAACAGCCCCCCGTCCACTAACCCTCTTGGGGTGCGAGGAAAGCAAAGAAGCAGCCTAAAGCTGGCCACGCACTCAGAAAGGAGATTCCTCTATACCAGCCGGGCAAGACACAAAGACCCAGTCTACAAGCAATTACCCAACACAAGCCACTAGGGGTCGGAGTTGTCCCAGTAAAGAAAGGCCAGTAGCAAGCGGAAAGTTTGGCCCTCCCAGCTGACGGTCAATAGAACCTATCAACCTGAAAAGGCAAAAAAATATGATCCAGACAAGACTAACCCAGACAGCTTCAGCATCTGCTACATCTTCCCCTGAGAAGGAACCTGGGGAGATAGATTTAATCAGTCTTCCTGAAAAAGAATTCAAAACAAGTCATAACCATCCTGATGGACTTGCAGAGAAATATGCAAGAACTAAGGAAGGAGAATACAGAAATAAAACAAGCTCTGGAAGGACTTCAAAACAGAATGGATGAGATGCAAGAGACCATTAATGGACTAGAAAACAGAGAACAGGAATGCACAGAAGCTGATGCAGAGAGAGATAAAAAGATCTCCAGAAATGAAAGAAATCTAAGAGAGCTGTGGGACCAACTGAAACGGAACAATAACCACATTATAGGGGTACCAGAAGAAGAAGAGAGAGAAAAAGGGAAACAAAGTGTCTTTGAAGAAATAATTGCCAAAAACTTCCCCAAAACTAGGGGAGGAAATGGCCTCTCAGACCACAGAGGTACACAGAAGTCCCATGACAAGGGATCAAAGGAGGGAAACACCAAGACACATAATAATTAAAATGGCAAAGATCAAAGACAAGGACAAAGTATTAAAAGCAGAAAGAGAGGAAAAAAAAGGTCACCTACAAAGGAAAACCCATCAGGCTATCATCAGACTTCTCAACAGAAACCCTACCGGCCAGAAGAGAATGGCATGATATACTTAATGCAATGAAACAGAAGGGCCTCAAACCAAGAATGCTGTATCCAGCACGATTATCATTTAAATATGAAGGAGGGATTAGACAATTCCGAAACAAGCAAAAGTTGAGGGAATTTGCCTCCCACAAACCACCTCTACAGGGCATCTTACAGGGACTGCTCTTGATGGGAGCACTCCTAAAAAGAGCACAGAACAAAACACCCAACATATGAAGAAGGGAGGAGGAGGAATAAGAAGGGAGAGAAATAAAGAATCATCAGACCGTGTTTATAATAGCTCAATATGTGAGTTAAGTTAGACAGTAAGATAGTAAAGAAGCTAACCCTGAACCGTGGGTAACCACAAACTTAAAGCCTGCAATGGCAATAAGTACATATCTTTCAATAATCACCCTAAATGTAAATGGACTGAAAGCACCAATCAAAAGACACAGAGTAACAGAACGGATAAAAAAGCAAGATCCATCCATATGCTGCTTACAAGAGACTCACCTCAAACCCAAAGACATGCACAGACTTAAAATCAAGGGATGGAAAAAGATATTTCATGCAAACAACAGAGAGAAGAAAGCAGGAGTTGCAATTCTGGTATCAGACAAAACAGACTTCAAAATAAAGAAAGTAACAAAAGACAAAGAAGGACATTACATAATGATAAAGGGCTCAGTCCAACAAGAGGATATAACCATTATAAATATATATGCACCCAATACAGGAGCACCAACATACCTGAAACAAATACTAACAGAACACAAGGAGGAAATAGAATGCAATGCATTCATTCTAGGAGACTTCAACACACCACTCACTCCAAAGGACAGATCCACCAGACAGAAAATAAGTAAGGACACAGAGGCACTGAACAACACACTAGAACAGATGGACCTAATAGACATCTACAGAACTCTACATCCAAAAGCAACAGGATACACATTCTTCTCAAGTGCACATGGAACATTCTCCAGAATAGACCACATACTAGGCCACAAAAAGAGCCTCAGTAAATTCCAAAAGATTGAAACCCTACCAACCAACTTTTCAGACCACAAAGGCATAAAACTAGAATTAAACTGTACAAAGAAAGCAAAAAGGCTCACAAACACATGGAGGCTTAACAACACACTCCTAAATAATCAATGGACCAATGACCAAATCAAAATGGAGACCCTGCAATATATAGAAACAAATGACAACAACACAAAGCCCCAACTACTGCGGGATACAGTAAAAGCAATCTTAACAGGAAAGTATATAGCAATCCAGGCATATTGAAAGAAGGAAGAACAATCACAAATGAATGGTCTAATGTCACAATTAACAAAACTGGAAAAAGAAGAACAAATGAGGCCTAAGGTCAGCAGAAGGAGGGACATAATGAAGATCAGAGAAGAAATAAACAAAACTGAGAAGAATGAAACAAGAGCAAAAATCAATGAAACCAAGAGCTGGTTCTTCGAGAAAATAAACAAAATAGATAAGCCTCAAGCCAGACTTATTAAGAGGAAAAGAGAGTCAACACAAATTAACAGAATCAGAAACGAGAAAGGATAAATCACGACAGACCCCACAGAAATACAAAGAATTATTAGAGAATACTATGAAAACCTATATGCTAACAAGCTGGGAAACCTAGGAGAAATGGACAACTTCCTAGAAAAATACAACCTTCCAAGACTGACCCAGAAAGAAACAGAAAATCTAAACAGACCAATTACCAGCAACGAAATTGAAGCGGTAATCCAAAAACTACCAAAGAACAAAACCACCAGGCCAGATGGATTTACCTCAGAATTTTATCAGACATACAGGAAATAAATAATACCCATTCTCCTTAAAGTTTTCCAAAAAATAGAAGAGGAGGGAATACTCCCAAACTCATTCTATGAAGCCAACATCACCCTAATACCAAAACCAGGGAAAGACCCCACCAAAAAGGAAAACTACAGACCAATATCCCTGATGAACATAGATGCAAAAAAACTCAACAAAATATTAGCAAACCGAATTCAAAAATACATAAAACCATCGTACACCATGACCAAGTGGGATTCATCCCAGGGATGCAAGGATGGAACAACATTCGAAAATCCATCAAAATCATACACCACATCAACAAAAAGAAAGACAAAAACCACATGATCATCTCCATAGATGCTGGAAAGACATATGACAAAATTCAACATCCATTCATGATAAAAACTCTCAGCAAAATGGGAATAGAGGGCAAGTACCTAAACACAATAAAGGCCATTTATGATAAACCCACAGCTACCATTATACTGAACAGCGAGAAGCTGAAAGCTTTTCCTCTGAGATCGGGAACTAGACAGGGATGCCCACTCTCCCCACTGTTATTTAACATAGTACTGGAGGTCCTAGCCAAGGCAATCAGACAAAACAAAGAAATTCAAGGAATCCAGATTGATAAAGAAGCTAAACTGTCACTATTTGCAGATGACATGAGATTGTACATAAAAAGCCCTAAAGACTCCACCCCAAAACAACTAGGATTGATATCAGAATAGAGCAAATTTGCAGGATACAAAATTAACACACAGAAATCTGCGGCTTTCCTATACACTAACAATGAACCAATGGAAAGAGAAATCAGGAAAACAACTCCATTCACAATTTCATGAAAAAGAATAAAATACCTAGGAATAAACCTAACCAAAGAAGTGAAAGACTTATACTCTGAAAACTACAAGTCACTCTTAAGAGAAATTAAAGGGGACACTAACAAATGGAAACTCATCCCATGCTCGTGGCTAGAAAGAATTAATATCGACAAAATGGCCATCCTTCCCAAAGCAATATACAGATGTGATGCAATCCCTATCAAACAACGAGCAACATTCTTCAATGAACTGGAACAAATAATTCAAAAACTCATATGCAAACACCAAAGACCCCGAATAGCCAAAGCAATCCTGACAAAGAAGAATAAAGTAGGGGGGATCTCACTCCCCAACTTCAAGCTCTACTATAAAGCCATAATAATCAAGACAATTTGGTACTGGCACAAGAAAAGAGCCACAGACCAATGGAACAGACTAGAGACTCCAGACATTAAGCCAAACATATATGGTCAATTAATATTTGATAAAGGAGCCATGGACATACAATGGCGAAATGTCAGTCTCTTCAACAGATGGTGCTGGCAAAACTGGACACCTACATGTAGGAGAATGAAACTGGACCATTGTCTAACCCCATATACAAAAGTAAACTCAAAATGGATCAAAGACCTGAATGTAAGTCATGAAACCATTAAACTCTTGGAAGAAAACATAGGCAAAAACCTCTTAGACATAAACATGAGTGACCTCTTCTTGAACATATCTCCCCGTACAAGGAAAACAACAGCAAAAATGAACAAGTGGGACTATATTAAGCTGAAAAGCTTCTGTACAGCAAAAGACACCATCAATAGAACAAAAAGGAACCCTACAGTATGGGAGAATATATGTGTAAATGACAGATCCTATAAAGGCTTGACGTCCAAAATATATAAAGAGCTCACACGCCTCAACAAACAAAAAACAAATAACCTAATTTAAAAAATGGGCAGAGGAACTGAACAGACAGTTCTCCAAAAAGAAATACAGATGGCCAACAGACACATGAAAAGATGCTCCACATCGCTAATTATCAGAGAAATGCAAATTAAAACTACAATGAGGTATCACCTCACACCAGTAAGGATGGCTGCCATCCAAAAGACAAACAACAACAAATGTTGGCGAGGCTGTGAAGAAAGGGGAACCCGCCTACACTGCTGGTGGGAATGTAAGTTAGTTCAACCATTGTGGAAAGCAGTATGGAGGTACATCAAAATGCTCAAAACAGACCTACCATTTGACCCAGGAATTGCACTCCTAGTAATTTATCCTAAGAATGCAGCAATCAAGTCTGAGAAAGATCAGTGCACCCCTATGTTTATCGCAGCACTATTTACAATAGCCAAGAATTGGAAGCAACCTAAATGTCCATCGGTAGATGAATGGATAAAGAAGATGTGGTACATATACACAATGGAATACTACTCAGCCATAAGAAGGCGGCAAATCCTACCCATTGCAGCAACATGGATGGAGCTGGAGGGTATTATGCTCAGTGAAATAAGCCAAGCGGAGAAAGAGAAATACCAAATTATTTCACTCATCTGTGGAGTATAAGAACAAAGGAAAAACTGAAGGAAAAAAACAGCAGCGGAATCACAGAACCCAATAATGAACTAAGAGGTACCAAAGGGAAAGGGAGTGGGGAGGATGGGTGGGTAGGGAGGGATATGGGGGGGGTGGAGAAGAAGGGGGGTATTAAGATTAGCATGCATAATGGGGGTGGGGGGAGAAAGGGGAGGGCTGTACAACACAGAGAAGACAAGTAGTGATTCTTGAACATTTTGCTATGCTGATGGACAGTGACTGTAAAGGGGTTTATAGGGGGGACCTGGTATTGGGGAGAGCCTAGTAAACATAATATTCTTCATGTAAGTGTAGATTAATGATAACAAAAAAAAAAAAGAAAGAAAAAAAGGTGGATTACACCTTGATAGGATAAAACTAACTGTAAATCAACGATTAATGCATGCTTTAAATATCTTTAATTTTGATCACTTAAAGGGTGTCAGATGATCAGCAATGGAGGTACTTTTATCTGATAATATTCCTTTCTCTTAAAAAAAAAAAAAAGCAGTTCCTGTGTGGTGACCTCCAACGAGTTCTACACAATGGTATAAAGGGCATATCAAAGTGTGGTCAAAGGGTCTGTTTGTGTTTATACAGGGGATCAAAGCCTAATTTGGCTACCCAGAAAATGAACTAAGATACGATATGAAGAAGAACTTCCAGTATCAGCACTCTCTGGAAGACTCATACCAGAAGATGATCATCAAAAAACCTCAACAAAGATCCAGGCGCTGCTACGGCTGTAGCTGCATTCATCCCACCGGTTCCTGGACTTGCCATGGGAATGAAGGAGATATCTAAGCTGACCTGTGCATACAGTAAAACAACAAATTTGACTGGAACTATACTGTTGGAACTCAACCAAGAATTAGGAGAAGTGCAAGTTTTAGCGCTCCAAAATCTTACAACTACAGACTATCTAATGTTAAGAGAACATATGGGATGTGAACAGTTCCCAGGAATGGGTTGTTTTAATTTGTCTGATTTCTCTCAGACTGTTCAAGTACAGTTGGACAATATCCATCATATCATAGATAAATTTTCACAAATGCCTAGGGTGCCTAACTGGTTTTCTTGGTTTCACTGGAGATGGCTGGTAATTATAGATCTGCTTTGGTTATGTAACTGTATTCCTATTATGTTAATGTGTGTGCACAATTTAATTAGTAGTTTAAAACCTATACATGCTTAAGTTACTCTACAAGAAGATATGTCAAAGAAATAATCAATCTTCCCATGTTTTCTTCCGTCTGCTACTTCTATAGCTTTTCTTCTTCCTTCCTAATTACAAGCCTTAAATGAAATTCGTGCCTCATATTGAATTTACCGAGTATCATAATTCCTCCAAGTGGTAAAGATACCTCAAGACAAATGCTGTGCATAGAAGCCACAGGGCATAAATATGTAAAGAAGTAAAAAGCTAACCTTTTCGAACAATATGGCTTCTCTCTCACTTACCAACTTTACATTTCCCTGTATGGTCCCAGAAGATGACTGGTTAGCCAGAGATGGGTATGATTCCTCAAGGGAGGAACAACCTAAGATAGGCACAGTCGCAGGGGGGCCATCAGGTAAAAAATTGGGGATCAACAAAGGTGAGGCTTAGAACCTCACCCCCGTTTTGAGAGAAATGTTTTGTTGCCCTTGTCTAGCTTGGATTAACACATAGTCTACAGGCACACACCTGATCATCTACATTTGCTCTCTTACAACACTAAACTATGTTTTCTACCTTTATCTTGTATCTACCTACCACTTCAGCATTTTATTAAAAATAATAATAATAATAATAATAATAATAATAATAAAGGGAGAAATGTGGGATCCACATATAAATCAAGTATAAAAATTAAACGAATATTCATATTTGACCTGATTGTTTATAGTTCATAATGCGTGATCAAAACCCAAAGTTTCTGTGATGACTGCCCTTGTACTGTTCACCATGTAAGAACTTATTCACTATGTAAGAATTTGTTCACCGTGTAAGAACTTGTTCGTTATGCTTCAGAAGATTGGAGACTGATGAGAATTCGGCTTGGAGTGGATTAATGATTGTGCATTGAACATTGACTCCCCTATACAGAATTTTATTGTTGTTAACAACCATTTGATCAATATGATAGATGCCCTCTCAAAAAAAAAAATGGTAATAAGAAAAATGAATGCGGAGAGACTTTCACTTGTTTCTTTAAAGATTTATAAGCACCTATTACCTCCAGAAATAAATTCCCAATCTATTAATTCAATAACCCTCTTCTCTCCTTTCTGAAGCTCAGGTCTCTTGATTCTCAAACAGACTGTTATTGTTCTCCTTTCATTTTATGCTCTAGTGCATGCAACCAAAAATTCATAATTCCAGGAATATTTCCCTTCATCTGACTTCTAAACTCGAGATTCTACATAGACTACATTTGTCATCTCAGTCATATTAGCATAACTCTGAAAATATTTTACTGTTTTACATTTTTTACATTTATGATTTATGAATTATTTTCAATTCCTTTCAAAATCCTTTACACATTGTTCTACTAATAACAGTAAATGTAGAAAAATTCCACTAATATATTTTACAGTATTAGTTTATATTTAGTATTACCTGAATCAATTTTTGCAAATGCAAAAGCATTTATCATCCTGAGTTTTTTCATGCAACTTTCAGTCAAAAGCATAAGTATACCCTACAAATACCTAGCCTGTTTTAAATTACATAATACTTAAAAATACAGCTTATCTTAAACAAGCTTGTTAGCAGCCCAATTTACTATGTCGTTATGCATTTCCCAACTTATCCTGATTGTATTTTAAGTCTCTACTCTAATTTTTTTATGTTTCACAGAAGTGTATTTTAAAAAGAACATAAAAGGATCATTTTGTTTCTGAAGATTAAATAATCACTCAACTTTGCACATGCAAGTTATTACTTCATGTAAGTTATTACATCATGTATCTTTGTGATATTATTTTCAACATAACAGAAACAGACTTACCAGGGATTTATACTTCTTTTCAAGAAGTCTTAGTACTGCAGTTCTACTATAATATGCATGCTAAAATGAGGAAAATGGCATTTAATATTCAAGCTATACCATTCAAAATCTGTTTTTCTTGCATCACATCTAATATCACATTACACAATTTTAAATTATTGTAATCAGTGACAAACAGGTTTATGTACAATGAACTATGAGCAATGCAATGACAAGAATGCAAATCATATAAAAAACCCAGATCATTTATTGACCAGTGGAAAAGTATTCTATTCCTCAGTTGTGTCTAGTTTCCATGCTATTTTAAAACCCTCACCAAAAAACATACCTGACTACTAGTGTATGACAGAGCCCAAAAAAAAAGATACAGGACTGGGGGGAGGGGGACCACAACACTCACAATGAGAAGAATAGTATTGTACTGTCTGTATACGCAGAAATTTGTCAAGGGTGAAAAGCTCTAAAGGGCAGTATCTTTATCATTCTTTGCCAATCATACTTTTTAAATTATTCAGTGCCAAATATTTCTCTCCTTAGAACTAAATATAGATAAACCAGAACATGCTTTATGCATTGTAAAAAGAGGAAAACATCTAATTAAGTAATATTTATATATATCACTAATGTTCAACATAGTTTCCTCATTTTACTTAATAATTCAGTAAAAACTCTCATAATTTGGGGGAACAGAGTTTAATTAACCAAAACTAGGTGTTTAATAATACCAAAACTCTTTATATTTTCACCCTTGTTGCTTAAAATATTATCAAAAATTATTAACCCTTTTTCAGTTGTAGTAAGAGAAGGAAGTTGAGCTACAATTAAACTATCGATCATATTCTGACAAGAAATCTTCATAGTACATTCCTTAGACTGAGTCACCAACCTACAGCCTTCAGTCCAAACTCAGCTGCCCCCTGATTTGGTAAATAAAGTTTTACCTGACAGCCATGTCCATTCATTCATATTTTCTATGGATGTTTTGGGGCTATAACAGAGTTCAATAACTG
Source organism: Manis pentadactyla (assembly GCF_030020395.1). Taxonomy (NCBI): domain Eukaryota; kingdom Metazoa; phylum Chordata; class Mammalia; order Pholidota; family Manidae; genus Manis; species Manis pentadactyla. The sequence continues at coordinate 68,520,386 of NC_080030.1, read as the reverse complement.
AAAAGATGGCACAGCCCACAAAATCAAAAATATTAATTTTTCTGGCCCTTTACATAAAGTCTGCCAACCTCTACCTTATATAAGTGTAGAGGACAAATGAATTTCCATTAATACTACTCAGGGAACACACTCAGGGAACTGAATTTTTAATAATTTTGTATTGGTTAGTTTTACTGTGATCTGCCTCACTCTCAACAATCAAATAATGACAATAAAAATGTTAAGTGAAAAGAGTTAGTTATAAATAATTAGTAAAATATGGTTTTTGTTTAAAAAGACCTAAACAGATATGTTTAAAAAAATACCTACATAAACCAAAGTCTTAATAGATATCCTTGTATTGTAGAATTACAGAAATGCATTGCATTTGTACTTTTATGTATTTTGCATATTTTCTATACTAATGACCTTCTTCTTAATTGTCTTATCAAATTATGACAAGTGTCAGATGTGAGGAACAAAGTGTTCAGATTACCCTACACTGAACATTTATCAAACATACATTATACAGTCCAGGTAACAGCTAAGGGCTGGACATTTTTATACAGTTTAGACAATAAAAGTTAAAAAAAAAAAAAAGCCTAGTATTCAAACTGTGCTAGCAGTAAATGAACATGGTGCTGCTCTGCACAGTCGGCCATGGCCCCAGCAACTTCCTCCCCTACTCTAACAAATACATAATGCCCAGTAGGCAGGTTGAGAAGGACAAAGATGTGAAAACACAGTTCAGTACTGCTGTTGCTAGTGCCAGACACAGACTACTCTCATTCAACAGCAGATGAGGAAGGTAATAGTATAAAGATCTCTATGCTCTTAATATAAGGTTCAATCTAGGACAGTCATGCACTCCTTTGTAAACGCCCAGAATTCAAGGTATTAAACACATTTCCCAAACTGGAGGTCCAGGAAGAGGCAAATGAAGAGATATTTTCAGATATACCTCCTAAGTCAAAGAAAAATGGGCTCTGAATCCTTATGTTCTACCACATCTGCTTAAACTAAAGAAGCTTTGAAGCTAAACAAGACCAGATTTTGGGTAGGTCATTCAGCTTAATGGATATTCAAATTAATATCCTATTCTGGCTCTGCCACTTACTAGGTAAACGATCTTAAGCAAGTTGCTTAATTTCTCTGTGCCTCAGTTGCTGCACCTGTAAATGGGGTAATAATGCCACCCATCTGGTAAGTTGCTGTAAGAATTAAATGAATTAACACACACAAAAGCAATTTGAACTTTAAGCACCCAATAAACATGCAGACATTGGTATTCTTTGAAATGACAAAGCAATGAACTGAAAGGTATAAAACATATTCCATTTTTCCTTACCATCCACTTTTTGAACCATACAGCCTTAGTATCAACCAATGCAAGAAAGTGGATCGGATCCAAAATCTTTTGTGAGACAAGATGACTTTGATCATATTTAACTGATAATAAGGACAAAGTACTCTCCACAATTTCTTCCATATACCTTAAGGTTTGGAAAAGAAGTGATTTTAGAAAAAAATGCTATTTCCTATATATATATGTATATATGCACACACACATATGTGTGTATATATATATGTATATGGATATATATAAAGTACTTTATATATTAAATTATATAAAAGTTTTACAATCATGTAAAAAAATATGTAAATACTAAACATTATATATATAGTGTATGTATATAGTACTGGTGATATATTTTGATTTTACAGAATGATTAAATAATCTTTATTTTTGTATTTCAGTAAATGGCAGAGGTGGAATTCACACCCAATTTTTTCTGCTTTAAAAACTTACATTCTTTCTACTTCAGTATTGGCTCTCAAATTTAAACTGTCCATATTAGACTCACAGTTGCTCTTACAACCTTACTAAAAATTTTAGAACTGAAATGGAAAAAGTTTAAAGAACACTTAAAGAACTTGTCCAAAGCAGCAAAGACCAGTAATTAAAGTACCTGAGCTACACCCCTCTTTTTTACTATGTTGTGATGAATAAAAGGTGTAAAATGATACTTGCCCAGAGCCATCTACACAGCTAAATACAAAACATGAAAAGCTAGAAAATAAACTTTACTAATCCCTTCCCAATCAAATAAATTACAACTGTCTTTACTATTCTTTTTTGATGTGTGGGATAATAACATCCCTGTATTTTATGTTGCCATAAATTAGGGGACGTACTTCTCAGGGTGACGAATCCAGAAAGATGGAGCCTCTTTCTGATATTCATTTAGAAGACGAACCTACAAAACAGTGCATAACAGTTCTCAAAAAATTAGAATTCTTAAATATGAACTATTTAAATAAAAATAAAACCATACTATAGCAAATGAATACCTTTTTAAGCAAGCGGATAACATTTGGATTAGTTGTATCTATACCAGCTGAAAGAGTAAGAATATGATTTTCTCTAGACAGAAAGTATAGCTCCAAATATTTAGCTGGAAAGAAAAAGTAAAATTAGATTATGTTTATTGTATATATAAAATTATAATTATAAAGTGATTTCTAAAAGTTATTTCCTATCCATTTTCTTAAGTATAAGAGCAAAAACATTTCTAAAAATGATTTAATAAACATACCTAAGCTTGTATAAATTTCCTTGGTCATATGTAACGGCGAAAGTGTAAATGTCTGTGCATAGAATTTTAAAATCCGATCCTAAAGAAATGAAACAAATTATTTGCAGCCAATATTCTTACAAAGATAGACATGAAAGAATCATTTTTCATAGTGAAAAAGTTAGAAAATAAACAGAAACCATTCAGAAGCTTAAAATTTACCTATAAAAATGGGCACATTCTTGTGTTGTCTGGGCAAAAAAGTAAAACTGACCAAAACTAACAGTAAATCTAAGAAAGCAGTTTATTATTGTACAATCTGGTGGTAACAGATACAGACGTGGGGATAGGGGAGGTTTGACAGACGAAGGTACAATGTAAAAAATATCAAATAAGGTAATAGGAATAGTAAATGTAAAAACAAAATAAACAAAAACCCACCTGTTTGTAAATTCAACATTTGTTTTTGTTTTTTTTAATTTCTTACTTAAGTAAGTTTCAATAAACATTTAGGAATCTAATAATTTTGCCTACTCCCAAGAAAAATATTACATATTTTCAAAACTTTACATTAAAACTTAAAGTAGGAACTATCACAAAGTAAATGAACTAAATGAGATAACAGATGTAGTTAACAACATTACTTCGGCACTAGTTGGTACTCAAATCACCTTAAAAAGTGAGTTATTGTCATCTTAACCATACCAACTTTAATATTGTGATGAGACTGATCCTAATCAACTTCCCATTAAATAATATAAAATTCCCTCCAATGTTCTATTCTGGGGAAAAAGAAACTAATAACCTTGCCTATAGCAAATGCTAGGATTATATGCTTAGAAAAAAATGACTACCCAAGTGACTACAGATATCTTCTAATAACACAAAGAAATTCCTACTGAACACAGGATATTATATAATTTGGAAACTCTGTTTTTTATACTTGTAGAAACTGGTAAGTATCTGTCACGTTTCAAACACTATAGGCTTCAATCAGTTATATGTAAGAGTCCTTTAGAACAGGAAATGAAGAAACAGAATCAAACACAAGAAATTTGGATTGAGTATAAATTCGAAAAAACAAAAGGAATGTTCTTTACTCCAAAATGATTGTTTTTTTTTTAACCATTTCTCATCTACAACATAATCTTCCAATTCTATTGCCTTAAGTATTTACACTACTCTTGCTGCATAATGATCTGGAATGGCTAAATAAAGCCCCTTATACTAACCCATTATGACATTTGCTGCTTTTAAAGTTGTTACATAATTGTTTTTTAGTAATTAAAGGAAACTTACCTAGCTATTATTTTGTCTTTAAGTAAAGGAAAAACAAAGAAAAATATACGATTGTATTTCCTGTTAGAGAGCCTTGAAATATTAAAAGTGATGCTGAAATATCTTTTTCCCCCTTTGAAGTTTTTGAATCACTGAATTTTTACAGAGGTCTGCATCACCCTCTGGTGTTAGTACATTGAACTACATCCAGATAGTAGATAACTGAACATCTTTCTCTCCCTTAAAAAAGTAACAAACATTGTTTCCAAACCACTTGTGTTTACCAGTACAATATATTGAGTTTTTTTAAGAATTGTTTGTTTACTGTCTGTCTCCTCTACTAGAAGGTATGTTCTATAAAGGCAAAGACTTCTGTCTTATTCAGAGTATATTCCCAACATCTAACCTACAATGATGCACAGTGTAGGTATTCAAGATACAGCTGTCAAACAGTTAGAAAAATGGAATTCTTGCACTAATGCCTAAAATTCTGTAAGACATATTATAAATTTTAAAGCCAAATTTTTTACTAATATACCAGTCATGAAGAAAAAGATCCTCATTAAAAAAAAAAAAAACTATTTATATTAACAACATGTGATGCTGGGATACAGTCAAGATTTTTTTAATTCATATCACAAATATTATCCATAGAATTATTTACCATAGTCTTACTTACATAATATGAGTTCCGGAGAAGTTATGTGAATTATTTTTTTCTTTTTTACATTTAATTATTTCCTTATTGGCTTCATAATTTTACAATTTTTGGAATTTTCTATATTTGCTTTATAATTTGTCTCAGTGATATTCTCAACTCTTAGCTTTATAGTTGCCTAACTTTTTGAGGAATTAAGCAATCTCTGAACACTTAAATGTGTAAGGAAAATGATTATGAACCTTTAGAAGTCTAATCATTTTAAGTTAAAATTTTCACGTACAATGAATTCTCTCAAAAACACTAAGTATTCCTTTAAAGTATTTTTCTTAATTCAAAAACAACACAAATATTTAGACATCCCTTTACAAGATTAACAGATGTTATATTGTATATTTTATTTGGCAATGAAGCATATTGGCCATACTTTGAATCTCATGAAATATTAAGTTAACTCCTTTAAAGAATATTAACAATTCTAAAGCTGGAACTGAAATTCCATGACCATATGAGCTATTATTAAGGAAAATTAGCATATTCCATTTTCTTCTAGAATGACAGAAAAACAAATTTTTAAATATTTCTATAAGCATTTCCTTACACTAAACACAGGATCAGGATCTGAAAGAGACACTGTCAGTTTTTCACAAAGAATGGTCCAATTTTCACAGTTGAGAACATCAGATGGTGGAGCTGAACATAACGTTTGCAAGGCTTCATATCTCACCTATAATTTAAAAAATATTTTTATTAATACTCAGCCAATAGAATAATATCAATTCTTCAAATCTTTAATAACACTGAAAGGCAGAGTTTGGATAATTGCTTTAAATAGTCAATTAATGAGAATCAGATCTCCTTTTACAAAGCAATTTTTGAGAACTCATTTTTTAAACTATATTTTAAAAAGGGGGGAAGTTTATTTTATGTAAAATCAAAAATTAAAACTCTAAGCGTATTATAAGATTCTAGGCGACATGTTTCAGTGGAAGAGGAGGAAGGACGGTGGTCAAATCTAAATCACCAGGGCAAGGTTCTCCCATGGCTCCATCCCACGGACTCTACCCCACCTGAGAAGGCCCCCACGGTTGGTCCTAAAGTTTGAGTGCTTTGATTTTAAACACTGCCCAGAGATGCCCCGGGGAGGCACTCCCATTCCAGGATATATGAACAATTCTTGCAAAACAACTGGGACTTGTTTTTGCTGCTACACCGTATTTCCTGACCTTCTTAACCACTGAATTAGAAAAAAGTAATTCAACATTATGCAAAATTGTATCTCTGTATTTTCACAGAAAACTTACTTCTTAATCATTCATTCTTCTCAAAATCCAATCAGAATTCACTCAAAACAGTATGACCTAAGACATCAGTGGAGAGTAGCTCTACTCCAGTCATGAATGGAGCAAAGCATCTCCCCTCACCTCACTCTCCAAGTGGCATAGTAATAATAAACTAGTGTAGTGAGTAATAAATAATGCACTGATTCCAACCTGTTTCTCAAAACTGGTTGATTTCCAGCTGAAGCAACTGAAGCCCAGGAATAAAAAAAAAAAAAAGGTGAAGAAACAAAGAAAAGAGCTAAGACCTCAGGAAACCATACTCTGAATCAGGGTATCAAGTTCTAGCTGAAAAATACAGAATACATTTAAAAGTGCCTTTATATTCATATAAAAGAAGAACTCCTAAATATAACTTTATTTATGATAGGGATTAGGGGAACTATGGAGCAAGTTTACAAACATTAATTTCTCCATTTTTAGTACAAAATCCCACTAAGAATTTACTACCTGCAGAAGAATTAAAGTTTCTGACCAAGTACAGATTTCCAAATAATCCACTTAAACTCAAGACAATGAGACTGTTCTAACATAAAAGTCAAGTCCTATTTCCAGTATCTCTTGAAACATCACATTTATTAAGAACTTAGAAAGTAAATAAAAAATCAAAAAGCCAGTAAAAAAGTTATTTTTTTTTAAGGAAAACCACCAACAGTAAATTCATTTAGTTTAAAATGAAAAGCTGAAGAAAAACTATTTCAAAAATTGAGACCAAATGCCAAAATATACACAAATTCTTAGGTACTTCAAAAATCCTATAACATTTTTTATTTAAGACTGACTTTCAAGTGAAATAAAACTTTGTAAACAATAACGATTATAATATTTTAAAATATAAACAGGCACTCTTCAATAGAACTTTGAAGAAATTATTTTTCTAATGAATGAATGTATGTGTCAAAGTTGCTCATATTTTCCAGAAGTAGAAAAAACATTAAATGAATACCTTTTCTTCAAAGAAATCACTAAAATAACACATCCAAAGCAACAGTGAAGGAAAAATTTGGGGCACAACGGCTTGTAACTTCATCCCTTCAAAACTGAAATGAGTAATAAAAATCTCCTCTTGTAAACATGACAAGTCTCTAAGAGCCTTCCTTCTTCTGTGACCTTTCATTTCAAGGCTGAAAAGTCTAGCAGGGGTATGTCTAAGACTGCCATAATAATAAAAGCCTATCTTCCAAAGAAGCAGTCTAGCTGCTCCTGATTATGATTTATTATAAATAAACACACACACATGCCCCTAAGAGAACCTGATCTGAAACTCTCCTTTAAATTTACCTCTTTAGGTTGCGCAGGATCCAAGTGGTCTAAAATCAATTGTAATTTTCCTTGACAAAGTTTGTAACTCTGTAACACAATTGATAGAACAACTTTTTAGTAAACTTCAGAAGTACTGCTATAAATGATTCTTTTAATGTAATTCCTAGCACAAAATACATTCTGAACAGAAGGGAACGATCTATTTCAATTTGGCAGCAAACTTTGAATTTTTGTTTCCTGAGGCATTTAAATGGGAACTGTATGTCCCAGCACAACAGTGTACCTTCATGTATATGGAAATTATTTGTTGAGCAATTGCAATGTATACAAGATTATAAGACTGAAAAGACATAGAGCAAAAATGTTTTGTACTCAAAAATGTGAGATGAATGAAACAAACATAAAACAACATAAAAAAGAAGGCATTAATAAATAGTACCCTAGGAAAAGCTATAATGCAGCTTGAACTTTCTTGTTCTTTCTCTTTCCTGTACTTTTGTTACCCTTTCTCCATGCCTTCTCTTTGGTGAAAAATTCCTGAAGTAAAAAATTTCATCTAAAAAGTTAACAGCAAACCAAAAACTATTTTAGGAAAGGTAAGGGTCGTCTTCTTGCCAAAGTCAGCTCAAATAAGAGTTTTATCTAAAATATCCATCTAAAAATAAAATTGCAATAGCTTTCATTTATTATATATTATGTAACAAGCCCTATCTCAATTCACAATGATTCTGTGAAATACGAGGAAAATAAAAACAAAGAAGTTAATTAACTTCTCCAACTCACCCAGCTATCAGAACTGGATTCTTATCCACATTTTTACTATCTATACTCTCTCCTGTGGTGCTCTCATCTAGATCTTTAAGCATATCACAATAACTCAAGATTTACAGCAGGCCCTTCATTTCCAAAGTTACATATATAATTATCCTCTCAACATTTCCACTTGGATGTCTAATAGGCACCTCAAACTTAACATGTCCAAAATAGAATTCTTGGTTTTATTCCAAACATGCTCCCCCCTCAAACATCTCTATTTTGGTAAATGACACTACTGCCCTAAATTTTGACTTAGGTCAAATACAGGAGTCAATCTTGATTCTTCACTTTCTCTCATTTTCTCATGTTCTCTTAGGAACATTATTAACTCCTGAAGGGCAACCCCAATTTCTTGTAGCCTAACTACCCATTACCACTTCCTTGCTAAAATGCTAGGTCAACAACATCACCAACTCTAAACTACTTCAGTCCATCCTAACTGGTATCTCTTCTTCTACTCTTATTCCATCTACCCTTATTCTTCTACCCTATTTCACCCCACCATCCATTCTCTAGCAAAAGTCATGTGGGGGGGGAGGGGTCTCAAAATTATAAATCAAATCCCCTCATCTCCCTTACTTCAACCCCACAAAAGACTTCTTTACTCTGAATACAAAATCTGGCCCCTTACATGATCTGGCCCCTACTTATCTAACCCTTTCTCATACCATTCTTCTCTCTGCCATCCAGGCTTCAGTCACCTGTCCTTTTCTCTATCCCTAGAAGATTCCATGTTCAGTCTGGCCTAAGAATATCTGACACTGCCATTCCTTCCACTTGACAATGCTCCTCCAGAACTTTGCATGGTCGCCCTCCTGTCACTTAGAATTTCATTGTTTTCACTACAGTATTCCCAATACTGAGATAGTACCTGATGCACAGTAGGCATTCAATACACAGTTTAATACAAGAATATCCCGAAAGCCAGTCTTTCCGTGTTGCATGTCCCTAAGAAAATACAGGATACACAGAGCCACTCCATAATAAACCCAAAACAGCATATATCACCCAACATAAATTTTCTTATAAAAATGTCCTACCTTTTCTCTTTTCTAGAAGTATTCAGTTCAACTACTGAGAAGTCTTTTCATGTTTTCAAGTACTATAAATTAAATAGAGCTTTAATTTTGAATTTCCATTATATTGTAGTTAAAGTACTAAGATTTATAACAAGAGTAAATGTAAGTGTATGAACACAGCTGTCTTGCTTAATGGAAAAATATATAGACAAAGACAACAGGATATATATATACACACACACACACACACACACACACATATATACTTTTATACATATATACTTCTATGTATATGTGTAAATATATACCTGGGTTATAGTGTATATATATAAATAAATCTGAAAATGTTTCCTAAGGTCTCACTTATTTAGGTGGCTTGAGTAGTAACACCTCTGCACAGATGATTCACTGTGTTATCCCCAATCTTTCTACCAAGTGCATCTGCATTTTCAACTACTTGTTACACTACTGAGATACCTTACTACTATTTAAAATCCAATATAAGAGAGAAAAAAAAAAAGGAGAAAGGAAAGGAAAAAGCAAAGCAAAGGAAATAAAATGATCTCACCACTTTCCTCTCCACACCTGACTGTCCTCCCTAATCCCAGCTATGGTTCTTGACACCAGTCTTCTAGCCACAATGGCTTGAAACATAGCTAGACATTTAACTCTATTCCCTCTTTGTATTACTCTGATCAAAACACTTCAATAATCAAATTTAGCTATCCTACCTCTGTAATAATGCTGATATCAATCCCCGTTTATGCCTACAGAGCCTCTTCAGTTCAGGCCCTAATTACTTATTACTTTGACTACCATGTTAGCCTGCCAACTTATCTCCCTCCATCCACTTTCTTCCCCTTTCATGCCGTTCTGCACACAACTGTCGGGTAAATCTCCCTGACATATGCTTTCCTGTTCAGAAACCTAAAATCATTTACCTTTATTTACAAAGCAATCCAACTTACTTCTGAATGCATACATTCATTCCTCAAATATTTATCATCTACTATGTGTCACATCCATATTATGTACCAGGTACTAAGATTTTATGGGTAGGAACTATAAATAATGATTAAGATATAATCCTTGTTCTTGCTCCATCATCTGGTCTTAATCTACCCTTCCAATTTACTTCTGACAAACTCTTCTAACTCTTCACATAAACTAATCACAGCTTCTGGATATGCTATATTCTTTGATTTAGAGCTTTTGTCCATTCACTTGTCTGAAATATTTTCCTCTATAGCTTTGATATTCTTCGTTATAATTTCTTTGCAATTCTCATATTCTTTCTACCTTACAACTCTTTTATACATATATACTGCTTATTTACTATTTCAAGTAAGCTCCTTGAATAATGCATATCTGAATAATCTTTGAAGTTTTGCAGCGCCTAACAATACTACATATAACATGTGCCCAATACATATTTTTTTCACTTTATATGGGTTTTTTTGGTATCATTAATATACAATCACAAGAGCAACTGTGGTTACTAGATTCACCCCATTCTCAATTCCCCACCACATACCCCACTACAATCACTGTCCATTAGCATAGGAAGATGCTACTGAGTCACTACTTTTCTTCTCTGTGCTATACTGCCTTCCCCATAAGCCCCTACATTATGTGAGCTAATCGTAATGCCCTTATTCCCCTTCCCCCTCCCTTCCCACCCACCCTCCCCAGTCCCTTTCCCTTTGGCAACTGTTAGTCCATTCTTGGGTTCTGTGAGTCTGCTGCTGTTTTGTTCCTTCACTTTTTCCTTTGTTCATATGCTCCAGAGATGAGTGAAATCATTTGGTACTTGTCTTTTACTGCCTGGCTTATTTCACGGAGCATAATAGCCTCTAGGTCCATCCATGTTGTTGCAAATGGTAGGATTTGTTTTCTTCTTATGGCTAAATATTCCATTGTGTATATGAACACATCTTTTTTATCCATTCGTCTACTGATGGACACTTACATTGCTTCTATTTCTTGGCTATAGTAAATAGTGTTGGGATAAATATAGCGGTGCATATGTCTTTTTGAAACTGGGATTCTGCATTCTTGGGGTAAATTCCTAGGAGTGGAATTCCTGGGTCAAATGGTATTTGTATTTTTAGATTTTTGAGGAACCTCCATACTGCTTTCCACAATGGTTGAACTAATTTACATTCCCACCAGCAGTGAAGGAGAGTTCCCCTTTCTCTGCATCCTTGCCAGCATTTGTTGTTCCCTAGTCTTTTCTACGTTGGTCATCTTAAATGGTGTGAGGTGGTATCTCATTGTGGTTTTAATTTGCATTTCTCTGCTAATTAGTGATGTGGAGCATCTATTCACGTACCTGTTGGGCATCTGAATTTCTTCTTTGGAGAAGTGTCTGTTTATGTCCTCTGCCCATTTTTAAATAGGGTTATTTGCTTTTTGGATGTTGAGGCATGTGAGTTCTTTATGTATTTTGGATGTTAACCCCTTGTCAGATATGTCATTTACGAATACATTCTCCCATAGTGTAGGATGGTTTTTGCTCTACTGATGGTGTCCTTTGCTGTACAGAAGCTTTTTAGCATAATGTAGTCCCATTTCTTCATTTTTGCTTTTGTTTCCCTTGTCCAAGGAGATGCTCAGGAAAAAGTTGCTCAAGTTTATATTCAAGAGGATTTTTGCCTATGTTCTTTTCTAATAATTTTATGGTTTCTACACTTATATTGAGGTCCTTGATCCATTTTGAGTTTACTTTTGTGTACGGGATTAAGCAATAATCCAGTTTCATTCTCTTGCATGTAGCTGTCCAGTTTTGCCAACATCACTTGTGGAAGAAGCTGTCATTTCCCCATTGTATGTCCATGGCTCCTTTACCATATTTTAATTGACCATGTATGCTTAGGTTTATACCTGAGCTCTCTAGTCTGGTCCATTGATCTATGGATCTCTTCTTGTGCCAGTACCAAATTGTCTTGATTACTGTGGCTTTGTAGTAGAGCTTGAAGTTGAGGAGTATAATCCCCCCAGCTTTATTCTTCCTTCAAAAGGATTGCTTTGGCTATTCGGGGTCTTTTGTGGTTCCATATGAATTTTAGAACTATTTCCTCTAGTTCGTTGAAGAATGCTGTTGGTATTTTCATAGGGATTGCACTGAATCTGTAGATTGCTTTAGGCAAGATGGCCATTTTGACAATATTAATTCTTCCTCTCCATGAGCACGGGATGTATTTCTATTTATTGGTGTCTTCTTTAATTTCTCTCATGAATGTCTTGAAGTTTTCATGGTATAGGTCTTTCACCTTCTTGGGTAGGTTTATTCCTGATACAAGTACTGCAACTCCTGCTCTTTTCTCCCTATTAGTTGCATGAAATATCTTTTTCCATCCCTTCACTTTCAGTCTGTGTATGTCTTTGGTTTGAAGTAACTGTCTTGTAGGCAGCATATAGGTGGGTCTTGTTTTTTTATCCATTCAGTGACTCTTTGTCTTCTGATTGGTGCATTCAGACCATTTATATTTAGGGTGATAATCAATAGGTTATGTACTTATTACTATTGTAGGCTTTAGATTTGTGGTTACCAAAGGCTCAAGGGTAATTCCTTACTATCTAACAGTCTAATTTAACTCACTTAGTATGCTATTACAAATACAACCTAAAGGTTCTTTTTTTCCCCCCGTTTTCTTCCTCCTCCATTCTTTACATATTAGGTATCATATTTTGCTCTCTTTTTCTATCTCTTGATTGACTATGGGGGTAGTTAATTTGATTTTGCATCTGATTAGTAATTACATGTTCAACTTCCTTTACTGTGGTTTTATTTCCCCTGGTGACAGCTTTTTAACCTTAGGAACACTTTCATCTATAGCAGTTCCTCTAAAATACACTGTATAGATGGTTTGTGGTGGGTAAATTCTCTCAGCTTTTGCTTATCTGGAAATTGCTTGATCCCTCCTTCAAATTTAAATGATAATCTTCCCAGATATTCTTGGTTAGAGGCCCTTCTGCTACATTGCTTTAAATATATCATGCCACTCCCTTCTGGCCTATAAGGTTTCTGCTGAGAAATCTGATGATAGCCTGATGGGTTTTCCTTTGTATGTGATCTTATTTCTCTCTCTGGCTGCTTTTAAAAGTCTGTCCTTATCCATGATCTTTGCCATTTTAACTATCATATGTCTTGATGTTGTCTTCCCCGGGTCCCTTGTGTTGGAAGATCTGGGCACTTCCATGGCCTAAGAGACTATCTCCTTCCTCAGATTGGGGAAGTTTTCAGCAATTACCTCCTCAGACACTTTCTGTCCCTTTTCCTCTATGTTCTTCTTCTGGTACCCCAATATGTGAATATTGTTCCATTGGATTTGTCACACAGTTCTCTCAATATTCTTTCATTCTTAGAGATCTCTTTTTTCTCTCTGTGCCTCAGCTTCTTTCTATTTCTCTTCTATAATTTCTATTCTATTTATTGTCTCTTCTACTACATCTAATCTGCTTTTAAATCCCCCCATTGTTTCATTTCAGATATGGACTTTCTTAATGATTTAATCTCCATCCTAAATTCGTCCCTTGGTTCTTGAATATTTCTCTGTACCTCCATGAACATGTTTACGATTTTTATTTTGAACTCTCTTTCAGGAAGATTGGTGAGTTCAGTTTAATTTGGCCCTTTTTCTGGTGTCAGTGAGATTTTTGTTTGAACCCGGTACCTTTGATGTTACATATTTGTATGTGGCGCCCTCTAGTGCCCAGAAGGTCTGCTCTCTGGAGCTGCTCAGCTCCTGGAGTGATATTGGAGGTCACAGGGGAGTGGCACTGGTGCCTGGGGGGAGGAAAGCTGTTTTCTGCTTCCTGGCTGCACTGCCTGTCTCTACTGTCAGAACAAGTGGGCCAAGCACACAGGTGTAAGCCTCTGCTTTGTGCTGTAGGCGGGACCTCCCTCTGGCTGGCCTGACACCAGGGCAGGGACTGCCAGTTTGCAAGCCAGTGCCCACAGCCCAGGAGGAAGACGCAGCAGGCTGCATATCACAGTGGGGGGTGCCTCAGAGCTGAGTAGCCAGCAAGGGTGATGATGTGCCTGAAGCTCCTGAAAGTTCCAATACATATTTGGTGGATGAATATTCATCAAAAGAGTTGTAGTCCCTCAATTCTACCTTTATATTTGCCTTTCCTCCCAGGTTATAATGCATATTAAAAAAACATAGCTTTTAACAGTTATGTGATTGGAGTAGACTCTTTAATCTATTTACTACCCTAAAGATTCCTTTAATTATCTTCTTTAAAGTCTCTTTGAAAATGTTATTTAAGCAATGAAGTAACGGTTACTCTAGAAATCAGTCAGATACTTTCCTTGAAGGTTACTGATGTTTTCCTAAGGCCTCATTTTGTGTTATGTATCAGTGGGTAGACAAAGTGCCACAGCAACTAACTATAATAACTTATTTAACTAGAAGAAGTAGATAATGAACTCCACTGAATACAGATGTTAGATTTTCATCTCTTCTAAGTATTTCTTAGATTAAAAATTCCTGAGGAGGGAAGCAGTTGATTTGTAAAGCAACACAAGACAGATCTATTGGTGATATCAATACAGGTAGGTATTTCCAAAGGAAAGTTTTTTAAAAAACATTTACATGTTTTAAAAGTATAAACTAAGCAAATCACTTCTGAGCAAATTTTAAAGGGAAAAGAAAAAGAACTATAATAGGTTAATAGACTACAATGTATTTAGTCCTCTTATATGATCATATGGGTCCTAATTAAAGGTATTTACATGCTAAAATAACTGATACATTTCTGTCAGATGCACTTTACCTAAAGATTAAAAACATAAAACACATTTTGTATTTTGTATAGATATATTTAATTACTTTATTACAACATATGCTGCCAAAATATTCACATTATTTAATGATTATACTTACAACCAAAAAAAATCAAGCTACCTGCCAAATTAATTTACCCTAGGTCTCTAGTTTAAATGTTTTATTTATAAGTAGTATAAACATTAAAATACAACCAAAGACAACTGCTGTTGTTTAAACCACATGTTTATGTGAAATATGTAAATATTGAACGTAATGATACTTCAGCCTTTAATATGTCTAACTGAAAATGATTTCTTTCCTATTCTTAAAAGGAAAAGAACCACCACCCAGTGATAATGATAACTTCAAATACTTATGTAAGTGCTTAGTATGTGCCAGGTAATATCCAAAATGCTTCACACACAATAAAGCATTTAAACTGCAAAGCAACCCTTTAAGGTTCTATTACCATACACATTATAAGAGAGAAGAAAACAGGTACTGAGTAAGATTAAGAAACCAAGGTCCACAACTCCTCAGTGGCAGAGCCAGTTTCAGACTGTTTTGTTGCCAAGATTCAAAATGTATTAGTGTCACGTAGAACAGCTTTTTCAAACTTTTGTGCCTCTACAACTTTTTAAATTATGCACCCACCCTTCATTAAGCCTTACAGTACCAAGTTACTAATTCAAAACAAAAACAAGGTGTCTTACCAATAGGTTTCAGCCCCTGGCAAGTTCACTATGGATTCAATGTGACCAAAGAAATGACAGTAGAAAGTTGGTTATACCCAACTTTATTTCCACGATAGCAGGTTAATCAATAGAATCTTGCCCACTCACAGTGAGCCTGCATGCAGCAAGCCAGTCTCTGTCTCTGGACCTCTCTGCCTGCACAACCATCCTCTGGGCCTTTCTGCCCTCATAGCCATCCTCTGGGCCTCTGTCTTTGGCACTGCCACCACTCCAGCCTCTGTTCTCTTGTAGCTGTGCCACCATGTGGCCCAGAGCACTGGGCAGGGCTCTTTATATGGAGTCAATAATGACACACTGACCACATGTATGTAGTAAGCTAGCCAACCAGGGTCAGGTAAGAATCCTGGCCACAGGAACATTCATTTTATCCACACAATGTTAAAGAAAATGAAACATTTTCAAATGATAAACTGTCATTAATTTCTTAGATGTTTTAATTATGTTTAACAAAGAACTTTTGTACTTTTCTTTAAAAGTGCTAATCTGAGAGGTAATGACAGAAATCTACTAACATTTTAAAATACAAAGAAACTGTAGGTATTCATAAGAAAGAATATTAGCAGTGTTGATCAAAGAAATTAGTTTTTCTGGTGTCAAATTGTTTCAAGAGATTACTATTAAACAATCAAGGAAGTAAAAAAGAAAAAAACCCTTACACCTGTACCTACCCAGTTCTTCTCCTGAATAATCTACCTGTTTTGAGCCTACCTTAAGGAAGCTACACTTTCAATGTTACCATGTTTTATTTTCCAGTATCAGCTATCTTTCATTTTTACACTTTTAAAACTTTAAGACCCCTACCTTTTTCTGCACATAAGAATAAAAAATCTTTTTAATTGAGGGTTGCTAGAGATGAACTTCTAAAGTATAGTTTGGGCTGTGGCTATCTATCTCATCTGAAGTTTCACCCCTGGCCAAGTACACTCTGGATTTGGTTAAGACCGAAAAATGACAACGGAACATTCTTGGGATAAAAGGGCTTATACCCAGCTTTATTCTCATGGTGGCAGGTTAAGCACTAGAATCCCATCTGCCTCAGGGCAAATTTGCATGCAGCAAGCTGGACTCTGCCTCCAGGCCTCTCTGCCATCTCGCAGCCCCAGAGCTCTGAGTGGAGCTATTTTTTTATAGAGTCAATAATAGCCCATTGCCAACATGTGTTTAAGCCTGTGCCTGCAGGCACTGCACATGTGCAGTGGTCAAGCAGAACAGGGGCAGGTGAGAATCCTGGCCATGGAACTTCCATTTTCTCTACACTATCCTACTGTAGTGGCTCATGTTGTTGAGAAAGAGATGAGTCTCTTCTAATTCCTCAGAAGCAGTAGAAACTCTGAAAAGAATAGTTCTTCACCCAAAAGAACATTTTAAAAGCTTTGAAGATTTTAGGAGTGGCCAGAATATGGGTTGAACTCAAGATGCCATGATTAAGCTTTCAACAGTTAGGGCGAAACATAAACTAATGCGGTTGAAAGCACATATTCTTAAAATGAAAATGGCCACGCTCTCAATAGGAAAAAGCTACTCAAGAAAATTCTCAGGAAGAATTCCAAACTTAGCAACAAGACAGAGTTCAGGCTGTTCCCAAATGGAAGCTCAAACACAAAGTCACAGGAACAGTATCTTCTTATTCAAGAATTAATAAAAAAAAAAACAGGAAAAGACAAGCCCTGGCCTTTGTGTTCAAGGTGAAGACAGGCCAACTAGTAAGGTCAGTGGTTACATTTCGTTTCCTATTCCTACTGTAACAAATTCGTGACTTAAATCAACACATATTTATTATTGTACAGTTCCAGAAATCAGTAATCTAAAATATAACAGCAGGGTTGTGGTCCTTCCCAAGGCTCTAACGTAGAACCCACTTCCTTGCCTTTTCCACCTTATAGGGACTGCCTGCATCCTTTGCCTCATAGGCCTCCTTCCATCTTCAAAGCCAACAATCACATCCCTCAGGCCTCTACTTCACCTTCACAGCACCTTCTCTAACTCTGACCCTCCTGAATCTCTCTTTTATAGACCCTTGTGATTACACTTGGCCCACCTGGAGAGTCTAAGATAATCTCCACATCTGAAGATAATTAATTAATATCACTTTACAAAACTGTGGACATCTGACATAACAGGTTCACAGGTTCTAGACATCAAGACATGGATATCTTCAAGGGGTCTCTTATTCCGTCTACCCTAAGTATCAAAGGATGGGTTTCAAGGAGGGGCTGCCTTAAAAGCAAAGAAACAGTAAATGCCTTAAACACGTTCACGTTATGCAAGAGCAATAGGTGACTGTTATCCTAAACTCATGTACTCTATATAAAAGGCACACCCTGGGGTTCACCTGGAATATAATATATAACATAGTTTCATGCTATGAAACAGCATAATGCCCTGCTGCAGTACAGTGAATACCATCAGGGAACACAGAAAAACTGCAACAGGGAAGGATATGAATTTTGAAATCAATGTACATTAGAGGTAAGCCTCCAATTTCCTAGCAGTAGAAAATGACCCAGAGAAGCTCAGTTAGAAACCATACAGGACCACAGCTGAGCAATTTTCTATTTGAGTACATGTCTGAATGGCATCCATTTCAGCACCCCCTTTAAGAGATAGCAACAATGAAAGCTCACATGGATAGAGCAGCAGTGACTATTCTAAGGACTTGATATACACTGATTCAGTTAATCTTCCCAGCAACCCTATGAGCTAAATGGTATTATCACTCCCATTTTACAAATGAAAAACACTATGTCACATAACACTAAGGGAACTTAAAACATTTGTTCTAGGTCACATAGCTAGTATGTGTTGGAACCAAGCTCTGAACCCAAGCAGCCTCCAGGCTGTGTAGCATAGAACAAAGAGAACACAATTTGGAGGGAGAGAAATCAGACTTAAATTCATGATTCACTCTTCACTAGCAACAGGAGTCAACAAATTACCTGTTTTTATAAGCTGCTTTTCTTTGAAGTGAACTAGTAATACCTAGTGAATATAAAGCCCAGAACAAGGAGAAATACATGGCTGCAATCTCAGGAACATATAACTCTAGTATTATTTCCAGCATTATTTTACAGAGACTTTTTTCCAGGTTTAACAACATTAAATCCTTTCAGTGCTTTGATCACAACTATAGTAAAATCCAATCTCTCTTCTTTATTTTTTAATATCCTCAAACTTAAACCATTTGTATCCAAGCCTAGCAATGTTCAAAGTTTTTCAATAAAGTGTCAGATCCATATATAAGGTTGCAATTTTTTAAATAATAACAATGAAATAAAGCCTATTTTACTCACAAAATACAAGTATTTTAGTAGTATCAAAACAGCAGAATCAGAATTGTTTATTCAATATTATTCAGACCCATTTTTTTAAACCCAGAGCAAAAGACTTACTGATTTTAAAGGCATGATTAACAACATCAATATTTAATGGAATGAATGGCTGACATATTTTCAGAGACACTTTCACTTCTGAATATATTATTTCAGCCTCTCACTGGTCAGTTACAGTCTCTTTTTGGTCAGAGTATCTTTTTACTAAGCAGAAACATACCAACTGTCTCCTAGAGCTTAACCATAATGAAGGAGCTTTCAGAATAGTTCTAGCATTCATAGGTTTCTTTCCATATGTGAATATGGTTTATTTTACTTTCCTTTTCTTTTTTTTTTGAAGTATCATCGATATACAATCTTATATTGGTTTCAAGTATATAACACAGTGGTTTAACAGTTAATCATATTACTAAATCCTCAACCCCACTAGTACAGTTATTATCATTCAACAATGTTACAGAATCATTGGCTGTATTCTCCATGCTGTACTATCGTACCTGTGACCAACTTATATTTTGATCGAGAGTATTTCTGCCCCTTTATCCCCCTTACACTTCCCACCTACCTATCCCAAGCCCTTCCCCATGGTAACCACAGTCACTTCTCAGTGTCTGGGTCTACTACTATTTTGTTCATTTTGTACTGTTTTGTTTTTATATTCCATAAATAAGTAAAATCATATGGTATGTCTTTCTCCACCTGGCTTATTTCACTAAGACCCATTCATGTTGTTGCAAATGGCAGGATTTCTCTATTTATATGGCTGAACAATATTTCCATTGTGTGTATGCACTACCTCTTCTTTATCCATTCATCTATTGATGGACACACTGGTTGCTCCCCTATCTTGACTACTGTAAACAATGCAGCAATAAATATAGGAGTGCATACATCTTTTCAAATTAGGGATTTGTTTTCTTTGGGTAAGTTCCTAGAAGTTGAATTACTGGGTCGAATGATAGTTCTTAGTTTTTTTGAAGAGCCTCCATATTGCTTTCCACAGTGGCTGCACCAATTGACATTCCCACCAACAGTGTAGGAGTGCTTCCTTTTCTCTACAACCTCACCAACACTTGTTAGGTCTTGTATTTTGAATAGTAGCCAACACCATTGTAACTGAGATGAGGTGGTATCTCACTGTGATTTTGATTTGCATCTCCCTGATGATTAGCAACATGAAGCATCTTTTCATGTGTCTGCTGGCCATACTATTTCTCCTTTGGAGAAGTGTCTGTTCAGATCCTTCACCCATTTTTAACTGGGTTATTTGTGTTTTAGGTGTTGAGGTATATAAGTTCTTTAGATATTTTGGATGTTAACACCTTATCAAATGAATCATTTACAAGTATGTTCTCCCAAACTGTAGGTTGCCTTTTTGTTCTGCTGGTGGTGTCCTTTACTATACAGGCTATTTAGTTTGATGTAATCCCACTTGTTCACTTCTGATTTTGTTTCTCTTGCCCAAGGAGTCATGTCCAGGAAAAACTTGATCATTCTTGTGTTCAAGAGATTTTTGCTTGTTTTCTTCAAAGAGTTTTACAGTTCCATGTTTTATATCAGGTCTTTGATCCATTTCAAGTTTGCTTTTGTGTATGGAGTTAGTAATCCAGTTTCACTCTCTTGCTTGAAGCTGTTCAGTTTTCCCTCTACCATTTCTTAAAGAAGCTTTGTTTTCCCCATTGTATATCCATGGCTCCTTTATCAATTATTTATTGGCCATATATGTGTGGGTTTATATCTGGGTTCTCTATTCTGTTCCATCAATCTATGGGTCTGTTCTTGTGCCAGTACCATACTATTTTGATTACTGTAGCTTTGTAGTATAGCTTGGAGTCAGGGGGCATAATATCCTCAGCTTTGTTCTTTCTCAGTGTTGCTTTAACTATTCAGGGTCTTTTGTGGCTCCATATGAATTTTAGAACTATTTGTTCTAATTCACTGAAAACTGCTGTTGGTATTTTGATAGGGATTGCATTGAATCTAAAAATTGTTTTGGGCAGGAAGGCCATTTTAACAATACTAAATCTTCCTGTCCCTGAGCATGGGATAGATTCCCATTTCTTTGTGTCTTCTTTAATTTCTCTCATGAATGTCTTAAAGTTTTCAACGTGTGAGTCTTTCACCTCCTTGGTTAGGTTTATTACTACATATTTTATTCTTTCTGATGCAATTGTACATGAAATTGTTTTCCTGATTTTTCTTTCAGCTAGTTCATTGTTAGTACACAGGAATGCAAGAGATCTGTGTATTAATTTTGTATCCTGTAACTCTGCTGAACCCAGTTATTCTTTCTAATGGTTCTTTTGGTGGAGTCCTTAGGGTTTCCTATGTATCATCATGTCATCTCCAAATAGCGACAGTTTAACTTCTTCCTTACCAATGTAGATGCCATTTATCTTTTTGTGTTGTCTTACTGCCATGGCTAGGACCTCCAGTACTATGTTGAATAAAAGTGGTGAGAGTGTAAATCCTTGTCTTGTTTCTGATCTTAGAGGAAAAGCTTTCAGTTTTCCACCATTCGTATGATGTTATTTGTGGGTTTGTTGTATATGACCTTTATTATGTTGTTGTCTACCCTCTATAGCCATTTTGTCAAGTTTTCGTCATGAATGTATATTGAATGCTGTTAAATGCTTTTTCAGCATCTACTGATGTGATCGTGTGGTTTTTATCCTTCTTTTTGTTAATGTGGTATAAGATATTGATTTACAAATATTACACCATCCTTGCATCCCTGGAATAAATCCAACTTGGTTATGATAGAAGATCCTTTTGACGTATTTTTGAATTTGGTTTGCTAATATTTTGTTGAGGATTTGTGCATCTATGTTCACAGATATTGGTCTATAATTTTCTTTTTTTGTAGTGTCTTTCCCTGGTTTTGCTATTAGTTATGTGGGCCTCATAGAATGATTTTGGAAGTATTCCCTCCTCTTCTACTCTTTGGAGTACTTTAAGAAGTATGGCTATTAGCTCTTTAAATGTTTGGTAGAATTCAGCTGTGAAGCCATCTGGTCCTAGACTTGTTTGCTGGGAGTTTTTTGATTACCAATTCAATTTCATTGCTGGTAATTGGTCTGTTCAGATTTTCTGTTTCTTCTTGAGTCAGTCTTGGTAGGCTGTATTTTCTTAGGAAATTGTCCATTTCTTCCAGGTTGTCCAATTTATTGGCATATAATTTTTCATAGTATTCTCTAATAATTCTTTGTATTTCTGTGTTATCTTTTGTGACTACTGCTTCATTTGTGATTTTGTTTGTGTACACTCTCTATTCTTCTTAATAACTCTGACTATGGGTTCTATAAGTACATCTGATCTAGTGTATTTTTCAGTGCCTGTTTCCTTCTTTATTTTCTGTCTGGTTATCTATTGATGTGACTGGTGAGTTATGAAGTCTCCTAAAATGAATGTGTTGCAATCTGTTTCCCCCTTTAATTCAGTTAGTATTTGTTTTACATATTTAGGTGTGCCTATGTTGGGTGCATACATATTTAAAATAGTTATATCCTCTTGTTGGACTGATCCCTTTATCTTTAGGTAATGTCTTTATCTCTTGTTATTTTTTTAAAATATATTTCATCTGATATAAGTATTGCTACTCCTGCTTTTTTCAATGATTTGCATGAAATATCTTTTTCCATCCCTTCACTTCTAGCCTGTGTATGTCTTTAGGTCTGAAATGAGTCTCCTGTAGACAGCATATAGATGGGTCTTCTTTCTTCATCCATTCTCCCACTCTGTCTTTTGACTGGTGCATTCAGTCCATTTACATTTAAGGTTGATACGTATGTACTTATTGACATTTTATTGTTTTCTGGTTGTGTTTGTACATCCTCTCTGTTCCTTTCTTCCTCTCTTATACTCTTCTCTTGTTAGAAGGTTTTCTTAGCATTGTGATTGGATCACTTCTGTAATTTTTTGTGTATCTATTATAGGCTTTAGATTTGTGGTTACTTTAGTTGTGGTTCAAGATAGCCTCCTGACTATATAACAGTCTACATTAAGTTGATGATTGCTCTATTTCAAACACAATCTGTTAAGTACTTTTTTCTTCTTCCCCTCCCCTCCACACTTTATGTATTAGATGTCATAATCTGCACTTTTTGTATAGCCCTTGACTGATTTTGTGTATAGTTGGTTTTACTACTTTGCTGTAATTTTGTACTTGCTTGGTAAGTAATTGGTCTACCTTTACTGTGGGTTACTATTTTGCCTTAGGAACATTTCCATCTAACAGCACTCCCTTTAACACACCCTGTAATGCTAGTTTAGTGGTTAAAACATCCTTGTGCCTTCATTTATCTGGGAACTGTTTAATCTTTGCTTCAAATTTGAATGGCATACTTATTGGGTAGAGGATTCTTGGTTAAAGTTCCTTCTGTTTCAGTACATTAAATATTTCATGCCACTCCCTTCTGGCCTATAAAGTTTCTGTGAAGAAGTCTGCTGAAACCATGATGGGGTTTCCCTTATAAGTAATCTTTCTTCCTCTATTTGGATGCTTTCAGTACTCTCTCCTTATCATTAATCCTTGTTATTTTAATTATTATATGTCTTGGTGTTGTCTTCCTGGGGTTCCTTTTGTTAGGGGATCTCTTTGCTTCCATGACCTGAGTGTCTATTTCCTTCCCCAGATTGGGTAAGTTTTCAAACAATTACTTCCTCAAAGAGACTTTCTATCCTTTTGTCTCTTTTCTCTTTATGGTAGCTCTATTATGCAAATATTGTATCATTTGGATTGATCACACAACTCTCTTTACCATTCTTTCATTCCCAGAGATTATTTTTTCTCTCTGTTCCTCAGCTTCATTGTCTTCCTGTTCTCCAATTTCCATCTCATTGATCATCTCCTCTACTTGCAGCTATCTATTATTCATTCCCTCCACTGTGTATTTCATTCTAGTTACTGTGTTCTTCAGCTCTGAGTGGCTCTTTTTCAGCTCTTGTATGTCTTTGTTGAAATCATCCCTGATGTCATCAATACTTTTCTACAGATCAATAAGCATATTTGACTTTCACTCTGAAATCTTATCAAGAAGATTGGTGATTTCCATTTCATTTAGCCCTTTCTGGTGTGCTATCCTGTACTTTCGTTTGGAACATACTCCTCTAGCTCTTTGTTTTTGTCAGGGTTTCTGAGTTTTTTCCTATGTATTAGATGAATCTGCTATACTTCCTGGTCTAGAGAGTAATGACTTTATGAAGAAGGTGTCTTGTGGTGCCTAGAAGCTCAAAACTCTCCCCTCCAGTACGTGGTTCTTCTTTGCAGTACAGCGCCAGTTGCTATTCATGGGCAATGGCAGGGCTGCCTTTCTTTCTATCTGCCAATAGTGGTTTACCTCAGTCTGGTGAGGCTGGCAATCTGCCTCAGCAGGCCTTTTATGATCAGACAGTGGCTTCTGCTGGACTCTTTGTGGGCAGGGCCACCCTCTAATTGCCCTGCAACTTCAGGAAGGCTGCTGGGTTAACAGGGTGGGTGGGTAGGTGGTAGCACACCAAGTTGCACAGTGGCAGGGTGCAGGGCCATGTAGTGGTAGAGAATCATGGGGTGGAAGGGTACATGGGCTCACAGAGGCTGAGCGACAAATGGTGGGAGGTCATGTGGGTGGGGATGGTGTGAGTCACTTTGGGGCAGTGCTTTGTTGCTGCAGCAAGTTATGTGGGTGCCCCGTAGAGGCAGCAAGGCATGCAGCACTGGGGTTGGCCACCAATGTGGAAGAAGCTCTTGGCACTGGCTCCTGCAGGTGCCTCTCTAATTGGATTGAGACAGGGCCAAGAAGGCTAGGAGAGTTTCCTTCTGTCCGTCAGGCAGCAAAGTCTGAAGCTGGTGGGCCAAGTGGGCTTTCATGTCAGCAGTGTACAGGAAAGCGCTTCGGGGATGAGCTGCCAGTGAGGGGGATGGAGCACCCAGGGCTCCCCAGAGTGCCCAAATTTTTGGGCTGAGGGAGGGCTGGGGAGACATCATCTACCTGCTCTTTCTCTTGCAGAGAGAGCTCCAACCAACCCTTGAGCCTCTGACACCCCTTCCACTGCTGGCAGACCTTTCAAATACTGCCTCTGTGTTGGGTCTCAGTGGGACCAGAGGAGTGTGCCTGTCCTGCACAAGTGGCTAGAGTCTTAGCCTTCCAGAGTGTGCCAAATGTCCCTGGTGTCTAGCCCTGTTAATCACAAGAACCCGATATAGACATACCCTGTGGACATCCCAAAGTAAGCCATATAAACTTAAACCATTAATCCTTCTCAAGAATAAAAGCAAAATATAAACAAGAACATCTTCTGAAAGTATGCACCCATTTCTATCAAATCTTTGAATTTATTCAAAAATCTGTAATTTTATGAGTAGAAATAATTTAGCATTTGGGATTAACACCTCTTCTACTCAATTAGTCCTATTTAGATCTAAATACCT
The DNA here is from genome assembly GCF_030020395.1 of Manis pentadactyla. Lineage (NCBI taxonomy): Eukaryota > Metazoa > Chordata > Mammalia > Pholidota > Manidae > Manis > Manis pentadactyla. The sequence goes on along the minus strand of NC_080030.1, from coordinate 68,495,190 downwards.
GTACTTCTTAGAACAAATTAACAATGCTCCATTTTTCTTTTCTCCTGTGGTTCAACTTCAATGTATACAGACTCATCATCTACTAAGTAAAAACGTATAATCTTGTGAGCCCCTAAATTCCTAAAGTTTGGTTTTTTCTGTGCCTTTTAATTCTAGAAAGTCCTTGATCTGCAATTCAGTAAACCTACTGCATAAGCCATCTGACTGCAAACTAAACTAAAATCTCTATAGCCCAGCGTCTTCCAAAGAGTTCATCAACAAGGAGTGATTTTTATTATGGGCTACAATATGAAGAAAATCTAGAACCTTTGGCACTTCCTCCATCATAACAGGTAATTAACCTGATTTGTAAAATTCAAAACTAAGCACAATCTCTCCTGCTAAATGATGCAATGATAGATGAGCAGAGCCAAATAGCTTTTAAGTTCTGCCTTGACTACTTCCAAAGACATTTTTCCCATAGAAGTGCAGTCTCAACTGTGACCAATATACACACTTTTTTCATGTTTCACCTAAAACTCCTCAAATCCCTTTATGTTTTATGATTAGGATCTACATTATATTTATATCCCTATGTTAGAGCTAATTCAGTGAAAATGTTTCACTAAAATTATCAGGTAAGTTTCACACAAAGGTCAGACAAGACTCCATCTGACCTGAAAGTTTGTGTGTGGAAATTCATGGTGTATGCCTAGGCTCCAGTCTACCCAGTTTCCTTTTTCTTCTATTAGAACTAATATAGCCACTGGCCTATCTTTCTCGTAGCTCTGCTCTAGCCAAATGACAAAATTCTAATAACATGGAAACAGAAAATGTAAAATGTCAAGTCCCCTGACATCAAAAAAGAGCTGGCTGTTTTAAAACTAACAATTCACAGCAACCTTCATGTCCTAAAAATAAATAAGGTAAATGTCTTATCTCCATATCTCATCTGTAATGTAGCTGAACATTAATAAATAAGGATTAATTTGAAATCTGTTTAACTAAAAGTTAAACAGATTTGTTTCAAGTCTTAATTTTATTTTCCAAAACAGAGTAGCTTACTTACATCATTAAGAATTGTCTAAGATTATAATATAACCATTCACTGAATATATAATTCTAGCACCATGGATTAAATCTTTAACATTAGGTCACTGTATTATTTATTTTTCTTCTGAAATCTTAAAACTAGAAAGCAGAAAACAATCTGACTAATAAAGATTGTATTGAATTTAGTGATTATTAAACACCATTTCAATGCAAAACTAAACAACACACCTGATTGAAAGATGAATCACTATCAGAGCAATTGTCTGTGCAGTAACTACTGCTTTTCTCCTTTTGGATTTTTTTCTGCATCTCCTGAATTCGTGTCTCATCCTCTTCAAACTTGTTAATCATAGATTCTACCACTACCATCATGGTGTTCTTCAGGGAATGCATCATTTCTTTGTATCTTTAAATTCAAAGCAGCCTTAGTAAGAGAAAGACTATTAACACAAATTAGAACATTCAACTAAATTAAACCATCCTATTATTTTTTCTGTAAAGTTCCTTAAAGAACATAATTCTAAAGATAAAAAAAATCTAAGTCAGTTTTTCTTAAAGAGAAAATGACACAACAAAACTTACATGACAAGAATAAAAATTAATAGGGAATCCAAAACGTATAACTTCCCAGGTTTCTTCATCTGGTTATGTGGTACAATGTAGTAAAATTAACAGAATATAAAGCAAGATGTTCCAAATGGCATGGATGCCAGTAATAAGCAACAGTCAACTGTTAACATCATACTCCCAAAACACAGCTTATTTTATATGTCACATTTATTCCTTGTTTTATCTTTCTCTATCCTCCTTCCTTTCTTTCTCTTCTCTCCTGCGTTCACTTTATATCTGTAGGTACTTTTAGCCACAACTGAGACCTAATTTAGAGTTAAGCTATCAGGGGCTCCTTTCAAACAGAGGCTAGAAAACCCACTGAAGGGATTATTAAGAAAGGGATTCCTGAAATTGGTATGTGTTTGAACTGGATAATTTTTAAGATCCCTTTCAGCTCTACTGGTCTAAATATCTCAAAAAGACCTTGTAATAAATTTCTTCATTTATTAAGTTCAAACACTTATGCACTGATACTAGTATTATACTCATATCCCCAAAATCTCTAGAAATAGCACTTTAGAGCTAGATGCAATCATAAAAATAATATAATCTAGCCCTTTATTGTACAAATGAGGAATATGTAACCTGGACAATTGAAATTTCTATTTTTAAAGCAAAAATGCATAAAGGTTTAAATAAACCTAGTGAATAAAGTACTAAACTTAGAATCAGAAAATCTTGATTAAAATCCTGACTACTTTACCTACCAGCTCTGTCATCATTAAGTCTCGTTTTCCTCATATAAAATGAGATAAAAACAATCTAGCTGATGTATTTCACATGTCTGTAACAAGAAATATATTACAATATATATGTAAAAGCTTCTTGTAAATATAAAGTATGATATATATATTTATTATCATGATTATAATGGAAATGCATTAGGAAATAAGCAAAGAAACTTTCCTTTATATTTCTAGCTAATGGACCACTGTAACTGCATAAATGAAAAGGAAAAGGTAAGTTTCTCTCATAAAAGCAATAAATCATGCTGGGAGATTTAGACAGAAATAGACTGTAATTCTGAAGTTTAAAGGAATTTTAAAACACACTTTAAATTCTACATAATATAAACTGTATTATTAAATATATGTAAGTTATATAATTTAAAATATATTCTTCCATATTTAATATTATATAACATATAATATGTAACTATAACTAAATTTAATACATATATCTCTATTTTTTTTTTAAGTCTCAGAACTTATCAGAAAACACAAAAAGGTAGAAAGATGATGGGAACAGCTTAGGAACAACATAGAGGAAAAACACATACAAGTGAGAACTGCTATAAAAGTGAGAAAGAGTCTGGGAAGATCCAAGTAAAGTAAGGGGATATAAAGAGTGGAAGAAATCCTAGGACAATCCTTGGACTAATTGGAGAAGTACATATAGTGTAAGTAAGCCAGGAGGCTCCAGCTTCCTCCTCTACCCACTCTGAGCAACAAAACACAGGGCAGCATGACAATGCCCAGCAGCAGGCGAAAGCTAGCCCTCTAAATATGCTCTCTCCTTCCACAGTAATTGGATGACAACTGGACATAAGGCTAAACTATACTCCTAGGCTACTTTGACATTAAGGTATAGCCATGTAAACAACATAAAGTCCTGTCTCCTTAAAATTTACAATATGGTAATTTAATGAAGGAATATAAAAGTAAATCTCAATGAGTTAGAGTAAGATTAAGGGTAATTAAAATCAATAGAAAACCTGCTTCATTTAAGACATGTTTCCTCCAAACCTTTTGAAATTACTAACATGAACTCTACTGCAAGAAATATTGGCAAGATGGCCACAGAAAAAGATAAAAAGAGTAATTCTTTTAATTAAAAATTTTTTAAAACTAGAAAGCCAGACCTCAATATCAAGGGTTAAATGAACTAGAATTCAATAGTAACCACTACAGTTTTGATAAACCAAGGAAAAATGGATATAGAATAGAATATAGACACCACTTAGAAGATCTGTGCATACTCCAAGAAGTCAAAATAAGAAAAAGCACTAGGAGGTAATGAATAAAAACCACTACATCCATTAACAATGAAAATCTACAGAGCAAACAGTTCTACTCACACATAAAAGTAATCTATAATAATAGATCCTAAAAATGAATTCTTCCATGTACAAACCTCTATTTTAAAAATAGGTATCAAAATGTCTAATTAAGGCAGAGCCAAGATGGCAGTGTGAGTAGGACAGTGGGAATCTCCTCCCAAAAACATATATATTTTTGAAAATACAACAAATACAACTAAACCTAAAAGAGAGACCAGAAGACACAGGACAACAGCCAGCCTGCATCCACACCTGCGAGAGCCCAGCGCCTGGTGAAAGGGGTAAGATATAAGCCCCAGCCCGGCGGGACACGAGCGCCCCTCCCCCCAGCTCCCGGTGGGACGAGAGGAGTTGGAGCGGGGAGGGAGAGGGAGCCCAGGACAGCTAAACAACCAGCCCCAGGCATACGCACCAGAGCACAGACACAGTGCATGCGTAGGGTGCTGGATACTAGGGAAGCACGACAATAAGACATCTGAGAAGGTCCCGAAGCCGATGCCCCTGTGACAAAGAAAAGCGAGTGCTTTTTGAAAGTCTTAAAAGGACAGGGACGCCACAGCTGGACGGAAACATCCCACATCACAGTCCAGCAGCTGGAAATTCCAGGAAAATCCGGGCGCACTAACACCCTGGGCAACAGCTCTGAGACCCCTCATGGAGGTAAACAGCTAAAAAGCCCCCAGTGCATTACCCCTTCGGGGCACTGCCAAAGCAGAGAAACAGCCTGAGGCTGGCCACGCCCTCAGCAAGGAGGCTTCCTTCATACCAGCCGGACAAGATACAAAGACCCAGTCTACATGCAATTGCCCAACACAAGCCACTAGGGGTCGCAGTTGTCCTAGTAAAGAAAGGCCAGGAGCCAAGTGGAAAGCTGATAGACGCGTCAATAGCACTCAACTGCACCTATCAACTTGAAATGGCAAAAAAATTTGATCCAGACAAGACTAACCCAGACAGCTTCTGCATCTGCTACATCTTCCCCTGAGAAGGAGATAGATTTAACCAGTCTTCCTGAAAAAGAATTCAAAACAAAAGTCATAACCATGCTGATGGACTTGCAGAGAAATATGCAAGAACTAAGGAAGGAGAATACAAAATAAAACAAGCTCTGGAAGGACTTCAAAACAGAATGGACGAGATGCAAGAGACAATTAATGGGCTAGAAAACAGAGAACAGGAATGCAGAGAGGCTGATGCAGAGAGAGATAAAAGGATCTCCAGGAATGAAAGAATTCTAAGAGGGCTGAGTGACCAATCGAAACGGAACAATATCTGCATTATAGGGGTACCAGAAGAAGAAGAGAGAGAAAAAGGGAAACAAACTGTCTTTGAAGAAATAATTGCTGAAAACTTCCCCAAACTAGGGGAGGAAATGGCCTCTCAGACCACAGACGTACACAGAACTCCGATGACAAGGGATCTAAGGAGGGCAACACCAAGACACATAATAATTAAAATGGCAAAGATCAAAGACAAGGACAAAGTATTAAAGGCAGCCAGAGAGAAAAAAAGGTCACCTACAAAGGAAAACCCATCAGGCTATCATCAGACTGCCCAACAGAAACCCTACAGGCCAGAAGGGAATGGCATGATATACTTAATGCAATGAAACAGAAGGGCCTCAAACCAAGAATGCTGTATCCAGCACGATTATCATTTAAATATGAAGGAGGGATTAAACAATTCCCAAACAAGCAAAAGTTGAGGGAATTTGCCTCCCACAAACCACCTCTACAGGGCATCCTACAGGGACTGCTCTAGATGGGAGCACTCCTAAAAAGAGCACACAACAAAACAACCAACATATGAAGAAGGGAGGAGGAGGAATAAGAAGGGAGAGAAATAAAGAATCATCAGACCATGTTTATAATAGCTCAATAAGTGAGTTAAGTTAGACAGTAAGATAGTAAAGAAGCTAACCCTGAACCGTTGGTAACCACAAACTTAAAGCCTGCAATGGCAATAAGTACATATCTTTCAATAATCACCCTAAATGTAAATGGACTGAAAGCACCAATCAAAAGACATAGAGTAATAGAACGGATAAAAAAGCAAGATCCATCCATATGCTGCTTACAAGAGACTCACCTCAAACCCAAAGACATGCACAGACTTAAAGTCAAGGGATGGAAAAAGATATTTCATGCAAACAACAGAGAGAAGAAAGCAGGAGTTGCAATTCTGGTATCAGACAAAACAGACTTCAAAATAAAGAAAGTAACAAAAGACAAAGAAGGACATTACATAATGATAAACGGCTCAGTCCAACAAGAGGATATAACCATTCTAAATATATATGCACCCAATACAGGAGCACCAACATATGTGAAACAAATACTAACAGAACTAAAAGGGGAAATAGCCTGCAATGCATTCATTCTGGGAGACTTCAACACACCACTCACTCCAAAGGACAGATCCACCAGACAGAAAATAAGTAAGGACACAGAGGTACTGAACAACACACTACAACAGATGGACCTAACAGACATCTACAGAACTCTACATCCAAAAGCAACAGGATACACATTCTTCTTAAGTGCACATGGAACATTCTCCAGAATAGACCACATACTAGGCCACAAAAAGAGCCTCAGTAAATTCCAAAAGATTGACACCCTACCAACCAACTTTTCAGACCACAAAGGCATAAAACTAGAAATAAACTGTACAAAGAAAGCAAAAAGGCTCACAAACACATGGAGGCTAAACAACACACTCCTAAATAATCAATGGATCAATGACCAAATCAAAATGGAGATCCAGCAATATATGGAAACAAATGACAACAACAACACTAAGCCCCAACTTCTGTGGGACACAGCAAAAGCAGTCTTAAGAGGAAAGTATATAGCAATCCAAGCATATTTAAAAAAGGAAGAGCAATCCCAAATGAATGGTCTAATGTCACAATTATCGAAATTGGAAAAAGAAGAACAAATGAGGCCTAAGGTGAGCAGAAGGAGGGACATAATAAAGATCAGAGAAGAAATAAACAAAATTAAGACGAATAAAACAAGAGCAAAAATCAATGAAACCAAGAGCTGGTTCTTTGAGAAAATAAACAAAATAGATAAGCCTCTAGCCAGATTTATTAAGAGGAAAAGAGAGTCAACATAAATCAACAGAATCAGAATCAAGAAAGGAAAAATCATGACGGACCCCAAAGAAATACAAAGAATTATTAGAGAGTATGAAAACCTATATGCTAACAAGCTGGGAAACCTAGTAGAAATGGACAACTTCCTAGAAAAATACAATCTTCCAAGACTGACCCAGAAAAAAACAGAAAATCTAAATAGACCAATTACCAGCAACGAAATTGAAGCAGTAATCAAAAAACTACCAAAGAACAAAACCCCCGGGCCAGATGGATTTACCTCAGAATTTTATCAGAGATACAGGGAAGACATAATACCCATTCTCCTTAATGTTTTCCAAAAAATAGAACAGGAGGGAATACTCCCAAACTTATTCTATGAAGCCAACATCACCCTAATACCAAAACCAGGCAAAGACCCCACTGAAAAAGAAAACTACAGACCAATATCCCTGATGAACGTAGATGCAAAAATACTCAACAAAATATTAGCAAACCGAATTCAAAAATGCATCAAAAGGATCGTACACCATGACCAAGTGGGATTCATCCCAGGGATGCAAGGATGGTACAACATTCGAAAATCCATCAATATCATACACCACATCAACAAAAAGAATGACAAAAACCACATGATCATCTCCATAGATGCTGAAAAAGCATTTGACAAAATTCAACATCCATTCATGATAAAAACTCTCAACAAAATGGGTATAGAGGGCAAGTACCTCAACATAATAAAGGCCATATATCATAAACCCACAGCCAACATCATACTGAACAGCAAAAAGCTGAAAGCTTTTCCTCTGCAATCGGGAACAAGACAGGGATGCCCGCTATCCCCACTGTTATTCAACATAGTACTGGAGGTCCTAGCCATGGCAATTAGACAAAACAAAGAAATACAAGGAATCCAGATTGGTAAAGAAGAAGCTAAACTGTAACTATTTGCAGATGACATGATATTGTACATAAAAAATCCTAAAGACTCCACCCCGAAACTACTAGAGCTAATATCAGAATTCAGCAAAGTTGCAGGATACAAAATTAACACACAGAAATCTGTGGCTTTTCTATACACTAACAATAAACTAATAGAAAGAGAAATCAGGAAGACACTTCCATTCACAATAGCATCAAAAAGAATAAAATACCTAGGAATAAACCTAACCAAGGAAGTGAAAGACCTATACCCTGAAAACTATAAGACACTCTTAAGAGAAATTAAAGTGGTCACTAACAAATGGAAACTCATCCCATGCTCTTGGCTAGGAAGAATTAATATCATCAAAATGGCCATCCTGCCCAAAGCAATATACAGATTCGATGCAATCCCTATCAAAATACCAACAGCTTTCTTCAATGAACTGGAACGAATAGTTCAAAAATTCATATGGAAACACCAAAGACCCCGAATAGCTAAAGCAATCCTGACAAGGAAGAATAAAGTGCGGGGGATCTCACTCCCCAACTTCAACCTCTACTACAAAGCCACAGTAATCAAGACAGTTTGGTACTGGCACAAGAACAGAGCCACAGACCAACGGAACAGAATAGAGACTCCAAACATTAACCCAAACATATATGGTCAACTAATATTCGATAAAGGGGCCATGGACATATAATGGGGAAATGACAGTCTCTTCAACAGATGGTGCTGGCAAAACTGGACAGCTACATGTAAGAGAATGAAACTGGATCACTGTCTAACCCCATACACAAAAGTAAATTTGAAATGGATCAAAGACTTGAATGTAAGTCATGAAACCATAAAACTCTTAAGAAAAAACTCAGGCAAAAATCTCTTAGATATAAACATGAGTGACCTCTTCTTGAACATATCTCTCCGGGCAAGGAAAACAAATGCAAAAATGAACAAATGGGACTTTATCAAGCTGAAAAGCTTCTGTACAGCAAAGGACACCATCAATAGAACAAAAAGGTGTCCTGCAGTATGGGAAAACATTCGAAAATGACAGATCCGATAAAGGGTTGACATCCAAAATATATAAAGAGCTCACACACCTCAACAAACAAAAAGCAAATAATCCAATTAAAAAATGGGCAGAGGAGCTGAATAGACAGTTCTCTAAAGAAGAAATTCAGATGGCCAACAGACACATGAAAAGATGCTCCACATCGCTTGTCATCAGAGAAATGCAAATTAAAACCATAATGAGATATCATCTCACAACAGTAAGGATCACTACCATCCAAAAGACAAACAACAACAAATGCTGGCGAGGTTGTGGAGAAAGGGGAACCCTCCTACACTGCTGGTGGGAATGTAAATTAGTTCAACCATTATGGAAAGGAGTATGGAGGTTCCTCAAAATGCTCAAAATAGAAATACCATTTGACCAAGGAATTCCACTTCTAGGAATTTACCTTAAGAATGCAGCACTTCAGTTTGAAAAAGACAGATGCACCCCTATGTTTATCGCTGCACTATTTACAATAGCCAAGATATGGAAGCAACCTAAATGTCCATCAGTAGATGAATGGATAAAGAAGATGTGGCACATAAACACAATGGAATATTACTCAGCCCTAAGAAAAAAACAAATCCTGCCTTTCGCAACAACATGGATTGAGCTAGAGGGTATTATGCTCAGTGAAATAAGCCAGGCGGAGAAAGACAAGTACCAAATGATCTCACTCATATGTGGAGTATAAAAACAAAAGAAAACTGAAGGAACAAAACAGCAGCAGAAGCACAGAACCCAAGAATGGACTAATAGTTACCAAAGGGAAAGGGACTGGGGAGGATGGGTGGGAAGGGAGGGATAAGGGCAGGAAGAAAAGAAAGGGGGCATTACGATTAGCATGTATAGTGTTGTGGGGGCACGGGGAGGGCTGTGCAACACAGAGAAGACAAGTAGTGATTCTACAGCATCTTACTATGTTGATGGACAGTGTCTGTGAACTTGGTGATATGTAGTGATTTTACAGCATCTTACTATGTTGATGGACAGTGACTGTGAACAGGGATGTGGGGGTCTTGGTGAAGGGGGAGCTTAGTAAACATAATGTCCTTTATGTAATTGTAGATTAATGATACCAAAATAAATATTTTTTTAAAATGTCTAATTAGGAAAGTAATTTGTAATTATTATAGCAAAAATTGAATAGATGCTTTGTTGCCACATCAGCCCTAAATAATTTCTGAAGAATCACAACCACAAAGAAAAAAAAAAGAAACTGAAAGGAAATACTCTATATAATTTAAAATCTTTCATCTGTGGTTCACAAAATAGAAGATATTCATTAAGATATTTAAAATCCTTGTGAGGTAATCATTACTGTATTAATTTTTACACCTGGATAACTATAACACAAAATAGCTTACCCAGAGATTAAAAGTTATTTCCTAACATATAAAACTTTGTTCTTAGCATGAAAATGCTTTCATTTTCTGACTAATAAAGTATTTCAGTATTCCTTTAGAAAATTTTAATAATACTACTAGAAATAGAATTCTAGGAATTATAGTATTATCCAAGGATGGAGATGACTCCAGTTTTTTCCTCCAAATCAAGAAATAAGAAATCTTGACCTCCATGGCTTTTACTTAATATATATTAGTAGTTTTAACTTGCTAAATTTATTAATAGCTAACACTTTCACTTTCTTCAACAACATATTTATCTAAAGAATACTATCAGTTTTGCCATAAAGGAAAAGGAGTCCTGCCCAAATTATAAAAGTTTATTTATTTAAAAGTTAGTTAGACTTTATGCTTTAAATTACAACAGGTAATACAGCCTCAGGTACATAATCCAAATCTTCTAATACTGAAAAGATAAGCTGTATTCTAAATTTCAACACCTGCCCTCAAACTGAAATAGGAAGCAATCATGATTGCCCAGCTGGAGAGAAACCAGATGCCAAAAGCATCTAGAAGATATTACATACATTAAAGTCCAGAGACTAGAATTAACAAAGCAAATGTCATGTGTCCAAATCATCACCACAATTTGTTAATTTGTATGACCCAAATTTAAAAAGTTTTATTGTACATAAAAATCATGCAAAGATTTTATTAGGATAAATATCTAGCTTCAGAAAGCAATTTTAACATTATCTAATATGCTAGCAACCCTACAAATTAGAGTATAACTAAAGGATAGAACTACATGAATGAGTGTGAATTAAGGAGGTACTAGAAAACCACTTACCTCTCCTGCCTTTTATAGCCCTAAAGTATGTGTTGTGTCACATTTTACGCTTGGTGTGGACAGACCTTCAATCAACAATCATATGCCAAAGGTTGGATCATAATTAAAATGAAGAACATTCAAGTAACTGAGCTTAAATATAAGACAAAAAACTCAAACCTTCTTTCATGGCAGTTACGGCTCTGTATTAAACTGTATTTTGACTGCAAGTTAGGCAGGTTGTCATGTTGCCCCACTGCTCACAAAGCCAGAATGGTTCCCTAATGTCCATGGTATCCATTCAGCTTCCTTTTAAGGCTTCCATTCTCCTGACCAACTTTCAGCCTCATGACCTCTTTAGCCAAGACACAGTTTACAAAGTACTAAATCAAGCAAAATCTACACTGTTCTTCATTTCCTTCAGGCAATAAACAATATACATAGAGCACTTATAAAGGGATGGAGGTCAGATATGTATAGACCACAAAATTCCTGCCCTTAGGAATCTATAGTGGATTTGAGGGAGTCAAGAACACAAGTCACGGTAAAAAGTACAACATAAAAACTTTTGCAGGGCAACATACACAGAACAGTACCCCCAAAAGGGAACTAAGAGAACGACAGGCTCCATACTGGACTCCAATATCAAACAACTGTACCACTCTGGACAAGTCACTTAATTTTTCTCTCTGGTCCTGCAAAATGAGGGGCTTAGAATTAATTATTTCTGAGATATTTTCCAGCACTGATATCTTACAGTTCTATAGAGTTAAAATGAACTTCATAAAAACTGAGCTCATAAATGACCACCTTACTTTTTATAGTCTTCCAAGACTACTGTCAGACTAGGTTGAATGACCCTAGTGAGAGGGTTTATTAATTGTCCTCAGTATCCATCCTACCCATCTTCCATGTAGTATTAGGTTGAAACACCCTCCCCAAAGTTTTTGCTGTGGATACATGGTCATCAGCTAGGTATTAAACTTTCCAATCTCCATTGTAAATAGGTATAAGCACATGACCAAGTTTCAATCAATGGAAAGTGATTAAATAAAGAATCTTGCCCTCCACTCTCCCTACCCTTGTTCAGGTTGGAAGTCAGTTTTGAAGTTAATGTGGCTGCTTCAACTATGCAGATAAAGGCGATACCAATAGGGCTAGGGCAAAATAAGTACTCTGGACCTAAACTAACCTACCACCTCTTTTTATAAATAAAGTTTTACTGGAACACAGGCACATGATTTCAACTGGACAGCAACATGCAAAAACATGGTTCTAGACATGCACCTTAAACCCTTCACAAAAACTAATTCAGAATGGATCACAGACTGGATCACAGAAAATAACAGAAAAAAATCTAGACGACCTTGGGTTTGATACAGCTTTTCAGATATAACACCAAAGGCATGATTCATTAAATGATAAGTTGGACTTCATAAAAATTAAAATTTTCTGCTCTGTGAAAGATACTGTCAAGAGAATGCAAAGATAAGACACTGAATGGAAGAAAATATATGCAAAAGACATACCTGATAAAAAAAAGACTGTTATCCACAATATAGAAAACTCTTAAAATAACAATAAAAGAACAACCAAATTAAAAAATGGGTCAAAGATCTTAACATACACCTCACCAAAGAAGACATACAGATGACAAGCATATGAAAAGTGCTCCACATTAGGTCATCAGGGAAATGCAAACTAAAACAATGAGATACCATTACACACTATTAGAATGGCCAAAATCTGGAACACTGACAATACTGAATGCTGACAAGTCAGTACAGCAACAAGAACTCCAATACATTGCTGGTACGAATGCAAAATGATATAGCAACTTTAGAAGACATTTTGGAAGTTTCTTACAAAACTAAACATACTCTTATCATATGTTAAAGCAATTGCACTCATTATTTATCTAAAGGATCTGAAAACATAAGTCTACACAAAAATGTCCACACAATGTTTACAGCAACTATATTCATAATTGCCAAAACCTGGAAGCAACCAAGATGTCTGGTACATCCAGACAATGGAATATTACTCATTGCTAAAAGGAATGAGCTATCAAACCAAGAAAAGACATGGAAGAAACTTAAATGCTTATTACTAAGTGAAAGAAGCCAATCTGGAAGGGTATAAATTATATGTTTCAAAATATGATATATTCTGCAAAAGGCAAAACTTTCGGAGACAGCAAAAAAATCAGTGGTTGACACAGACTGGGAGAGGAAGAGATGAACAGGCAGAGCACAAAGATATTATGGGCAGTGAAACTACTGTGTAGGAGACTATAATGATGAATAGATATAATTATACATTTATCCAAACCCACAGAATGTACAACACCAAGAGTAAACCTTCATGTAAAATAAACTATGGACTCCAGGTAAATATGATGTGTCAATGTAGGTTCCTCAGTTGAAACAAACACACCACTCTGGTGGGGGATGTTGACAATGGGGGAGGCTATGCAAGTATCAGACTAGAGGACACATGGGAAAGAAACCTCTGTAACCTTCTTGCTAAATTTTGATGTGAGCCTAAGACTGTTCTAAAATTAAGTCTAAAAGAAGGACAAAGTAAGGAATAAGTCATACAAATATTTACAGAAAGGGCATTCTAAAGTAGCAAAAGTAATACAACCAAATTCCTCAAGGTGGGTTTTGCTCAGCTTGTTTGAGAAAGAATAATACCAGTGTGGCCGGAGCAGTGTGAGAGGAAATATAACAAGAAATGAGGCAGGAGAGGGAGCAGATGATTCACAGTGGGCCCTGCAGGCTATAGAAGAAACTCTGGATTTTACTCTGAATGAGATGAGAAGTCTTCAATGTTGAATGGCAGTACCTGACTCATTGTTTTAAAGACTCAGTCACATGGGTTGGGGTGCTTTCAAGGAGACCTTCTTAGAGAAAAGTTACTTAAAAGTATTGTGGGAATACTCACTCTTTAGATGCCTGAATTCTTTTAGTGACATGCTGTACAACTGTGTCATAGCCAGATTCCTCACCCTGATTTTGATCAGATGTCCATTTATCCATTTCTTCTTCAATCATAGACCCCAAAGTGTCACATATATGCTGTCTAAGGTATTTCACAAATTCATAGCTGAAACAAATATTTAAAAAACAAATGCTGTAAATATCATGAGTTCACTTATCAACCCTATGCACAAAAAAAGTCATAACAGGCCCTATGTTAGGTGTGCATATATTACCTAGAATCTTCACAACTATTTCAGGATAGATACTTCCCCCATTTTACAGTGGCCAATCTCTAATTAGTGAACAAAGTCATTTCTTCCAGCGAGCCGTTCTACTCTTTGGATAAGAGTAACCCAAGTCTTCAAATTCTCATGCAATTCACTTTATGTTGATTCTTTTATGATCTGAATTCATGGCAGCACCCCATAAAATCTAGAAGTAATGCTGTTCTTCTATAATGGTGCCCCAGGTTAGAAATTATTGTTGCTATTGGCTGGGAGAAATACTCTGTAAAATTAAGAACTGTGTTGCATTCATTATAAATCTGGTAGTATTGGTGCCATCCACTTGTTCTTATGAAATCTGTATGTAATTCAAAAGATTGATAACTGAAGATTTTTAAATCAACCCACTGCATCATTTTTAGAAATTATTCTGGAGATGTACTAATCTTATTTTGTATAAAAGAAAAAGCCCTGACTAATCCAACAAGTGAATAAGCAAGAATCTAAGTAACTTCTCTTAAAAGTAGGGCTGTTTCAGTAGAGCACAGAGAAGGCAAATAATGACTCTGTGGCATCTTACTACATTGATGGACAGTGACTGAAATGGGGTATGGGGCAAGGGGGAGGGGGTTTCAATCACATGGGTGAATGTACTAACCACATTGTTTTTCATGTGAAACCTTCATAAGAGTGTATATCAATAATAACTTAATAAAACAGTTTTAAAAAAGTAAAAGCCCTGAATGCCAAAAATGACTTTCAAAAAGTCCTATACTTATTCCAGAGATTGCAAACTCAGATGTTACAGGGAGAAGACAAGTACAGCGAACCATGTATAAGAGAGAGAAGGATAGAGGTGGTAGCAAACTAAAAGGATATGCCTCAGCTAAGTGGTAGAGCTTTTATATGGCTCTAGCCACTTTTTGCTACTTAAGAATATCAGCCTGGTGTTAATCTTTCAATTTTTTAAGAAAAGCCAGAAAACCTTTTCTTTTCTATGTGCTATCTTCTGATTTTTAAATGCTGTATTTCTTTTTTTAAACTAAGCCATAGAAACCCATTCATAGACCAAATATGGCTCGCAGGACACCAGTTTGACCTTTCAACATCTTTTCACCCTAAGCATTACCAACCCTGACCACTAATGATACTGGTAAATCTCCTCCATGTTTAAAATTTCTATTTAAGAAATACAAAACTTTCCTTTAAAAAAAAGTATTCTTAATAACTTATTTTAGAAGATCCTCAGTAGACTTTAAGTCAATTTGGCTACAATTATGGTCCTTTCCTTTCAAATTTAATTTTAGCAGACTCTTCTGTATTAACATTTTCTTACTTAATACATTCTAATAGTGCTGGAAAGACCAAGACTATAGACTTATAGAATAATATGTCTTTGTCATTGACTACAATAAATACAACATTGGTTTGTTTCTATTTTAATTGGTCTATTATTTATTGTAAATTTTAAATTTTTCTAATAATTGTGTTATAGTTAAAGGATATGATCTATACAAGAAATAAATAGGTTTATAATTGTTTTATTTTTAGAAATCTATCAATAAATCTGTTTCAGGTTTAAGTTCTAAACCTTACACTGATCAATCTTGCAATCCTACACAAAATACCTGACCTTACTAAATTTCACTTTCCTTCTACTTAATGGTGATAATCCTAATGCAAAAACTGTTGTTTTATCATACAGTATTTTCTTGTACTTTGACAGTTTTCTCACCAAATATACCAAATATATATTTGACTAACCTTATTTTAGTGAGGAAAAAAAATTTGGTTTCAATTGTACTATTACCAAATGAATGCAATCTATCTTTTCCCAAACATATCTAAAAGAGGGACATTAAAACCTAAAAGATAAAAAAAGATGGCGGTGTGAGAAGTAAGGCAGAAATATTCCAGAACTACATAAAATATGAAAATACAGAAAATATAACTATTCCCAAAAGAGTGACCAGAAATAAGATTGCACCAGCCAAGTCTACATCTGTGAAAAAGAGAACATCTCATGAAAAAGGGTAAAGTAATAAAACCATGACCCGTCGGGAACCAAGCACTCGCCCTACCCCAGCTCACTGGCAGGAGGAAGAGAATCAGAGCAGAGAGGTAGTAGAAGCCCAGGAGTGCCAAATACCCAGCCCTAGAAATCTACTCTGGGAGCACAGACTCACACCGCATGGTGCTTTGGAGATTAGAGGGGCTGAAAACCAATATCAGAGACTAAGACTGTGAACAGGTTCCCACAACCAGCTGCCCTGGGACAAAAGAAAGGTGTGCACTTTGAAAGACTTTCCAATAGTGGGAGTTCTGCAAAGGGGGCAAGTACTCAAGAGAAGGAACAGGTATACAAAATCATCCTGGCACAGTCAGCCCAGCAGGTTGGGAACTTTCATGAGATTCAGGTGCTCCATACCCGACTGGCAACACAGTCCTGAAGCACCTCACCATGATTAGCAGCCTGCCGCATCTTCCTCCACACTGGTACCTGTCTGCAAACCCGTGGCCCTCAGCAAATTGTTTCAGACCAGCTGGAGAGCAGCCCTGACTACACCAACTACATGGCGTAACAGAGGCTACTCCCTGCGTGCGGCTCACTGGCCCTGACAGCAGCCAGGAAGCAGGAAAGGGCTTTGTCCTCTTAACAGACACTGGCACCACTCACCTACGACCCCAGCCATTGCTCCAGGCCAGCCAGAGGGCAGCCCAGTCCATGGTAGCTTAGGGCCTTAATACAGAACCTGCTCCCTGTGCACTGTTCAATAGTCCTGACAGCTGAGACAGGTACAGAGGCTGGGAAGCAAGAAAGGGCTTTCTCCTATTGGCAGAAACCCATGCCACTCACCTGCAAGCCCCACAATTGCTCCAGGCCAGCCAGAGGGCAGCCCCGCCCATGGCAGCTTAGGGGATTAACCTAGAGGCTGCTCCCTGAGGGGCCCACTGCCCCTGACAGCAGAGGCACAGGCACTGCAGATGGGAAGAAGGAAAGGGCTCGCTCTTTATGGTAGGCACCAGCACCGCTCGCCGGTGACCACTGCAATCGCTCCAGGTACTGGGTAGCTCCAAAGGGCAAGCTTCTGAGCACTAGAGGGTGACCCCACACAAACCTAGTATTTCTCACTACAAAATAGGATTATGAAAAGGCAGAACCTTGTTCAATCCAAAATCCCTCAACCACCAGAAAGAAGGCTCAGTGAGACAAAAATAACCAATCTTCCTGAGAAAGAATTTAAAATAAAAGTTATAAGCATGCTAACAGAGCTACAGAAAAATATTCAAGAATAAAGGAATGAATTCAGGAGGGAAACAGACACCTTAAAAAATACAGTTGCTGAAATGAAACATACAATGGAGGGATTTAGAAGCAGATTAGATGAGGTAGAGGAGATGGAAAATTAAATAGAAGTTAGACAAGGATTACAAAGAAGCTGATGCACAGAGAGAAAAAAGGATCTCAAGGAATGAAAAAATATTAAAAGAACTGTGTGACCCAGTAATCAAGACAATTTGGTACTGGCACAAGAACAGAGCCACAGACCAGTGGAACAGAATAGAGACTCCAGACATTAACCCAAACATATATGGCCAATTAATATACAATAAAGGAGCCATGGACATACAATGGGGAAATGACAGTCTCTTCAACAGATGGTGCTGGCAAAACTGGACAGCTACATGTAAGAGAATGAAACTGGATCACTGTCTAACCCCATACACAAAAGTAAATTCGAAATTGATCAAAGACCTGAATGTAAGTCATGAAACCATAAAACTCTTAGGAAAAAACATAGGCAAAAATCTCATGGACATAAACATGAGTGACTTCTTCATGAACATATCTCCCTGGGCAAGGGAAACAAAAGCAAAAATGAACAAGTGGGACTATATCAAGCTGAAAAGCTTCTGTACAGCAAAGGACACCATCAATAGAACAAAAAGGTACCCTACAGTATGGGAGAATATATTCATAAATGAAAGATCCGATAAAGGATTGACATCCAAAATATATAAAGAGCTCACACACCTCAACAAACAAAAAGCAAATAATCCAATTAAAAAATGGGCAGAGGAGCTGAATAGACAGTTCTCTAAAGAAGAAATTCAGATGGCCATGGCCAACAGGCACATGAAAAGATGCTCCACATTGCTAATCATCAGAGAAATGCAAATTAAAACCACAATGAGATATCACCTCACACCAGTAGGGATCGCCATCATCGAAAAGATAAAGACAAACAACAAATGTTGGCGAGGTTGTGGAGAAAGGGGAACCCTCCTACACTGCTGGTGGGAATGTAAATTAGTTCAACCATTGTGGAAAGCAGTATGGAGTTTCCTCAGAATGCTCAAAATAGAAATACCATTTGACCCAGGAATTCCACTTCTAGGAATTTACCTTAAGAATGCAGCACTCCAGTTTGAAAAAGACAGATGCACCCCTATGTTTATCGCTGCACTATTTACAATAGCCAAGATATGGAAGCAACCTAAATGTCCATCAGCAGATGAACGGATAAAGAAGATGTAGTACATATACACAATGGAATATTACTCAGCCATAAGAAAAAAACAGATCCTACCATTCGCAACAACATGGATGGAGCTAGAGGGTATTATGCTCAGTGAAATAAGCCAAGCAGAGAAAGACAAGTACCAAATGATTTCACTCATATGTGGAGTATAAGAACAAAGGAAAACTGAAGGAATAAAACAGCAGCAGAATCACAGAACCCAAGAATGGACTAACAGTTACCAAAGGGAAAAGGACCGGGGAGGATGGGTGGGAAGGAAGGGATAAGGGCGGGGAAAAAGAAAGAGGGTATTACAATTAGCATGTATACTGCGTGGGGGGCACGGGGAGGGCTGTGCAACACAGAGAAGACAAGTAGTGATTTTACAGCATCTTACTACACAGATGGACAGTGACTGTGAAGGGGTATGTGGGGGGGACTTGGTGAGGGGGGGAGCCTAGCAAGCATAGTGTTCTTCATGTAATTGTAGATTAATGTTACCAAAATAAAAAAAATTAAAAATAAAAACTAGAAAAATGAGAAAAAAAAAAAAAGAACTGTGTGACCAGTCCAAATGGAACAATAATTACATTATAGGGGTAACAGAAGAAGGAGAGAGAAAAAAAGAGATAGAAAGTGACTTTGAGAAGGTAATTGCTGAAAAATTCCCCAATTTTGGGAAGGAAATAGTCTCTCAGACCATGGAAGCCCACAGATCTCCCAACACAAGGCACCAAAGGAAGACAACACCAAGACATATAATAATTAAAATGGCAAAGATCAAGGACTAGGACAGAGTATTAAGAGCAGCCAGAGAGAGAAAAAAAATCACGTACAAAGGAAAACCCATGAGACTATTATCAGACTTCTCAGCAGAAACCTGATAAGCCAGAAGGGAGTGTCAAGATATATTCAATGCAATGAAACAGAAGGGCCTCTAACCAAGAATACTCTACCAGGCAAGATTACCATTTAAATCTGAAGGAAGGATTAAACAATTCCCAAATAAGTAAAAGTTGAGGGAATTTACCTCCCACAAACCATCTCTACAACGTATTTTAAAGGGACTGCTCTAGATGGAAGTACTCCTAAGGCTAAATAGCTGTCACCAGAGGAAATAACACCACAGTAAAGGAAGCAGAACAATTAAATTACTAGCCAAATGCAAAATTAAATCAGCTACCCACAAAGTCAGTCAAGGGATACACAAAGAGGACAGAATATGACACCTAACATATGAACAGTGGAGGAGGAAGAAAAAGAAAGGAGAAAAAAAAGAATCTTCAAATTGTGTTTATAATATCACATTAAGTGAGTTAAGGTAGACTGTTTGATAGAAAGAAGCTGCCATTGAACCTTTGATAACAATGAATCCAAACCCTGCAATGGCAGTAAGTACATTTCTATTAATAATCACCCTAAATGTAAATGGACTGAATTCACCAATTAAAGACACAGAGTAACAGGATGGATAAAAATGCAAGACCCATCTCTATGCTGCCTACAAGAGACTCACTTCAAACCCAAAAAGATACACAGACTAAAAGTGAATGGATGGAAAAAGATATTTCATGCAAACAACAGGGAGAAAAAAGCAGGAGTTGCAATACATGTATCAAATAAAATAGACTTCAAAACAAAGAAAGTCACAAGAGACAAAGAAGGATATTATATAACGATAAAGGGGTCAGCCCAACAAGAGGATATAACCATTATAAATAACTATGCAACCAACATAGGAGCACCCAAATATGAGCAACAAATACTAACAGAATAAAGGGGGAAATCGAAGGCAATGCATTCATTTTAGGAGACTTCAACACATCACTCACTCCAAAGGACAGATCAATCAGACAGAAAAGTAATAAGGAGACTTTTCTTACTGTTCAGAGGCACTGAACAATACATTAGAACTGATGGAACAAACAGACATCTACAGAACATTCCACCCAAAAGCAGGAGGATACACATTCTTCTCAGGTGCACATGGAACATTTTCCAGAGTAGATCACATACTAGGCCACAAAAAGAGCCTCAGCAAATTCAAAAAGATTGAAATTGTACCAACAAACTTATCAGATCACAAAGGTATGAAACTAGAAATAAATTGTACAAAGAAAACAAAAAGGCTTACAGACACATGCAGGCTTAACAACGTGCTCCTAAATAATCAATGGATCAATAACCAAATTAAAACAGAGATCAAACAAAATATGAAGATAAATGAAGAAAACAGCTCAATGCCAGAACTTCTGTGGGATGCAGTGCAGTGAAGGCAGTTATAAAAGGAAAGTATACAACAATTCAGGCCTATTTAAAGAAGGAAGAACAATCCCAAATGAACCATCCAAATTCATGATTATTGAAACTGGAAAAAGAGCAAATATTGCCCAAAGTCAGAAGAAGGAGGGACATAATAAAGATCAGAGAAGAAATAAATAAAATTCAGAAGAATAAAACAATAGAAAGAATTAATGAAACCAAGAGCTGGTTCTTTGAGAAAATTAACAAAATAGATAAACCCCTAGCCAGACTTATCAAGAAAAAAAGAGAATCTACACACACAAATAGAATCAGAAGTGAGAAAGGAAAAATCACTACGGACACCATAGAAATGAAAAGAATTATTAGAGAATACTATGAAAAATTACATGCTAACAAACTGGATAATCTAGAAGAAATGGATAACTTTCTATAAAAATATAACCTTCCAAGACTGACCCAGAAAAAAACAGGAAATCTGAACACACCAATTATCAGCAATGAAATTGAATCAATAATCCAAAACGACCCAAGAACAAAACTCCCGGATCATTTGGCTTCACCACTGAATTTTATCAAACATTTAGAGAAGACCTTATACCTATTCTCCTTAAAGTTTTCCAAAAAGTAGATGAGGGAATACTTCCAACTCATTCTATGAAGCCAGCATTACTCTAAAACCAAAACCAGGCAAAGACACCATAAAAAAAAAAAATTAAAAACCAATATTGCTGAAGAACATAGATACAAAAATACTGAGCAAAATATTATCAAACCAAATTCAAAACTACATCAGATAGATAATACATCATGACCAAGTGGAATTCATTCCAGGGATGCAAGGGTGGTACATTTGAAAATCCATCATCATCATCCACTACATCAAAAAAAAAGCACAAAAATTACATGATAATCTCCATAGATGCTGAAAAAGCATTTGACAAAATTCAACATCCATTCATGATAAAAACTCTCAACAAAATGGGTATAGAGGGCAAGGACCTCAACATAATAGGTCATATACAACAAACCCACAGCCACCATCTATTTAACAGTGAAAAGCTAACAGCTTTTCCTCTAAGACAGGGAACATGACAAGGATGCCCAGTCTCCCCACTTTTATTCAACACAGTTCTGGAGTTTCGAGCCACACCAATCAGACAACACAAAGAAATAAAAGGCATACAGATTGGTAAGGAAGAAGTTAAACTGTCACTGTTTGCAGATGACATAATATTGTACATAAGAAACCCTAAAGAATCCACTCCAAAAACTATTAGAACTAATATCTGAATTCAGTAAAGGTGCAGGATACAAAATTAATACACAGAAATCTGTTGCATTCCTATATACTAACGATGAGCTAGAAAAAAATCAGGAAAACAATTCCATTCACAATTGCATCAAAAAGAATAAAATACCTAGGAATAAACCTAACCATGGAGGTGAAAGACATATGTCCTGAAAACCATAAGACACTCATGACAGAAATTAAAGAAGACACCAATAAGTGGAAATACATTCCATGCTCATGGATAGAAAGAATTAATATTGTCAAAATGGCCATCCTAAATAAAGCAATATACAGATTCAATGCAATCCCTATCAAAATACTGACAGCATTCTTCAATGAACTACAACATAGTTCTAAAATTCATATGGAACCAAAGAAGACCCCAAATAGCCAAAGCAATCCTGAGAAGGAAAAATAAAGCTTCAAGGATTACGCTCCCCAACTTCAAGCTCTACTACAAAGCCACACTAATCAAGACAATTTGGTACTGGCACAAGAACAGACTCATAGATCAATGGAACAGAATAGAGAGCCCAGATATAAACCAATACATATATGGCTGATTAATATATGATAAAGGAGCCATGGACATACAATGGGGAAATGACAGGCTCTTCAACAACTGGTGTTGGCAAAACTGGACTGCTATGTGTAAGAGAATGAAACTGGATTACTGTCTAACTCCATACACAAAAGTAAACTCGAAATGGATCAAAGACCTGAATCTAAGTAATGAAACCATAAAACTCTCAAAAGAAAACATAGGCAAAACTCTCTTAACATAAACATGAGCAACTTTTTCATGAACATATTTCCTCTGGCAAGGGAAACAAAAGCACAAATAAACAAGTGGGACTACATTAAACTAAAAAGCTTCTGTACAGCAAAGGACACCATCACTATACCAAAGAGGCAGCCTACAGTATGGGAGAATATATTCATAAATGACACATCCGATAAAGGGTTGACATCCAAAATATATAAAAGCTCACACACCTTAACACCCAAAAAAACATTTTAAAATGCCAAAGCAATACTTATAGGCAAATATATAGCCTTAAATGTTTACCTTTTTTAAAAAAGAAGAAAAGCTGAAAATCAATTAACTGAACCATTCATTACAGAAGTTTTAAAACTTTTCCAGGTAGGAAAAAAAATGAGCAAAACTTAAAGAACCATAAAATAAACACATAAAGGAAATCAAAACCAATAGCTGGCTCTTTGAAAAGAATAATAAAATAAATAAACTTACAGCAAAAAAAAAAGAACAAAAAAGGGAGGCACAAATACACAAAAATAAAAAGTTAGATGTAAACTACAAATACTGGAAATATTAAAAAGGTAACAAGATAACAATGAAACACTTCATACAAATAAATTTGAAAACTAAGTGAAATGGGCAAATGCCCAGAATGTGATCCTAGCAAAAACTAACACAGTAATATATAAATTACTTAAAATAACTATTTACTGGGATTCTGGGAATTCACTGCTTTTAGTTATAATGAAAGGAATCCCTTTAAAAAACAGAACTCTTCTTAAAAGAATGTGAATCATTTACAATTGAAGTTACTGTGTTACCTGGAGAAGAAATGGAAAACTGTGATATTTTGGGTGTGGTGATAGGAACATAGAGGCAGAAGTTTTGGAAAATAAGTAAAGAATAAATACATAAATTCATCATGTGGGTAAATAAACAAAAAGATGAGCCTCCAACCTACGAATTATTTTAACAACAAATGAGCTGTTTTAAGTAATGAAGTAAAAACCAGAAATGAAACCCCAAACTTAATGCTTCATGAGGGTTTGTATGTGGTTAATTGGCAATACATGAGTTTAAAAACAGTTGATCAAACCTTAATTTGAGATAGTTGCAATCATTCTATAGCTAACCAATGAAAGCTAGTCTCTAGTATCTCCAAAGTAATATTAATCATTTAATAATAGCTTTTAGTAGTGGATTTAATGAAGAAATAAATAAGACAATAATGGAAACATTTTAAAAAATGGATAACCATAAATACTAATGACAAAAGAAACTCTATATTAACAAGAATTGCTCCCACACTTCTGAAAACTCCCTTGAGAATCCAGGGAAAACTATAAATACTCCCCCGTTAAAACTGCAAGTGAAGCAAACTTTGGCATATAAAATTAAAGGGCTCCAGAACGCCCTGATGCCTACATACCAATAGCATAGGAATTCCTGGTAAGTAGAACTTGAAGTACTCTTAAGGGTCAATAAAGGTAACATAAGAAAAATTTGAAATGTAATCTCTGTAGGACCAAAATGAAATGTAAACACTGAATTAAAATAACTACTACTAATAACAACGAATTGAGGCACCCAGAGTGTATTTTTCAATACTTAATTTAATTTACATGGACCAAACCAAAGGAAAAACACAGGTCTCTAAAGAAATACATCCTTTCTGATTTATCTCAAATGGTACCTCTCCAACCAAATTTCCCATCTCTACTCTTCCCAAACCCAGAATACTCTACACCTCTTCTATGTATCTTATATTCCTGACAATTATAACAGACATTTGAGCATGTGCCTTATCTTTTATAGGGACTTAAGCTATTCCATAAGAATTTAATTTCACTTCAGTATTCCTGCAGTGCTCAGAATGGGTATTTGGTGCAGCCACTAAAATAATCAGATCAACAAAGAAATAGAAATCCTGGGAACTCATTGCTTTTAGACATACTGACAAGAATCCGTTTAAAAAACAGAACTGCTCTTGAAAGAATATGAATTTACAGTTGAGGTTACTGTGTTGCCTGGAGAAGAAATGGAGAGTTGGGATATGTTGGTGTGGCGATAAACACAGAGAGGCAGGGGTTTGGGAAAATAAGAATAAATACATAAATTCGTAATTTGGGTAAATAAAAGAAAAACTGAACCTCCAAACGGGGCATTATTTTTACAATAATCAAATGAGCATTCTTTCTCTAACTGCACTTTGATCTTTTACAGAGCAGCTGGTTTGTTTGCTTAAGATATCAAAAGCAATTTTACTTGTGAAAATTTTCATCAGTTTCCTCCAGATGTAAGAGGATCTCCTCGGCGCACTCCAGGGAGGGAGCAGCCGTGATTTTCTCCTTCACGCTCTGGAACAACTGCCTCAGCATCGCCTGCAGCATCACCTCGTCCTCGCCGGAGAAACGGGCCATCCTGTACCAGAGTTAAACGCTCACGTCCATTACTCCAGCTCTGAGCAAAAGCCGCGCACTGCGCACGCGCAACCCCACCCAGCCCCCGGCTCTGCGCAGCGCCGTCCCCCGGAAGACCGCGGCCAACGCCTGGAGGTGTGTCCTCGGCTGCCCGCGCGAGATTCAGGAAAACAAGTCACCTTACTTTGGGAAAACAGAGGTCCCGACCCACTCGGTACTACGTCGCTGGTGGCCTTCAGTTCCAACAGCGTTTTAACTGGCTCAGACAGATTCCGGAAGGCTCTGACGGTAGCTGGGCGGTGGGACGTAAGCGCCGCGAGGACGTCAGCACGTTGACGTGTGCTCGCAGGTGGGACGGGGCGCTTACAAGACAGCGCTCCGGGAAAGCTCAAGTGCGCCCACACTTCAAAGCCTCTGGGTTATAGGGGGAATCAAAGGAGTAAGAAAGAAAGGAGTCAATAAAAGTAAAATAATAGAGGCGAAACTGAAAGCAGTCTGATAAGGTTTAATTGCGTGAATGGTATCGAAATGCTGCAGTGATGTGTCCCCCTGACAGCTGACCGCTGACGCTGATATCTATTGATTCCCTATTCCTTACCAAGCACCTTACTAGGAACTGATGAGAAGAACTGATGAGAACCCCCTCACAATGTAACAGAGAAAAAGAAATCAACAATTACAACATAGTGCAATTAAGTATTACACTAAAGAGATGTGCCAGGTAAGTGCTAAGAAAACCCAGAATCACCTCTTAACCCAATAGAAGAGTCAAGGAAAAAGAGTGTAGCATATTATGGTGCTTAGGGTTAGAGGAGGTGAGGCGGCTGGAGAAGTAAATGGGCCGCATCGAAAAGGATCAGAGTTGGCACATTTAAGGTATAGAGATTTATTTTGCAAGTTGTAGGACACAGTTGAAATACCGAGACACACCATGAGATATCATATGTAAAGATCACTCTGCAGAGATAATCGTGGTCTCTCATCCAGTTTCCAATCTAGATAAATCTTGAGACCATGATCATGTCCAAACTACAGAGAGCCAAACCAGCAAAGTGTTGGGATAAGATCCGAGTGTCTGTTGAACTGTCAATTCCAAGCCACTGATGAGTGGCTTAATGTCAATAAATTCTCCCTTATCCAGCTTTGTGTTTTACTCCACTGGTCCAACAACACATGTTAGCCAGGATCAGTGACTCCTTTAATGTCTATGCTATTACTTCCAAGAGCAAAAATATGATATATTTTTGCCAGATCTAGTAGCATGTTTTGTGGTAAAATGTATTGTCACATTACCACATTAAGAGAAAAAATACTAGCAGAGTAGGCATACTTATAACTTTATTTGTGGATTAAGCTATAAAACTCAATATGCATGGGCACAAGAGCACACACGTGCATAGAATTACCAGTAATGTTAACAGCTACATATTCAAACTAACAGATGAGTCGTATTGGCAACTCAAACACCAGGATTAATATAGCTATTAGTGATGTGATTTTCTGAAATAGTGAACTATTACTGGTAAAATTCAGGACAAAATAAAATGTACTCTTTCTTTGATTTACATAGTTCTTGCATTCCTGGAAATTCAGTGTATCAAAACTGTGCCAAATATTATTTTTACATAAATGGAATTAGTTCCAATTACTCAGATACTTCCCAAGAGCTTATTCATCTACATGAATGTCCAATAGGACCACTGAAAGTCATATAGGAACCAGAACAATGCTTTTGTGTAGGAGATTGTCCTTTGTGTATTTCTAGATGTTCAGCATCCCCAGCTCACACTACATATGCCAGTAAGTGCCATGTAATCACTGTGATGACAGAACATCCCCACATAGTTCTAAAATGCTTTTGGGGGCAGAGAAGATGTGGTAGGATTTGAACTGCACAGATTGAGAACCACTGCTATAAAGGATATGCTTTAGGAAGAAAAAAATAACCTTAAAAGACTACCTGAGATGCACAAAGGAAGCATAGCCAAAAAGAGGGTAGGGGAGCAATACATTTAAGTAAATCTAAATATTGACTGTATAAAATAATAATCTGTAATACAATTTGAGAAGGTAAAAATGCATAGGACTAAATACTGTAAATGTATAATAGGAAGTGGAATGATAAGTTGACATATTCTGCAATCTTTGGATTCTTTGAAAGGGAGTTTAAGATACTAAATTTGGTTAGGTAGGCATTGTGAAATTTCAAATGTAAACATTTAAAAGATTAGCAATAGAAAATTTAGATTCAAAAAAATGGAGGGAAAAATGAAATGAGAAAGACAAAAAAACTCAATTTGAAAAAGTTAAACATAAGAAAAATAGAAAATGTACTGTAGGATATTAAAGTGTACAAAGGTACATGACAGAAATAGTCCACATCACTGATAAATTAAATCAACTCAACCCTCCACTTAAAAGAACTGCAGATTGGATTTTAAAATAGCCAACTATATGCTTCTTATTAAAATCCTAAAAGCATAGGAGAATTAGAACTTAAAAATTAGAGAAAAATAAACTAGGTGAATATTACCCAAAATGAAGCTATTGAAGCTATATTTGTGTTAGCAAAAATAAAACAAGAAAAAGTAAATGTTAGGGATATAGCATGTTGATTCATAATTTTTTAAAATTCAACAGGAAGATACAACAGTTTTGAACTTTAAGCAAAATCTGTCCATAAGTCTAGTATTTTCCAGAGATTTCTGTGCATGGTTCTTATAAGATATTCTTCAAAGTTGAGTAACTAAACTCTATGTTTATTAGGTTTGCTTTTTCAGATTGCAAGAAAAAGGGAAAATATAATTGCCTCAGCAATTACACAGTTAATGTTTATGAAAACCTGAAATATCATTGCCATGGTTAAAGATATAAAATCCTTTCAAGGTATCCAAAAACTGTGGTAGCAACCTAATTATTTTGCTGTTCATACAGTTAATAACTATATCACTTTTGTGACTCAGTTTGTCTCTTTCTTTATCATCTCTTCTTCTACTGCTTCTGACCATCTTTTCTAAATGCCTCCTGCATTTAAAACTCCCTAAGATTCTGAGGTAGATGCCATAGTGCAAGGCCCAGATATCCCTTCAGGACTGAGCATTCATCCCCCTACCTCATTGGAATGTTGGCTGACACTTCACAACTGAATTTCTCTTACTGAATTTCCCTGGAAGAAGGAAGGGGTTCTGCTCAACGTTAAGCTCCCTGAGGAAGGCCTATGTCTAATGGTCAGTATGATACCTAATGGGCCATCACTCTTATCTCAGTTGGAAAAACTCTGAAGTACCATCCCACCTGTAGAACTCCTTTAATGATTCACTGAAGCCTCTGTTGCAAAGGCATTACCGTTGAACTTCTCCTTATTCCTAATTTTGCTTCCCAAACTCCTACCAAATATTGTTCCCAAGAACACACACTAATAAATCTGCTGCAATCTGATTGGGTCAATTAGGCATTAGCCCATTATCCAATAACCATTATCCAAACAATTCCTAATATATCTGATGATGTCATAAACTGGTTTTCCTTATGTCTGTTCTGTACATGGATTACTTTTGCCAAGGCAATGATTTTTGTTTCATATGTATATGGCCACAGTAGCAGTGGCAATTGCCTAAAATATGTTTTTGTATGTTTTTTAAATTAAAAATTAATTAAAAATAAAAGCCAGACTGTGGGCATAGAAGATACTTGGGTCTTGTGAACTTGCACTGTGGTAACATATGTAAAGGACTAACAAAGGCCTGGAATTTGAGGAAAGTGTTCAGTAACTATTGTTATTGATATGATGTTGTTATCATTGTTACCCATTTCTACAACCTTGAATATTTTCATAGAAGTTGTCCAGGTCCAGTTTACATAATCCAATAAGAAAGTAAAACATTTCAAACTTTCAGTTTTGAAAATGGCTTTGTTTCCCCTAGATAATGAATCAGAGTAAAATTAGGATATAAATTCCCAGCATCCTTAATTAAAGCCTTCTGCATTTCGGGGATCCCCATTCCAGAACAGGCTTTGTTTTTTCCCAGAGGGATACTGTTATTTGATTTGAAAACCAAAGTCTTACTAAATGAAAAACGCTATAAAAATTGAGTGATCTTTTTTCTAGCACAGGTATTAAATATTACTAACATAACCCAATAATACAATATTCTACTGGATTAAAGAATTATAATAAAATGTCAAAAGTACTGTTAGACAACCAGCAGTAAGCACTGAATAATTTTTAAAGCTTCTTTTTTATATTTTCAAGAAAACTTATGCTGTTAAACAAGGTCACCTGTGCAATGTTCACTTGTTAGAACCAGGAACATCCTGTAAGAAACATTTCACTGGATTTTTATGATGAAAAATTACTTGGCCTGTTAAATATGGCAACTTGAACATACCCATTTATTTCTGCTTTATCCAGAAACCCCACTAAAATGATGACAAAGAAATGCAAAAGATATAAACTCATAAGGACAAAGAGAATGTTGAGGGGAAATAACAGAATTTGGTTTGTTCAAGCATGGAGACTGTAGGTCAGGGCTTACCTAATCAGGCATAGGCTGACAGCTCTGGGAAGAATTTTTGGAAGTTATGGATGAGGATTTAGCTTGAAGTCTCACCTCATCCTATGCAAAGATGTATTTAGGAGGAATACTTACTGTTTATGTAGATAAGAATTTTCTATACATCAAGCTACATCATAGAAGAAGAGAACTGGGGGGAGGCTTTATGTATGCTCTGACCTAGCAAGGATTTATTGGTAAGTTAAACTTTGTTATACACCAACAGACAGTCGAGGGAGAAGTTTAATTGTCCTCTCAGTGTGAGTGAGGCTTTATCGTGAAATGAGAATTCATTAGACATAGGCAGATATATTCAGAGGAAAAGTTTTTGGTGGTCAAGGAACATAGGCTTGTACCGAGATGTTGAAGGTAAATTAACTTGAGAGAGAAAACTTGTTTGTTTAGCAATAAGTCAGAAGCAATAGCTCACCAAATTCAGACAGCTACACCATTCAAAGACTTAATGATCCATGACTTTGAAATACCAAGTACACCTTGATGATCCACTAGCTTTTATGTCCAGCCTTAAAATTGTACCTGTATTGCTCTCATATACAACAGCCTATTTAACATTTCCATTTGGATGAATGGTAAGACTCTCACATTTTAACATTAACAGATCCAACTTTTGAAAATATTTTGCCTCCTCTTACTTGCTGAGTATCTTCCATCTTACTAAATGCCCCATCCTCATTTCCAGTTGCTCAATCTAAAATTTTAAAGTCACCCTTGGACTCTTTACTTCAATCATGTACTATATATACCCAGGCTATCAAGAATTTTTGCCAGCTCCACTGTCAAACATGTTCAGAATCTATCCATTTCTTACCGTATCTAATAATACCACTCCAGATTAGAACATCACCTGCTCCCTCTCTGATTTCATCTCCATCCAATCTTCCCCACCCTTCCCTAGATACTCTGATACTTATAGGAGGCTTCCTTATTATTCCTAAGGCACATTAACCATGCTCTTACCTCAAGGCTTCTGATTTTTTATTCCCTCTGGCTGGAATGCTTTGTCATTCAGATATTCATAGAGCTATCCTTTCACTTCCTTTAGCTCTCTGCCCAGATATCAAACAAATAGAGATTATTAAGAGATGTTTGTACTGACAACCTTGTATAAAAAATAAACTAAATACCTTTCCCTATCATTCATCACAAAGTCTGCTCCCATCTTCATAATGTCTGATTGTTTCCTGAGGAGTTAAAGAATCACACAAACTTTTCAACTCTTTCCTTTGAAAGTTTTAGTATTAATTTTTTACATACCAATTGTACCTTGGTGCCTCAATGGAAAGTTCCAGTTTAACATCCTACTACAGTTTTTATGTTATGCTCCTCCCATTAGAATTTTAGCTCTATAGAAAGATCAACTTGATCACTTTTTCATAGATATAATTCCAGTATCCATAATATTGCCTTGTATGTACCCTTCTAGAATATTTGTGGAATGGATGAACACAGAATAGGGAAAAGGCAATGATCTGGGTGATGGTAAAGAGAAATATCAGAATGGTAGACCTGATTGACTGGAGTGAGATCCCAGCATCTGTGTTATGACAAAGATCAATTACATAGCTATCATGAACAAAAATAGCTCTGGGAAGGCTCTGGAGTCCAAGTTTAGGAAAATAGTGGAACAGAAAAGCCTGAGAATAACTGCATAAAAAGAGAAGAAAAAGCTGCACCGAAAGCTTCATTGCACCTGCATCATCCCATCCCTCAAGCCAGCACTGCTCAGCACCAACAGGGAACTTGCCAGCTACAAAGAGTTTCCACCACCAAGAAAGGAAAAGCAGAGTGAGCAACCAACTTCTCCAACACTTAGGGGCACTGCAGGAAGGTATCATTTAGGTTTCACCTGACCCAGATAGCAAGGGTGAGATGTATAGAGACAAGAGAGATGACTAGGAGAAAGGAAGAGAAGCAGGGGCTACAAACAGCAGCCATGTAGTCAGAGAGACCATGGTTCACAGTGACCTGTTCTGCTGGAGAACAAAACAGATTTCACTACTGAAGAAACCAATAGGCAGCACAGCTGTGGCAGAACCCCTAATGTTTTCACCCTGTAACAGACTGTTCAAAGGTTTCACCAGCTTCAGTCCCACAGGTATTCACATTCACTGATGCCAGCCAACGTCCCTCTCCTTCCTCACCAGAGCCAGGAACCACAATGGCAGCTAACCCAGACCTCTTCAGCTGCCCTACTTCGAGATGGCAGCCTAGATTCCTGAAGTTGATTCCTACCACCATATGTACTCTTTGGCTAGTGCTTCCAGCTGTGCACTTAAACACTGCGGGTCTGACCCCTGTCATCAGCAACCACGGCAGTGCACATGTCCAAGGAGACTATGCAGAAGTGGGAGAACACTCCAACTGTCAAGACCCCTTGATCAGACCCATTTTCCATCCCTGGCATGTGCCATTACGCTCCAATGCCAATTCTCACCACCTGTATTCAACATAGTAATAGAAATCCTAGCCAGAACAATCAGAAAAGAAAAAGAAGGCTTTTAAATTGGAAAGGAAGAAATAAAAATCATCTTTGTTTGCCAATGATATGATCTTAAATTTTCTATATTTCCACAAAAAAAAACCCAAACCGTTAAAACTAATGAATGAATTCAGTAAAGTTGCAGTATACTTAATCAACATACAGAAATCAGTTGTGTTTCTATACACAACAATGAAACATCTGAAAATAAAGAAAACATTCCCATTCATATTATCAAATAGAATAAAATACTTATAAACAAATTTAGCCAAGGAGGTGAAAGATGTGTACCCTGAAAACTCTAAGGCACTGATGAAAGAAATTGAAGACACAAACAAATCAAAAGATTTCCTATGTTCATGGATCAGAAGAATTAATATTGTTGAAAGTACATAATACCCAAAACCATACATTTAATGCTTCCCATCAAAATTCTAATGTCATTTTTCACAGAACTAGAGAAAACACTCCTAAAATTTGTATGGAACCACAAAAGACTCTGAATAGCCAAAGTAGTCCTGAAAGAAGAACAAAGCTGTTGGCATCACAGTCTTGATTTCAAACTATTTTACAAAGCTTTAGTAATCAGAAAAATATAGTATTGGCATAAAAATAAACAAGCTTAACCAGAGTAACAGAATGAAGAGCCCAGAAATAAGCCCTCACAATATAATAACCAATATTTACAAGGAAGTCAAGAATAGTCAATGGGGAAAATATAGTCTCTTCAAAAAAATGGTGCTGCAAAAAATCAGAGTGATTTTTCTGAGATCTAAACTGACAGATTTCCTGATTTTTTTTCATATTTTATTTATTTATTTTATTTTGCTAACATTAATGTACAATTACATGAACAACATTATGGGTACTAGACTCCCCCTATTATCACCCACCACATACGCCATTACAGTCACTGTCCTGCAGCATAGTAAGATGCTGTAGAATCACTACTTGTCTTCTCTGTGCTATAGTGCCTTCCCCATATCCCGTCCACACATTATATGTGCTAATCGTAATGCTCCATTTTCCTGCTTATACGTCCCTTCTCGCCCATCCTCCCCAATCCCTTTCCCTTTGGTAACTGTTAGTCCATTCTTGGGTCTGTGAGTCTGATGCTGTTTTGTTCTTTCAGTTTTTTCTTGGTTCTTATACTCCACAGATGAGTGAAATAATTTGATACTTATCTTTCTCTGCCTGGCTTATTTCACTGAGCATAATACTCTCTAGCTTCATCCATGTTGTTGCAAATAGTAGGACTTGTTTTCTTCTTATGGCTGAATAGATTTCCTGATTTTTTAACCATGAACTAATGACACTTATATAAAATCCTAAGCTTTCCCGAAAATGAGGCAATTAATTCCAAAATGAAATGTAACTATTGTGTGACTTATGTCTCAGCAGTGAACAATATGTGCACAGTAATAATACATAACCATAATAATGTAAAAACAAAATGTTGATTTCACCAAAAGTTACAACTACACTAGATGAATAGAGGGCAATTGGTAAAAGGCAGCTAAAATCTCTTCTTTCACAGTAAGAAAACAATTTATAATACTAGAATTGATAGAACTAGAAATAGGAATTTGAGAAAAAGTTTTAGAAATATAGAAGTAAATCCTAAAAGAAACTAAGAATTGAAAGTAGTTTATTCAGTGAGAAGTTATTTAGGAGAGAGGAGGAAATGAAGCAGTGGACTACTTGCTACTTTTCATTATAAACACTGTATTACTA
This sequence comes from Manis pentadactyla, assembly GCF_030020395.1. Classification (NCBI taxonomy): domain Eukaryota; kingdom Metazoa; phylum Chordata; class Mammalia; order Pholidota; family Manidae; genus Manis; species Manis pentadactyla. The sequence goes on along the minus strand of NC_080030.1, from coordinate 68,460,976 downwards.
TTTGACTCTTAAATTATGTACATGTTTCAATTTGATAAATTATATATATATACACATATATATGATAAATTTTATATATATATGTCATATTTGCTTACAAGTATAGAAATTAATGCAAAATAAATCAAAAGAAAACACCATACAGGCTACAGGGAAATTTCAAGCAAACAAATTTAGGATGCAAAATCAAGTTTCAAAGTCTGGCCATTACTCTTCATATCTTTTTCTTGGTAGGGCCATTAAAATCCTTAAATCTATTTGCATTTATGTATTTACTCCATTTTTCTCCTTACAAATTGATCTTTCCTTCTTCTCTTCCTTAGAACTTCTGCTCACTGGTCGTTCAAGTTTTCCAAGGAGCTAGCTCTGGCACTGACTTCACAAGGAGAATCCAGCATACACACTTCCAAAAAAAAAAAAAAAACTGTATCTGTGTCCCTTGATTCACATTCTAAACACTAAGACTCTGAAAAATTAGGTCGATGTACAGATTGTTTACCTTCATGGAATCAAATGATACAAACATGATTACCCAAGGCCATCATTTCAAAAAGGGCTCTGAGAGGGGTGCAATTTCAAAATAGCTGCTGTTGGAAAGTTATATAGACATAACCAGTTTATGTGATGTGATTCCATGCTCACAAAACTATCTTTTAATAATTTGGTTTACCTTCACATTTGCCTGTTGGGGAAAATAGGCACTGATCTTTGGGGGCTATATTTCTCTTTGTAAATTAATAAACTGCCTTCCACGATATAAGTGAAAAGAGAAAAAATGAACAGAGGGTCAGTCTACAAAGAGGAAAATAGAAAAAATACACAAAAGGAAATGTAGACAGAGTGATAATTAGAAAATTACTTGACTTTCTATTCTTGAGGTCTGGCTTCTTATCCTGAATTTCTTCATAAGATTCCCCTGTAACCTACAGGTATGTTGCCTTTTTACTTGATCTACTTTGAGTGAATTTCTGATTTGTTGACTGTGGCACCTTGACAAAAATATTAAAAATTTAAAAATTCCTGAAACACGTCAGACCCTAAGTCAGAATATAGTAAGTTCTATAGTAATGCTGTCCTGTGTTTTCTTGGTAGCGAGCCAACATTAGCTAACCTTCCTTGACTCAATAGTATTTACAGATTGCTTATTTAAACAAAATAATTTTTGTTTAGAAAACTATATAAATCCTGAAATTTTAGTTAGCAATAAAATGCAAAATGTTGCTACTGAATTTCTTTTCTTCAACCAATTTTTTTTCTTTAGCCCAAGAAGCAATGGTAGGAAGGGTATGGAAGTAGTATGAATAAAAAATTATGATAGCCCTAGATTACAAAGATAGTGATGGAAACCAAAATATCAGTATCACTAATATGTGTCATAGGTGGCACATTGGCTTTCTGTGTAGTTTCCTCTGAATCATGTCTAAGCTTACTTCAAATGTCAGGATACGGAATACAACAACGATGTTCACTGTAGCTCATCATAACTTTGATTGCCTGCAGTAGACATAAGAGGAAGAATGATAGTATGGTACTGTGAGTGCTTGCACTAAAGTAAGCTACAAGGCATGGCACATGGATAGGAAAAAAGTGCTTTTCAGACAATATACAATGTTATCCAGTTACTAACTGAACAATCAAGATCCCCAGAAAAAAACAGTACTTAAAAAATAGCTGAACTCACTGGATTCAAATGTTTAAAAAGGAAAGGAAGGAAGGAAGATAAGAAAATTCAATCACAGTAAATGCAACTTACAATGTTCTACCTAATGTCACATAATTAATTTATTCTATCAATGCTTCATTATTTTTTCTTAGCTTGACAGATTGGGGAAGGATGTTAATAATTTATACTATGTTTGATAATGTCTTTAAAACTCTCTAACTAGTCCTGTAGCTAGTGATCTGGAAATACATTATTTTCCAAGTTAGTAAACCAAGGAGAAAAACATATTGTGTTTGTTCTTTTGTTGCTTGAGAGCCTGTGTCTACCAAAAGTCTGGTTCTGTTTTTTGATATCAAGACAGAGCTTCCTCAGGGAAAAATTTTTAAGGCTAGTAATTTCTTCTCCAGTAGCACTAGATGCTTAAAGAAAGGGTTAGAATTGTAGTGAAGAAAATACTCTGCTCTCAGCTACTTCACTACACATTTCAAAACAGAGCAGACAACCTTAGGGACCTGTAGGTAAGCAGTAAATGACAACAGTATTCTCCCTTTTATTTCAGTATCTTGTTTGGTTTTCTGCAGAAACAAAACCCATAATTAATCTTGGCAATTGAGAACTTACAATTGCCTCTCTTCACCTTGTGTTGAACTCTTTGCTTCCCTTTGCTTTAAATATTACAGAAGAAAAATTTTGAATGGTTGCAAAAAGAAGCCAATAGAAGAGAGGCATAAATATGTTTGTATTAAGTTATCTCCCATGTTTTGTCATTCCTGTGGTCATCACCAAAATCTATGAAACAACTTTATATTCTGCATATGTCTTCAGAAGTTACTAAATGTCACTAGCAGGAATTAAGGATGGCCCTATGGAGTAAGTCTTAACATTATCTGACAACTAGGCTAGGTGGTGACAGGATTTTCTCTAAATTGCTTGATTTTATAAAGATGCTTAAATAAGAACTTATCCTCCCATACAACAATACTAGTTTTTTTCTGGGCCAACTTTTCTCATAGTTAAACACAAAGAACCACTTATACTCACTATGAAAAAGTATTAATATGCAGTTGTGATGGAAACAATAAATTATATAGGAAACATCCCATGTTTTTTTATTTGTTTATAAAGACCTAATCCTTAAATCTACTTTAAACTCTTTTCTAAGGCAAAAAGTCAAGACAAATAATTCTTTCTGATACCTGGCTTTTAAGGCTTTAAATAAAAGTATGATAATCTGCAGCAAAAATTTGGATATTCTTGCCATTGATTGTGCACATTTTTATTTCAGAGGATCAATACATTGCTGGGCAGCTGTGTCTGGGGAGGCCTCTCCCTGC